>NC_034187.2:58816498-59473409 GCF_002021735.2 Oncorhynchus kisutch | reverse complement strand
TGATATTCAAGGTCAAAACACCAGTCCCACACTGAGGATGATGTCCTTGGTGCCGTCAAGAAACAATGTCTCCTCAATTCACGACACACTCAAACCACTTCCAGAATGCAACTTATATCAGTGAGTTCAACAAATTAGGCTTCATGAAGACATTTTATTTCCACTCTCTATAAAATCATCTTCTTAATAAACTAAACATTCACTGCTCCTGCTATCTAAATATTATTGAATGTTTTTTAATGTGTTGAAACTCCTAAATTGTAGCAGTTAATTGATCTGTTGCTATAGTGACCATTTTTTGGTGTGCTCACAGAACTTACAGATACTTCATTTGCCATCGACCTTGGTTTCAAAATAACCAATGTAACCCAGGAGTCTCTAAGTAATAGACTCACACTCACCAATGAGACCGAAACCCAGATACAGGATTCAATAACAGACTAGTAAGATACTGTACTTCTACACATAAGATACATCCATGGTCATGTTCAGGTCATGATAGTAATTGACAACTTGATGTTTTGTCCCCTTTTAGCTCCAAAAGGTTCTCAGTGAACCAGATGGCAAACAGTTTAAATTTCCCAACGCCAACCTCATGTAAGTACAACGTCATAACCTTGAACCAACCTGTCTTTCTCAACTGCACTCTTTAGAATTTCTGCAGATTTCATTTAGCTGCTGCTTGTACAGCTAAACAGGATGAAGGGAACATGTTTAACTCTCACACAAACCCATTTTACGTCCACAGTGTTGATGGCACTGAAATCACGGCAAACGTGACATATGTATACAAAGAGGAAGATGTCAACCACCCTAGTGGTTTTACAGGAAGTCTTAAAAGTCTCAGGTATGCTGCTTTTGTTACCATACGGTTGTCATTTCTATGTTTTTGTATGACAGTGAGTTATCAAACACCATGTAACGTGTAAAATTTTCAATCTCGAAAACACTTAGATATCAATGTTATATGACATATTACAAGTTTATAATCCCTCTAAAATGTATTTCCATTTCTATTCTAGGTCTCCTGACCACCACTGTTGCCCCAACAACAACTACCAACACCACACCACTTCCTACCCTATTGACTTCAGTGACATCAACAACTAGGTAAGCAAGATCATTTATTATAATTATTTCATACAATTCAATTAACACTTTGTCAATCAAGGAACCTTTGCAACAATGAACCATGTATATCCATGCTTGTGTCGTTAACTATTGATGTTTTAATAAAAGCATCCAAAATGTCAACCTTTCTTTGAGTACATCAATCGGTCAAAAGGTGCAATATAAATCCAATCCATTATAATTAATGTGCTTGCTGAAGGCAAGACCACTAGATTTCTTACATACTTTTCTAATTATTTTAACATTTTCTAAACTTTCTAAACCAAGCAATTTAAATGAGTATAAATTAGCATATAATAACCCACCAAAAATAATATTAACTCTTGAACCGTTCAAGCTAGAGAGACTGAACCAACTTTCATATGTGCAGGCTATCCTTTCCTATCCTATCCTATCATCAATCAATCTTTCCACCGACTTTCTTTTTCCAATTATAACCAGTCACTCCCATTACTAGTGCAGTGACTGCCAATCCTATAACTTATTTTACAACCATGATTACTTTAAGACAAGCTAGCAAGTACAAACATTTTCTTTAGGAAATGTAATTTTCCATGTATTATTATTTTCTCTTAGATTCGGCACAGTGGGAGTTTTTGTTAAACTGATATTCAAGGTCAAAACACCAGTCCCCACTGAGGATGATGTCCTTGGTGCCGTCAAGAAACAATTGTCTCCTCAATTCACGACCACTCAAACCACCTTCCAGAATGCAACTTATATCAGTGAGTTCTACAAATTAGGCTTCATGAAGACATTATTTCCACTCTCTATAAAATCATTTCTTAATAAATAAACATTCAACTGCTCCTGCTATCTAAATACTTATTGAATGTTTTTTAATGTTGTTGAAACTCCTAAATTGTAGCAGTTAATTTGATCTGTTGCTATAGTGACCATTTTTTGTGTGCTCACAGAACTTACAGATACTTCATTTGCCATCGACCTTGGTTTCAAAATAACCAATGTAACCCAGGAGTCTCTAAGTAATAGACTCACACTCACCAATGAGACCGAAACCCAGATACAGGATTCAATTAACAGACTAGTAAGATACTGTACTTCTACACATAAGATACATCCATGGTCATGTTCAGGTCATGATAGTAATTGACAACTTGATGTTTTGTCCCCTTTTAGCTCCAAAGGTTCTCAGTGAACCAGATGGCAAACAGTTTAAATTTCCCAACGCCAACCTCATGTAAGTACAACGTCATAACCTTGAACCAACCTGTCTTTCTCAACTGCACTCTTTAGAATTTCTGCAGATTTCATTTAGCTGCTGCTTGTACAGCTAAACAGGATGAAGGGAACATGTTTAACTCTCACACAAAACCCATTTTTACGTCCACAGTGTTGATGGCACTGAAATCACGGCAAACGTGACATATGTATACAAAGAGGAAGATGTCAACCACCCTAGTGGTTTTCTACAGGAAGTCTTAAAAGTCTCAGGTATGCTGCTTTTGTTACCATACGGTTGTCATTTCTATGTTTTGTATGACAGTGAGTTATCAAACACCATGTAACGTGTAAAATTTTCAATCTCGAAAACACTTATATATCAATGTTATATGACATATTACAAGTTTATAATCCCTCTAAAATGTATTTCCATTTCTATTCTAGGTCTCCTGACCACCACTGTTGCCCCAACAACAACTACCAACACCACACCACTTCCTACCCTATTGACTTCAGTGACATCAACAACTAGGTAAGCAAGATCATTTATTATAATTATTTCATACAATTCAATTAACACTTTGTCAATCAAGGAACCTTTGCAACAATGAACCATGTATATCCATGCTTGTGTCGTTAACTACTGATGTTTTAATAAAAGCATCCAAAATGTCAACCTTTCTTTGAGTACATCAATCGGTCAAAAGGTGCAATATAAATCCAATCCATTATAATTAATGTGCTTGCTGAAGGCAAGACCACTAGATTTCTTACATACTTTTTCTAATTATTTTAACATTTTCTAAACTTTCTAAACCAAAGCAATTTAAATGAGTATAAATTAGCATATAATAACCCACCAAAAATAATATTAACTCTTGAACCGTTCAAGCTAGAGAGACTGAACCAACTTTCATATGTGCAGGCTATCCTTTCCTATCCTATCCTATCCATCAATCAATCTTTCCACCGACTTTCTTTTTCCAATTATAACCAGTCACTCCCATTACTAGTGCAGTGACTGCCAATCCTATAACTTATTTTACAACCATGATTACTTTAAGACAAGCTAGCAAGTACACACATTTTCTTTAGGAAATGTAATTTTCCATGTATTATTATTTTCTCTTAGATTCGGCACAGTGGGAGTTTTTGTTAAACTGATATTCAAGGTCAAAACACCAGTCCCCACTGAGGATGATGTCCTTGGTGCCGTCAAGAAACAATTGTCTCCTCAATTCACGACCACTCAAACCACCTTCCAGAATGCAACTTATATCAGTGAGTTCAACAAATTAGGCTTCATGAAGACATTTATTTCCACTCTCTATAAAATCATTTCTTAATAAATAAACATTCAACTGCTCCTGCTATCTAAATACTTATTGAATGTTTTTTAATGTTGTTGAAACTCCTAAATTGTAGCAGTTAATTTGATCTGTTGCTATAGTGACCATTTTTTTGTGTGCTCACAGAACTTACAGATACTTCATTTGCCATCGACCTTGGTTTCAAAATAACCAATGTAACCCAGGAGTCTCTAAGTAATAGACTCACACTCACCAATGAGACCGAAACCCAGATACAGGATTCAATTAACAGACTAGTAAGATACTGTACTTCTACACATAAGATACATCCATGGTCATGTTCAGGTCATGATAGTAATTGACAACTTGATGTTTTGTCCCCTTTTAGCTCCAAAAGGTTCTCAGTGAACCAGATGGCAAACAGTTTAAATTTCCCAACGCCAACCTCATGTAAGTACAACGTCATAACCTTGAACCAACCTGTCTTTCTCAACTGCACTCTTTAGAATTTCTGCAGATTTCATTTAGCTGCTGCTTGTACAGCTAAACAGGATGAAGGGAACATGTTTAACTCTCACACAAAACCCATTTTTACGTCCACAGTGTTGATGGCACTGAAATCACGGCAAACGTGACATATGTATACAAAGAGGAAGATGTCAACCACCCTAGTGGTTTTCTACAGGAAGTCTTAAAAGTCTCAGGTATGCTGCTTTTGTTACCATACGGTTGTCATTTCTATGTTTTTGTATGACAGTGAGTTATCAAACACCATGTAACGTGTAAAATTTTCAATCTCGAAAACACTTAGATATCAATGTTATATGACATATTACAAGTTTATAATCCCTCTAAAATGTATTTCCATTTCTATTCTAGGTCTCCTGACCACCACTGTTGCCCCAACAACAACTACCAACACCACACCACTTCCTACCCTATTGACTTCAGTGACATCAACAACTAGGTAAGCAAGATCATTTATTATAATTATTTCATACAATTCAATTAACACTTTGTCAATCAAGGAACCTTTGCAACAATGAACCATGTATATCCATGCTTGTGTCGTTAACTATTGATGTTTTAATAAAAGCATCCAAAATGTCAACCTTTCTTTGAGTACATCAATCGGTCAAAAGGCGCAATATAAATCCAATCCATTATAATTAATGTGCTTGTTGAAGGCAAGACCACTAGATTTCTTACATACTTTTTCTAATTATTTTAACATTTTCTAAACTTTCTAAACCAAAGCAATTTAAATGAGTATAAATTAGCATATAATAACCCACCAAAAATAATATTAACTCTTGAACAGTTCAAGCTAGAGAGACTGAACCAACTTTCATATGTGCAGTCTATCCTTTCCTATCCTATCCTATCCATCAATCAATCTTTCCACCGACTTTCTTTTTCCAATTATAACCAGTCACTCCCATTACTAGTGCAGTGACTGCCAATCCTATAACTTATTTTACAACCATGATTACTTTAAGACAAGCTAGCAAGTACAAACATTTTCTTTAGGAAATGTAATTTTCCATGTATTATTATTTTCTCTTAGATTCGGCACAGTGGGAGTTTTTGTTAAACTGATATTCAAGGTCAAAACACCAGTCCCCACTGAGGATGATGTCCTTGGTGCCGTCAAGAAACAATTGTCTCCTCAATTCACGACCACTCAAACCACCTTCCAGAATGCAACTTATATCAGTGAGTTCTACAAATTAGGCTTCATGAAGACATTTATTTCCACTCTCTATAAAATCATTTCTTAATAAATAAACATTCAACTGCTCCTGCTATCTAAATACTTATTGAATGTTTTTTAATGTTGTTGAAACTCCTAAATTGTAGCAGTTAATTTGATCTGTTGCTATAGTGACCATTTTTTTGTGTGCTCACAGAACTTACAGATACTTCATTTGCCATCGACCTTGGTTTCAAAATAACCAATGTAACCCAGGAGTCTCTAAGTAATAGACTCACACTCACCAATGAGACCGAAACCCAGATACAGGATTCAATTAACAGACTAGTAAGATACTGTACTTCTACACATAAGATACATCCATGGTCATGTTCAGGTCATGATAGTAATTGACAACTTGATGTTTTGTCCCCTTTTAGCTCCAAAAGGTTCTCAGTGAACCAGATGGCAAACAGTTTAAATTTCCCAACGCCAACCTCATGTAAGTACAACGTCATAACCTTGAACCAACCTGTCTTTCTCAACTGCACTCTTTAGAATTTCTGCAGATTTCATTTAGCTGCTGCTTGTACAGCTAAACAGGATGAAGGGAACATGTTTAACTCTCACACAAAACCCATTTTTACGTCCACAGTGTTGATGGCACTGAAATCACGGCAAACGTGACGTATGTATACAAAGAGGAAGATGTCAACCACCCTAGTGGTTTTCTACAGGAAGTCTTAAAAGTCTCAGGTATGCTGCTTTTGTTACCATACGGTTGTCATTTCTATATTTTTGTATGACAGTGAGTTATCAAACACCATGTAACGTGTAAAATACTCAATCTCGAAAACACTTATATATCAATGTTATATGACATATTACAAGTTTATAATCCCTCTAAAATGTATTTCCATTTCTATTCTAGGTCTCCTGACCACCACTGTTGCCCCAACAACAACTACCAACTCCACACCACTTCCTACCCTTTGACTTCAGTGACATCAACAACTAGGTAAGCAGGATCATTTATTATAATTATTTCATACAATTCAATTAACACTTTGTCAATCAAGGAACCTTTGCAACAATGAACCATGTATATCCATGCTTGTGTCGTTAACTACTGATGTTTTAATAAAAGTATCCAAAATGTCAACCTTTCTTTGAGTACATCAATCGGTCAAAAGGCGCAATATAAATCCAATCCATTATAATTAATGTGCTTGTTGAAGGCAAGACCACTAGATTTCTTACATACTTTTTCTAATTATTTTAACATTTTCTAAACTTTCTAAACCAAAGCAATTTAAATGAGTATAAATTAGCATATAATAACCCACCAAAAATAATATTAACTCTTGAACCGTTCAAGCTAGAGAGACTGAACCAACTTTCATATGTGCAGGCTATCCTTTCCTATCCTATCCTATCCATCAATCAATCTTTCCACCGACTTTCTTTTTCCAATTATAACCAGTCACTCCCATTACTAGTGCAGTGACTGCCAATCCTATAACTTATTTTACAACCATGATTACTTTAAGACAAGCTAGCAAGTACACACATTTTCTTTAGGAAATGTAATTTTCCATGTATTATTATTTTCTCTTAGATTCGGCACAGTGGGAGTTTTTGTTAAACTGATATTCAAGGTCAAAACACCAGTCCCCACTGAGGATGATGTCCTTGGTGCCGTCAAGAAACAATTGTCTCCTCAATTCACGACCACTCAAACCACCTTCCAGAATGCAACTTATATCAGTGAGTTCAACAAATTAGGCTTCATGAAGACATTTATTTCCACTCTCTATAAAATCATTTCTTAATAAATAAACATTCAACTGCTCCTGCTATCTAAATACTTATTGAATGTTTTTTAATGTTGTTGAAACTCCTAAATTGTAGCAGTTAATTTGATCTGTTGCTATAGTGACCATTTTTTTGTGTGCTCACAGAACTTACAGATACTTCATTTGCCATCGACCTTGGTTTCAAAATAACCAATGTAACCCAGGAGTCTCTAAGTAATAGACTCACACTCACCAATGAGACCGAAACCCAGATACAGGATTCAATTAACAGACTAGTAAGATACTGTACTTCTACACATAAGATACATCCATGGTCATGTTCAGGTCATGATAGTAATTGACAACTTGATGTTTTGTCCCCTTTTAGCTCCAAAAGGTTCTCAGTGAACCAGATGGCAAACAGTTTAAATTTCCCAACGCCAACCTCATGTAAGTACAACGTCATAACCTTGAACCAACCTGTCTTTCTCAACTGCACTCTTTAGAATTTCTGCAGATTTCATTTAGCTGCTGCTTGTACAGCTAAACAGGATGAAGGGAACATGTTTAACTCTCACACAAAACCCATTTTTACGTCCACAGTGTTGATGGCACTGAAATCACGGCAAACGTGACATATGTATACAAAGAGGAAGATGTCAACCACCCTAGTGGTTTTCTACAGGAAGTCTTAAAAGTCTCAGGTATGCTGCTTTTGTTACCATACGGTTGTCATTTCTATGTTTTTGTATGACAGTGAGTTATCAAACACCATGTAACGTGTAAAATTTTCAATCTCGAAAACACTTAGATATCAATGTTATATGACATATTACACGTTTATAATCCCTCTAAAATGTATTTCCATTTCTATTCTAGGTCTCCTGACCACCACTGTTGCCCCAACAACAACTACCAACTCCACACCACTTCCTACCCTTTTGACTTCAGTGACATCAACAACTAGGTAAGCAGGATCATTTATTATAATTATTTCATACAATTCAATTAACACTTTGTCAATCAAGGAACCTTTGCAACAATGAACCATGTATATCCATGCTTGTGTCGTTAACTATTGATGTTTTAATAAAAGCATCCAAAATGTCAACCTTTCTTTGAGTACATCAATCGGTCAAAAGGCGCAATATAAATCCAATCCATTATAATTAATGTGCTTGTTGAAGGCAAGACCACTAGATTTCTTACATACTTTTTCTAATTATTTTAACATTTTCTAAACTTTCTAAACCAAAGCAATTTAAATGAGTATAAATTAGCATATAATAACCCACCAAAAATAATATTAACTCTTGAACCGTTCAAGCTAGAGAGACTGAACCAACTTTCATATGTGCAGGCTATCCTTTCCTATCCTATCCTATCCATCAATCAATCTTTCCACCGACTTTCTTTTTCCAATTATAACCAGTCACTCCCATTACTAGTGCAGTGACTGCCAATCCTATAACTTATTTTACAACCATGATTACTTTAAGACAAGCTAGCAAGTACAAACATTTTCTTTAGGAAATGTAATTTTCCATGTATTATTATTTTCTCTTAGATTCGGCACAGTGGGAGTTTTTGTTAAACTGATATTCAAGGTCAAAACACCAGTCCCCACTGAGGATGATGTCCTTGGTGCCGTCAAGAAACAATTGTCTCCTCAATTCACGACCACTCAAACCACCTTCCAGAATGCAACTTATATCAGTGAGTTCAACAAATTAGGCTTCATGAAGACATTTATTTCCACTCTCTATAAAATCATTTCTTAATAAATAAACATTCAACTGCTCCTGCTATCTAAATACTTATTGAATGTTTTTTAATGTTGTTGAAACTCCTAAATTGTAGCAGTTAATTTGATCTGTTGCTATAGTGACCATTTTTTTGTGTGCTCACAGAACTTACAGATACTTCATTTGCCATCGACCTTGGTTTCAAAATAACCAATGTAACCCAGGAGTCTCTAAGTAATAGACTCACACTCACCAATGAGACCGAAACCCAGATACAGGATTCAATTAACAGACTAGTAAGATACTGTACTTCTACACATAAGATACATCCATGGTCATGTTCAGGTCATGATAGTAATTGACAACTTGATGTTTTGTCCCCTTTTAGCTCCAAAAGGTTCTCAGTGAACCAGATGGCAAACAGTTTAAATTTCCCAACGCCAACCTCATGTAAGTACAACGTCATAACCTTGAACCAACCTGTCTTTCTCAACTGCACTCTTTAGAATTTCTGCAGATTTCATTTAGCTGCTGCTTGTACAGCTAAACAGGATGAAGGGAACATGTTTAACTCTCACACAAAACCCATTTTTACGTCCACAGTGTTGATGGCACTGAAATCACGGCAAACGTGACATATGTATACAAAGAGGAAGATGTCAACCACCCTAGTGGTTTTCTACAGGAAGTCTTAAAAGTCTCAGGTATGCTGCTTTTGTTACCATACGGTTGTCATTTCTATGTTTTTGTATGACAGTGAGTTATCAAACACCATGTAACGTGTAAAATTTTCAATCTCGAAAACACTTAGATATCAATGTTATATGACATATTACACGTTTATAATCCCTCTAAAATGTATTTCCATTTCTATTCTAGGTCTCCTGACCACCACTGTTGCCCCAACAACAACTACCAACTCCACACCACTTCCTACCCTTTTGACTTCAGTGACATCAACAACTAGGTAAGCAGGATCATTTATTATAATTATTTCATACAATTCAATTAACACTTTGTCAATCAAGGAACCTTTGCAACAATGAACCATGTATATCCATGCTTGTGTCGTTAACTATTGATGTTTTAATAAAAGCATCCAAAATGTCAACCTTTCTTTGAGTACATCAATCGGTCAAAAGGCGCAATATAAATCCAATCCATTATAATTAATGTGCTTGTTGAAGGCAAGACCACTAGATTTCTTACATACTTTTTCTAATTATTTTAACATTTTCTAAACTTTCTAAACCAAAGCAATTTAAATGAGTATAAATTAGCATATAATAACCCACCAAAAATAATATTAACTCTTGAACCGTTCAAGCTAGAGAGACTGAACCAACTTTCATATGTGCAGGCTATCCTTTCCTATCCTATCCTATCCATCAATCAATCTTTCCACCGACTTTCTTTTTCCAATTATAACCAGTCACTCCCATTACTAGTGCAGTGACTGCCAATCCTATAACTTATTTTACAACCATGATTACTTTAAGACAAGCTAGCAAGTACAAACATTTTCTTTAGGAAATGTAATTTTCCATGTATTATTATTTTCTCTTAGATTCGGCACAGTGGGAGTTTTTGTTAAACTGATATTCAAGGTCAAAACACCAGTCCCCACTGAGGATGATGTCCTTGGTGCCGTCAAGAAACAATTGTCTCCTCAATTCACGACCACTCAAACCACCTTCCAGAATGCAACTTATATCAGTGAGTTCAACAAATTAGGCTTCATGAAGACATTTATTTCCACTCTCTATAAAATCATTTCTTAATAAATAAACATTCAACTGCTCCTGCTATCTAAATACTTATTGAATGTTTTTTAATGTTGTTGAAACTCCTAAATTGTAGCAGTTAATTTGATCTGTTGCTATAGTGACCATTTTTTTGTGTGCTCACAGAACTTACAGATACTTCATTTGCCATCGACCTTGGTTTCAAAATAACCAATGTAACCCAGGAGTCTCTAAGTAATAGACTCACACTCACCAATGAGACCGAAACCCAGATACAGGATTCAATTAACAGACTAGTAAGATACTGTACTTCTTTCTACACATAAGATACATCCATGGTCATGTTCAGGTCATGATAGTAATTGACAACTTGATGTTTTGTCCCCTTTTAGCTCCAAAAGGTTCTCAGTGAACCAGATGGCAAACAGTTTAAATTTCCCAACGCCAACCTCATGTAAGTACAACGTCATAACCTTGAACCAACCTGTCTTTCTCAACTGCACTCTTTAGAATTTCTGCAGATTTCATTTAGCTGCTGCTTGTACAGCTAAACAGGATGAAGGGAACATGTTTAACTCTCACACAAAACCCATTTTTACGTCCACAGTGTTGATGGCACTGAAATCACGGCAAACGTGACATATGTATACAAAGAGGAAGATGTCAACCACCCTAGTGGTTTTCTACAGGAAGTCTTAAAAGTCTCAGGTATGCTGCTTTTGTTACCATACGGTTGTCATTTCTATGTTTTTGTATGACAGTGAGTTATCAAACACCATGTAACGTGTAAAATTTTCAATCTCGAAAACACTTAGATATCAATGTTATATGACATATTACACGTTTATAATCCCTCTAAAATGTATTTCCATTTCTATTCTAGGTCTCCTGACCACCACTGTTGCCCCAACAACAACTACCAACTCCACACCACTTCCTACCCTTTTGACTTCAGTGACATCAACAACTAGGTAAGCAGGATCATTTATTATAATTATTTCATACAATTCAATTAACACTTTGTCAATCAAGGAACCTTTGCAACAATGAACCATGTATATCCATGCTTGTGTCGTTAACTATTGATGTTTTAATAAAAGCATCCAAAATGTCAACCTTTCTTTGAGTACATCAATCGGTCAAAAGGCGCAATATAAATCCAATCCATTATAATTAATGTGCTTGTTGAAGGCAAGACCACTAGATTTCTTACATACTTTTTCTAATTATTTTAACATTTTCTAAACTTTCTAAACCAAAGCAATTTAAATGAGTATAAATTAGCATATAATAACCCACCAAAAATAATATTAACTCTTGAACCGTTCAAGCTAGAGAGACTGAACCAACTTTCATATGTGCAGGCTATCCTTTCCTATCCTATCCTATCCATCAATCAATCTTTCCACCGACTTTCTTTTTCCAATTATAACCAGTCACTCCCATTACTAGTGCAGTGACTGCCAATCCTATAACTTATTTTACAACCATGATTACTTTAAGACAAGCTAGCAAGTACAAACATTTTCTTTAGGAAATGTAATTTTCCATGTATTATTATTTTCTCTTAGATTCGGCACAGTGGGAGTTTTTGTTAAACTGATATTCAAGGTCAAAACACCAGTCCCCACTGAGGATGATGTCCTTGGTGCCGTCAAGAAACAATTGTCTCCTCAATTCACGACCACTCAAACCACCTTCCAGAATGCAACTTATATCAGTGAGTTCAACAAATTAGGCTTCATGAAGACATTTATTTCCACTCTCTATAAAATCATTTCTTAATAAATAAACATTCAACTGCTCCTGCTATCTAAATACTTATTGAATGTTTTTTAATGTTGTTGAAACTCCTAAATTGTAGCAGTTAATTTGATCTGTTGCTATAGTGACCATTTTTTTGTGTGCTCACAGAACTTACAGATACTTCATTTGCCATCGACCTTGGTTTCAAAATAACCAATGTAACCCAGGAGTCTCTAAGTAATAGACTCACACTCACCAATGAGACCGAAACCCAGATACAGGATTCAATTAACAGACTAGTAAGATACTGTACTTCTTTCTACACATAAGATACATCCATGGTCATGTTCAGGTCATGATAGTAATTGACAACTTGATGTTTTGTCCCCTTTTAGCTCCAAAAGGTTCTCAGTGAACCAGATGGCAAACAGTTTAAATTTCCCAACGCCAACCTCATGTAAGTACAACGTCATAACCTTGAACCAACCTGTCTTTCTCAACTGCACTCTTTAGAATTTCTGCAGATTTCATTTAGCTGCTGCTTGTACAGCTAAACAGGATGAAGGGAACATGTTTAACTCTCACACAAAACCCATTTTTACGTCCACAGTGTTGATGGCACTGAAATCACGGCAAACGTGACATATGTATACAAAGAGGAAGATGTCAACCACCCTAGTGGTTTTCTACAGGAAGTCTTAAAAGTCTCAGGTATGCTGCTTTTGTTACCATACGGTTGTCATTTCTATGTTTTTGTATGACAGTGAGTTATCAAACACCATGTAACGTGTAAAATGTTCAATCTCGAAAACACTTATATATCAATGTTATATGACATATTACAAGTTTATAATCCCTCTAAAATGTATTTCCATTTCTATTCTAGGTCTCCTGACCACCACTGTTGCCCCAACAACAACTACCAAAACCACACCACTACCTACCCTATTGACTTCAGTGACATCAACAACTAGGTAAGCAAGATCATTTATTATAATTATTTCATACAATTCAATTAACACTTTGTCAATCAAGGACCCTTTGCAACAATGAACCATGTATATCCATACTTGTGTCGTTAACTATTGATGTTTTAATAAAAGCATCCAAAATGTCAACCTTTCTTTGAGTACATCAATCGGTCAAAAGGTGCAATATAAATCCAATCCATTATTATTAATGTGCTTGCTGAAGGCAAGACCACTAGATTTCTTACATACTTTTTCAAATTATTTTAACATTTTCTAAACTTTCTAAACCAAAGCAATTTAAATGAGTATAAATTGGCATATAATAACCCACCAAAAATAATATTAACTCTTGAACCGTTCAAGCTAGAGAGACTGAACCAACTTTCATAATGGCAGGCTATCCTTTCCTATCCTATCCTATCCATCAATCAATCTTTCCTCCGACTTTCTTTTTCCAATTATAACCAGTCACTACCATTACTAGTGCAGTGACTGCCAATCCTATAACTTATTTTACAACCATGATTACTTTAAGACAAGCTAGCAAGTACAAACATTTTCTTTAGGAAATGTAATTTTACATGTATTGTTATTTTCTCTTAGATTCGGCACAGCCGTGGTTATTGTTAAACTGATATTCAACCTCAAAACACCAGTCCCCACTGAGGCTGATGTCCTTGGTGCCGTCAATAAGCAACTGTCTCTTCAATCCAAGACCACTCAAACCACCTTCCAGAATGCAACTTATATCAGTGAGTTCAACAAATAAGGCTTCATGAAGACATTTTTTTCCACTCTATAAAATAATCTCTTAATAAGTAAACATTCAACTGCTCCTGCTATCTAAATACTTCTTGAATGTTTTTTAATGTTGTTGAAACTCCTAAATTCTAGCAGTTAATTTGATCTGTTGCTATAGTGACCATGTTTTTGTCTGCTTACAGAACTTTCAGATACTTCATTTGCCATCAACCTTGGTTTCAAAATAACCAATGTAACCCTGGAGTCTCTAAGTAATAGACTCACATTCACCAATGAGACCTACGTCCAGATACAGCTTTCAATTAACACACTTGTAAGATACTGTACTTCTACACATAAGATACATCCATGGTCATGTTCAGGTCATGATGGTAATTGATAACTTGATGTTTTGTCCCCTTTTAGCTCCGTCAACTTCTCAGTGAACCAAACGGCAACCAGTTTCAATTTCCCAACGCCAACTTCATGTAAGTACAACGTCATAACCTTTAACCAACCCATCTTTTTCAACTGCACTCTTTAGAATTTCTTCAGATTTCATTTAGCTGCTGCTTTTACAGCTAAACAGGAAGAAGGGACCATGCTCATCTCACAAAACCCAATTTTACTTTCACAGTGCTGATGGCACTGAAATCAGGGCAAATGTGACGTATGTATACAAAGAGGATGATGTCAACCACCCTAGTGGTTTTCTACAGGAAGTCTTAAAAGTCTCAGGTATGCTGCTTTTGTTACCATACGGTTGTCATTTCTATGTTTTTGTATGACAGTGAGTTATCAAACACCATGTAACGTGTAAAATACTCAATCTCGAAAACACTTATATATCAATGTTATATGACATATTTCAAGTTTATAATCCCTCTAAAATGTATTTCCATTTCTATTCTAGGTCTCTTGACCACCACTGTTGCCCCAACAACAACTACCAACACCACACCACTTCCTACCCTTTTACTGACCACTCCTTTCAATACCACAAGTGTTGGAGGTTTTCCTGGCTGGGCTTTGGCCATTATCATTCCTTGTGGCATCGCTATCATTCTGGTACCCCTGTGGATCCTGCTATGTGTACGTATAGGCTTGTGTTCACATGTGTACTCTGAAAATAGTTTACAAAGTATTTCATCCAATAAGCTGTTTAAATTCTGCAATTATATGTTGCATGTGAATCATGCTTCCCCATCTTTCTTTTGCAGTGTATGCTATGTGGCTGCTGTGCAGCTGTAAGGAGACGCTGGCACAGACGCAGATCTTACAATGTACAGTACACCACCAGAAATGGACTCTTCTGAGGTGACGACACTAACATCAGTAGGCAACTGTCATCACAAGAACAGTCAATTATCTATCTATATCTGCTAATCAGGAGGTTTCATTGGGTACTTGCATCTATTTTTTTAACACAAAAAGAAAATTCATAATGGGCTTAATAATCCACAGGTGTTTTGTGCATTGTACAATTTTTGATATTATACATCTGGTTGTTAATCAAAGTTAAAGCTGAGCTGAACAGCATGTATGTTTATGTATTTATTAGCTATGTAATTTATGTGGTTTCAAGCTGTGCTGTCCACTGACTAAAACAGTTTTCAGTTATTTATTGAATGTATAATAAGGTAGATAAAAATATTTATTTGAGTTTTGTTATTTCCTCTCTTGACTAACTATTAACTAACTTATTTTCAACTGCAATACAGTACTTGTTTCTTCACCACACAGTTTGACAAATGTAATAAAGACTTTGCAAATCAGTATTAAGAAAACATTGTATGAATTGGTTTGACTCATGAGGGTGATTACAGACATCACATCTAAACATCAAAGGAAGTCAGGATTGTCCCACCTGGCACCTTACGCTCAGAAATATCTAACACAATTTAATATGTACAGTACCAGTCAAAAGTTTGGACAGTTTGAAGTTTTTCTTTCTTTTGACTATGTTCTACATTGTAGAATAATAGTGAAGATATCAAAACTATGAAATAACACATATGGAATCACGTAGTAACCAAAAAAGTGTTCAACAAATACAAATATATTTTAGATACTTAAAAGTAGCCACCATTTGCCTTGATGGCAGCTTTGCACACTCTTGACATTCTCTCAACCAGCTTCACCTAGAATGCTTTTCCAACAGTCTTGAAGTAGTTCCCACATATGCTAAGCACTTGTTGGCTGCTTTTCCTTCACTCTGCAGTCCAACTCATCCTAACCATCTCTATTGGGTTGAGGTCGGGTGATTGTGGAGGCTAGATCATTGTCACGACTTCTGCCGAAGTCGTTGCCTCTCCTTGTTCGGGCGGTGCTCGGCGTTCGACGTCACCGGTCTTCTAGCCATCATTGATCCTTTTTTCATTTTCCATTGGTTTTGTCTTGTCTTCCAACACACCTGTTTTCAATCCCATTCATTACCTGTTGTGTATTTAACCCTCTGTTTCCCCTCATGTCTTTGTCAGAGATTGTTTTATTGTCAGTGTAGTGTGATAGTTGTATAGGTGCGCGTCGGGTCCTCGTACCCATGTTTGTGTGTTTATGTACATTTAGTGTTATGGAGCATACTCCATGGACTTTATTATAAGACTCCATTTTACACTCCATTTGACTCTCCTGCGCCTGACTTCCCTGCCACCTATTACACCTACGCATGACAGAATCTCTGACCAATATATGAAGTCAGCAGGAGAAGACACTATGCCCATGGAGCTGGAGGAACGCGTTCAGGAACAAGCGAGGGAGCTTGACGTTATCAGCTCCGTCATGGATCACATTGTCATGAAAATGGATCGCTGGGAGAGACAGGGAGTTTCTCCAGCGCCACCACCACCACAACCGGAATCTCCCGTGAACGTTTTTTCCTCTCCGGAATCGAGGATCCATTTATCCCTACCTACGGGATACAACGGAGATACTGCCGGCTGCCAGGGTTTCCTCCTTAAACTGAACTTGTATCTAGCCACGGCCTCCCCAGTACCATCTGACCGTGAGAAGAGTTACGCCCTCGTCTCATGCCTCACCGGGAAAGCCCTGGAATGGGCCAGCTCTGTGTGTAGTAGGGAGGATGCGGCGCTGGACCATTTTGAGGAGTTCACCCGCCAATTCCGGATAGTATTCGATCACCCACCTGAAGGCAAAGCAGCGGGTGAGCTTCTCTATCATCTGAGGCAGGAGACGAGGAGTGCACAGGATTTTGCTTTGGAATTTAGGACCTTGGCTGCCGGCGCTGGATGGAGCGACAGGGCCCTGATCGACCATTACCATTGTAGTCTACGCGAGGACGTCCGTCGGGAGCTGGCCTGTAGAGACACCACCCTCACCTTCGACCAGCTGGTGGACATGTCCATCAAGCTGGACAACATGCTGGCTACTCGTGGACGTCTAGATCGGGGTCTGGTTGTTCCCGCACCCTCTCTCCCGAACCTATAGAATTGGGAGGGATGGTGCTCAGGGAGACCGGAGGGGGTTCCCGCTCGAGCACCATTCAAGGTCGCAGAGAGCACACTGCTGGTCGGTGCCGGGTTGGTTCCTCTGGGAATAGAGAGGGCAGGCAGGGCATTCTGGCGTCACCCCAGGTGAGTAGGCACCATTCTCATCCAGAGCCCTCTGCTGCACTAATGTTTGTCTCTGTCTCTTTTCCTGATTTTTCACTGCATTCCCAGTATAAGGCGCTAGTAGATTCGGGTGCGGCTGGGAATTTCATTAATAAAAGTCTAGCTCATAGTTTAGGGATCCCTATTGTTCCTGTGGATATGCCTTTCCCTATTCATGCCTTAGATAGTCGACCATTAGGGTCAGGGTTTATCAGGGAGGTAACCGCACCTTTGTGTATGATAACGCAGGAGGGTCACAAGGAGAAGATTAGTCTTTTACCTATTGATTCTCCTGCGTATTCTGTGGTGCTAGGCCTACCCTGGTTAGTTTGTCATAACCCCACTCTTTCTTGGCCACAGAGGGCTCTCACGGGGTGGTCGCGAGAATGCTCAGGTAGGTGTTTAGGGGTTTCCGTTGGTGCTACTATGGTGGAAAGTCCAGACCAGGTCTCCACCGTGCGCATTCCCCCCGAATATGCCGATTTGGCTCTCGCCTTCTGTAAAAAGAAGGCGACTCAATTACCACCCCATCGACGGGGGGATTGTGCGATAGATCTCCTGGTAGACGCTGCATATCCCAAGAGTCACGTGTATCCCCTGTCGCAAGCGGAAACGGAGGCTATGGAGACACATGTCTCTGAATCCCTGCATCAGGGGTTAATTCAGCCATCCATTTCACCCGTCTCTTCGAGTTTCTTTTTTGTGAAAAAAAAAGGATGGCGGTTTACGCCCGTGCGTTGATTATCGAGGTCTTAATAAAATCACAGTGAAATATAGTTACCCGCTACCTCTGATCAATACGATTATTGAGTTAATGCACGGGGCACGTTTTTTCACAAAATTGGATCTCAGGAGTGCGTACAATCTGGTGCGTATTAAGAAGGGTGATGAGTGGAAGACGGCATTTAGCACCACCTCAGGTCATTATGAGTACCTGGTCATGCCATATGGGTTGATGAATGCTCCATCAGTTTTCCAATCATTTGTAGATGAGATCTTCAGGGACCTGCACGGGCAGGGTGTAGTGGTGTATATCGATGATATTCTGATATACTCTGCTACACGCGCCGAGCATGTGTCCCTCGTACGCAGGGTGCTTGGTCGCCTGTTGGAGCATGATCTATATGTCAAGTCTGAGAAATGCTTGTTTTTCCAACAATCCATCTCCTTCCTAGGGCATCGGATTTCCACTTCAGGAGAGGAGATGGAGAGCGACCGCATTACAGCCGTGCGTAATTCGCCGACTCCAACCACGGTAAAGGAGTTGCAGCGTTTTTGGGGGTTTTCCAATTACTACCGGAGGTTTATCCGGGGTTTTGGTCAGGTGGCAGCTCCCATTACCTCACTGCTAAAGGTGGGCCCGGGCTTTTGAGCACCTGAAGACTCTGTTTACCTCGGTGCCTGTGCTGGCTCATCCGGATCCCTCTTTGCCATTCATAGTGGAGGTGGACGCATCCGAAGCTGGGATAGGAGCAGTGCTCTCTCAGCGTTCGGGTACGCCACTGAAGCTTCGCCCCTGTGCTTTCTTTTCAAAGAACCTCAGCCCGGCGGAGCGAAACTATGATGTGGGGAATCGAGAGCTGTTAGCTGTCGTAGAACCTTTGAAGGTGTGGAGGCATTGGCTTGAGGGGGCTAAACACCCTTTTCTCATCTGGACTGACCACCGCAATCTGGAGTATATCCGGCAGGCGAAGAGATTGAATCCTCGCCAGGCAAGGTGGGCCATGTTTTTCACTCGTTTTGTGTTTACTCTTTCTTACAGACCAGGCTCCCAGAACGTTAAGGCAGACGCATTGTCTCGGCTGTATGACACAGAGGAGCGGTCCATGGATCCCACTCTCATACTCCCAGCTTCGTGTTTGGTGGCGCCAGTAGTGTGGGAGCTGGACGCGGACATTGAGCGGGCGTCACGTGCAGAGCCTTCTCCCCCTGAGTGTCCAGCTGGTCGTCTGTACGTTCCGTCTGCTGTCCGCGACCGATTGATATATTGGGCTCACACGTCACCCTCCTCTGGTCATCCTGGGATAGGTCGGACGATGCGCTGTCTTGACGGGAGATACTGGTGGCCCACTTTAGCTAAGGATGTGAGGATTTATGTTTCTTCCTGCTCGGTGTGCGCCCAGTGCAAGGCTCCTAGACACCTGCCCAGAGGTAAGCTACAACCTCTACCCGTTCCTCAATGGCCGTGGTCGCACCTGTCGGTGGATTTTTTGACTGATCTTCCACCTTCACAGGGTTACACCACGATCCTGGTCGTTGTGGATCGGTTTTCTAAGTCCTGTCATCTCCTCCCTTTGCCCGGTCTCCCTACGGCCTTACAAACTGCAGAGGCCCTGTTTACACACGTTTTCCGGCACTATGGGGTGCCTGAGGATATAGTGTCTGATCGGGGTCCCCAGTTCACATCAAGGGTCTGGAAGGCATTCATGGAGCGTCTGGGGATCTTGGTTAGTCTTACCTCAGGTTTTCACCCCGAGAGTAATGGACAGGTGGAGAGAGTTAACCAGGATGTGGGTAGGTTTCTGCGGTCTTATTGCCAGGATCGGCCGGGGGAGTGGGCGAAGTTCGTGCCCTGGGCAGAGATGGCTCAGAACTCGCTACGTCACTCCTCCACTAACCTTACTCCCTTTCAATGTGTATTAGGGTATCAGCCGGTTCTGGCTCCTTGGCATCAGAGCCAGACCGAGGCCCCTGCGGTGGACAATTGGTTTCGGCACGCTGAGGAGACCTGGGAGGCAGCCCTTCAGCATGCCATAAGGCGCCAGAAAATTGGCGCAGACTGTCGCCGCAGTGAGGCCCCAGTGTTCGCACCAGGGACAGGGTCTGGCTCTCGACCCGAAACCTGCCCCTTCGCCTGCTCTGCCGGAAGCTGAGTCCGCGGTTTGTGGGGGAGTTTAAAGTCCTGAGGAGAGTGAACAAGGTATATTATAGGTTACAACTACCCACTCATTACCGTATTAACCCCTCGTTCCATGTGTCTCTCCTCAGGCCGATGGTGGCTGGCCCGCTCCAGGAGGGTGAAGTGCGTAATGTTCCTCCGCATCCTCTAGACATCGAGGGGGTTCCGGCGTACTCTGTTCGATCCATTTTGGATTCGAGACGTCGGCGAGGGGCCTTCAGTACCTCGTGGACTGGGAGGGGTACGGGCCGGAGGAGAGATGCTGGGTTCCGGTGGAGGACGTGTTAGATCCTTCCATGTTATCAGAATTCCACCATCTCCATCCGGATCGCCCTGCACCTCGCCTTCCGGGTCGGCTGGAGCCGCGCGTCAGGGGGGGGGGGGGTACTGTCACGACTTCTGCCGAAGTCGTTGCCTCTCCTTGTTCGGGCGGTGCTCGGCGTTCGACGTCACCGGTCTTCTAGCCATCATTGATCCTTTTTTCATTTTCCATTGGTTTTGTCTTGTCTTCCCACACACCTGTTTTCAATCCCATTCTTTACCTGTTGTGTATTTAACCCTCTCTTTCCCCTCATGTCTTTGTCAGAGATTGTTTTATTGTCAGTGTAGTGTGATAGTTGTATAGGTGCGCATCGGGTCCTCGTACCCATGTTTGTGTGTTTATGTACATTTAGTGTTATGGAGCATACTCCGTGGACTTTATTAAAAGACTCCATTTTACACTCCATTTGACTCTCCTGAGCCTGACTTCCCTGCCACCTATTACACCTACGCATGACAATCATCTGATTTAGCACTCCAAATAGCCCTTACACAGCCTGGAGGAATGTTGGGTCATCGTCCAGTTGAAAAATAAATAATAGTCACACTAAGCGCAAACCAGATGGGATGGCGTATTGCTGCAGAATGCTGTGGTAGCCATGCTGGTTAAGTGTGCCTTAAATTCTAAATAAATCACAGACAGTGTCACCAGCAAAGCACCCCCACACCATCACACCTCCTCCAAGCGTCTTCTTCTTATTGGTGTCCTTTAGTAATGGTTTCTTTACAGCATTTCGACCATGGTCTGATTCATGCAGTCATCTCTGAACAGTTGATGTTGAGATGTGTCTGTTACTTGAACTCTGTAAAGTATTTACTCGGGCTGCAATCTGAGATGCAGTTAACTCTAACGAACATATCCTCTGCTGCAGAGGTAACTCTGGGTCTTCATCTCTTGTGGCAGTCCTCATTAGAGCCAGTTTCATCATAGCGCTAGTTGGTTCTTGACATTTTCCAAATTGACTGACGTTCATGTCTTAAATGACTGATGGACTGTTGTTTCTCTTTGCTTATTTGACCTGTTCTTACCATAATATAGACTTGGTATTTGACCAGATATGGCTATCTTCTGTATACCACGACTACCTTGTCACAACACAACTGATTGGCTCAAACACATTAAGAAGGAAAGAGGATTTCATTCACTTGCTATCTGGCACTGTAAACAAATGCATGCTAATGCTAGTCGACGAGTAACAACAGCTTTATCCTCTGAAGGTACAACATACTCCATCATGGAAAGATCTGGCTACCTCACAAAATAACTCTAACCCGACAAAAAAAAGAAAGTCATATTCATCTACAGACACAGATGATATAATTACCGTTGAAGTAGAGGCTAGTGCTCTGGCTGGAATCCATGCAACACTGGAAAAGATGTGTGAGGAGGTTGCAGGGCTGAGGGGGTGTTTGGAGTTTCATGCTCCTTGGAGAGAACAAGGCACTCACTGCCAAGGTAAAAATCAACGATTCCAACATGGATTGTCTACTCAGGTAAAACAGGGTGATGAGGAAGTCTCTACTAGACATAGAAAGCCATAGCATGTGTGAAAATCTAATATTTTCGGGGATTCCTGAGACGCATCCAATAATCAGAGGGTGCGATCAGAGAATTCGTGCAATCTGCCTTGAAACCTCCTTCTAGAGACCGTAAACAAGGTGGCTTTCCACCGAGTACACAGACTTGGAGCTCGGAGTGACAAGACCTAGGGTCCCCGACCTATCATTGCAAAATTTGAACACTACCAACAAAAGGAAGTGAGCTTAAAGGGACCAAATTCGGTCTCAATTACCAATTTCCACGGGAGATAAACAAACATCGCAAGAGGCTGTATCCTGTACAGAGGCAACAGAGGTAGAGGGGTAAGTGTGCCTTTCTCATTGTGGACAAACTCTTTATAGATGGACAGCTATTCCGTGACAGCTCCATAACACCATGGATGTACTAAATTCTACAGGGACTTCAGGTTACGAAAAAAAGAAAGTATGGGAACTGTAAAAATATCTGAAGATTATGAAGTGGATATGAACTCATACGTACTCAATTACATGCTCGCTTACATGCTCGCTTACACATACACATACACATACACATACACATACACATACACCCTTGATGCTCACTTTCTTCTCTCCCTCTCTCCCCTTTTTCTCTCTTATGTCGAGAACTGTTCTATAGTTTAATATGTTTCTTGTTTGTCTATCTTTTCTATGTCTTTGTCTACATGTTTCCATCAAACAAGGGGAAGATATCAGAATATTGACATTGGGGAATAATAGCACATTTTATGGGATACATTTGTACTGTAGTGAAGCCGTCTCTATATTAATGCAAGGCCTCTTTCATGATCATGTGAAAAGTCAATTGCTATGGAAATGCTGGGATGTGTTTTTCAATGATATTTAAGGTAATTATGATGCAACTATAATGTTGATACGATATGGATTACAATTATCATCCTCAATATTAAGGCTATACGCACTACATGTTACACACATAGACACTCAACCATGCAAATTGGCGGGGATATTATTTATTTGGACATCACACATTATAGTCTTACTCTTAAACAGACATCGTACACACTCACTAAATCAAATCCAATATCATACACATCAACCCACTCAGATTTACTACACACATAATATCTTGTCTCAATTTTATAATTTCTGTGGCATTGGCTCACAGGCAAACAGGCAAGGGAATAAAACAAATATTGCTCGAACCTATTTCTTGAATTCTAAATATTAAACATTTGAAAGCTCTAATTTTGACCGTCATTATGGTAGTAACTTTACAAGCACTAATTAAGGTCAATTTATACTGAGAATAGTTATGGTAAGTGGTGAAATAAGTATTGCCAGTTATAATTGTAACGGTTTAGCAGATTATTTAAAAAAAGATCAGTCTTTACGTTGCTTAAAGGAAAGGAATATAACATATACTGTTTCCAGGAAACTCACTCTACATCCTTAGATGAAGTTGCCAGTTAAAAGGAATGAGGTGGTGAAATAATTTTCTGTCATGGACAAAGGAACTTAAAAGTTGTGATAATATTAATTAACAAAATAGTCAGCAAATAGTCAGGAATGATCCGCAAGGAAGGTGGATCTTTTTGATAATGAAAGTGGATGAAAAAAACATTTGGCTGACTAATCTCTATGGTCCAAATCAGGTTGATCCATACTTCTTTGAAAATATTTATACCAATTTATTGAACTTACAGGCAAACAAATGATCAAATCATTATGGTGGGAAGAGTCGATGGACCGTAAAGGAAATCACTCTACAAACTATCATTACTGTGCCCTTAAAAACTTCTTAGGGATAGGTGTCCCGCTAGAGGGACCAATGTCGACTACATTTGGTGAAATTGGAGGGCGCGCAATTCAAATAAATATTTGAAATATTAAACATTCATGGTCATACAAGTGTCTTATATCATTTAAAAGCTAAATTCTTGTTAATGCTATGCTAGCTATCAATACTCTTACACAAATGCTTCTGTAGCTATGGTTGAAAAGCATATTTAGAAAATCTGAGATGACAGTGTTGTTAAGCTAAGCTTGTGTTTCAATATATTTATTTCATTTCATTTGCGATTTTCATGAATAGGAAACGTTGCGTTATGGTAATGAGCTTGAGGCTATGATTACGCTCCCGGATACGGGTTTGGAGTCGCAAGAAGTTTAAGAAGGCAGAGCATCGCTTTATTTTAGACAGACTTCTCTCCCTCTTAGCAACTACTTAGCAACTACTGCATCAATATGTTTTGACCATGACAGTTTACAATCTAGGGTTACTCCAAGCAGTCATCTCAACTTGCTCAATTTCCACATTATTTATTACAAGATTTAGTTGAGATTTAGGGTTTAGTGAGTATTATGTTCCAAATGCAATAGTTTTAGTTTTAGAAACATTTAGGGATAACTTATTCCTTGCCACCCACTCTGAAACTAACTGCAGCTCTTTGTTGAGTGATGCAGTCATTTCAATCATTGTAGTAGCTGACATGTATAGTGTTGAGTCATCCACATACATAGACACTCTGGCTTAACTCAAAGTCAGTGGCATGTCATTAGTAAAAATACCGACATAACCGTCCGAGGGGGTTTCAACAGACTCTCCAGTTGCGACGTTCCCCTGAGGTCCATCTGCTAGCCCCGGCCTGCTAGCTGTCTGAATCGCCGTGCCTCCAGCTCGCCTAGTTACTCACTGGACCCTATGACCACTCGGCTACACATGCCTCTCCCTAATGTCAATATGTCTTTTATTATTGCTGTTTTGGTTAGTAATTGTTGTCTTATTTCACTGTAGAGCCTCCAGTCTCCTACTCCTCCTCTGTTCCTCTGGTGATGTAGTGGCTAACCCAGGCCCTGCAGCCCTCAGCACAGCTCCCATTTCCCAGGCGCATTCATTTGTTGATTTATGTAACTGTAAAAGCATTGGTTTCATGCATGTTAACATTAGAAGTTTGTTTTATTCACTGCTTTAGCACACTCCGCCAACCCGGATGTCCTAGCCATGTCTGAATCCTGGCTTAGGAAGGCCACCAAAACTCCTGACATTTCCATCCCTAACTTTAACATTTTCCGACAAGATAGAACTGCCAAAGGGGTTGGAGTTGCAATCTACTGCAGAGATAGCCTGCAGAGTTCTGTCATACTATCCAGGTCTGTGCCCAAACAATTCGAGTCCACCTTTCCAGAAACAAGTCCCTCACCGTTGCCGCTTGTTATAGACCCCCCCTCGGCCTCCAGCTGTTCCCTGGACACCATATGTGAATTGATCGCCCCCCATCTATCTTCGGAGTTCGTACTGTTAGGTGACCTAAACTGGGACATGCTTAACAACCCGGCCGTCCTACAATCTAAGCTAGATGCCCTCAATCTCATACAAATCATCAAGGAACCTACCAGGTACAACCCTAAATCCGTAACCATCCGTAACTATGGGCACACCATACACCTCTGCTGTTTCAAACATAAATTTGCTTCCTGTAGCACTAATTCCAAAAGGTTTTGGGATACTGTAAAGTCCATGGAGAATAAGAGCACTTCCTCCCAGCTGCCCACTGCACTGAGGATAGGAAACACTGTCACCACCGATAAATCTACGATAATTGCTAATTTCAATAAGCATTTTTCCATGGCTGGCCATGCTTTCCAGCTAGCTACCCCTACCTACTCTCCATATCATCCACAGGGGAATCCGGTGGAGAGATTTAACCGTACACTGTTGTCACGGTTGCACACACTAGATGAAGAGAAAAAGGCCAATTGGGGTGATTATCTGAACAAGGTTGCATATAATTGTACCACTAGTGATGCTATTGGGTTCTCACCGTATTTCCTGGTATTTGGGAGGGCTCCACTGCTACCTGTTAACATTGTCTTTGGTTTACAGATAAAGGAACAGGAGAAATCATACCAGGATTATGCCAAGAAGTGGCAGCAACAGATGACGGAAGCCTATGACATCGCCATTAGAAACATGGAGAAATCAACAGCAAAGGGAAAAGTCTACTAGGATCGGAAGAAAATTAGTTTGGTTCTGGTCTCAGGGGATCGTGTACTGGTGAGGAACATGTCAGAACGTTGGGGGCCGGGAAAGCTAAGATCACACTGGGAGGACCAAATACACGTGGTGGTAACCAAAAAAGGTGATGACAGCCGTTCTATGAGGTCAAACCCGAGAGGGATACAGGCAGGGCCAGGGTTCTGCATCGCAGTATGCTCATGTCATGTAATTCCCTACCATTTGAGGAACTTGTTGAAACACCCTGTAGGTGTCTGTGGAGAAGGGAACCACCCTAGCAAAAATAGAGTAGAAAAATGGGGAGAGAGCTGAGTCTGAGATCTCAGATGAGGATCCTTATCCAATTTTCATCAATAGGCCACGTAGGGATGAAGAGAGCAGACAGAGTAGCACACAGCTAGTATCCGACAATAGTGAGGAACAGGGTCAGACTGATAGAAACTTCACTGTGAAGGAGTGCCAGCCAGTCCTCAGAGACAGCCCGGAGAGGACGGGGGTAAATATGGAAACATCTGAGCGTTCAGAGACTCAATCATCTCATGATGAAGTGGACACTGATTCATTGGGTCACCCATGACCTTGACCCGCAGTTCAGCCTGGCAGAGGAGGCCCAGAGACATTCTAACCTATAACACTTTAGGGCTGCCAAGCTCTTATCAGGATACCAACTAGAGATGTTCAGATGAGTATATATTTTCTTGTTACCTTGACTAATCACAGTGTGATAATGTTTAGTGGGGGTTGCGTCTTTGCCTATAAAGGTAGACTGGACATGTTTAGATAGTTATATAGCTGTTAGGCCAGGTATGTCATGAGAACAACTGAGATACTTACTTACATCCTCTGTTTGTTTTGAGGCCAGTGAAATGTTTGGGAGGGGTTGTAAGGGGCTTAATACATGGGGTACTCGGGTGAAGCCCATGGGAAATAAAGAAATATAGTTTAAGTGAATTGGGGAGAGGAAGAATAAGAAACAAAAAAGGGCTGTAAATTGCTGTTACATGTGCTGACATGATTAAAAGTGAAGTAAACCGTACCTTTCGCATTGTTGTTTATATTATAAGCTCATAGAAGGGGTAACACATGTCGCACATAGGTAGTCGAACGTTGAACTCTTCATTGAGGCGATGCTGAAACATTAATCCATTGGGTGCATCAGTGCCACGTTTTCATTTGTGCTGAAATAAAAATGAAAGAAATGTTAATGTGCACATTCAGCATGCTATGGTGTGAAATAGGCTATTAGAAGTTCTGTCTTTATTTTATTACTTATAAGTAATGCCGACTATGGTGTGCTTATCAATGCACAAGCACCTTTCCCCCCACTCATATCATAAAATAGATACAATAATTCATCATACAAGAGTCTTAATGTGCGTGAAGTATAAAATGCATTCTGTCATTACTAAATGTGTAACGTGATATTTTAACATTACTACTTTTTAATACAAAAATCAGTCTTCTTCCTCAAATGAAGGAGATAATGACGCAATCTTTGCAAGAGGGAGGTAATCTGATTTTATTGGTCCTCATCTCGTGGCTCAGTCATTTCATTCGTGATAAATGGAGTTAACCGTGAGTTATGCTGCGTTTATAACAACTGGCACTGGGAAAAAAGGAACTCGGAATTCCAAGTCGGAAACTCAGGCATCCTTCTAGAGCTGACTTCCCGACCTGAAGATCACTGACGTCATGATTTAAACTCGTTCCCAGTTGTCGTGAAAGTACCATTATCATTCCCAGGTCAGATATGTTATGTACCTGGCTAAAAGGTGAGCCACTTTCGTATGACCGGTTATCCCAAGTTGAACTCAGAGTTGACAAAAGTTACCTGCTAAATCCTCAAACCTTCTTCCCACGTAAAAAAATACAATTGTTTCGGAAGATCCATGTAAAACATGACTTTTCTCTGGGTTTTCAGTTGCTCGGTACCAGTAAGTAGAAGCAGCTGAAGAGAGCGATGCAGAAATAAAAATAAGATGGTTGAGAAGAGGTGGACATTGGAGGATAAGATGAGCCTTCTTCAGCAAGAAGAAAGCAGCTACTGAACTGCTCTGTGGCCACTCCTTCAACACCACTGCCAACCACAAAATGGACAAACACTGCAAACAGTAAGAGACATTCATTTTAAATGTAATCACATTAATCTGTCATCCCTTCACTCAACTTTATTTCTTCACCTTCAATTTCCATACCTGCTTAGAGATTGACAACCATACATGAGGATTATATATTGTGTCCTGTGAGTGTTTACAAATTGAATGTTTACGAACCGAACGATGTATAGTTTCAAAGTAAAAATATTCTGAGTGCCGTCTATTAATTTGACAGTGGTTACAATTCCCTAGGACCGTTCCTAGCTCTATACCAAACAATTGGTGGGGTCCCCATATTATTGTTTTCGTAGCAGAATGGAGCTTTAAGATGGCATCTAAGGATACTAACCAAAATCGAAATAGATGCTCCAGAACCCTCAAGGGTTCACAAATTCTGTTTGTGATATTGAAATTCGAACAAAATATGACTTATTAAGGAAAAGTTAAGGATGGAGGGAGGAATTACTTTAAAAATGTCAGAGATATTATCCCTTTCTTGTGTTAAACACATTTTAGTCAGAAAAAAGTTATATAACTGTGAACCCAGAATATCTACATTATTTTTGACTACCTATCATAAAAGTAATTTTGGAACATTAAAGTCAATGTCTTGAAGTACTCAACACAAGATGTTACCTGTTTTAAACACACATTTATTTTTTCTAACCCAAATTATTGATACATTTTTTCCCACTTTACTCAGTCTCTCATGAGAAGAAATGATGAATGGACAAAAGATCCATAGACATTAAAACCAGTAGATGGTGATAGAGCTGACGTCATCCACGTATTCCTATGGAAAACTCCCGATGGCTACGCATCATCAGAGTTACTTTTGAGGATATGGGAAACCAGAGACATGGGCTGAGCGGTACATTTAGGGCGATTCTAGGACAAGTAGAGCTCCCCGTCAAGGAGTAATATGGAGTCAATTGGGCATAAGCTCAAAAAACCAACATTAGCATGAATTTTGTGAACAAGAAGTACACCATTGCAAATCTTTTCCAAGATGTAAGATACATTTTATTTTTATTTTTTTATTTCACCTTTATTTAACCAGGTAGGCTAGTTGAGAACAAGTTCTCATTTGCAACTGCGACCTGGCCAAGATAAAGCATAGCAGTGTGAGCATACAACAAAGAGTTACACATGGAGTAAACAATTAACAAGTCAATAACACAGTAGAAAACAAAGGGGGGGTCTATATACAATGTGTGCAAAAGGCATGAGGAGGTAGGCAAATAATTACAATTTTGCAGATTAACACTGGAGTGATAAATGATCAGATGGTCATGTACAGGTAGAGATATTGGTGTGCAGAAGAGCAGAAAAGTAAATAAATAAAAACAATATGGGGATGAGGTAGGTGAAAAGGGTGGGTTATTTACCAATAGACTATGTACAGCTGCAGCGATCGGTTAGCTGCTCAGATAGCTGATGTTTGAAGTTGGTGAGGGAGATAAAAGTCTCCAACTTCAGCGATTTTTGCAATTCGTTCCAGTCACAGGCAGCAGAGTACTGGAACGAAAGGCGGCCAAATGAGGTGTTGGCTTTAGGGATGATCAGTGAGATACACCTGCTGGAGCGCGTGCTACGGATGGGTGTTGCCATCGTGACCAGTGAGCTGAGATAAGGCGGAGCTTTACCTAGCATAGACTTGTAAATGACCTGGAGCCAGTGGGTCTGGCGACGAATATGTAGCGAGGGCCAGCCGACTAGAGCATACAAGTCGCAGTGGTGGGTGGTATAAGGTGCTTTAGTGACAAAACGGATGGCACTGTGATAGACTGCATCCAGTTTGCTGAGTAGAGTGTTGGAAGCCATTTTGTAGATGACATCGCCGAAGTCGAGGATCGGTAGGATAGTCAGTTTTACTAGGGTAAGCTTGGCGGCGTGAGTGAAGGAGGCTTTGTTGCGGAATAGAAAGCCGACTCTTGATTTGATTTTCGATTGGAGATGTTTGATATGAGTCTGGAAGGAGAGTTTGCAGTCTAGCCAGACACCTAGGTACTTATAGACGTCCACATATTCTAGGTCGGAACCATCCAGGGTGGTGATGCTAGTCGGGCATGCAGGTGCAGGCAGCGACCGGTTGAAAAGCATGCATTTGGTTTTACTAGCGTTTAAGAGCAGTTGGAGGCCACGGAATGAGTGTTGTATGGCATTGAAGCTTGTTTGGAGGTTAGATAGCACAGTGTCCAAAGACGGGCCGAAAGTATATAGAATGGTGTCGTCTGCGTAGAGGTGGATCAGGGAATCGCCCGCAGCAAGAGCAACATCATTGATATACACAGAGAAAAGAGTCGGCCCGAGAATTGAACCCTGTGGCACCCCCATAGAGACTGCCAGAGGACCGGACAGCATGCCCTCCGATTTGACACACTGAACTCTGTCTGCAAAGTAATTGGTGAACCAGGCAAGGCAGTCATCCGAAAAACCGAGGCTACTGAGTCTGCCGATAAGAATATGGTGATTGACAGAGTCGAAAGCCTTGGCAAGGTCGATGAAGACGGCTGCACAGTACTGTCTTTTATCGATGGCGGTTATGATATCGTTTAGTACCTTGAGTGTGGCTGAGGTGCACCCATGACCGGCTCGGAAACCAGATTGCACAGCGGAGAAGGTACGGTGGGATTCGAGATGGTCAGTGACCTGTTTGTTGACTTGGCTTTCGAAGACCTTAGATAGGCAGGGCAGGATGGATATAGGTCTGTAACAGTTTGGGTCCAGGGTGTCTCCCCCTTTGAAGAGGGGGATGACTGCGGCAGCTTTCCAATCCTTGGGGATCTCAGACGAGATGAAAGAGAGGTTGAACAGGCTGGTAATAGGGGTTGCGACAATGGTGGCAGATAGTTTCAGAAATAGAGGGTCCAGATTGTCAAGCCCAGCTGATTTGTACGGGTCCAGGTTTTGCAGCTCTTTCAGAACATCTGCTATCTGGATTTGGGTAAAGGAGAACCTGGAGAGGCTTGGGCGAGGAGCTGCGGGGGGGGCGGAGCTGTTGGCCGAGGTTGAAGTAGCCAGGAGGAAGGCATGGCCAGCCGTTGAGAAATGCTTATTGAAGTTTTCGATAATCATGGATTTATCAGTGGTGACCGTGTTACCTAGCCTCAGTGCAGTGGGCAGCTGGGAGGAGGTGCTCTTGTTCTCCATGGACTTCACAGTGTCCCAGAACTTTTTGGAGTTGGAGCTACAGGATGCAAACTTCTGCCTGAAGAAGCTGGCCTTAGCTTTCCTGACTGACTGCGTGTATTGGTTCCGGACTTCCCTGAACAGTTGCATATCACGGGGACTATTCGATGCTATTGCAGTCCGCCACAGGATGTTTTTGTGCTGGTTGAGGGCAGTCAGGTCTGGGGTGAACCAAGGGCTGTATCTGTTCTTAGTTCTGCATTTTTTGAACGGAGCATGCTTATCTAAAATGGTGAGGAAGTTACTTTTAAAGAATGACCAGGCATCCTCAACTGACGGGATGAGGTCAATGTCCTTCCAGGATACCCGGGCCAGGTCGATTAGAAAGGCCTGCTCACAGAAGTGTTTTAGGGAGCGTGTGACAGTGATGAGGGGTGGTCGTTTGACTGCGGCTCCGTAGCGGATACAGGCAATGAGGCAGTGATCGCTGAGATCCTGGTTGAAGACAGCGGAGGTGTATTTGGAGGGCCAGTTGGTCAGGATGACGTCTATGAGGGTGCCCTTGTTTACAGAGTTAGGGTTGTACCTGGTGGGTTCCTTGATGATTTGTGTGAGATTGAGGGCATCTAGCTTAGATTGTAGGACTGGCGGGGTGTTAAGCATATCCCAGTTTAGGTCACCTAACAGAACAAACTCTGAAGCTAGATGGGGGGCGATCAATTCACAAATGGTGTCCAGGGCACAGCTGGGAGCTGAGGGGGGTCGGTAGCAGGCGGCAACCGTGAGAGACTTATTTCTGGAGAGAGTAATTTTCAAAATTAGTAGTTCGAACTGTTTGGGTATGGACCTGGAAAGTAAGACATTACTTTGCAGGCTATCTCTGCAGTAAACTGCAACTCCTCCCCCTTTGGCAGTTCTATCTTGACGGAAGATGTTATAGTTGGGTATGGAAATCTCTGAATTTTTGGTGGCCTTCCTGAGCCAGGATTCAGACACAGCAAGGACATCAGGGTTAGCAGAGTGTGCTAAAGCAGTGAGTAAGACAAACTTAGGGAGGAGGCTTCTGATGTTGACATGCATGAAACCAAGGCTTTTTCGATCACAGAAGTCAACAAATGAGGGTGCCTGGGGACATGCAGGGCCTGGGTTTACCTCCACATCACCCGCGGAACAGAGAAGGAGTAGTATGAGGGTGCGGCTAAAGGCTATCAAAACTGGTCGCCTAGAGCGTTGGGGACAGAGAATAAGAGGAGCAGGTTTCTGGGCATGGTAGAATATATTCAGGGCATAATGCGCAGACAGGGGTATGGTGGGGTGCGGGTACAGTGGAGGTAAGCCCAGGCACTGGGTGATGATGAGAGAGGTTGTATCTCTGGACATGCTGGTAGTAATGGGTGAGGTCACCGCATGTGTGGGAGGTGGGACAAAGGAGTTATCAGGGGTATGAAGAGTGGAACTAGGGGCTCCATTGTGAACTAAAACAATGATAACTAACCTGAACAACAGTATACAAGGCATATTGACATTTGAGAGAGACATACAGCGAGGCATACAGTAATCACAGGTGTTGAATTGGGAAAGCTAGCTAAAACAGTAGGTGAGACAACAGCTAATCAGCTAGCACAACAACAGCAGGTAAAATGGCGTAGACTAGGCAACGGGGCCAACAGATAAAACAAACAAGCAGAATGGAGTACCGTGATTAATGGACAGTCCAGCGTGCATCAGCTATGTAGCCAAGAGATCAGTGTCCAGGGGGCAGCGGTGGATGGGGCAGGGAAGCTGGACTGGCGAGTGTTATCCAGGTAAAAAAAAAACTAACAATGACTAAATAGCTTGTAGCTAGTTAGCTGGTTAGCTTCTGGAGGTTCTTGAGTGTGTTCTAAAAATAAATAAAAAATAATAGTGATTCCGTATCACATTGGGTGAGGCAGGTTTCCGGAAGGTATAAACAAATTAAAAGTCAAAAGAGATAGAAAGTAAATATGGGTCCGGTGGGCGTTTGGGACGCGGCGATTCAGGCAGTTAGCAGGCCTGTGCTAACAAGCTAACAGTTTGTAGGCCCGGGCTAGACAAGGTAGCAGTTAGCGGACCGGAGCTGGACAAGCTAGCAGTTAGCAGGCCGAATTAGCAAGCAGGGAGATAGCGAGGGCTAGAGAGTTAGCCTTTGGGGGACGTCGCGATGGGGTGAGTCTGTTTATTCCTCTTCATGCGGTGACATCGATAGACCGGTCGTGGGCCCGGGTATTGTAGCTCAGGAGTATGCTACGGTGGTAGCGCAGGCCGGGCTAGCTTCAAGCTAAGTGGGTGGAAACGCTAGCCAGGGGTAATCATCCGGGGTTGCGGTTTAGCTAGATAGCTAGTTGTGAAGATCCAGCGTATTTGGAAGCTTAGGTTTAGCAAAATGTTTTTAAAGGGATAGCTATGTAAAAAAACGAAAAATAAACGAAAAATAAACGAAATATACAGGGACATGACACGACAGGACGACAGGACGACATAACTTGTCCTCTGCATTGTTGTACAGTTTTGGAATCATGTCATTACATACTTATGCAGGAACTTAGGCAGTTTTCTTGACTCATACCCTGACTTTGAGAAGGGATTGGGTGATTAGTTAAGCAGCAACATGATGCTGCATGACAGTGAGTACGCAATTGGTCGATAGTGTGCTGTGTGGATGTTATATATTTAATTATTCATTGCCTAATATAATTCCTTTCTCTACTATCTCAGGCGTCATGTTGCTGAATGGCACAAACAAATGGCTAAGAATCATGGTGAAAGTGGCCGTAACTAGCAAAGGATCATGGTCGTTGTAGTCATTTTCATCCCGCGTGAGAGTCAACCCTAATGGTAGTTTAGCAACACAACCGACGCCTAAGCAACTATGGGGCAAAACAGACTGGGTTGGCAGTTGGCTTAGATTGTTGACTATGGAAAGCCATTTGGGTCTTTGCGTGTAAAAAAAAACCCATGTAAAATAACACTATTTGACGAGTCAAATAAGGTTTTAATTTGACATGTCAAATAAAAAAGTTATATTATAGAAATGTTTTGTGTTCTAAATTTGCATGTGCAAGCCAACATTATTTGTTTGACCGAATGGGACATCTGTGTTAGCATTTGAAATAAGATCAGGATCAAACGAGCAGGATCAAAAATGTTAGCAAATATCTTTTGATACAGATATTATTAGCAACTTTTGGGGTAGTTAGCTGTAGCTTGGTACCTAGCGAGCACCAATGCAACCAGCCTGAATACAATGACAAGACAAAACTGCAGTCATTTTCAATATTCTTAGCAATGGTTTAGGAATCCATGTGACAGTGCTATTGAAATCGAACTTCAGTTCATTAAAATAACTAGCTAGCTAGATAACGAACTAAACAAGCTAGACAGCTATTTAACCCTGTTGCCCCAAGTTAACGTTATAAGCAGCTAGCTGGCTTCATCTGGCTACTGCCGCTTGACCAGACCGGGTTATTTGTTGTTGAATTTGCAGTTTGCCTTTTAAATAAAAGTCCCTCTGAAAGTGATGCAAATGGATACAAATAGTGGAATCATGCCATGTTTAGACTAGATAATGCGAAAAAAGGTTGGAGTGTTGGAATGTGGAGCACTGAAATGGGGTATCAGTCTAGAGTTATCTGACTCCAAAACATCCATGTTGTATTGTTTTTCCTCTGGAATAGTGTTCAACAAACACATAATAGTGTAACGACCCTGGGTTTATAAGCGCGGAAATCGAACCTGCCCCACGAGCATGCTTTTGCGGCACGGTCGATAGTGCGCCGGACCTCGGGCTCAAAGGTCGAGGGTTCGAGACCTGCTCCCTGCTGTTTCATTACATTGGTGTCAGAAGTGATCCTACCTTGCATCCACGACAGTGCGTGTGCTTGGCCGGTGAGTGCGTTCCTGTAAGACGTACAGCCGCAAGCTAGCACGAGGACGCACTCTTTGAAAGGGGGGAGTAGTGTAACTGGTACACACTACCAGTGCGCTATTTTTCAGATGTTGCCCTACTGGAGTTACACAGTAACAGCATCACTGCTATTAGCTTCACGACATAAACGCCGTTTGGGTCTTTGCGTGTCAAAAAAGATAGACGTCAAAAAATACTATTTGGCAACAACACGATTTGTGTTAAATAAGCTTTAAATTTGACAAATAGCACAGTTCTATTATAGAATATTGCGTGTTCTGAATTTGCACGTGCAAGCCAAGCGCCACCAATACTATCAGTAGCACTGTCAAAGCTGGCAAACACTGGCCACTAACAATGTGTTTACAATACTTTGTTGGTAATAAAGCATTATTTATTCGACCGCAACTTCTGGGGTAGCTAGCTAGCACCAATACAACCAGCCTGAAAACAATGACCAGTTGAAACTGCAGTCATTTTCATTATTCTTAGCAATGATTTAGGAATCCTTGTGAGTAAGTATTAGCTAGGTAGCCACTTGTTGTTTGCCTAATGAAATTAAACTTCAGTTCATGAAAATAAATAGCTAGGCAGCTACTTAACTCTGTTGCCTAAAGCTAGCGTTAAAAGCAGCCAGCTAGCTTCATCTGGCTATTGCTGCTCGACCAGACCGGGTTATATGTTGTGAAATTAGCCACAATAAGGATTAGGCACAATAGTATAATTTGAGGTTTACCTTCAAAATAAAAGTACATATTTGAAAGTAAGGCAGAAGTTTAGAATTGGTGGAATCATGCCATATTTAGACTAGATAATGTTAAACAAGGTTGTATTGTGAAGCAATGAAATGGGGTATCAGTCTACTCGGTTACACCCACAGAACACAACTGTGAAGAGTTTATGCAAATACACAAAAGTTTATGCAAACGTTTTAGAACAGTTTTAGAACACCTACTCATCCGTATTCATCGACCTGGCAAAGGCTTTCGACTCTTTCAATCACCACATTCTTATTGACAGACTCAACAGCCTTGGTTTCTCAAAATATTGCCTTGCCTGGTTCACCAACTACTTCTCTGATAGAGTTCAGTGTGTCAAATCGGAGGGCATGTTGTCCAGACCTCTGGCAGTCTCTATGGGGGTGTCACAGGGTTCAATTCTTGGACTGACTCTCTTCTCTGTATACATCAATGATGTTGCTCTTGCTGCTGGTGATTCTCTGATCCACCTCTACGAAGACTACACCATTCTGTATACTTCTGGCCCTTCTTTGGACACTGTGTTAACTATCCTCCAGACGAGTTTCAATGCCATACAACTCTCCTTCCGTGGAAGGAAAACTAAATGCATGCTCTTCAACTGATCACTAACCCTAGTGGTTCGAGCGTTGGACTAGTAACCGAAAGGTTGCAAGTTCAAATCCCGAGCTGACAAGGTAAAAATCTGTTGTTCTGCCCCTGAATAAGGCAGATAACCCACTGTTCCTAGGCCGTCATTGAAAATAAGAATTTGATCTTAACTGACTTGCCTAGTTAAATAAAGTTCAAATAAAAACTGGCTCTCATGAGGACTGCCACAGGAATGGAAGACCAAGAGTTACCTCTGCTGCAGAGGATATGTTCATGAGAGTTAACAGCCTCAGAAATTGCAGCCCAAATAAATGCTTCACTGAGTTCAAGTAACAGACACATCTCAAAATCAACAGATGAGATTCTGTGAATCAGGCCGTCATGGTCGAATTGCTGCAAAGAAACCACTACTAAAGGACACCAATAAGGAGAAGAGACTTGCTTGGGCCAAGAAACACGAGCAGTGGACATTAGACCGGTGTAAATTTGTCCTTTGGTCTGGAGTCCAAATTGTAGATTTTTGGTTCCAACTGCCGTGTCTTTGTGAAACGCGGTGTGGGTGAATGGATTATCACTGCATGTGTATTTCCCACCGTAAAGCATGGAGGAGGAGGTGTTATGGTGCTTTGCTGGTGACACTGTCTGTGAATGATTTAGAATTCAAGGCACACTTAACCAGCATGGCTACCACAGTATTCTGCTGCGATACGTCATCACATCTTGTTTGAGCTTAGTGGAACTATCATTTGTTTTTAAACAGGACAATGACCCAACACACCTCAAGGCTGTGTAAGATATATTTTACCAAGAAGGAGAGTGATGAAGTGCTGCATCAGATGACCTGGCCTCCACAACCAAATTGAGATGGTTTTGGATGAGTTGGACCGCAGAGTGAAGGAAAAGCAGCCAACAAGTGCTCAGCATATGTGGGAACTCCTTCAAGACTATTGGAAAAGCATTCCGGGTGAAGCTGGTTGAGAGAATGCCAAGAGTGTGCAAATCCGTCATCAAGGCAAAGGTTGGCAATTTGAAGAATCTCAGAAAATACAATATATTTTGATTTAACAATTTTTTTGGTTACTACATGAATCCATATGTTTCATTTCATAGTTTTGACGTCTTTACTATTATAATACAATGTAGAAAATAGTACAAATAAAAGAAAAACCCTGGAATGAGTAGGTGTGTCCAAACCTTCGACTGGTACTGTATCTACGTAAGTCAGGGTTCTCAACTCTGGCATACTTAAAAAACAAGTACAGAAACAGACTCAATGCTGAACATGACCTCCGTGTTGCGCTGTCAAATACCCAGAATAGACAACCTGTGTGATTTGATCAATCAGTTCATTACAGTTCAGAATAAACAAAATATAAGTTATTTTAACAGCAACAGTTCTAACCTAGACTTTTTTCAACAATACTTCCTACAGTAAGATGTACAATAGGCCTGATTTTTTCATCTGTATTGTTACTTATGGTTGCACTATCAAAAACTCAACCTTTGTGATGTGATAAATGAGTTTAATCCAGTTAAAATGTAAAAACAGTTACAACCTAGACGGATGTAGAGAGTGTTTTTAATGGGGGAAAAAATAAATATACATAGCTATCTATAAGGGTATTTCATTGTTATTTGGTTTTGGCTTAAGGGCAATGAAATGTACCAGTATTTACGTATAGTTGCGTATTTTCATAAATTTGGGTCTCAGGAAAACAGAATTTCTAATTTGGGTCCCAGGCTGAAAAAGTTTAAGAATCCCTGTTATCAACGTGCACCCAAAAATACGTTTGCACAATGAGCACTTGTCTCTCAAAACATCGTTACAGTTGTTTAGCTAGCTGGCCAATTGTAGACATATTTAACGGTACATTGACATGAAATCAGTCAAAACACCTCAAAACAAGACATGGTATCGAGAACAATCTGAAACAAATCACTTACGATTCCCCACATGGCAGTTTCTTGTCGTTGTTGGTAGAATCACAACAACTTTGGCCGCTCTGACCATTGTAATTTACATAAGCTTTCTAGGGCAGACCAGGGCTTTTGGCACCGCTGGGTTGCTACGCAGTAGCCGATCAGCAGAGCTTGTGACTTCACACTCCAGACCGGACACCGGGGGCCTGCAAAGACCACCTACATCAGTCAGAATACTTCACTATTGTAGTCATATTTTGTCTCTACAGCAAGAGGGCGCCAAATTATCAGGTTCTGGTTAGTTATTGTTCAACATACAGGCCCGGTCCAAATACATTGAAAATGCAGTATTATATGTCTGAATTGGTGAAAACTAACATTACAAGTTTTCCAAGTGCGATTATATACCATTATGTGGAGTGTGGATCTTGCAATGCCAGGGTCGGTTCCCACTGGAGTCCTCCACACAAAAATCTATGCATGCTCTACTGTTGTTCACTTTCAATAAAAGCATCTACAAAATTATAATATAAACTAAGCATGTACTGTTCATCTTTCATGTCATACCATGGCATTCACACATAAAACAAGGAGGATGTTCCTTATCGTGGATGTAATGGCATGTTCAATAGAACAGATTCAATGAAACTAGAACACCTTTCAGCGTCATAGTAGAGGTCAGGGAAATGTCAGGGATTGAACTCTTAAATGAACATGCCGTCTTATTATATGAGATGTAATGACAAACCAAACCAGTTTTAAATCAACCATGACTGTTTAGGGTGTGTCTAGTTATTGGAGGATGGCAATGCCTAAGACAACAATAAATAATCACAAACTTGAAATCACATTTCACATATCCAAATAGTGTTGTAAGTTGTACAATTCACATCTGATAAATATAAGTTAGGATTTGTTACGATCGGGTCACTGCAAATCGTTAGTTGGGATTTTTGCAAGAAACATATTTATCATTGGTCAAAACACTGACACACTGACTGGGGATGTTGCTCTTTGCAAGATGACACGTTTTCTCTAACTGAATACATTTCTACCTGTACATGTGTTTTGTTTACTGTGGCAAGTAGCCATCCTACAAGCAGGAAGGAGTTCTATAGAAATAATCCACTTCACAGAAGTTTAACGGGTCCTGGATAGAGGTCCTGTATGGCAGGAAGCTTGGCCCTAGTGATGTACTGGGCCGTATGCACTACCCTCTGTAGTGATGCAACCAGTCTGGATGCTCTCGATGGTGCAGCTGTAGAACTTTTTGAGGATCTGTAGACCCATGGGGGAATATTTTTTGCTGTCCTCTCTTCATGACTGTCTTGGTGTGTTTGGACAATGATAGTTTGTTGGTGATGTGGACACCAAGGAAATTGAAGTGCTCAACCTGTTCCACTACAGCCCCGTCTATGAGAATGGGGGCGTGCTCGGTCCTCCTTTCCTGTAGTCCACAGTCATCTCCTTTGTCTTGATCACGTTGAGGGAGAGGTTGTTATCCTGGCACCACACGACCAGGTCTCTGACCTTTTCCCTATAGGCCGTCTCATCGTTGTCGATGATCAGGCCTACAACTATTGTCGTCAGCAAACTTAATGATGGTGTTGGAGTCGTGCCTGGCTATGCAGTCATGAGTGAACAGGGAGTACAGGAGGGGACTGAGCACACAACCCTGAGGGGCTCACGTGTTGAGGATCATCATGGCAGATGTTAGGTTACATACTCTTACAACCTGGGGCCCGCCCATCAGCAAGACCAGGATCCAGTTGCAGAGGGAGGTGTTTACTTCCAGGGTCCTAAGGTATTGAACGCTGAGTTGAAGTCAATGAATAGCATTCTCATGTAGGTGTTCCTTTTGTCCAGGTGGGAAAGAGCAGTGTGGAGTGCAATAGATTTTGCATCATCTGTGGATCTGTTGGGGTGGTATGCAAATTGGAGTGGGTCTAGGGTTTCTGGGATAATGGTGTTGATGTGAGCCATGATCAGCCTTTCAAAGCACGTCATGGCTACAGACATGAGTGTTATGGGCCGGTAGTCATTTAGGAAGGTTACGTTAGTGTTCTTAGGCACAGGGACTATAGTGGTCTGCTTGAAACATGTTGGTATTAGACTCAGTCAGGGACAGTTTGAAAATGTCACTGAAGACACTTGCCAGTAGGTCAGCACATGCTCGGAATACCCGTCCTGGTAATCCGTCTGGCCCGGCAGCCTTGTGATTGTTGAACTACGGAGAGTGTGATCACACAGTCATCCGGGACAGCTGATGCTAACATGCATGCTTCAGTGTTGCTTGCCTCGAAGCGAGCATAGAAGTAATTTAGCTTGTCTATTAGGCTCATTTCACTTGACAGCTCACGGCTGTGTGACACATGCCAATACCAGAGTGGGCACATTCAGGGGGGGGGGGGGGGGGGGGGGGGTTGGGGCAAATGCACATCATCTCCCTTCAAAATAAGAGTTCACCCTTTAAATTATTACTATTAATCTGCAATCTAATAATGAACATATTATTAATTAATTTACTGTAACATTAATGTTAGGCTTGATAAATGCTATTAATGTTACTCAGGGTCTGTGTGTCCCTGTGCTTACCACGTGTGTGTGTGTGGGGGGGGGGGGGCTGCCGGTGTCAGTGAGGGGTTGGCTGAGAGAGTTTTTAAGGTGACTGTGGAGAGGGCCAGAGCGGTGAGCAACCAATATACTGCACGCATACGCAAAGTCTCCAAACTTTAGACCGGTACTGAATGTGTATGTACAGTATATGTCTATATACAGTGCATTCGGAAAGTATTCAGACCCCTTGACTTTTTCCACATTTCGTTACATTACAGACTTCTTCTAAAATGTATTTAAAAACATTTTCCTCATCAATCTACACACAATACCCCATAATGACAAAGCAAAAACAGGTTTTTAGAATTTTTTGCTCATTTATAAAAAATATAAACCTGAAATATCACATTTACACAAGTATTCAGACTCTTACTCAGTACTTTGTTAAAGCACCTTTGGCAGTGATTACAGCCTCGAGTGTTCTTGGGTACAAGCTTGGCACACCTGTATTTGGGGAGTTTCTTCCATTCTTTTCTGAGTGCGCAGTTCACAGTTGTTTTAAAAGCGGAAATAGTGACGGCGTCAGCATCACTGGCTACTGACCTATTAAAAATGAGTGTGTTCTTCAAACATGTCAGGAAACTGTCTTATATGGGACACCGACTGAAGGGATGACGACTAACGTTACCACCAGAAATAAATGCTGATAGGTACTGTATCTGTATTGGTTATGAAAGACAATGCAATATTTGCACATTGTTGTATTAGCAGAACACTAAGGATGGTTTACTCTACATGGAACCGTTACACTTGAAAGTTATCAAAACACTTTGTTTGGAATATCTATATAAGTTCAGCAATTTGCACTTTTCTCATATTACTTTGTAGGCTTCTGGTGGACCCTTGGTTTGAGGCAAACTCTGTCATATCCAGGATGAAGTGTCATGCACTCCACCCCTCCTGCCACCCGACTGCACCTCTACGTACATGAAAACCAAACCTCAACCAGAGACCTGGGAATGTCGGTATGTGGTTAGACAGCCAAATCCTTAGAATATACCATAGAAATAGAATTGAATGCCATGCTATTTCTGGGACAGCTGAAATTGTACCAAAGATTTGTATGCTCCTTGTTCTATCTTTTCGTTTCCTCTACACAGAACTTATTTGTATTTTTGCTAGGTAAAGTGTAGGCATACTGTCTTTATAAGCACATCAATATTACAGCAGAAAATGTTTTTTCTTTACATTAAATTACAAAACTTCAAGTTGCAAGCTACTTTCATAGAACAAGTGTCTCTTGAAACACATTGCAGACACTGGTAAAACATGTGTATGCTTTAAATGCATACATTCAACAGCTGATGATACCAAAATGAACAAATGGCGGGAAATCACTCATTAGATGCCTTCGCAGTATGAATAAGCCTAGTATGTTGATATTCATTGCTTACTACATATGTTTTTACTAAACAGTATGTTCTAAATAATATGGAGTACGATTAGTACACAGAAGTATGTACTTTTAGTAAGTAGTAGGCAAGACATATGTTGGACACGGACCAAGCCTCGGGATTTGATGAATGTGAAATGTCATATGAATATAAATATCTTCTTTCCCAGCACTGTCTCTAAGTAGGTTGGTATACAATATGAGTCTTAAATCTGGTCACACCCTAAAAAGTCACACCCTCGAAGATAAACCTACTCTCTAAAACTTGTTGTGTTTGCACATAACAAGTACAATGGAAATGCACACACATTATATCCATCTATCTAATAAGCAGTCCTTATTAGTCAAGAAGGCTCTGATAGTAACATTAGACATGTTGAGTCAGGCATCACTCTCAGGGATGTACAGGTTCACAAGTGATTCTCGCATGTTGAAAGAAACTCGCCCAAATCTAAATAATTTGGGTAACACTTTGTGAATGTTAAAGATGCCATAACAACCTAATATTTAAAAATAATTGAAAAGATACCAGAATAATTTATTTTTTCATTACAGTATTTAGTAGCAGTATTGTTGCTGCTGTTGCTGACTGGATTAGTCCTGTGCACCACAAGACTGTATTAGGCTGCTGAGCTAAAGCCAAGGCATAAGCTTCTGGCTCAATGGGTGTTAGGCCGTGTATCTGTGAAGCACTTCCTGACCACCGCTGTTGTAAAAAGGGCTTTATAAAATAAATGTGATTGATTTGATTGGAGCTGATACATGTTTTCAGGTATCAGGCAAGGTTACTGAACACATTACAATGCCATCATTTGCTCTGACCTGAGTTCAAATAGTATTGAGCCTGTCTGGAGTAGAGTGCTAGAAAGATGTGGTTTGCTCTTTTGGGACTATTAAAATGGTGTTTGTGCCAGGCAAGCTCAATCATCGACCACAGCTCATTAGAGTATTTGAAATATACTATTTATCCAGGTCTGGTTCCAACCCCTTCTGCCATTGCGTCCTTGAGCAAGGCACATAAACACCTGAACTGCTACCTGGGTACTGCTCTGAGGCTTACCTGATGCTCCCAGACTGTTGCGTGAATAGTATGTCAGAAGGTTGAGTACTGTGACAGGTGGAATACACATTTTCATTGTACTGATAAACAAGGCAACATTAAAATGTCCTCCAACTAATAAATGTAAGTTATTGTGTGTGACCACATTTTATCCAATATATTGACCAGATACTCAAGTGTCCGCTCTAACAAGGAAAATAAATGTGTTCAAAATAGAAGGCAGTTAGCCTGGGTACCAGTCCAGGGCTTGACATTCAGGTCATTTCAATTGTGAGTGATTTCATGTTTCATTTGCATAATAAAATTATGTGATTTTTACAGTGATTATAAATACAGGGTAATTGTGTAAATTTTACAGAGAGTATAGGCCTAATGTTCATGAATTAAAATGGCCAACGTGCTTCACGTGGTTACTTTTTTGTATTGTAATGCCAGATACTCAAGGTTGTGACCCGGTCTGTGTACATCTTAGACAATGGTTTTCTGATGTAAAACGGAAACATCAGCAACGTGAAAAAGGCACGTTTTTCTTTATTTTTCAATCTTTTATTTAATTTGTACATAAAACACATTGGTTGTTGTTATCTCGTTGTTTGCAGATGAAGAAAATCTGTGATATTTTGATTTTCACAAGTGGGTGGGGTTAAATGTGGAAGGTCTGTCATTGGCCAAATGCACATCCTCTCCCTTCAAAATAAGAGTTCACCCTTTAACTTATTACTATTAATCTGCTATCTAATAATGAACATATTATTAATTAATTTACTGTAACATTAATGTTAGTCTTGATACATGCTATTAATGTTAGTAAGGGTCTTTGTGTCCCTGTGCTTATAGTGTGTGTGTGTGTTGGGGGGGGGGGGGTTGCCGAGATGCAGCAGTGTGTATGAAGACTCTCCGGTGTCCGTGTCTGAGGGGTTGGCTGAGAGAGTTTTTAAGGTGACTGTGGAGAGGGCCAGAGTGGGGAGCAACCCTTATGCTGCATGCATACAGCCATGGAGCTATCGAGAACACTCTCTGTGGTACAGCCATTACTGGTAAGACGGAGAGAAAGAAGGGATGAGGGAGGAGATGTGTGTAGGTGGTGAGGAGGCAGAACATGTCGTACCCTCTGTCCTGAAGAGGTTAGTGTGCGAGGGCGCTAACCTGCTACTCTCCCTCTGCTCCCTCTGAGGAAGAACATCCTGGAAAACATTACCTTCCTCTCCTTTTTGTGTGTTGTGTGTGTGTGTGTCCAGTTGTTTTAGTCTACTCATAAAAGTGTGTTTGTCTTTCAAGAAATTCCACAAATTAACTTTTAACAAGGCACACCTATCTCATGAAGCTGGTTGAGAGAATGCCAAGAGTGTGCAAAGCTGTCATCAAGGCAAAGGGTGGAAACTTTGAATAATCTCAAGTATTTTAAGTATATTTTGATTTTTTTTTTGGTTACTATGTGATTCCATATGTATTATTTCATAGTTTTGATGTCTTCACTATTATTCTCCAATGTAAAACTTTTGACCGGTACTGAATGTGTATGTATGTACAGTATATGTCTATATACAGTTTATTTGGAATGTATTCAGACCCCTTGACTTTTTCTACATTTTGTTACGTTACAGCCTTATTCTAAAATGTATTCAATAGTTTTTTTCCCTCATCAATCTACACACAATACCCCATAATGACAAAGCTAAAATACGTTTTTTGAAATTTCAGCAAAAAACTGATATCACATTTACATAAGTATTCAGACCCTTCACTCAGTACTTTGTTATAGCACCTTTGGCAGTGATTCCAGCCTCGAGTTGTCTTGGGTATGATACTATAAACTTGGCAAACCTGTATTTGGGGAGTTTCTCCCATTGTTCTCTGCAGATCCTCTCAAGCTCTGTTAGGTTGGATGGGGTGCGTTGCTGCACAGGTTTTTTTCGGTCTCTCCAGAGATGTAAGTTCAGGTTCAAGTCCGGGCTCTGGCAGGGCCACTCCAGGACATTCAGAGACTTGTCCCGAAGCCATTCCTGCGTTGTCCTGGCTGTGTGCTTTGGTGAACTTTCACCCCAGTCTGAGGTCCTGGGCGCTCTGGAGCAGGTTTTCATCAATGATCTCCCGATTAGTCTCTTTATAAGTATTGTTGAACACATCCTGTTGAAAGCGGAACAAGGGAGAGCTCGGTTTGTTGTTTTGAGAAGTTTGTTGTTTTGAAAGTGTATTGGAAAGTTTCTTTGTAGCTAGCTAAGTTTTTAGTTTGGATTCTGCGACGCATTTGATAGCAGTTACTGGGATGTGAGCCTGCCGACCAAGGCAGTGTCTGAGGAGCTATTTGGCGTAGCAACTAGCCTAGCTGCTTAATAGCTGCCTATCAAGCTAGCAGGGTTCATTGAGGACTTGATTGTAGCCGCGATGTGGTAATCCATTGTGGCTGGGACTTGCTGTTTGTTGTGTTCTGCCTGCTGTTTGTTGTGACCTGCCCTGTCTGGAACTGCGAGGAGTAACAGTGTAACCTACGTTGCTAGCTACGATGACAAGGACCAAAGCCGGCAGGAGTACCGTTGAGGACATTGGTGTCTCTCTATCACAGGTGAAGAATCTTTTAAACCACAAAAAAAGAGTCCAGGACCTGAAGAACAGTTTGCAGTTCTCCCTGTGTGTGAATCCATGATAACAATGATGGGTAAATCTCGAGGGACAATCAAGGCGAAACAACATTGTTGTGGAAGGAACTGCAGAATCCCCATCCCACATGAGACCTAGACGAAGTCTGAGGAACGTATATCTTCCTTAAAAAGGACTATCCTGAAGCTCTGCGCCAGAAGAGGAAAAAACTTATCCCAGCCATGAAAGCTGTCAGAGAGTGTGGGGACATTGCTTACATCCGCTATGACAGGCTCATTGTACACCCTCCCTCCCAGGGATGAGAGCCAAGTCTGTGGGTTTGTAGCTTCAACCCCGCAGCACACACACACACACACACACACACACACACACACACACACACACACACACACACACACACACACACACACACACACACACACACACACACACACACACACACACACACACACACACACACACACCAATTGATTCATGGACTGCTGAATGTTTTTTTTCTCTCTTGCTTTGTTTGCTCTTTTCCATATAATGTCTATCTCTGATAAGCTACCCAGGAAAGGGCTGAAAATTGCCCATATTTATATATGTAGCCTTATAAATAGTGTTAATGAAATCAGTAACTTGCTAACATCAGATAACATTCATATATTAGCCATTTCTGAGACTCACTTCGATTAATGATTTGCCGATACGGCAGTAGAAATACAAGGATATAACATCTATAGAAGAGACAGAAACAATTATTATGGGGGAGGTGATGCTGTATATATTCAGAGCCATATCCCTGTAATGGTTAGAGAAGATCTTATGTCAAGTGTTATTGAAGTGTTGTGGTTGCAGGTTCTCTTGGCACATCAAAATATTTTTTGGGGGGGGTGTTGATATAGGCCACCAAGTGCTAACAGTCAGAATCTAAATAATATGTGTGAAAAACTTGATAGTGTATGTGATGTAAACAGAGAGGTCTCCTTTCTTGGGGACCTGAATATTGACTGGTTTTCATCAAGCTGTGTCACGCCCTGACCTTAGTTATCTTTGTTTTCTTTATATTTTGGTTAGGTTAGGGTGTGACGAGGGTAGGTATGCTAGTTTTTGTATTGTCTCGGGTTTTTGTATGTCTAGGGGTTTGTAGATCTAGGTAATATGTATGTCTATGGTGGCCTGATATGGTTCCCAATCAGAGGCAGCTGTTTATCGTTGTCTCTGATTGGGGAGCATATTTAGGTAGCCATTTTCCCTTTTGTGTTCGTGGGTTGTTGTTCTATGTTTAGTTGCCTGTCTGCACTACTCATATTAGCTTCACAGTTCGTTTTGTTCTTTTGTTCGTTTGTTCAGCGTTCGTTCGTTCTTATAATAAAGAAGAATGTACGCTTACAAACCTACGCCTTGGTTTCCTTCGTATAACAAATAAGACAAGCTGTCTGCTCAAGAGGAAGCTTCTCACTGTAACCAGTTCCTGTAATCTGGTTCAGGTTATTAATCAACCTATCAGGGTGTTTACAAACACTATAGGAACAAGATTATCCACATGTATCGATCACATTTTTGCTAATACTGTAGAACTTTGTCCTAAAGCTGTATCCATACCCATTGGATGCAGTGTTCACAATATTGTGGCCATATCCAGGAAGATCAAAGTTCCAAAAACTGGGCCTAAAATACTGTACAAGAGATCATAGAAAATATTTTGCTAAGACTCTTATGTGGATGATGTTAAAAATATTTATTGGTCTGATGTGATTAATAAGGAGCATCCATACACTGCACTTCATGAATTTATGAAGGTGCTTCTTTCAATTATTGATAAACATGCACCTGTTAGGAAACTGACTTTTAGAACTGTTAAGGCTCCATGGATTGATGAGGAATTGAAAAACTGTATGGTTGAAAGAGATGAGCAAAAGAAGTGGCTAATAAGTCTGGCTGACTTACTGCAAATTGAGAAATTATGTAACTAATTATGTAACAGCAAAATAAAGAAGAAACCGTATGATGAAGCCAAGATCAATGGTATGAAGAATGGTAGGAAAAAACTTTAAATGAACTTTAAATGAAATTATGAGCAGAAAGACAAATTCAGCTCCATCTTTCATCGAATCAGATTACTTATTCATCACAAAACCATTTGATGTTGCCAATTATTTTAATGATTTATTAATTTGGCAAGTGGGCAAATTTAGGCAGAAAACGCCAACAACAAACAGTGAGCCATCGTATTCATGCATAAAAAAACAAATAAAAAAATATGAACATTGCAAGTTTGAATTTTGTAAAGTTTGTGTGGGAGAGGTGGAAAAATGATTGTTAACAATCAATAATGACAAACCTCCTGGCATTGACAGCTTAGATGAAAAGCTATTGAGGATTGTAGCTGACTCCTATAGCCACTCCTATCTGTCATATATTTAATCTGAGCCTAGAGGAAAATACTTGTCCTCAAACCTGGATGGAAGCCAAAGTAATTCCGCTACCCAACAGTGGAAAAACGGTCTCTACTGGTTATTTACTGGTTATAAGCTTGCTGCCAGCTCTTAGCAAACTGCATAAAGAATTGTGTTTGACCAAATACAATGCTATTTCTCTGTAAACTAATTAACAACAGACTTTCAGCATGCTTATAGAGAAGGGAACTCAACATGTACTGCAGTGGCACAAATTACTTATGATTGGTTGAGAGAACTTGATAATAATAAGATTGTGGGAGCTTACCTGTCACCCTAGACCCACTTCAATTTGCATACCGCCCCAATAGGTCCACAGACGATGCAAGCTCCATCACACTGCACACTGCCCTCTCCCATCTTGACAAGAGGAATACCTATGTAAGAATGCTGTTCATTGACTACACCTCAGCATTCAACACCACAGTACCCTCCAAGCTCAGCATTAAGCTTGAGACCCTGGGTCTCAACCCCGCCCTGTGTCATTGGGTCCTGGACTTCCTGACGGGCCGCCCCCAGGTGGGGAAGGTAGGAAACAACTCCACTTCACTGATCCTCACAACTGTGGCCCCACATGGGTGTGTGCTCGGCCCCCTCCTGTATTCCCTGTTCACCCATGACTGCATGGCCTTGCAAACCTCCAACTCAATCATCAAGTTTGCAGACGACACAACAGTAGTAGGCTTGATCACCAACAGTGACGAGACAACCTATAGGGAGGAAGTGAGGGCACTCGGAGTGTAGTGTCAGGAAAACAACCTCTCCCTCAACGTGATTGTGGACTTCAGGAAACAGCAGAGGGAGGACCCCCCTTTCCACATCGACGGGTCAGCAGTGGAGAAGGTGGAAAGTTTTAAGTTCCTAGGCATTAACATCAAGGACAAACTGAAATGGTCCACCCACACAGACAGCGTGGTGAAGAGGGCGCAATAGCGCAGCAGCGCCACTTCAACTTCAGGAGGCTGAAGAAATTTGGCTTGTCACCTAAAACCCCCATAAACTTTTACAGATGCACAATTGAGAGCATACTGTCATGCTGTATGACCGCCTGGTACGGCAACTGCACCGCCCACAACCGCAGGTCCCTCAAGAGGGTGGTGTGGTCTGCACAACATCACCAGGAGCAAACGACCTGCCCTCCAGGACACCTACAGCAACCGATGTCACAGGAAGTCCAAAAATATAATTCAGGACAACAACCACCCGAGCCACTGCCTGTTCCCCCCGCTTACCATCCAGAAGGCGAGGTCAGTACAAGTGTATCCAAGCTGGAACCGAGAGACTAAAAATAGCTTCTATCTCAAGACCATCAGACTGTTAAACAGCCATCACTAGCACAGAGAGGCTGCTGCCTACATACAGACTTGAAATCATTGGTCACTTTAATAAATGGATCACTAGTCACTTTAATAATACTTACATATATTGCGTTACTCATCCCATATATATATAATGTATTTTCTGTACCATATTTAATGTACCATCTATTGCATCTTGCCTATGCCACTCGGTCATTGCTCATCCATATATTTGTATGTATATATTCTTATTCCATCCCTTTACTTAGATTTGTGTCTACTAGGTAGTTGTTGTGGAATTGTTAGATGACTTTGTAGATATTGCTGTACTGCCAGAACTAGAAGCACAAGCATTTATTTAAACTCGCAATAACACCTGCTAACCATGTGTATGTGACAAATAACATTTGATTTTATTCGATTTTTTACTGTTTGAGTTCAGTGCAGCCTTTGATATTATAACCTGTTGTTGAAAAAATGAATGTGTTATGGCTTTTCAACCCTTGCCATGTCATGTATTCAGAGCTATCTATCTTATAGAACTCAACAGGGTTTCTTTAATGGAAGCTTTTCTAATGTCAAACATGTAAAGTGTGGTGTACCACAGGGCAGCTCTCTAGAACCTCTACTCTTTTCTATTTTTAACAATGACCTGCCACTGGCATTAAACAAAGCATGTGTGTCCATATATGCTGATGATTCAACCATATACGCATCAGCAACCACAGCTAATGAAGTCACTGGAACCCTTAGCAAATTCTTGCAGTCTGTTTTGGAATGGGTGGCCAGTAATAAACTGGTGTGGAACATCTCTAAAAACAAGAGAATTGTATTTGGTACAAATGTTTCCTTAAGTTCTAGACCTCAACTGAATCTGGTAATGAATGGTGTGGCTGTTGACCAAGTTGAGGTGACTCAATTACTTGGTGTTGCCTTAGATTGTAAACTGTCATTGTCAAAGCATATACTGTAGTTTGAATTGTTGTAAAGATGGTGAGAGATCTGTCCATAATAAAGAGATGCTCTGCTTTTTTGATACCACACTTCAAAAAGCAAGTTCTGCAGGCTTTAGTTTTGTGTTGTCTTGATTATTATCCGGTCCTGTGGTCAAGTGGAAAGACCTAGTTAAGCTGCCGCTGGCCCAGAACAGAGTGACACGTCTTGCTCTTCATTGTAATCAGAAAGCCTGATATAAAAACTATGCATGCCAGTCTCTCTTGGCTAAGAGTTAAGGAGAGACAGACTACATCACTTCTTCTTTTTATAAGAAATATTAATCCCAAATTCTTTGCATAGTCAATTTACACACAGCTCTGACACACACTTACCCCTCCAGACATGCCACCAGGGGTCTTTTCACAGTCCCCAAACACAGAACAAATTCAAGAAAGTGTACAGTATAATATAGAGCCATTATTGCATGGAACTCCGTTCCATCTCATATTGCTCAAGTGAACAGCAAACCTGGTTTAAAAAAATGCAACACCTCACAGCACATCGCCTCTTCCCTATTTGACCTAGATAGTTTGTGTGTATGTATTGGTATTGATATGTAGGCTACGTGTGCCTTTTTACATTTATTTTTTAATAATGTAGTTCTGTCCTTGAGCTGGTCTTGTCTATTAATGTTCTATATTATGTCATGTTTCATGTTTGTGTGGACGTCAGGAAGAGTAGCTGCTGCTTTTGCAACAGCTAAGTGGGATCCTAAAGAAATACCAAAATACTTTGCTTTGTTCATCTTTCCCTTGATCCTGACTAGTCTCTCAGTCCCTGCCGCTGAAAACATCCCCACAGCATGATGCTGCCACCACCATGCTTCACCGTAGGGATGGTGCCAGGTTTCCTCCAGACGTGACGCTTGGCATTCAGGCCAAATAGTTCAATCTTGGTTACGTCAGACCAGATAATCTTGTTTCCCATGGTCTGAGAGTCCTTTCGGTGTCTTTTCGTAAAATTCAAGTGGGCTGTCATATGCCTTTTACTGAGGAGTGGCTTCTGTCTGACTACTCTACCATGAAGGCCTGATTGGTGGAGCACTGCAGAGATGGTTGTCTTTCTGGAAGGTTCTCCCATCTCCACAGAGGAACTCTGGAGCTCTGTCAGAGTGACCATCGGGTTCTTGGTCACCTACCTGATCAAGGCCCTTCTCCAATCAAGTTGTAGAAACATCTCAAGGATGATCAATTTCGAGTCTCATAGCAACGGGTCTGAATACTTAAAAAACATTTTCCGCTTTGTCATCATGGGGTATTGTGTGTTGATTGATGAAGATTTTTTTATTAAATCCATTTTAGAATTTGGCTGAAACGTAACAAAATGTAGAAAAAGTCAAGGGGTCTGACTACTTTCCTAATGCACTGTATGTGCAACATGTAGTGCTGGTACCAATTTTATTTGTGGGTCCCCCACAGGACTGTTGAGCTAACGTAGGCTAATGCGATTAGCGTGAGGTTGTAAGAAACATAAACATTTCGCAGGACATAGACATATCTGATATTGTTAAGCTAGCTGCACTGTCCAATTTACAGTAGCTATAACAATGAAATAATACCATGCTATTGTTTGATGAGAGTTCAAAGTTATGAACTTGAAAAGTTATTAATAAACCAATTAGGCACATATGGGCAGTCTTGATACAACATTTTGAACAGGAATACAATGGTTCATTGGATCAGTCTAAAACTTTTCACAAACACTGCCAAAATTTATATTGCGGCTGGGCTGGAATAATACATTATGGCCTTTCTCTTGCATTTCAAAGATGATGGTACAATTTTTATTTTTATTTTTTATAATTATAAATAAAATCCTTTGTATTCTCTTTTACCAGATCTAATGTGTTATATTCTCCAACATTAATTTCACATTTCCACATCTTCAAAGTGTTTCCTTTCTAATGATATCAATAATATGCATATCCTTGCTTCAATGCCTGAGCTACAGGCAGTTAGATTTGGGTATGTCATTTTAGGTGAACATTTTAAAAAAGGGTTCGGTCCTTAAGAGGTTTCATGAGCTGAAATAAAAGGTCCCAGAAATGTTCCATACACACAAAAGCTTATTTCACCCAAATTTTGTGCACAATTTTTTTTACTTCCCTTTTAGTGAGCATTTCTCCTTTGCCAAGATAATCCATCCACCTGACAGGTGTGGCATATCAAGAAGCTGATTAATCAGCATGATCATTATCACAGGTGCACCTTGTGCTGTGGAAAATTAAAGGCCACTCTAAAATATGCAGTGTTGTCACACAACACAATACCACAGATGTCTCACGTTTTGAGGGAGTGTGCAACTGGCATGCTGACTGCAGGAATATCCACCAGAACTGTTGCCAGAGAATGTAATGTTATTTTCTTTACCCTAAGCCACCTCCAACATCGTTTTAGAGTTTGCATTGTCACCAGACATGTCACCCATTGAGCAGGTTTGGGATGCTCTGGATCGTCGTGTACGACAGTGTCTTCCAGTCCCGTCAATATCCAGCTACTTCACACTGCTATTGAATACTAGTGGGTCAACATTCCACAGGCCACAACCAACAGCCTGATCAACTCTAAAGGAGGTGTATTGCGCTGCATGAGGCAAATGGTAGCCACACCAGATACTGACTGGTTTTCTGATCCACACCGCTACCTTTTTTCAAGGTATCTGTGGCCAACAGATTCATATCTGTATTCACAGTCATGTGAAATCCATAGAATAGGGCCTAATGATTTTATTTTAATGAACTGATCTCCTTATATGAACTGTGTAACTCAGTAAAATATTTGAAATTGTTGCATGTTGCATTTATATTTTTGTACAGTGTATATTATTCTTATTAACACAATTAAGTTCAACTCACTATAAAACTAGAATTCTGGAAATCCAAGATGATTTCCTCTGTTGTTGGGTTCACCATGTGGGGTCATTGTGAACCTCAATCATAGTTAGCAGCTGATTACAAAGTACCTTGACATCTCTTTTGTTAGAGATTCATAAACTGAATCTACCTTTAAAAGAAACAGCTATGTTATGTTAATTAAAATGTATTGGAATTAGCAGGTATGTGAGTGTAGGACTGTTAAATAAAAAAGTCTGAGTGATCACTTTAGGCCACTGACTAAATCAAATGAATGGCTCAAAAGTTAAGTAAATTAAGTGTAATTAAGCAAGTTTTGGGCTATAGAAAATCTTGAAAAATGTTTGTCACCTGACCAGTTTTCAGTACAAGAAGGTCAGTAACTGGGGAAAAAACAATTGTAATTATACTCTCAAAGAGATTCACCTACCCATCTTTTGCCCCTACCTGTCACGTTCTGACCTTAGTTCCTTTGTTATGTCTTTGTTTTAGTTTGGTCAGGGCGTGAGCTGGGGTGGGTAGTCTATGTTCTTTTTTCTATGTTTTCTGTTTTGTGTCTGCACCAGACAGAACTGTTTCGGTTAAATTTTTCGTTCTCTTGTTGTTTTTGTATTTAAGTGTTCTGTTCTATTAAATATCATGAACACTTACCACGGTGCCTATTGGTCCGATCTCTCATACTCCTCTTCAGAGGAGGACGAATCCCGTTACACTCCCTTTTTCACATTATCTTTTGACCCTCCCACAAGATTTCTTCAGAACACCTAACCAGTTTTCTTTCACCTGACCGGATTTCAATACCTCGCCAGTATCTTGGGAAAAAAATTAATATATTATCCATATACTGTATATTATTATATGACATAGCAGTGACCCCACCACTTTAGTTAACAGCTGGGAAAGGAGGTTGGAGAAATGTAACCACTCTCAAATTCATGGATGCAAGGAATGACCATCAATGAGGTAAAAATGATGAGGACCAAGGCAGTCTTCAAAATATTGAAATGCCTTTATTTTAGTGTAGTTTCATGTTCAATAGAACAAATTAAAAAACATATTTGAACACCTTTCATCATTATAGCATTCGTCAGGCAGAGATACAAGTAACCACTGTGATTATTATTATTTGACCCTGCTGTCATCTATGAACATTTGAACATCTTAGCCATGTTCTGTTATAATCTCCACCCGGCACCTAGGTTCTGGCCTTTCTAGGGAGTTTTTTCTCGCCACCGTGCTGCTACACATGCATCACTTGCTGTTTGGGGTTTTAGGCTGTGCTTCTGTACAGCACTTTGTGACATCAGCTGATGTAAGAAGGGATTTATGAATACATTTGATTTGATTTAAATAAAAATGCAATATTCTGATATGTAATGTTATAACAAACCAAACCAGTGTTCAATCAACCATGATTATAAAGGATTTGGCAAGTCACAGAATTAGTCATCTGTGGACAGCAACACCTAAGACAACAGTAAATGATCAGAAACGTGAAATCACAGTTCACATATCCAAAGTAGTGCTAAGAGTAAGTGTAAGAGTAGGTTGTACAATTCACATCTGATAAATATAAATTGTTGCGGATTGTTACAATTGGGTCCCTGCAATATGTTTGGTTCGGAGTTCAACATTGGGTGGCGGTCTCAAAATGGTCTCTCAATAGCCATTTTGTAGGGCTCACATCCTTAGGTTGTCCCCTGTCCTGGGGAAATGTAACCACTCAAATTCATAGACTGTTATGGATGCAATAATTAATACTTACCAATCCCGGATTGTCCATTTAAAGACTACCCAATCACTTTTTTATTTATAAAAGTTTTTATTCAGCCACGAGATAAAGACTTAGATTCATTTCCCCCGAAAATATTATCTGTGAAGTCCAAATAATAAAGGGTATTTTGCACACAAAAATAATAGACAGAATGTCACAATTATTGTAAAAAGTGTTTTTATTGCTTTTCAGCAGGCACACACGGATGTTTTGGTGTCAACCTTCAGTTTCAATAATCAATGTTAAATCATTTTAGCATCTGAGAAAAGTGCCTTACAAATATATTATTCTTATTAATACAATTAATGATGTCCAACTCTGCATTAAACTAGACATTTTCTCCATTGTTGGACTCTGTCACACCCTGACCATAGTTTGCTTTGTATGTTTCTATGTTTTGGTTGGTCAGGGTGTGATCTGAGTGGGCATTCTATGTTGGATGTCTTGTTTGTCTATTTCTATGTCTGGCCTGATATGGTTCTTAATCAGAGGCTGGTGTTAGTCATTCTCTCTGATTGGGAACCATATTTAGGTAGCCTGGTTTTCACTGTGTTTGTGGGTGATTGTTCCTGTCTTTGTGGTTTGCACCAGATTGGGCTGTTTTTGGTTTGTCCAGGTTTATTGGTTTTGTTAGTTTATTCATGAATAACCACCACGCTGCGTTTTGGTCCACCTCGACTTCACCTAAGGAAAACCCTTACAGACTCACCATGTGGGGTCATTATGACCCTCAGTCATAGTTAGCAGCTGATTACAAAGAACCTTGATATGTCTTTTGTTAGAGATTCATAAACTGAATTAACTGATTAAAGAAACAGCTACGTTATGTTAATAATATATATACGAAATAGCAGGTGTGTGAGTGTAGGACTGTTAAATAGAAAAAGGTGTAATTATAACCTTAGGCCACTGACTAAATAAAAGTATGTTTTTGACTATAGAAATTGTAGATTTATTTTTATTGTTGCCTGACCAGTTTTCAATACAATAAGGTCAGTAAGTGGGGAAAACGAAATTGTTATTATACTCGCAAACCGATTCACCTGCCCATATTTCGTTCCTCCCTTTTTCATATTATCTTTTGTCCCTCACAATTTTTTTGGTCATAACACCTAACCAGTTTTCTTTCACCTGACCAGTTTTCAATACCACGTCAGTATCTTGGGAAAAAACAAAAACAGTATTATCCACAAGACATTTCACATGCATTCACCCGCCCATCCATTGTCCCTCCCTTTTTTCATAATCTTTATCTTATATTTTGTGCCTCCCAAAATATTTACGTCACTTGAAAGGTGAAGAATTTGTGGCATCAACACAGCCCTAGAGGAATATAAATAGAAACTAGAAATACATTGGCATGACAGTATACAAAGGAACAGTTCAATTGTAAGATTGAAATGGCAAACACAACTACAAGGATAATAACATTTTAGAGTGGATAGAAGCTAGATATTGTGATTATTTATTGTCATTGACCAATTCCTTCCTCAATTGATATTTGGAGAAATTACAGAAATAAGGAGACTGGCAGTAAAGTGTTTTCTGTAGGTAAGTAATGACCTTTACTGTATAATGTAATCTATACATGGAAAAGCTTAGATTTTTAAACATATTTTATTTGCACACAGTAAAAAATGTAATAGAAAATATAACACAAGGTAGGTACACATGTCACATGAGGAAGAGATACCCAAAATGGGCTTATAAGAAAGGATACAAGTCCTAAATGGATAATGTAAATAAAAAACATTGAAACTATGAAGATTATGGTTATTATGTATGTGTTATATATGAAAACCCATCCACTTTTGCCTAACTACAACTATTACTGTCACAGAATATATATAGGATTCAGAATTTCTGGCAGACCGCTTGGAAACTTGAAATGACTTTTCCTCTTTTATGAAGTAACGGTTACATGATTTAAGTGATATGCATTCATCAGTATAATGGATGGATGTGGATTCCTTTCAAAATAAGGAAGTAACCTTACAATATTGTTATGTGTCAGAGGATATTAAGCAAAATGATTTATCCTCCTGTCTTCTTTATACGAATACAATAACATGTAGCCAAGTCCTGTGTTGCCATAATGAATGACACAAACATGTCTCCCATCTAAATCTACCACCTTTCCTTTTGAAGAATACAGACATTGGATTTATGAGCTTTATGATAGCCAAGTTTAAATACCAATGTGTTTTAAGTAGTAAAAGGCTGATTTCTCTTGACAAAATGCAACCCTAATGTAGATTTTACTGTATTATTTGATGTATTATGTGTTATATTTGGAAAAACACTCCACTTTTGATGAACTGCACCTATTACTGTCACAGAATATGTATAGGTTTCAGAGTGTATTGCTGGGTGCTGGTAGACTGTTTGAAAACTAGAAATTACTTTTCTTCTTTTATGAAGTAAGATGATTGACGTGCTACAGTAAAAGGTAGATTTCTCATAGAAGAAATACAACACAAATTTAGATTTTCCTATAAAATTTCACTAGATGTATAAATTCATTTTTACAGCAGCCTACTACAAAAAAGTATAGAAAACTTTTTGAGATCTTTATACCTCTTGATCTGGCAAACCTAAATGAGTTATAGTGCACACGTTTCCTAACCAAGTTACACATTAAGTTTAACTTGAATGTTCACCATTGCACATTAATAGTGGTTCATATGAACAATCAATAAAATTTATATTTTTCTTTCTGTTCAGAAAACAACTGCATCAACTGGGTTCAAAATGAAGGCACAGAAAGTGACAGCTACTTTCACCATGGGTATGTAGTAAACTGAATTTCATTCTGTAGTCATGTTTCCAACTGTTTTACTAAATGCTAACTTCATGTCAACTAGTGTATTAATCCAAAATATAAATATAAATGATCAAAAAGGCAGGATGGTGACATAAAATTTAATTATACTAATGAGCAATGATGTCATTTTTTTTGCATATGATGTTACAATGGATATAATTTTTTTGTAGTGTGGATAATTTTAAATGTTGCCTAATCTACTGTCAAATGTCACACCTCGATGAAATACATACATATTTAAAGGGAAAATTACTGAAGTGTAAGAGGTAAACATAATTACATGGCTATATATTTCTTCAGTTATATTAACACACTACTTACTGTAATGACAAATGTGATATCTTGTAAACAAACAAAAAATACAACTCAAGTGTGTTGATCTCAGTAAGGTATTATACAGTGCCTTCAGAAAGTATTCACACCCTTTCCTTTCAGTTTTTACACGTTGTTGAATTCCAGCCTGAATTTATAATGGATTAAATTTAGATTTTTATGTCACTGGCCGGCAGTCAATACCCGATAATGTCAAAGTGGAGTCATGTTTTTAAATTTTTTAAAACAAATTAATAAAAAATGAAAAGCTGAAATGTCTTGAGTTCATAAGTATTCAACCCCTTTCGCTATGGCAAGACTACATAAGTTCAGGAGTAAATATGAAATTTACAAGTCACATAACAAATTGCAAGGACTCACTCTGTGTGCAATAATAGTGTTTAACATGATTTTTGAGTGACTAACTCATCTCTGTAACCCACATATACAATTATCTGTAAGTTATCGAGCAGTGAATTTCAAACACAGATTCAACCACAAAGACCAGGAAGGTTTTCCAATGTCTCACAAAAAAAGCAGACATTGAATATCCATTTGAGCATGGTGAAGTTATTAATTCAACTTTACAAGGTGTATCAATACACCCAGTCACTACAAAGACACAGGCATCCTTCCTAATTAAGTTACCGGAGAGGAAGGAAAACTCTCAGCGATTTCACCATCAGGCCAATAGTAACTTTGAAACAGTTTAATGGCTGTGATAGGAGAAAACTGAGTATGGATAACAACATTGTATTTAATCCACAATACTAACCTAATTGACAGAGTGTAAAAGACAGAAACCTATACAGAATATGCAATTCACTTTTTGTCCTGAATATGTTTGGAGCAAATCCAATACAACACATCACTGAGTTACCACTCCATATTTTCAAGCATAGTGGTAGATGCATCATGTTATGGGTATGCTTATAACCATTAAGGACTTGGGAGATTTTAAGGATAAAAAAGAAATGGAATGGAGCTAAGCGCAGGTGAAATCCTAGAGGAGGATCCTAGAGAGGTCTGCTTTCCACCAGACACTGGGAGATGAATTCTCACCTTTCGGCAGGACAATAACCTAAAAAGGGAGGCCACATCTACACTGGAGTTCATAATCAAGAAGACAGTGTGAATGTTCCAGTTTTGACTTGAATCTACTATGTAAATGTTTGTCTAGCAATGATCAACAACCAATTTGACAGAGCTTGAAGAATTCTGAAACGAATAATGAGCAAATGTTGCACAATCCAGGTGTGGAAAGCTCTTAGACTGACAAAAGGTGTTTCTACAAAGTATTGACCCGGGTGTGAACCCTTATGTAAATGAGGCATTTCTGTATTTTATTTTCAATACATTTGCAAAAATGTTCTTAACATGTTTTCTCTTTGTCATTATGGCTTATTGTGTGTAGATGGGTAAGAATTATAATTTTTTAAATACATTTTGAATTCAGGCTGAAAAACAACAAAATGTGGAATAAGTCAAGGGGTATGAACAATTTCTTAAGGCATTGTAGGTAATATTCTTAACAATCCATTTACTCTTTATTTTTAGAAATTTTTACATCATTATTTATTTTCTAAAAAAATAACGAGTGTGGCTAAAATGTATAATTATTTAGTTTTATATGAAAATAATCAGAATATTTAAAACCTGCACTATCCAGATGAAGAGTAATCTTGGAAATATTGATAGTGTGCGCAATACACATTTTAACCCTTCATCTCACAAACCACAGTGTTCTTATGTTGGATTATCCATGAAGTTTCTTCCACAACCGCATCTTCCACAACTGCATCTCCTGCAACTGCAGATCTTATTACGACAAAAACAACTGCAGCTCCTACGGCAACAACTGTTGCTCCATTGACAACTGTAGCTCCAACGACAACTGCAGCTCCAACGACAACTACAACTGCAGTACCTAATACAACAACCACAACTGCAGTTCCTAATACAACTGTAGCTCCTATGACAACTACAACAGCAGAACAAACAGCGACAACTGTAGCTCCTACAGCAATTAATATAGCTCCTACTACGACTACAACTATAGACCCGACTACAACTGTAGCTCCTACGGACACTACAAAGTTAACACCTACAATGACCACTGTAGCTCCCAGGCCACCTGCAGCTCCTACGACAACTGAAGCTCTGACGACAACAACTGCTGCTCCTACGACCACTACAACTCCAAAACCTACTACGACAGAACCTACTCCTACGGCTGCTACGACTGCAGAACCTACCACGACAACCAGTGCAGCTCCTACTACAACAACTTCAGCTCCTACGACAACCACAACGACAGCACCTACAACAACTGTAGCTCCAATGACAACTGCAGCTCCTACGACAACTGAAGCGCTGACTACAACAACTGCTGCTCCTACGACCACTACAACTCCAGAACCTACTACGACAACCAGTGCAGCTCCTACTACAACAACTGCTGTTCTTACGACCACAGTGACTGCAGCACCTTCTACATCAACTACAACTTCAGCTCCTACGACAACCACAACAACAGCACCTACAACAACTGTAGCTGCTACGACAACTGCAGCTCCTACAACAGCTATAGCATCTACGACAACCACTGCAGCCCTAACAACAACAACTGCTGCTCCTACGACCACTACAGCTCCAGAACCTATTACAACAACCACTGCAGTTCCTGCAACAACAACCACAACTTCAGCTCCTACGACAACCACAACAACAGCACCTCTAACAACTGTAGCTCGCACGACAACTGCAGCTCCTACAACAGCTTTAGCATCTACGACAACCACTGCAGCCCTAACAACAACAACTGCTGCTCCTACTACCACTACAGCTCCAGAGCCTATTACGACAACCACGGCAGCTCCTGCTACAACAACTACAACTTCAGCTGCCACGACAACCACAACAACAGCACCTCCAACAACTGCTGCTCCTACGACCACTGTAACTCCACAACCTACTACGACAACCAGTGCAGCTCCTACTACAACAACTGCTGTTCTAACGACCATAGTGACTGCAGCACCTTCTACAATAACTACAACTTCAGCTCCTACGACAACCACAACAACAACACCTACTACAACAGCTGCAGTTCCTACAACTGTAGCTCCCACGACCACCTCACCTGCTGTACTTACTACAACAATCACAACTACATCTCCTGATACAACAACTGTAATTTCTACATCAACCACAGCATCTGTATCTACGACAACCACTGCAGCTCTAACTACAGCAACTGCTGCTCCAACGACCACTACAACTCCAGAACCTATTACGACAACCACTGCAGCTCCTGCTACAACAACTACAACTTCAGGACCTACGACAACCACAACAACAGCACCTCCAACAACTGTAGCTCCCGCGATAACTGCAGCTCCTACAACAGCTTTAGCATCTACTTCAACCACTGCAGCCCTAACTACAACAACTGCTGCTCCTACGACCACTGTAACACCACAACCTACTACGGCAACCACTGCAGCCCTAACGGCAACCACTGCAGCCCTAACAACAACAACTGCTGCTCCTACTACCACGACAGCTCCAGAGCCTATTACGACAACCACGGCAGCTCCTGCTACAACAACTACAACTTCAGCTGCCACGACAACCACAACAACAGCACCTCCAACAACTGCTGCTCCTACGACCACTGTAACTCCACAACCTACTACGACAACCAGTGCAGCTCCTACTACAACAACTGCTGTTCTAACGACCATAGTGACTGCAGCACCTTCTACAATAACTACAACTTCAGCTCCTACGACAACCACAACAACAGCACCTACTACAACAGCTGCAGTTCCTACAACTGTAGCTCCCACGACCACCTCACCTGCTGTACTTACTACAACAATCACAACTACATCTCCTGATACAACAACTGTAATTTCTACATCAACCACAGCATCTGTATCTACGACAACCACTGCAGCTCTAACTACAGCAACTGCTGCTCCAACGACCACTACAACTCCAGAACCTATTACGACAACCACTGCAGCTCCTGCTACAACAACTACAACTTCAGGACCTACGACAACCACAACAACAGCACCTCCAACAACTGTAGCTCCCGCGATAACTGCAGCTCCTACAACAGCTTTAGCATCTACTTCAACCACTGCAGCCCTAACTACAACAACTGCTGCTCCTACGACCACTGTAACACCACAACCTACTACGGCAACCACTGCAGCCCTAACGGCAACCACTGCAGCCCTAACAACAACAACTGCTGCTCCTACTACCACGACAGCTCCAGAGTCTATTACGACAATCACGGCAGCTCCTGCTACAACAACTACAACTTCAGCTGCCACGACAACCACAACAACAGCACCTCCAACAACTGCTGCTCCTACGACCACTGCAACTCCACAACCTACTACAACAACTACAACTTCAGCTCCTGCGACAACCACAACAACAGCACCTACTACAACACCTGCAGTTCCTACAACTGTAGCTCCCACGACCACTCCATCTGCTGTACTTACTACAACAATCACAACTACAGCTCCTGATACAACAACTTTAACTTCTACGTCAACCACAGCAGCTGCCTCTACGTCAACCACAGCAGCTGCCTCTATGACAAACACTGCTGCTCCAACGACCACTACAACTCCAGAACCTATTACGACAACCACTGCAGCTCCTGCTACAACAACTACAACTTCAGCTCCTACGACAACCACAACAACAGCACCTCCAACAACTGTAGCTCCCACGACAACTGCAGCTCCTACAACAGCTTTAGCATCTACTTCAACCACTGCAGCCCTAACTGCAACAACTGCAGCTCCTACGACCACTGCAACTCCACAACCTACTACAACAACTACAACTTCAGCTCCTGCGACAACCACAACAACAGCACCTACTACAACACCTGCAGTTCCTACAACTGTAGCTCCCACGACCACTCCATCTGCTGTACTTACTACAACAATCACAACTACAGCTCCTGATACAACAACTTTAACTTCTACGTCAACCACAGCAGCTACCTCTACGTCAACCACAGCAGCTTCCTCTATGACAACCACTGCTGCTCCAACGACCACTACAACTCCAGAACCTATTACGACAACCACTGCAGCTCCTGCTACAACGACTACAACTTCAGCTCCTACGACAACCACAACAACAGCAGCTACAACAACTGTAGCACCCACGACAACTGCAGCTCCTACAACAGCTTTAGCATCTACGACAACCACTGCAGCCCTAACAACAACAACTGCTGCTCCTACGACCACTACAGCTCCAGAACCTATTACGACAACCTCTGCAGCTTCTGCTACAACAACTACACCATCGGCTCCTACGACAACCACGACAACAGCACCTCCAGCAACTGTAGCTCCCACGATAACTGCAGCTCCTACAACAGCTTTAGCATCTACTTCAACCACTGCAGCCCTAACTGCAACAACTGCAGCTCCTACGACCACTGCAACTCCACAACCTACTACAACAACTACAACTTCAGCTCCTGCGACAACCACAACAACAGCACCTACTACAACACCTGCAGTTCCTACAACTGTAGCTCCCACGACCACTCCATCTGCTGTACTTACTACAACAATCACAACTACAGCTCCTGATACAACAACTTTAACTTCTACGTCAACCACAGCAGCTGCCTCTATGTCAACCACAGCAGCTTCCTCTATGACAACCACTGCTGCTCCAACGGCCACTACAGCTCCAGAACCTATTACGACAACCTCTGCAGCTTCTGCTACAACAACTACACCCTTGGCTCCTACGACAACCACGACAACAGCACCTCCAACAACTGTAGCTCCCACGATAACTGCAGCTCCTACAACAGCTTTAGCATCTACTTCAACCACTGCAGCCCTAACTGCAACAACTGCAGCTCCTACGACCACTGCAACTCCACAACCTACTACAACAACTACAACTTCAGCTCCTGCGACAACCACAACAACAGCACCTACTACAACACCTGCTGTTCCTACAACTGTAGCTCCCACGACCACTCCACCTGCTGTACTTACTACAACAATCACAACTACAGCTCCTGATACAACAACTTTAACTTCTACGTCAACCACAGCAGCTGCCTCTACGACAACCACTGCAGCTCTAAATACAACAACTGCTGCTCCAACGACCACTACAACTCCAGAACCTATTACGACAACCACTGCAGCTTCAGCTACAACAACTACAACTTCAGCTCCTACGACAACCACAACAACAGCACCTACTACAACACCTGCAGTTCCTACAACTGTAGCTCCCACGACCACTCCACCTGCTGTACTTACTACAACAATCACAACTACATCTCCTGATACAACAACTGTAATTTCTACATCAACCACAGCAGCTGCATCTACGACAACCACTGCAGCTCTAACTACAACAACTGCTGCTCCAACGACCACTACAACTCCAGAACCTATTACGACAACCACTGCAGCTCCTGCTACAACAACTACAACTTCAGCTCCTACGACAACCACAACAACAGCACCTACAACAACTGTAGCTCCCATGACAACTGCAGCTCCTACAACAGCTTTAGCATCTACGACAACCACTGCAGCCCTAACTACAACAACTGCTGCTCCTACGAGCACTGCAACTCCACAACCTACTACAACAACCAGTGCAGCTCCTACTACAACAACTGCTGTTGTAACGACCACAGTGACTGCAGCACCTTCTACAATAACTACAACTTCAGCTCCTACGACAACCACAACAACAGCACCTACTACAACACCTGCAGTTCCTATAACTGTAGCTCCCACGACCACTCCATCTGCTGTACTTACTACAACAATCACAACTACAGCTCCTGATACAACAACTTTAACTTCTACGTCAACCACAGCAGCTGCCTCTAAGTCAACCACAGCAGCTTCCTCTATGACAACCACTGCTGCTCCAACGACCACTACAACTCCAGAACCTATTACGACAACCACTGCAGCTCCTGCTACAACAACTACAACTTCAGCTCCTACGACAACCACAACAACAGCACCTCCAACAACTGTAGCTCCCACGACAACTGCAGCTCCTACAACAGCTTTAGCATCTACATCAACCACTGCAGCCCTAACTGCAACAACTGCAGCTCCTACGACCACTGCAACTCCACAGCCTACTACAACAACTACAACTTCAGCTCCTGCGACAACCACAACAACAGCACCTACTACAACACCTGCAGTTCCTACAACTGTAGCTCCCACGACCACTCCATCTGCTGTACTTACTACAACAATCACAACTACAGCTCCTGATACAACAACTTTAACTTCTACGTCAACCACGGCAGCTACCTCTACATCAACCACAGCAGCTTCCTCTATGACAACCACTGCTGCTCCAACGACCACTACAACTCCAGAACCTATTACGACAACCACTGCAGCTCCTGCTACAACAACTACAACTTCAGCTCCTACGACAACCACAACAACAGCAGCTACAACAACTGTAGCACCCACGACAACTGCAGCTCCTACAACAGCTTTAGCATCTACGACAACCACTGCAGCCCTAACAACAACAACTGCTGCTCCTACGACCACTACAGCTCCAGAACCTATTACGACAACCTCTGCAGCTTCTGCTACAACAACTACACCCTCGGCTCCTACGACAACCACGACAACAGCACCTCCAGCAACTGTAGCTCCCACGATAACTGCAGCTCCTACAACAGCTTTAGCATCTACTTCAACCACTGCAGCCCTAACTGCAACAACTGCAGCTCCTACGACCACTGCAACTCCACAACCTACTACAACAACTACAACTTCAGCTCCTGCGACAACCACAACAACAGCACCTACTACAACACCTGCAGTTCCTACAACTGTAGCTCCCACGACCACTCCATCTGCTGTACTTACTACAACAATCACAACTACAGCTCCTGATACAACAACTTTAACTTCTACGTCAACCACAGCAGCTGCCTCTATGTCAACCACAGCAGCTTCCTCTATGACAACCACTGCTGCTCCAACGACCACTACAACTCCAGAACCTATTACGACAACCACTGCAGCTCCTGCTACAACAACTACAACTTCAGCTCCTACGACAACCACAACAACAGCACCTACAACAACTGTAGCTCCCACGACAACTGCAGCTCCTACAACAGCTTTAGCATCTACGACAACCACTGCAGCCCTAACAACAACAACTGCTGCTCCTACGACCACTACAGCTCCAGAACCTATTACGACAACCTCTGCAGCTTCTGCTACAACAACTACACCCTTGGCTCCTACGACAACCACGACAACAGCACCTCCAACAACTGTAGCTCCCACGATAACTGCAGCTCCTACAACAGCTTTAGCATCTACTTCAACCACTGCAGCCCTAACTGCAACAACTGCAGCTCCTACGACCACTGCAACTCCACAACCTACTACAACAACTACAACTTCAGCTCCTGCGACAACCACAACAACAGCACCTACTACAACACCTGCTGTTCCTACAACTGTAGCTCCCACGACCACTCCACCTGCTGTACTTACTACAACAATCACAACTACAGCTCCTGATACAACAACTTTAACTTCTACGTCAACCACAGCAGCTGCCTCTACGACAACCACTGCAGCTCTAAATACAACAACTGCTGCTCCAACGACCACTACAACTCCAGAACCTATTACGACAACCACTGCAGCTTCAGCTACAACAACTACAACTTCAGCTCCTACGACAACCACAACAACAGCACCTACTACAACACCTGCAGTTCCTACAAATGTAGCTCCCACGACCACTCCACCTGCTGTACTTACTACAACAATCACAACTACATCTCCTGATACAACAACTGTAATTTCTACATCAACCACAGCAGCTGCATCTACGACAACCACTGCAGCTCTAACTACAACAACTGCTGCTCCAACGACCACTACAACTCCAGAACCTATTACGACAACCACTGCAGCTCCTGCTACAACAACTACAACTTCAGCTCCTACGACAACCACAACAACAGCACCTACAACAACTGTAGCTCCCATGACAACTGCAGCTCCTACAACAGCTTTAGCATCTACGACAACCACTGCAGCCCTAACTACAACAACTGCTGCTCCTACGAGCACTGCAACTCCACAACCTACTACAACAACCAGTGCAGCTCCTACTACAACAACTGCTGTTGTAACGACCACAGTGACTGCAGCACCTTCTACAATAACTACAACTTCAGCTCCTACGACAACCACAACAACAGCACCTACTACAACACCTGCAGTTCCTATAACTGTAGCTCCCACGACCACTCCATCTGCTGTACTTACTACAACAATCACAACTACAGCTCCTGATACAACAACTTTAACTTCTACGTCAACCACAGCAGCTGCCTCTACGTCAACCACAGCAGCTTCCTCTATGACAACCACTGCTGCTCCAACGACCACTACAACTCCAGAACCTATTACGACAACCACTGCAGCTCCTGCTACAACAACTACAACTTCAGCTCCTACGACAACCACAACAACAGCACCTACAACAACTGTAGCTCCCACGACAACTGCAGCTTCTACAACAGCTTTAGCATCTACGACAACCACTGCAGCCCTAACAACAACAACTGCTGCTCCTACGACCACTACAGCTCCAGAACCTATTACGACAACCTCTGCAGCTTCTGCTACAACACACTACAACCCTTGGCTCCTACGACAACCACGACAACAGCACCTCCAACAACTGTAGCTCCCACGATAACTGCAGCTCCTACAACAGCTTTAGCATCTACTTCAACCACTGCAGCCCTAACTGCAAACAACTGCTGCTCCTACGAGCACTGCAACTCCACAACCTACTACAACAAGCAGTGCAGCTCCTACTACAACAACTGCTGTTGTAACGACCACAGTGACTGCAGCACCTTCTACAATAACTACAACTTCAGCTCCTACGACAACCACAACAACAGCACCTACTACAACACCTGCAGTTCCTACAACTGTAGCTCCCGCGACCACTCCATCTGCTGTACTTACTACAACAATCACAACTACAGCTCCTGATACAACAACTTTAACTTCTACGTCAACCACGGCAGCTACCTCTACATCAACCACAGCAGCTTCCTCTATGACAACCACTGCTGCTCCAACGACCACTACAACTCCAGAACCTATTACGACAACCACTGCAGCTCCTGCTACAACAACTACAACTTCAGCTCCTACGACAACCACAACAACAGCAGCTACAACAACTGTAGCACCCACGACAACTGCAGCTCCTACAACAGCTTTAGCATCTACGACAACCACTGCAGCCCTAACAACAACAACTGCTGCTCCTACGACCACTACAGCTCCAGAACCTATTACGACAACCTCTGCAGCTTCTGCTACAACAACTACACCCTCGGCTCCTACGACAACCACGACAACAGCACCTCCAACAACTGTAGCTCCCACGATAACTGCAGCTCCTACAACAGCTTTAGCATCTACTTCAACCACTGCAGCCCTAACTGCAACAACTGCAGCTCCTACGACCACTGCAACTCCACAACCTACTACAACAACTACAACTTCAGCTCCTGCGACAACCACAACAACAGCACCTACTACAACACCTGCTGTTCCTACAACTGTAGCTCCCACGACCACTCCACCTGCTGTACTTACTACAACAATCACAACTACAGCTCCTGATACAACAACTTTAACTTCTACGTCAACCACAGCAGCTGCCTCTACGACAACCACTGCAGCTCTAAATACAACAACTGCTGCTCCAACGACCACTACAACTCCAGAACCTATTACGACAACCACTGCAGCTTCAGCTACAACAACTACAACTTCAGCTCCTACGACAACCACAACAACAGCACCTACTACAACACCTGCAGTTCCTACAAATGTAGCTCCCACGACCACTCCACCTGCTGTACTTACTACAACAATCACAACTACATCTCCTGATACAACAACTGTAATTTCTACATCAACCACAGCAGCTGCATCTACGACAACCACTGCAGCTCTAACTACAACAACTGCTGCTCCAACGACCACTACAACTCCAGAACCTATTACGACAACCACTGCAGCTCCTGCTACAACAACTACAACTTCAGCTCCTACGACAACCACAACAACAGCACCTACAACAACTGTAGCTCCCATGACAACTGCAGCTCCTACAACAGCTTTAGCATCTACGACAACCACTGCAGCCCTAACTACAACAACTGCTGCTCCTACGAGCACTGCAACTCCACAACCTACTACAACAACCAGTGCAGCTCCTACTACAACAACTGCTGTTGTAACGACCACAGTGACTGCAGCACCTTCTACAATAACTACAACTTCAGCTCCTACGACAACCACAACAACAGCACCTACTACAACACCTGCAGTTCCTATAACTGTAGCTCCCACGACCACTCCATCTGCTGTACTTACTACAACAATCACAACTACAGCTCCTGATACAACAACTTTAACTTCTACGTCAACCACAGCAGCTGCCTCTAAGTCAACCACAGCAGCTTCCTCTATGACAACCACTGCTGCTCCAACGACCACTACAACTCCAGAACCTATTACGACAACCACTGCAGCTCCTGCTACAACAACTACAACTTCAGCTCCTACGACAACCACAACAACAGCACCTCCAACAACTGTAGCTCCCACGACAACTGCAGCTCCTACAACAGCTTTAGCATCTACATCAACCACTGCAGCCCTAACTGCAACAACTGCAGCTCCTACGACCACTGCAACTCCACAGCCTACTACAACAACTACAACTTCAGCTCCTGCGACAACCACAACAACAGCACCTACTACAACACCTGCAGTTCCTACAACTGTAGCTCCCACGACCACTCCATCTGCTGTACTTACTACAACAATCACAACTACAGCTCCTGATACAACAACTTTAACTTCTACGTCAACCACGGCAGCTACCTCTACATCAACCACAGCAGCTTCCTCTATGACAACCACTGCTGCTCCAACGACCACTACAACTCCAGAACCTATTACGACAACCACTGCAGCTCCTGCTACAACAACTACAACTTCAGCTCCTACGACAACCACAACAACAGCAGCTACAACAACTGTAGCACCCACGACAACTGCAGCTCCTACAACAGCTTTAGCATCTACGACAACCACTGCAGCCCTAACAACAACAACTGCTGCTCCTACGACCACTACAGCTCCAGAACCTATTACGACAACCTCTGCAGCTTCTGCTACAACAACTACACCCTCGGCTCCTACGACAACCACGACAACAGCACCTCCAGCAACTGTAGCTCCCACGATAACTGCAGCTCCTACAACAGCTTTAGCATCTACTTCAACCACTGCAGCCCTAACTGCAACAACTGCAGCTCCTACGACCACTGCAACTCCACAACCTACTACAACAACTACAACTTCAGCTCCTGCGACAACCACAACAACAGCACCTACTACAACACCTGCAGTTCCTACAACTGTAGCTCCCACGACCACTCCATCTGCTGTACTTACTACAACAATCACAACTACAGCTCCTGATACAACAACTTTAACTTCTACGTCAACCACAGCAGCTGCCTCTATGTCAACCACAGCAGCTTCCTCTATGACAACCACTGCTGCTCCAACGACCACTACAACTCCAGAACCTATTACGACAACCACTGCAGCTCCTGCTACAACAACTACAACTTCAGCTCCTACGACAACCACAACAACAGCACCTACAACAACTGTAGCTCCCACGACAACTGCAGCTCCTACAACAGCTTTAGCATCTACGACAACCACTGCAGCCCTAACAACAACAACTGCTGCTCCTACGACCACTACAGCTCCAGAACCTATTACGACAACCTCTGCAGCTTCTGCTACAACAACTACACCCTTGGCTCCTACGACAACCACGACAACAGCACCTCCAACAACTGTAGCTCCCACGATAACTGCAGCTCCTACAACAGCTTTAGCATCTACTTCAACCACTGCAGCCCTAACTGCAACAACTGCAGCTCCTACGACCACTGCAACTCCACAACCTACTACAACAACTACAACTTCAGCTCCTGCGACAACCACAACAACAGCACCTACTACAACACCTGCTGTTCCTACAACTGTAGCTCCCACGACCACTCCACCTGCTGTACTTACTACAACAATCACAACTACAGCTCCTGATACAACAACTTTAACTTCTACGTCAACCACAGCAGCTGCCTCTACGACAACCACTGCAGCTCTAAATACAACAACTGCTGCTCCAACGACCACTACAACTCCAGAACCTATTACGACAACCACTGCAGCTTCAGCTACAACAACTACAACTTCAGCTCCTACGACAACCACAACAACAGCACCTACTACAACACCTGCAGTTCCTACAAATGTAGCTCCCACGACCACTCCACCTGCTGTACTTACTACAACAATCACAACTACATCTCCTGATACAACAACTGTAATTTCTACATCAACCACAGCAGCTGCATCTACGACAACCACTGCAGCTCTAACTACAACAACTGCTGCTCCAACGACCACTACAACTCCAGAACCTATTACGACAACCACTGCAGCTCCTGCTACAACAACTACAACTTCAGCTCCTACGACAACCACAACAACAGCACCTACAACAACTGTAGCTCCCATGACAACTGCAGCTCCTACAACAGCTTTAGCATCTACGACAACCACTGCAGCCCTAACTACAACAACTGCTGCTCCTACGAGCACTGCAACTCCACAACCTACTACAACAACCAGTGCAGCTCCTACTACAACAACTGCTGTTGTAACGACCACAGTGACTGCAGCACCTTCTACAATAACTACAACTTCAGCTCCTACGACAACCACAACAACAGCACCTACTACAACACCTGCAGTTCCTATAACTGTAGCTCCCACGACCACTCCATCTGCTGTACTTACTACAACAATCACAACTACAGCTCCTGATACAACAACTTTAACTTCTACGTCAACCACAGCAGCTGCCTCTACGTCAACCACAGCAGCTTCCTCTATGACAACCACTGCTGCTCCAACGACCACTACAACTCCAGAACCTATTACGACAACCACTGCAGCTCCTGCTACAACAACTACAACTTCAGCTCCTACGACAACCACAACAACAGCACCTACAACAACTGTAGCTCCCACGACAACTGCAGCTTCTACAACAGCTTTAGCATCTACGACAACCACTGCAGCCCTAACAACAACAACTGCTGCTCCTACGACCACTACAGCTCCAGAACCTATTACGACAACCTCTGCAGCTTCTGCTACAACAACTACACCCTTGGCTCCTACGACAACCACGACAACAGCACCTCCAACAACTGTAGCTCCCACGATAACTGCAGCTCCTACAACAGCTTTAGCATCTACTTCAACCACTGCAGCCCTAACTGCAACAACTGCTGCTCCTACGAGCACTGCAACTCCACAACCTACTACAACAAGCAGTGCAGCTCCTACTACAACAACTGCTGTTGTAACGACCACAGTGACTGCAGCACCTTCTACAATAACTACAACTTCAGCTCCTACGACAACCACAACAACAGCACCTACTACAACACCTGCAGTTCCTACAACTGTAGCTCCCGCGACCACTCCATCTGCTGTACTTACTACAACAATCACAACTACAGCTCCTGATACAACAACTTTAACTTCTACGTCAACCACGGCAGCTACCTCTACATCAACCACAGCAGCTTCCTCTATGACAACCACTGCTGCTCCAACGACCACTACAACTCCAGAACCTATTACGACAACCACTGCAGCTCCTGCTACAACAACTACAACTTCAGCTCCTACGACAACCACAACAACAGCAGCTACAACAACTGTAGCACCCACGACAACTGCAGCTCCTACAACAGCTTTAGCATCTACGACAACCACTGCAGCCCTAACAACAACAACTGCTGCTCCTACGACCACTACAGCTCCAGAACCTATTACGACAACCTCTGCAGCTTCTGCTACAACAACTACACCCTCGGCTCCTACGACAACCACGACAACAGCACCTCCAGCAACTGTAGCTCCCACGATAACTGCAGCTCCTACAACAGCTTTAGCATCTACTTCAACCACTGCAGCCCTAACTGCAACAACTGCAGCTCCTACGACCACTGCAACTCCACAACCTACTACAACAACTACAACTTCAGCTCCTGCGACAACCACAACAACAGCACCTACTACAACACCTGCAGTTCCTACAACTGTAGCTCCCACGACCACTCCATCTGCTGTACTTACTACAACAATCACAACTACAGCTCCTGATACAACAACTTTAACTTCTACGTCAACCACAGCAGCTGCCTCTATGTCAACCACAGCAGCTTCCTCTATGACAACCACTGCTGCTCCAACGACCACTACAACTCCAGAACCTATTACGACAACCACTGCAGCTCCTGCTACAACAACTACAACTTCAGCTCCTACGACAACCACAACAACAGCACCTACAACAACTGTAGCTCCCACGACAACTGCAGCTCCTACAACAGCTTTAGCATCTACGACAACCACTGCAGCCCTAACAACAACAACTGCTGCTCCTACGACCACTACAGCTCCAGAACCTATTACGACAACCTCTGCAGCTTCTGCTACAACAACTACACCCTTGGCTCCTACGACAACCACGACAACAGCACCTCCAACAACTGTAGCTCCCACGATAACTGCAGCTCCTACAACAGCTTTAGCATCTACTTCAACCACTGCAGCCCTAACTGCAACAACTGCAGCTCCTACGACCACTGCAACTCCACAACCTACTACAACAACTACAACTTCAGCTCCTGCGACAACCACAACAACAGCACCTACTACAACACCTGCTGTTCCTACAACTGTAGCTCCCACGACCACTCCACCTGCTGTACTTACTACAACAATCACAACTACAGCTCCTGATACAACAACTTTAACTTCTACGTCAACCACAGCAGCTGCCTCTACGACAACCACTGCAGCTCTAAATACAACAACTGCTGCTCCAACGACCACTACAACTCCAGAACCTATTACGACAACCACTGCAGCTTCAGCTACAACAACTACAACTTCAGCTCCTACGACAACCACAACAACAGCACCTACTACAACACCTGCAGTTCCTACAAATGTAGCTCCCACGACCACTCCACCTGCTGTACTTACTACAACAATCACAACTACATCTCCTGATACAACAACTGTAATTTCTACATCAACCACAGCAGCTGCATCTACGACAACCACTGCAGCTCTAACTACAACAACTGCTGCTCCAACGACCACTACAACTCCAGAACCTATTACGACAACCACTGCAGCTCCTGCTACAACAACTACAACTTCAGCTCCTACGACAACCACAACAACAGCACCTACAACAACTGTAGCTCCCATGACAACTGCAGCTCCTACAACAGCTTTAGCATCTACGACAACCACTGCAGCCCTAACTACAACAACTGCTGCTCCTACGAGCACTGCAACTCCACAACCTACTACAACAACCAGTGCAGCTCCTACTACAACAACTGCTGTTGTAACGACCACAGTGACTGCAGCACCTTCTACAATAACTACAACTTCAGCTCCTACGACAACCACAACAACAGCACCTACTACAACACCTGCAGTTCCTATAACTGTAGCTCCCACGACCACTCCATCTGCTGTACTTACTACAACAATCACAACTACAGCTCCTGATACAACAACTTTAACTTCTACGTCAACCACAGCAGCTGCCTCTACGTCAACCACAGCAGCTTCCTCTATGACAACCACTGCTGCTCCAACGACCACTACAACTCCAGAACCTATTACGACAACCACTGCAGCTCCTGCTACAACAACTACAACTTCAGCTCCTACGACAACCACAACAACAGCACCTACAACAACTGTAGCTCCCACGACAACTGCAGCTCCTACAACAGCTTTAGCATCTACGACAACCACTGCAGCCCTAACAACAACAACTGCTGCTCCTACGACCACTACAGCTCCAGAACCTATTACGACAACCTCTGCAGCTTCTGCTACAACAACTACACCCTTGGCTCCTACGACAACCACGACAACAGCACCTCCAACAACTGTAGCTCCCACGATAACTGCAGCTCCTACAACAGCTTTAGCATCTACTTCAACCACTGCAGCCCTAACTGCAACAACTGCTGCTCCTACGAGCACTGCAACTCCACAACCTACTACAACAACCAGTGCAGCTCCTACTACAACAACTGCTGTTGTAACGACCACAGTGACTGCAGCACCTTCTACAATAACTACAACTTCAGCTCCTACGACAACCACAACAACAGCACCTACTACAACACCTGCAGTTCCTACAACTGTAGCTCCCGCGACCACTCCATCTGCTGTACTTACTACAACAATCACAACTACAGCTCCTGATACAACAACTTTAACTTCTACGTCAACCACGGCAGCTACCTCTACATCAACCACAGCAGCTTCCTCTATGACAACCACTGCTGCTCCAACGACCACTACAACTCCAGAACCTATTACGACAACCACTGCAGCTCCTGCTACAACAACTACAACTTCAGCTCCTACGACAACCACAACAACAGCAGCTACAACAACTGTAGCACCCACGACAACTGCAGCTCCTACAACAGCTTTAGCATCTACGACAACCACTGCAGCCCTAACAACAACAACTGCTGCTCCTACGACCACTACAGCTCCAGAACCTATTACGACAACCTCTGCAGCTTCTGCTACAACAACTACACCCTCGGCTCCTACGACAACCACGACAACAGCACCTCCAGCAACTGTAGCTCCCACGATAACTGCAGCTCCTACAACAGCTTTAGCATCTACTTCAACCACTGCAGCCCTAACTGCAACAACTGCAGCTCCTACGACCACTGCAACTCCACAACCTACTACAACAACTACAACTTCAGCTCCTGCGACAACCACAACAACAGCACCTACTACAACACCTGCAGTTCCTACAACTGTAGCTCCCACGACCACTCCATCTGCTGTACTTACTACAACAATCACAACTACAGCTCCTGATACAACAACTTTAACTTCTACGTCAACCACAGCAGCTGCCTCTATGTCAACCACAGCAGCTTCCTCTATGACAACCACTGCTGCTCCAACGACCACTACAACTCCAGAACCTATTACGACAACCACTGCAGCTCCTGCTACAACAACTACAACTTCAGCTCCTACGACAACCACAACAACAGCACCTACAACAACTGTAGCTCCCACGACAACTGCAGCTCCTACAACAGCTTTAGCATCTACGACAACCACTGCAGCCCTAACAACAACAACTGCTGCTCCTACGACCACTACAGCTCCAGAACCTATTACGACTACCTCTGCAGCTTCTGCTACAACAACTACACCCTTGGCTCCTACGACAACCACGACAACAGCACCTCCAACAACTGTAGCTCCCACGATAACTGCAGCTCCTACAACAGCTTTAGCATCTACTTCAACCACTGCAGCCCTAACTGCAACAACTGCAGCTCCTACGACCACTGCAACTCCACAACCTACTACAACAACTACAACTTCAGCTCCTGCGACAACCACAACAACAGCACCTACTACAACACCTGCTGTTCCTACAACTGTAGCTCCCACGACCACTCCACCTGCTGTACTTACTACAACAATCACAACTACAGCTCCTGATACAACAACTTTAACTTCTACGTCAACCACAGCAGCTGCCTCTACGACAACCACTGCAGCTCTAAATACAACAACTGCTGCTCCAACGACCACTACAACTCCAGAACCTATTACGACAACCACTGCAGCTTCAGCTACAACAACTACAACTTCAGCTCCTACGACAACCACAACAACAGCACCTACTACAACACCTGCAGTTCCTACAAATGTAGCTCCCACGACCACTCCACCTGCTGTACTTACTACAACAATCACAACTACATCTCCTGATACAACAACTGTAATTTCTACATCAACCACAGCAGCTGCATCTACGACAACCACTGCAGCTCTAACTACAACAACTGCTGCTCCAACGACCACTACAACTCCAGAACCTATTACGACAACCACTGCAGCTCCTGCTACAACAACTACAACTTCAGCTCCTACGACAACCACAACAACAGCACCTACAACAACTGTAGCTCCCATGACAACTGCAGCTCCTACAACAGCTTTAGCATCTACGACAACCACTGCAGCCCTAACTACAACAACTGCTGCTCCTACGAGCACTGCAACTCCACAACCTACTACAACAACCAGTGCAGCTCCTACTACAACAACTGCTGTTGTAACGACCACAGTGACTGCAGCACCTTCTACAATAACTACAACTTCAGCTCCTACGACAACCACAACAACAGCACCTACTACAACACCTGCAGTTCCTATAACTGTAGCTCCCACGACCACTCCATCTGCTGTACTTACTACAACAATCACAACTACAGCTCCTGATACAACAACTTTAACTTCTACGTCAACCACAGCAGCTGCCTCTACGTCAACCACAGCAGCTTCCTCTATGACAACCACTGCTGCTCCAACGACCACTACAACTCCAGAACCTATTACGACAACCACTGCAGCTCCTGCTACAACAACTACAACTTCAGCTCCTACGACAACCACAACAACAGCACCTACAACAACTGTAGCTCCCACGACAACTGCAGCTCCTACAACAGCTTTAGCATCTACGACAACCACTGCAGCCCTAACAACAACAACTGCTGCTCCTACGACCACTACAGCTCCAGAACCTATTACGACAACCTCTGCAGCTTCTGCTACAACAACTACACCCTTGGCTCCTACGACAACCACGACAACAGCACCTCCAACAACTGTAGCTCCCACGATAACTGCAGCTCCTACAACAGCTTTAGCATCTACTTCAACCACTGCAGCCCTAACTGCAACAACTGCTGCTCCTACGAGCACTGCAACTCCACAACCTACTACAACAACCAGTGCAGCTCCTACTACAACAACTGCTGTTGTAACGACCACAGTGACTGCAGCACCTTCTACAATAACTACAACTTCAGCTCCTACGACAACCACAACAACAGCACCTACTACAACACCTGCAGTTCCTATAACTGTAGCTCCCGCGACCACTCCACCTGCTGTACTTACTACAACAATCACAACTACAGCTCCTGATACAACAACTTTAACTTCTACGTCAACCACAGCAGCTGCCTCTACGACAACCACTGCAGCTCTAACTACAACAACTGCTGCTCCAACGACCACTACAACTCCAGAACCTATTACGACAACCACTGCAGCTCCTGCTACAACAACTACAACTTCAGCTCCTGCGACAACCACAACAACAGCACCTACTACAACACCTGCAGTTCCTACAACTGTAGCTCCCACGACCACTCCATCTGCTGTACTTACTACAACAATCACAACTACAGCTCCTGATACAACAACTTTAACTTCTACGTCAACCACAGCAGCTGCCTCTATGTCAACCACAGCAGCTTCCTCTATGACAACCACTGCTGCTCCAACGACCACTACAACTCCAGAACCTATTACGACAACCACTGCAGCTCCTGCTACAACAACTACAACTTCAGCTCCTACGACAACCACAACAACAGCACCTACAACAACTGTAGCTCCCACGACAACTGCAGCTCCTACAACAGCTTTAGCATCTACGACAACCACTGCAGCCCTAACAACAACAACTGCTGCTCCTACGACCACTACAGCTCCAGAACCTATTACGACAACCTCTGCAGCTTCTGCTACAACAACTACACCCTTGGCTCCTACGACAACCACGACAACAGCACCTCCAACATCTGTAGCTCCCACGATAACTGCAGCTCCTACAACAGCTTTAGCATCTACTTCAACCACTGCAGCCCTAACTGCAACAACTGCAGCTCCTACGACCACTGCAACTCCACAACCTACTACAACAACTACAACTTCAGCTCCTGCGACAACCACAACAACAGCACCTACTACAACACCTGCTGTTCCTACAACTGTAGCTCCCACGACCACTCCACCTGCTGTACTTACTACAACAATCACAACTACAGCTCCTGATACAACAACTTTAACTTCTACGTCAACCACAGCATCTGCCTCTACGACAACCACTGCAGCTCTAAATACAACTACTGCTGCTCCAACGACCACTACAACTCCAGAACCTATTACGACAACCACTGCAGCTTCAGCTACAACAACTACAACTTCAGCTCCTACGACAACCACAACAACAGCACCTACTACAACACCTGCAGTTCCTACAAATGTAGCTCCCACGACCACTCCACCTGCTGTACTTACTACAACAATCACAACTACATCTCCTGATACAACAACTGTAATTTCTACGACAACCACTGCAGCTCTAACTACAACAACTGCTGCTCCAACGACCACTACAACTCCAGAACCTATTACGACAACCACTGCAGCTCCTGCTACAACAACTACAACTTCAGCTCCTACGACAACCACAACAACAGCACCTACAACAACTGTAGCTCCCATGACAACTGCAGCTCCTACAACAGCTTTAGCATCTACGACAACCACTGCAGCCCTAACTACAACAACTGCTGCTCCTACGAGCACTGCAACTCCACAACCTACTACAACAACCAGTGCAGCTCCTACTACAACAACTGCTGTTGCACCTTCTACAATAACTACAACTTCAGCTCCTACGACAACCACAACAACAGCACCTACTACAACACCTGCAGTTCCTATAACTGTAGCTCCCACGACCACTCCATCTGCTGTACTTACTACAACAATCACAACTACAGCTCCTGATACAACAACTTTAACTTCTACGTCAACCACAGCAGCTGCCTCTACGTCAACCACAGCAGCTTCCTCTATGACAACCACTGCTGCTCCAACGACCACTACAACTCCAGAACCTATTACGACAACCACTGCAGCTCCTGCTACAACAACTACAACTTCAGCTCCTACGACAACCACAACAACAGCACCTACAACAACTGTAGCTCCCACGACAACTGCAGCTCCTACAACAGCTTTAGCATCTACGACAACCACTGCAGCCCTAACAACAACAACTGCTGCTCTTACGACCACTACAGCTCCAGAACCTATTACGACAACCTCTGCAGCTTCTGCTACAACAACTACACCCTTGGCTCCTACGACAACCACGACAACAGCACCTCCAACAACTGTAGCTCCCACGATAACTGCAGCTCCTACAACAGCTTTAGCATCTACTTCAACCACTGCAGCCCTAACTGCAACAACTGCTGCTCCTACGAGCACTGCAACTCCACAACCTACTACAACAACCAGTGCAGCTCCTACTACAACAACTGCTGTTGTAACGACCACAGTGACTGCAGCACCTTCTACAATAACTACAACTTCAGCTCCTACGACAACCACAACAACAGCACCTACTACAACACCTGCAGTTCCTATAACTGTAGCTCCCGCGACCAATCCACCTGCTGTACTTACTACAACAATCACAACTACAGCTCCTGATACAACAACTTTAACTTCTACGTCAACCACAGCAGCTGCCTCTACGACAACCACTGCAGCTCTAACTACAACAACTGCTGCTCCAACGACCACTACAACTCCAGAACCTATTACGACAACCACTGCAGCTCCTGCTACAACAACTACAACTTCAGCTCCTGCGACAACCACAACAACAGCACCTACTACAACACCTGCAGTTCCTACAACTGTAGCTCCCACGACCACTCCATCTGCTGTACTTACTACAACAATCACAACTACAGCTCCTGATACAACAACTTTAACTTCTACGTCAACCACAGCAGCTGCCTCTATGTCAACCACAGCAGCTTCCTCTATGACAACCACTGCTGCTCCAACGACCACTACAACTCCAGAACCTATTACGACAACCACTGCAGCTCCTGCTACAACAACTACAACTTCAGCTCCTACGACAACCACAACAACAGCACCTACAACAACTGTAGCTCCCACGACAACTGCAGCTCCTACAACAGCTTTAGCATCTACGACAACCACTGCAGCCCTAACAACAACAACTGCTGCTCCTACGACCACTACAGCTCCAGAACCTATTACGACAACCTCTGCAGCTTCTGCTACAACAACTACACCCTTGGCTCCTACGACAACCACGACAACAGCACCTCCAACATCTGTAGCTCCCACGATAACTGCAGCTCCTACAACAGCTTTAGCATCTACTTCAACCACTGCAGCCCTAACTGCAACAACTGCAGCTCCTATGACCACTGCAACTCCACAACCTACTACAACAACTACAACTTCAGCTCCTGCGACAACCACAACAACAGCACCTACTACAACACCTGCTGTTCCTACAACTGTAGCTCCCACGACCACTCCACCTGCTGTACTTACTACAACAATCACAACTACAGCTCCTGATACAACAACTTTAACTTCTACGTCAACCACAGCATCTGCCTCTACGACAACCACTGCAGCTCTAAATACAACAACTGCTGCTCCAACGACCACTACAACTCCAGAACCTATTACGACAACCACTGCAGCTTCAGCTACAACAACTACAACTTCAGCTCCTACGACAACCACAACAACAGCACCTACTACAACACCTGCAGTTCCTACAAATGTAGCTCCCACGACCACTCCACCTGCTGTACTTACTACAACAATCACAACTACATCTCCTGATACAACAACTGTAATTTCTACGACAACCACTGCAGCTCTAACTACAACAACTGCTGCTCCAACGACCACTACAACTCCAGAACCTATTACGACAACCACTGCAGCTCCTGCTACAACAACTACAACTTCAGCTCCTACGACAACCACAACAACAGCACCTACAACAACTGTAGCTCCCATGACAACTGCAGCTCCTACAACAGCTTTAGCATCTACGACAACCACTGCAGCCCTAACTACAACAACTGCTGCTCCTACGAGCACTGCAACTCCACAACCTACTACAACAACCAGTGCAGCTCCTACTACAACAACTGCTGTTGTAACGACCACAGTGACTGCAGCACCTTCTACAATAACTACAACTTCAGCTCCTACGACAACCACAACAACAGCACCTACTACAACACCTGCAGTTCCTATAACTGTAGCTCCCACGACCACTCCATCTGCTGTACTTACTACAACGATCACAACTACAGCTCCTGATACAACAACTTTAACTTCTACGTCAACCACAGCAGCTGCCTCTACGTCAACCACAGCAGCTTCCTCTATGACAACCACTGCTGCTCCAACGACCACTACAACTCCAGAACCTATTACGACAACCACTGCAGCTCCTGCTACAACAACTACAACTTCAGCTCCTACGACAACCACAACAACAGCACCTACAACAACTGTAGCTCCCACGACAACTGCAGCTCCTACAACAGCTTTAGCATCTACGACAACCACTGCAGCCCTAACAACAACAACTGCTGCTCCTACGACCACTACAGCTCCAGAACCTATTACGACAACCTCTGCAGCTTCTGCTACAACAACTACACCCTTGGCTCCTACGACAACCACGACAACAGCACCTCCAACAACTGTAGCTCCCACGATAACTGCAGCTCCTACAACAGCTTTAGCATCTACTTCAACCACTGCAGCCCTAACTGCAACAACTGCTGCTCCTACGAGCACTGCAACTCCACAACCTACTACAACAACCAGTGCAGCTCCTACTACAACAACTGCTGTTGTAACGACCACAGTGACTGCAGCACCTTCTACAATAACTACAACTTCAGCTCCTACGACAACCACAACAACAGCACCTACTACAACACCTGCAGTTCCTATAACTGTAGCTCCCGCGACCAATCCACATGCTGTACTTACTACAACAATCACAACTACAGCTCCTGATACAACAACTTTAACTTCTACGTCAACCACAGCAGCTGCCTCTACGACAACCACTGCAGCTCTAACTACAACAACTGCTGCTCCAACGACCACTACAACTCCAGAACCTATTACGACAACCACTGCAGCTCCTGCTACAACAACTACAACTTCAGCTCCTACGACAACCACAACAACAGCACCTACAACAACTGTAGCTCCCACGACAACTGCAGCTCCTACAACAGCTTTAGCATCTACGACAACCACTGCAGCCCTAACTACAACAGCTGCTGCTCCTACGACCACGGCAACTCCACAACCTACTACGACAACCAGTGCAGCTCCTACTACAACAACTGCTGTTCTAACGACCACAGGGACTGCAGCAACTTCTACAATAACTACAACTTCAGCTCCTACGACAACCACAACAACAGCACCTACTACAACACCTGCAGTTCCTACAACTGTAGCTCCCACGACCACTCCACCTGCTGTACTTACTACAACAATCACAACTACAGCTCCTGATACAACAACTGTATCTTCTACGTCAACCACAGCAGCTGCCTCTACGACAACCACTGCAGCTCTAACTACAAACACTGCTGCTCCAACGGCCACTACAACTCCAGAACCTATTACGACAACCACTGCAGCTTCTGCTACAACTTCAGGTCCTACGACAACCACAACAATAGCACCTACAACAACTGTAGCTCCCACAACAACTGCAGCTCCAACAACAGCTTTAGCAGGTAAGACAACCACTGCAGCCCTAACTACAACAGCTGCTGCTCCTACGACCACGGCAACTCCACAACCTACTACAACAGCTACAACTTCAGCTCCTGCGACAACCACAACAACAGCACCTTCTACAACACCTGCAGTTCCTACAACTGTAGCTACCACGACCACTCCACCTGCTGTACTTACTACAACAATCACAACTACAGCTCCTGATACAACAACTTTAACTTCTACGTCAACCACAGCAGCTGCCTCTATGTCAACCACAGCAGCTTCCTCTATGACAACCACTGCTGCTCCAACGACCACTACAACTCCAGAACCTATTACGACAACCACTGCAGCTCCTGCTACAACAACTACAACTTCAGCTCCTACGACAACCACAACAACAGCACCTACAACAACTGTAGCTCCCACGACAACTGCAGCTCCTACAACAGCTTTAGCATCTACGACAACCACTGCAGCCCTAACAACAACAACTGCTGCTCCTACGACCACTACAGCTCCAGAACCTATTACGACAACCTCTGCAGCTTCTGCTACAACAACTACACCCTTGGCTCCTACGACAACCACGACAACAGCACCTCCAACAACTGTAGCTCCCACGATAACTGCAGCTCCTACAACAGCTTTAGCATCTACTTCAACCACTGCAGCCCTAACTGCAACAACTGCAGCTCCTACGACCACTGCAACTCCACAACCTACTACAACAACTACAACTTCAGCTCCTGCGACAACCACAACAACAGCACCTACTACAACACCTGCTGTTCCTACAACTGTAGCTCCCACGACCACTCCACCTGCTGTACTTACTACAACAATCACAACTACAGCTCCTGATACAACAACTTTAACTTCTACGTCAACCACAGCAGCTGCCTCTACGACAACCACTGCAGCTCTAAATACAACAACTGCTGCTCCAACGACCAATACAACTCCAGAACCTATTACGACAACCACTGCAGCTTCAGCTACAACAACTACAACTTCAGCTCCTACGACAACCACAACAACAGCACCTACTACAACACCTGCAGTTCCTACAAATGTAGCTCCCACGACCACTCCACCTGCTGTACTTACTACAACAATCACAACTACATCTCCTGATACAACAACTGTAATTTCTACATCAACCACAGCAGCTGCATCTACGACAACCACTGCAGCTCTAACTACAACAACTGCTGCTCCAACGACCACTACAACTCCAGAACCTATTACGACAACCACTGCAGCTCCTGCTACAACAACTACAACTTCAGCTCCTACGACAACCACAACAACAGCACCTACAACAACTGTAGCTCCCATGACAACTGCAGCTCCTACAACAGCTTTAGCATCTACGACAACCACTGCAGCCCTAACTACAACAACTGCTGCTCCTACGAGCACTGCAACTCCACAACCTACTACAACAACCAGTGCAGCTCCTACTACAACAACTGCTGTTGTAACGACCACAGTGACTGCAGCACCTTCTACAATAACTACAACTTCAGCTCCTACGACAACCACAACAACAGCACCTACTACAACACCTGCAGTTCCTATAACTGTAGCTCCCACGACCACTCCATCTGCTGTACTTACTACAACAATCACAACTACAGCTCCTGATACAACAACTTTAACTTCTACGTCAACCACAGCAGCTGCCTCTACGTCAACCACAGCAGCTTCCTCTATGACAACCACTGCTGCTCCAACGACCACTACAACTCCAGAACCTATTACGACAACCACTGCAGCTCCTGCTACAACAACTACAACTTCAGCTCCTACGACAACCACAACAACAGCACCTACAACAACTGTAGCTCCCACGACAACTGCAGCTCCTACAACAGCTTTAGCATCTACGACAACCACTGCAGCCCTAACAACAACAACTGCTGCTCCTACGACCACTACAGCTCCAGAACCTATTACGACAACCTCTGCAGCTTCTGCTACAACAACTACACCCTTGGCTCCTACGACAACCACGACAACAGCACCTCCAACAACTGTAGCTCCCACGATAACTGCAGCTCCTACAACAGCTTTAGCATCTACTTCAACCACTGCAGCCCTAACTGCAACAACTGCTGCTCCTACGAGCACTGCAACTCCACAACCTACTACAACAACCAGTGCAGCTCCTACTACAACAACTGCTGTTGTAACGACCACAGTGACTGCAGCACCTTCTACAATAACTACAACTTCAGCTCCTACGACAACCACAACAACAGCACCTACTACAACACCTGCAGTTCCTATAACTGTAGCTCCCGCGACCAATCCACCTGCTGTACTTACTACAACAATCACAACTACAGCTCCTGATACAACAACTTTAACTTCTACGTCAACCACAGCAGCTGCCTCTACGACAACCACTGCAGCTCTAACTACAACAACTGCTGCTCCAACGACCACTACAACTCCAGAACCTATTACGACAACCACTGCAGCTCCTGCTACAACAACTACAACTTCAGCTCCTGCGACAACCACAACAACAGCACCTACTACAACACCTGCAGTTCCTACAACTGTAGCTCCCACGACCACTCCATCTGCTGTACTTACTACAACAATCACAACTACAGCTCCTGATACAACAACTTTAACTTCTACGTCAACCACAGCAGCTGCCTCTATGTCAACCACAGCAGCTTCCTCTATGACAACCACTGCTGCTCCAACGACCACTACAACTCCAGAACCTATTACGACAACCACTGCAGCTCCTGCTACAACAACTACAACTTCAGCTCCTACGACAACCACAACAACAGCACCTACAACAACTGTAGCTCCCACGACAACTGCAGCTCCTACAACAGCTTTAGCATCTACGACAACCACTGCAGCCCTAACAACAACAACTGCTGCTCCTACGACCACTACAGCTCCAGAACCTATTACGACAACCTCTGCAGCTTCTGCTACAACAACTACACCCTTGGCTCCTACGACAACCACGACAACAGCACCTCCAACAACTGTAGCTCCCACGATAACTGCAGCTCCTACAACAGCTTTAGCATCTACTTCAACCACTGCAGCCCTAACTGCAACAACTGCAGCTCCTACGACCACTGCAACTCCACAACCTACTACAACAACTACAACTTCAGCTCCTGCGACAACCACAACAACAGCACCTACTACAACACCTGCTGTTCCTACAACTGTAGCTCCCACGACCACTCCACCTGCTGTACTTACTACAACAATCACAACTACAGCTCCTGATACAACAACTTTAACTTCTACGTCAACCACAGCAGCTGCCTCTACGACAACCACTGCAGCTCTAAATACAACAACTGCTGCTCCAACGACCAATACAACTCCAGAACCTATTACGACAACCACTGCAGCTTCAGCTACAACAACTACAACTTCAGCTCCTACGACAACCACAACAACAGCACCTACTACAACACCTGCAGTTCCTACAAATGTAGCTCCCACGACCACTCCACCTGCTGTACTTACTACAACAATCACAACTACATCTCCTGATACAACAACTGTAATTTCTACATCAACCACAGCAGCTGCATCTACGACAACCACTGCAGCTCTAACTACAACAACTGCTGCTCCAACGTCCACTACAACTCCAGAACCTATTACGACAACCACTGCAGCTCCTGCTACAACAACTACAACTTCAGCTCCTACGACAACCACAACAACAGCACCTACAACAAATGTAGCTCCCATGACAACTGCAGCTCCTACAACAGCTTTAGCATCTACTTCAACCACTGCAGCCCTAACTACAACAACTGCTGATCCTACGACCACTGTAACTCCACAACCTACTACGAAAACCAGTGCAGCTCCTACTACAACAACTGCTGTTCTAACGACCACAGTGACTGCAGCACCTTCTACATCAACTACAACTTCAGCTCCTACGACAACCACAACAACTGCACCTACTATAACACCTGCAGTTCCTACAACTGTAGCTCCCACGACCACTCCACCTGCTGTACTTACTACAACAATCACAACTACAGCTCCTGATACAACAACTTTAACTTCTACGTCAACCACAGCAGTTGCATCTACGACAACCACTGCAGCTCTAACTACAACAACTGCTGCTCCAACGACCACTACAACTCCAGAACCTATTACGACAACCACTGCAGCTCCTGCTACAACAACTACAACTTCAGCTCCTACGACAACCACAACAACAACACCTACAACAACTGTAGCTCCCACGACAACTGCAGCTCCAACAACAGCTTTAGTAGCTAAGACAACCACTGCAGCCCTAACTACAACAGCTGCTGCTCCTACGACCACGGCAACTCCACAACCTACTACAACAACTACAACTTCAGCTCCTGCGACAACCACAACAACAGCACCTACAACAACTGTAGCTCCCATGACAACTGCAGCTCCTACAACAGCTTTAGCATCTACGACAACCACTGCAGCCCTAACTACAAAAACTGCTGCTCGTACGACCACGGCAACTCCACAACCTACTACGACAACCAGTGCAGCTCCTACTACAACAACTGCTGTTGTAACGACCACAGTGACTGCAGCACCTTCTACAATAACTACAACTTCAGCTCCTACGACAACCACAACAACAGCACCTACTACAACACCTGCAGTTCCTACAACTGTAGCTCCCACGACCACTCCACCTGCTGTACTTACTACAACAATCACAACTACAGCTCCTGATACAACAACTTTAACTTCTACGTCAACCACGGCATCTGCCTCTACGACAACCACTGCAGCTCTAACAACAACAACTGCTGCTCCAACGACCACTACAACTCCAGAACCTATTACGACAACCTCTGCAGCTTCAGCTACAACAACTACAACTTCAGCTCCTACGACAACTGTAGCTCCCATGACAACTGCAGCTCCTACAACAGCTTTAGCATCTACGACAACCACTGCAGCCCTAACTACAACAACTGCTGCTCCTACGAGCACTGCAACTCCACAACCTACTACAACAGCTACAACTTCAGCTCCTACGACAACCACAACAACAGCACCTACTACAACACCTGCAGTTCCTACAACTGTAGCTCCCACGACCACTCCACCTGCTGTACTTACTACAACAATCACAACTACAGCTCCTGATACAACAACTGTATCCTCTACGTCAACCACAGCAGCTGCCTCTACGACAACCACTGCAGCTCTAACTACAACAACTGCTGCTCCAACGGCCACTACAACTCCAGAACCTATTACGACAACCACTGCAGCTTCTGCTACAACAACTACAACTTCAGCTCCTACGACAACCACAACAACAGCACCTACTACAACACCTGCAGTTCCTACAACTGTAGCTCCCACGACCACCTCACCTGCTGTACTTACTACAACAATCACAACTACATCTCCTGATACAACAACTGTAATTTCTACATCAACCACAGCAGCTGCATCTACGACAACCACTGCAGCTCCAACTACAACTTCAGCTCCTACGACAACCACAACAACAGCACCTACAACAACTGTAGCTCCCACAACAACTGCAGCTCCAACAACAGCTTTAGCAGGTAAGACAACCACTGCAGCCCTAACTACAACAGCTGCTGCTCCTACGACCACGGCAACTCCACAACCTACTACAACAGCTACAACTTCAGCTCCTGCGACAACCACAACAACAGCACCTTCTACAACACCTGCAGTTCCTACAACTGTAGCTACCACGACCACTCCACCTGCTGTACTTACTACAACAATCACAACTACATCTCCTGATACAACAACTGTGATATCTACATCAACCACAGCAGCTGAATCTACAACAACCACTGCAGCTCTAACTACAACAACTGCTGCTCCAACGACCACTACAACTCCAGAACCTATTACGACAACAAATGCAGTTCCTGCTACAACAACTACAACTTCAGCTCCTACGACAACCACAACAACAGCACCTACAACAACTGTAGCTCCCACGACAACTGCAACTCCAACAACAGCTTTAGTAGCTAAGACAACCACTGCAGCCCTAACTACAACAGTTGCTGCTCCTACGACCAAGGCCAATCCACAACCTACTACGACAACCAGTGCAGCTCCTACTACAACAACTACATTTCTAACGACCACAGTGACTGCAGCACCTTCTACAATAACTACAACTTCAGCTCCTACGACAACCACAACAACAGCACCTACTACAACACCTGCAGTTCCTACAACTGTAGCTCCCACGACCACTCCACCTGCTGTACTTACTACAACAATCACAACTACAGCTCCTGATACAACAACTTTAACTTCTACGTCAACCACAGCAGCTACCTCTACGACAACCACTGCAGCTCTAACTACAACAACTGCTGCTCCAACGACCACTACAACTCCAGAACCTATCACGACAACCACTGCAGCTTCAGCTACAACAACTACAACTTCAACTCCTACGACAACCACAACAATAGCACCTACTACAACACCTGCAGTTCCTACAACTGTAGCTCCCACAACCACCTCACCTGCTGTACTTACTACAACAATCACAACTACATCTCCTGATACAACAACTGAAATTTCTACATCAACCACAGCAGTTGCATCTACGACAACCACTGCAGCTCTAACTACAACAACTGCTGCTCCAACGACCACTACAACTCCAGAACCTATTACGACAACCACTGCAGCTTCTGCTACAACAACTTCAACTTCAGCTCCTACGACAACCACAACAACAGCACCTACAACAACTGTAGCTCCCACGACAACTGCAGCTCCAACAACAGCTTTAGTAGCTAAGACAACCACTGCAGCCCTAACTACAACAGCTGCTGCTCCTACGACCACGGCAACTCCACAACCTACTACGACAACCAGTGCAGCTCCTACTACAACAACTGCTGTTCTAACGACCACAGGGACTGCAGCAACTTCTACAATAACTACAACTTCAGCTCCTACGACAACCACAACAACAGCACCTACTACAACACCTGCAGTTCCTACAACTGTAGCTCCCACGACCACTCCACCTGCTGTACTTACTACAACAATCACAACTACAGCTCCTGATACAACAACTGTATCTTCTACGTCAACCACAGCAGCTGCCTCTACGACAACCACTGCAGCTCTAACTACAACAACTGCTGCTCCAACGGCCACTACAACTCCAGAACCTATTACGACAACCACTGCAGCTTCTGCTACAACTTCAGCTCCTACGACAACCACAACAATAGCACCTACAACAACTGTAGCTCCCACAACAACTGCAGCTCCAACAACAGCTTTAGCAGGTAAGACAACCACTGCAGCCCTAACTACAACAGCTGCTGCTCCTACGACCACGGCAACTCCACAACCTACTACAACAGCTACAACTTCAGCTCCTGCGACAACCACAACAACAGCACCTTCTACAACACCTGCAGTTCCTACAACTGTAGCTACCACGACCACTCCACCTGCTGTACTTACTACAACAATCACAACTGCAGCTCCTGATACAACAACTTTAACTTCTACGTCAACCACAGCAGCTGCCTCTACGACAACGACTGCAGCTCTAGCTACAACAACTGCTGCTCCAACGACCACTACAACTCCAGAACCTATTACGACAACCACTGCAGCTTCAGCTACAACAACTACAACTTCAGCTCCTACGACAACCACAACAACAGCACCTACTACAACACCTGCAGTTCCTACAACTGTAGCTCCCACGACCACCTCACCTGCTGTACTTACTACAACAATCACAACTACATCTCCTGATACAACAACTGTGATATCTACATCAACCACAGCAGCTGAATCTACGACAACCACTGCAGCTCTAACTACAACAACTGCTGCTCCAACGACCACTACAACTCCAGAACCTATTACGACAACAAATGCAGCTCCTGCTACAACAACTACAACTTCAGCTCCTACGACAACCACAACAACAGCACCTACAACAACTGTAGCTCCCACAACAACTGCAGCTCCAACAACAGCGTTAGCAGGTAAGACAACCACTGCAGCCCTAACTACAACAGCTGCTGCTCCTACGACCACGGCAACTCCACAACCTACTACGACAACCAGTGCAGCTCCTACTACAACAACTGCTGTTCTAACGACCACAGTCACTGCAGCACCTTCTACAATAACTAGAACTTCAGCTCCTACGACAACCACAACAACAGCACCAACTACAACACCTGCAGTTCCTACAACTGTAGCTGACACAACCACTCCACCTGCTGTACTTACTACAACAATCACAACTACAGCTCCTGATACAACAATTTTAACTTCTACGTCAACCACAGCAGCTGCCTCTACGACAACCACTGCAGCTCTAACTACAACAACTGCTGCTCCAACGACCACTACAACTCCAGAACCTATTACGACAACCACTGCAGCTTCTGCTACAACAACTACAACTTCAGCTCCTACGACAACCACAACAACAGCACCTACAACAACTGTAGCTCCCACAAAAACTGCAGCTCCAACAACAGCTTTAGCAGGTAAGACAACCACTGCAGCCCTAACTACAACAGCTGCTGCTCCTACGACCACGGCAACTCCACAACCTACTACGACAACCAGTGCAGCTCCTACTACAACAACTGCTGTTCTAACGACCACAGTCACTGCAGCACCTTCTACAATAACTACAACTTCAGCTCCTACGACAACCACAACAACAGCACCAACTACAACACCTGCAGTTCCTACAACTGTAGCTGCCACAACCACTCCACCTGCTGTACTTACTACAACAATCACAACTACAGCTCCTGATACAACAACTGTAATTTCTACATCAACCACAGCAGCTGCATCTACGAAAACCACTGCAGCTCTAACTACAACAACTGCTGCTCCAACGACCACTACAACTCCAGAACCTATTACGACAACCACTGCAGCTCCTGCTACAACAACTACAACATCAGCTCCTACGACAACCACAACAACAGCACCAACAACAACTGTAGCTCCCACGACAACTGCAGCTCCAACAACAGCTTTAGCAGCTAAGACAACCACTGCAGCCCTAACTACAACAGCTGCTGCTCCTACGACCACGGCAACTCCACAACCTACTACGACAACCAGTGCAGCTCCTACTACAACAACTGCTGTTCTAACGACCACAGGGACTGCAGCAACTTCTACAATAACTGCAACTTCAGCTCCTACGACAACCACAACAACAGCACCTACTACAACACCTGCAGTTCCTACAACAGCTTTAGCATCTACGACAACCACTGCAGCCCTAACAACAACAACTGCTGCCCCTACGACCACGGCAACTCCACAACCTACTACGACAACCAGTGCAGCTCCTACTACAACAACTGCTGTTCTAACGACCACAGGGACTGCAGCACCTTCTACAATAACTACAACTTCAGCTCCTACGACAACCACAACAACAGCACCTACTTCAACACCTGCAGTTCCTACAACTGTAGCTCCCACGACCACTCCACCTGCTGTACTTACTACAACAATCACAACTACAGCTCCTGATACAACAACTGTATCTTCTACGTCAACCTCTACGACAACCACTGCAGCTCTAACTACAACAACTGCTGCTCCAACGACCACTACAACTCCAGAACCTATTACGACAACCACTGCAGCTCCTGCTACAACAACTACAACATCACCTCCTACGACAACCACAACAACAGCACCAACAACAACTGTAGCTCCCACGACAACTGCAGCTCCAACAACAGCTTTAGCAGCTAAGACAACCACTGCAGCCCTAACTACAACAGCTGCTGCTCCTACGACCACGGCAACTCCACAACCTACTACGACAACCAGTGCAGCTCCTACTACAACAACTGCTGTTCTAACGACCACAGGGACTGCAGCAACTTCTACAATAACTGCAACTTCAGCTCCTACGACAACCACAACAACAGCACCTACTACAACACCTGCAGTTCCTACAACAGCTTTAGCATCTACGACAACCACTGCAGCCCTAACAACAACAACTGCTGCCCCTACGACCACGGCAACTCCACAACCTACTACGACAACCAGTGCAGCTCCTACTACAACAACTGCTGTTCTAACGACCACAGGGACTGCAGCACCTTCTACAATAACTACAACTTCAGCTCCTACGACAACCACAACAACAGCACCTACTTCAACACCTGCAGTTCCTACAACTGTAGCTCCCACGACCACTCCACCTGCTGTACTTACTACAACAATCACAACTACAGCTCCTGATACAACAACTGTATCTTCTACGTCAACCTCTACGACAATCACTGCAGCTCTAACTACAACAACTGCTGCTCCAACGACCACTACAACTCCAGAACCTATTACGACAACCACTGCAGCTTCTGCTACAACAACTACAACTTCAGCTCCTACGACAACCACAACAACAGCACCTACAACAACTGTAGCTCCCACAACAACTGCAGCTCCAACAACAGCTTTAGCAGGTAAGACAACCACTACAGCCCTAACTACAACAGCTGCTGCTCCTACGACCACGGCAACTCCACAACCTACTACGACAACCAGTGCAGCTCCTACTACAACAACTGCTGTTCTAACGACCACAGTCACTGCAGCACCTTCTACAATAACTACAACTTCAGCTCCTACGACAACCACAACAACAGCACCAACTACAACACCTGCAGTTCCTACAACTGTAGCTGCCACAACCACTCCACCTGCTGTACTTACTACAACAATCACAACTACAGCTCCTGATACAACAACTGTAATTTCTACATCAACCACAGCAGCTGCATCTACGACAACCACTGCAGCTCTAACTACAACAACTGCTGCTCCAACGACCACTACAACTCCAGAACCTATTACGACAACCACTGCAGCTCCTGCTACAACAACTACAACATCAGCTCCTACGACAACCACAACAACAGCACCAACAACAACTGTAGCTCCCACGACAACTGCAGCTCCAACAACAGCTTTAGCAGCTAAGACAACCACTGCAGCCCTAGCTACAACAGCTGCTGCTCCTACGACCACGGCAACTCCACAACCTACTACGACAACCAGTGCAGCTCCTACTACAACAACTGCTGTTCTAACGACCACAGGGACTGCAGCAACTTCTACAATAACTGCAACTTCAGCTCCTACGACACCCACAACAACAGCACCTACTACAACACCTGCAGTTCCTACAACAGCTTTAGCATCTACGACAACCACTGCAGCCCTAACAACAACAACTGCTGCTCCTACGACCACGGCAACTCCACAACCTACTACGACAACCAGTGCAGCTCCTACTACAACAACTGCTGTTCTAACGACCACAGGGACTGCAGCACCTTCTACAATAACTACAACTTCAGCTCCTACGACAACCACAACAACAGCACCTACTACAACACCTGCAGTTCCTACAACTGTAGCTCCCACGACCACTCCACCTGCTGTACTTACTACAACAATCACAACTACAGCTCCTGATACAACAACTTTAACTTCTACGTCAACCACAGCAGCTACCTCTACGACAACCACTGCAGCTCTAACTACAACAACTGCTGCTCCAACGACCACTACAACTCCAGAACCTATCACGACAACCACTGCAGCTTCAGCTACAACAACTACAACTTCAGCTCCTACGACAACCACAACAATAGCACCTACTACAACACCTGCAGTTCCTACAACTGTAGCTCCCACAACCACCTCACCTGCTGTACTTACTACAACAATCACAACTACATCTCCTGATACAACAACTGAAATTTCTACATCAACCACAGCAGTTGCATCTACGACAACCACTGCAGCTCTAACTACAACAACTGCTGCTCCAACGACCACTACAACTCCAGAACCTATTACGACAACCACTGCAGCTTCTGCTACAACAACTTCAACTTCAGCTCCTACGACAACCACAACAACAGCACCTACAACAACTGTAGCTCCCACGACAACTGCAGCTCCAACAACAGCTTTAGTAGCTAAGACAACCACTGCAGCCCTAACTACAACAGCTGCTGCTCCTACGACCACGGCAACTCCACAACCTACTACGACAACCAGTGCAGCTCCTACTACAACAACTGCTGTTCTAACGACCACAGGGACTGCAGCAACTTCTACAATAACTACAACTTCAGCTCCTACGACAACCACAACAACAGCACCTACTACAACACCTGCAGTTCCTACAACTGTAGCTCCCACGACCACTCCACCTGCTGTACTTACTACAACAATCACAACTACAGCTCCTGATACAACAACTCTATCTTCTACGTCAACCACAGCAGCTGCCTCTACGACAACCACTGCAGCTCTAACTACAACAACTGCTGCTCCAACGGCCACTACAACTCCAGAACCTATTACGACAACCACTGCAGCTTCTGCTACAACAACTACAACTTCAGCTCCTACGACAACCACAACAACAGCACCTACAACAACTGTAGCTCCCACAAAAACTGCAGCTCCAACAACAGCTTTAGCAGGTAAGACAACCACTGCAGCCCTAACTACAACAGCTGCTGCTCCTACGACCACGGCAACTCCACAACCTACTACGACAACCAGTGCAGCTCCTACTACAACAACTGCTGTTCTAACGACCACAGTCACTGCAGCACCTTCTACAATAACTACAACTTCAGCTCCTACGACAACCACAACAACAGCACCAACTACAACACCTGCAGTTCCTACAACTGTAGCTGCCACAACCACTCCACCTGCTGTACTTACTACAACAATCACAACTACAGCTCCTGATACAACAACTGTAATTTCTACATCAACCACAGCAGCTGCATCTACGACAACCACTGCAGCTCTAACTACAACAACTGCTGCTCCAACGACCACTACAACTCCAGAACCTATTACGACAACCACTGCAGCTCCTGCTACAACAACTACAACATCAGCTCCTACGACAACCACAACAACAGCACCAACAACAACTGTAGCTCCCACGACAACTGCAGCTCCAACAACAGCTTTAGCAGCTAAGACAACCACTGCAGCCCTAACTACAACAGCTGCTGCTCCTACGACCACGGCAACTCCACAACCTACTACGACAACCAGTGCAGCTCCTACTACAACAACTGCTGTTCTAACGACCACAGGGACTGCAGCAACTTCTACAATAACTGCAACTTCAGCTCCTACGACAACCACAACAACAGCACCTACTACAACACCTGCAGTTCCTACAACAGCTTTAGCATCTACGACAACCACTGCAGCTCTAACAACAACAACTGCTGCCCCTACGACCACGGCAACTCCACAACCTACTACGACAACCAGTGCAGCTCCTACTACAACAACTGCTGTTCTAACGACCACAGGGACTGCAGCACCTTCTACAATAACTACAACTTCAGCTCCTACGACAACCACAACAACAGCACCTACTTCAACACCTGCAGTTCCTACAACTGTAGCTCCCACGACCACTCCACCTGCTGTAATTACTACAACAATCACAACTACAGCTCCTGATACAACAACTGTATCTTCTACGTCAACCTCTACGACAATCACTGCAGCTCTAACTACAACAACTGCTGCTCCAACGACCACTACAACTCCAGAACCTATTACGACAACCACTGCAGCTTCTGCTACAACAACTACAACTTCAGCTCCTACGACAACCACAACAACAGCACCTACAACAACTGTAGCTCCCACAACAACTGCAGCTCCAACAACAGCTTTAGCAGGTAAGACAACCACTACAGCCCTAACTACAACAGCTGCTGCTCCTACGACCACGGCAACTCCACAACCTACTACGACAACCAGTGCAGCTCCTACTACAACAACTGCTGTTCTAACGACCACAGTCACTGCAGCACCTTCTACAATAACTACAACTTCAGCTCCTACGACAACCACAACAACAGCACCAACTACAACACCTGCAGTTCCTACAACTGTAGCTGCCACAACCACTCCACCTGCTGTACTTACTACAACAATCACAACTACAGCTCCTGATACAACAACTGTAATTTCTACATCAACCACAGCAGCTGCATCTACGACAACCACTGCAGCTCTAACTACAACAACTGCTGCTCCAACGACCACTACAACTCCAGAACCTATTACGACAACCACTGCAGCTCCTGCTACAACAACTACAACATCAGCTCCTACGACAACCACAACAACAGCACCAACAACAACTGTAGCTCCCACGACAACTGCAGCTCCAACAACAGCTTTAGCAGCTAAGACAACCACTGCAGCCCTAACTACAACAGCTGCTGCTCCTACGACCACGGCAACTCCACAACCTACTACGACAACCAGTGCAGCTCCTACTACAACAACTGCTGTTCTAACGACCACAGGGACTGCAGCAACTTCTACAATAACTGCAACTTCAGCTCCTACGACAACCACAACAACAGCACCTACTACAACACCTGCAGTTCCTACAACAGCTTTAGCATCTACGACAACCACTGCAGCTCTAACAACAACAACTGCTGCCCCTACGACCACGGCAACTCCACAACCTACTACGACAACCAGTGCAGCTCCTACTACAACAACTGCTGTTCTAACGACCACAGGGACTGCAGCACCTTCTACAATAACTACAACTTCAGCTCCTACGACAACCACAACAACAGCACCTACTTCAACACCTGCAGTTCCTACAACTGTAGCTCCCACGACCACTCCACCTGCTGTAATTACTACAACAATCACAACTACAGCTCCTGATACAACAACTGTATCTTCTACGTCAACCTCTACGACAATCACTGCAGCTCTAACTACAACAACTGCTGCTCCAACGACCACTACAACTCCAGAACCTATTACGACAACCACTGCAGCTTCTGCTACAACAACTACAACTTCAGCTCCTACGACAACCACAACAACAGCACCTACAACAACTGTAGCTCCCACAACAACTGCAGCTCCAACAACAGCTTTAGCAGGTAAGACAACCACTACAGCCCTAACTACAACAGCTGCTGCTCCTACGACCACGGCAACTCCACAACCTACTACGACAACCAGTGCAGCTCCTACTACAACAACTGCTGTTCTAACGACCACAGTCACTGCAGCACCTTCTACAATAACTACAACTTCAGCTCCTACGACAACCACAACAACAGCACCAACTACAACACCTGCAGTTCCTACAACTGTAGCTGCCACAACCACTCCACCTGCTGTACTTACTACAACAATCACAACTACAGCTCCTGATACAACAACTGTAATTTCTACATCAACCACAGCAGCTGCATCTACGACAACCACTGCAGCTCTAACTACAACAACTGCTGCTCCAATGACCACTACAACTCCAGAACCTATTACGACAACCACTGCAGCTCCTGCTACAACAACTACAACATCAGCTCCTACGACAACCACAACAACAGCACCAACAACAACTGTAGCTCCCACGACAACTGCAGCTCCAACAACAGCTTTAGCAGCTAAGACAACCACTGCAGCCCTAGCTACAACAGCTGCTGCTCCTACGACCACGGCAACTCCACAACCTACTACGACAACCAGTGCAGCTCCTACTACAACAACTGCTGTTCTAACGACCACAGGGACTGCAGCAACTTCTACAATAACTGCAACTTCAGCTCCTACGACAACCACAACAACAGCACCTACTTCAACACCTGCAGTTCCTACAACTGTAGCTCCCACGACCACTCCACCTGCTGTACTTACTACAACAATCACAACTACAGCTCCTGATACAACAACTGTATCTTCTACGTCAACCTCTACGACAATCACTGCAGCTCTAACTACAACAACTGCTGCTCCAACGACCACTACAACTCCAGAACCTATTACGACAACCACTGCAGCTTCTGCTACAACAACTACAACTTCAGCTCCTACGACAACCACAACAACAGCACCTACAACAACTGTAGCTCCCACAACAACTGCAGCTCCAACAACAGCTTTAGCAGGTAAGACAACCACTACAGCCCTAACTACAACAGCTGCTGCTCCTACGACCACGGCAACTCCACAACCTACTACGACAACCAGTGCAGCTCCTACTACAACAACTGCTGTTCTAACGACCACAGTCACTGCAGCACCTTCTACAATAACTACAACTTCAGCTCCTACGACAACCACAACAACAGCACCAACTACAACACCTGCAGTTCCTACAACTGTAACTGCCACAACCACTCCACCTGCTGTACTTACTACAACAATCACAACTACAGCTCCTGATACAACATCTGTAATTTCTACATCAACCACAGCAGCTGCATCTACGACAACCACTGCAGCTCTAACTACAACAACTGCTGCTCCAACGACCACTACAACTCCAGAACCTATTACGACAACCACTGCAGCTCCTGCTACAACAACTACAACATCAGCTCCTACGACAACCACAACAACAGCACCAACAACAACTGTAGCTCCCACGACAACTGCAGCTCCAACAACAGCTTTAGCAGCTAAGACAACCACTGCAGCCCTAGCTACAACAGCTGCTGCTCCTACGACCACGGCAACTCCACAACCTACTACGACAACCAGTGCAGCTCCTACTACAACAACTGCTGTTCTAACGACCACAGGGACTGCAGCAACTTCTACAATAACTGCAACTTCAGCTCCTACGACAACCACAACAACAGCACCTACTACAACACCTGCAGTTCCTACAACAGCTTTAGCATCTACGACAACCACTGCAGCCCTAGCTACAACAGCTGCTGCTCCTACGACCACGGCAACTCCACAACCTACTACGACAACCAGTGCAGCTCCTACTACAACAACTGCTGTTCTAACGACCACAGGGACTGCAGCAACTTCTACAATAACTACAACTTCAGCTCCTACGACAACCACAACAACAGCACCTACTACAACACCTGCAGTTCCTACAACTGTAGCTGCCACAACCACTCCACCTGCTGTACTTACTACAACAATCACAACTACAGCTCCTGATACAACATCTGTAATTTCTACATCAACCACAGCAGCTGCATCTACGACAACCACTGCAGCTCTAACTACAACAACTGCTGCTCCAACGACCACTACAACTCCAGAACCTATTACGACAACCACTGCAGCTCCTGCTACAACAACTACAACATCAGCTCCTACGACAACCACAACAACAGCACCAACAACAACTGTAGCTCCCACGACAACTGCAGCTCCAACAACAGCTTTAGCAGCTAAGACAACCACTGCAGCCCTAGCTACAACAGCTGCTGCTCCTACGACCACGGCAACTCCACAACCTACTACGACAACCAGTGCAGCTCCTACTACAACAACTGCTGTTCTAACGACCACAGGGACTGCAGCAACTTCTACAATAACTGCAACTTCAGCTCCTACGACAACCACAACAACAGCACCTACTACAACACCTGCAGTTCCTACAACAGCTTTAGCATCTACGACAACCACTGCAGCCCTAACAACAACAACTGCTGCTCCTACGACCACGGCAACTCCACAACCTACTACGACAACCAGTGCAGCTCCTACTACAACAACTGCTGTTCTAACGACCACAGGGACTGCAGCACCTTCTACAATAACTACAACTTCAGCTCCTACGACAACCACAACAACAGCACCTACTTCAACACCTGCAGTTCCTACAACTGTAGCTCCCACGACCACTCCACCTGCTGTACTTACTACAACAATCACAACTACAGCTCCTGATACAACAACTGTATCTTCTACGTCAACCACAGCAGCTGCCTCTACGACAACCACTGCAGCTCTAACTACAACAACTGCTGCTCCAACGACCACTACAACTCCAGAACCTATTACGACAACCACTGCAGCTTCTGCTACAACAACTACAACTTCAGCTCCTACGACAACCACAACAACAGCACCTACTACAACACCTGCAGTTCCTACAACTGTAGCTCCCACGACCACCTCACCTGCTGTACTTACTACAACAATCACAACTACATCTCCTGATACAACAACTGTAATTTCTACATCAACCACAGCAGCTGCATCTACGACAACCACTGCAGCTCTAACTACAACAACTGCTGCTCCAACGACCACTACAACACCAGAACCTATTACGACAACCACTGTAGCTCCTGCTACAACAACTACAACTTCAGCTCCTACGACAACCACAACAACAGCACCTACAACAACTGTAGCTCCCACGACATCTGCAGCTCCAACAACAGCTTTAGCAGCAAAGACAACCACTGCATCCCTAACTACAACAGCTGCTGCTCCTACGACCACGGCAACTCCACAACCTACTACGACAACCAGTGCAGCTCCTACTACAACAACTGCTGTTCTAACGACCACAGTCACTGCAGCACCTTCTACAATAACTACAACTTCAGCTCCTACGACAACCACAACAACAGCACCTACTACAACTCCTGCAGTTCCTTCAACAGCTTTAGCATCTACGACAACCACTGCAGCCCTAACAACAACAACTTCTGCTCCTACGACCACTACAGCTCCAGAACCTATAACGACAACCAATGCAGCTCCTGCTACAACAACTACAACTTCAGCTCCTACGACAACCACAACAACAGCACCTACAACAACACCTGCAGTTCCTACAACTGTAGCTCCCACGACCACCTCACCTGCTGTACTTACTACAACAATCACAACTACATCTCCTGATACAACAACTGTAACTTCTACGTCAACCACAGCAGCTCTAACTACAACAATTGATGCTCCAACAACCACTACAATTCTAGAACCTATTACGACAACCACTGCAGCTCCTGCTACAACAACTACAACTTCAGCTCCTACGACAACCACAACAACAGCACCTCCAACAACTGTAGCTCCCACGATAACTGCAGCTCCGACAACAGCTTTAGCATCTACGACAACCACTGCAGCCCTAACAACAACAACTGCTGCTCCTACGACCACTACAGTGCCAGAACCTATTACGACAACCACTGCAGCTCCTGCTACAAAAACAACAACTTCAGCTCCTACGACAACAACAACAACATCACCTCCAACAACTGTAGCTCCCACGATAACTGCAGCTCCTACAACAGCTTTAGCATCTATGACAACCACTGCAGGCCTAACTACAACAACTGCTGCCCCTACGACCACTGTAACTCCACGACGTACTACGACAACCAGTGCAGCTCTTACTACAACAACTACAACTTCAGCTCCTACGACAACCACAACAACAGCACCTCCAACAACTGTAGCTCCCACGATAACTGCAGCTCCGACAACAGCTTTAGCATCTTCGACAACCACTGCAGCCCTAACAACAACAACTGCTGCTCCTACGACCACTACAGATCCAGAACCTATTACGACAACCACTGCAGCTCCTGCTACAACAACTACAACTTCAGCTCCTGCGACAACCACAACAACAGCACCTCCAACAACTGTAGCTCCCACGATAACTGCAGCTCCGACAACAGCTTTAGCATCTACGACAACCACTGCAGCCCTAACAACAACAACTGCTGCTCCTACGACCACTACAGTGCCAGAACCTATTACGACAACCACTGCAGCTCCTGCTACAAAAACAACAACTTCAGCTCCTACGACAACAACAACAACAGCACCTCCAACAACTGTAGCTCCCACGATAACTGCAGCTCCTACAACAGCTTTAGCATCTATGACAACCACTGCAGGCCTAACTACAACAACTGCTGCCCCTACGACCACTGTAACTCCACGACCTACTACGACAACCAGTGCAGCTCTTACTACAACAACTACAACTTCAGCTCCTACGACAACCACAACAACAGCACCTCCAACAACTGTAGCTCCCACGATAACTGCAGCTCCGACAACAGCTTTAGCATCTTCGACAACCACTGCAGCCCTAACAACAACAACTGCTGCTCCTACGACCACTACAGATCCAGAACCTATTACGACAACCACTGCAGCTCCTGCTACAACAACTACAACTTCAGCTCCTGCGACAACCACAACAACAGCACCTCCAACAACTGTATCTCCCACGATAACTGTAGCTCCTACAACAGCTTTAGCATCTACGACAACCACTGCAGCCCTAACAACAACAACAACTGCTGCTCCTACGACCACTACAGATCCAGAACCTATTACGACAACCACTGCAGCTCCTGCTACAACAACTACAACTTCAGCTCCTGCGACAACCACAACAACAGCACCTCCAACAACTGTAGCTCCCACGACAACTGCAGCTCCTACAACAGCTTTAGCATCTACGACAACCACTGCAGACCTAACAACAACAACTGCTGCTCCTACGACCACTACAGTTCCAGAACCTATGACGACAACCAGTGCAGCTCCTGCAACAACAACTACAACTTCAGCTCCTACGACAACCGCAACAACAGCACCTCCAACAACTGTAGCTCCCACGATAACTGCTGCTCCTACAACAGCTTTAGCATCTACTTCAACCACTGCAGCCCTAACTACAACAACTGCTGCCCCTACGACCACTGTAACTCCACGACCTACTACGACAACCAGTGCAGCTCCTGCTACAACAACAACAACTTCAGCTCCTACGACAACCACAACAACAGCACCTCCAACAACTGTAGCTCCCACAACAACTGCAGCTCCTACAACAGCTTTAGCATCTACGATAACCACTGCAGCCCCAACAACAACAACTGCTGCTCCTACGACCACTACAGCTCCAGAACCTATTACGACAACCACTGCAGCTCCTGCTACAACAACAACAACTTCAGCTCCTACGACAACCACAACAACAGCACCTCCAACAACTGTAGCTCCCACGATAACTGCAGCTCCTACAACAGCTTTAGCATCTATGACAACCACTGCAGGCCTCACAACAACAACTGCTGCTCCTACGACCACGACCACTACAGCTCCAGAACCTATTACGACAACCACTGCAACTCCTACTACAACAACTACAACAGCACCTACTACAACACCTGCAGTTCCTACAACTGTAGCTCCCACGACCACTCCACCTGCTGTACTTACTTCAACAATCACACCTACAGCTCCTGATAACACAACTGTAACTTCTACGTCAACCACAGCAGCTCTAACTACAACAATTGCTGCTCCAACGACTACTACAATTCTAGAACCTATTACGACAACCACTGCAGCTCCAGCTAAAACAACTACAACTTCAGCTCCTACGACAACCACAACAACAGCACCTCCAACAACTGTAGCTCCCACAACAACTGCAGCTCCTACAACAGCTTTAGCATCTACGATAACCACTGCAGCCCCAACAACAACAACTGCTGCTCCTACGACCACTACAGCTCCAGAACCTATTACGACAACCACTGCAGCTCCTGCTACAACAACTACAACTTCAGCTCCTGCGACAACCACAACAACAGCACCTCCAACAACTGTATCTCCCACGATAACTGCAGCTCCTACAACAGCTTTAGCATCTACGACAACCACTGCAGCCCTAACAACAACAACAACTGCTGCTCCTACGACCACTACAGATCCAGAACCTATTACGACAACCACTGCAGCTCCTGCTACAACAACTACAACTTCAGCTCCTGCGACAACCACAACAACAGCACCTCCAACAACTGTAGCTCCCACGACAACTGCAGCTCCTACAACAGCTTTAGCATCTACGACAACCACTGCAGACCTAACAACAACAACTGCTGCTCCTACGACCACTACAGTTCCAGAACCTATGACGACAACCAGTGCAGCTCCTGCAACAACAACTACAACTTCAGCTCCTACGACAACCACAACAACAGCACCTCCAACAACTGTAGCTCCCACGATAACTGCTGCTCCTACAACAGCTTTAGCATCTACTTCAACCACTGCAGCCCTAACTACAACAACTGCTGCCCCTACGACCACTGTAACTCCACGACCTACTACGACAACCAGTGCAGCTCCTGCTACAACAACAACAACTTCAGCTCCTACGACAACCACAACAACAGCACCTCCAACAACTGTAGCTCCCACAACAACTGCAGCTCCTACAACAGCTTTAGCATCTACGATAACCACTGCAGCCCCAACAACAACAACTGCTGCTCCTACGACCACTACAGCTCCAGAACCTATTACGACAACCACTGCAGCTCCTGCTACAACAACAACAACTTCAGCTCCTACGACAACCACAACAACAGCACCTCCAACAACTGTAGCTCCCACGATAACTGCAGCTCCTACAACAGCTTTAGCATCTATGACAACCACTGCAGGCCTCACAACAACAACTGCTGCTCCTACGACCACGACCACTACAGCTCCAGAACCTATTACGACAACCACTGCAACTCCTACTACAACAACTACAACAGCACCTACTACAACACCTGCAGTTCCTACAACTGTAGCTCCCATGACCACTCCACCTGCTGTACTTACTTCAACAATCACACCTACAGCTCCTGATAACACAACTGTAACTTCTACGTCAACCACAGCAGCTCTAACTACAACAATTGCTGCTCCAACGACCACTACAATTCTAGAACCTATTACGACAACCACTGCAGCTCCAGCTAAAACAACTACAACTTCAGCTCCTACGACAACCACAACAACAGCACCTCCAACAACTGTAGCTCCCACAACAACTGCAGCTCCTACAACAGCTTTAGCATCTACGATAACCACTGCAGCCCCAACAACAACAACTGCTGCTCCTACGACCACTACAGCTCCAGAACCTATTACGACAACCACTGCAGCTCCTGCTACAACTACAACAACTTCAGCTCCTACGACAACCACAACAACAGCACCTCCAACAACTGTAGCTCCCACGATAACTGCAGCTCCGACAACAGCTTTAGCATCTACGACAAACACTGCAGCCCTAACAACAACAACTGCTGCTCCTACGACCACTACAGATCCAGAACCTATTACGACAACCACTGCAGCTCCTGCTACAACAACTACAACTTCAGCTCCTGCGACAACCACAACAACAGCACCTCCAACAACTGTAGCTCCCACAACAACTGCTGCTCCTACAACAGCTTTAGCATCTACTTCAACCACTGCAGCCCTAACTACAACAACTGCTGCCCCTACGACCACTGTAACTCCACGACCTACTACGACTACCAGTGCAGCTCTTACTACAACAACTACAACTTCAGCTCCTACGACAACCACAACAACAGCACCTCCAACAACTGTAGCTCCCCCGATTACTCCTGCTCCTACAACAGCTTTAGCGTCTACTTCAACCACTGCAGCCCTAATTACAACAACTGCTGCCCCTACGACCACTGTAACTCCACGACCTACTACGACAACCAGTGCAGCTCTTACTACAACAACTACAACTTCAGCTCCTACGACAACCACAACAACAGCACCTCCAACAACTGTAGCTCCCACAACAACTGCAGCTCCTACAACAGCTTTAGCATCTACGATAACCACTGCAGCCCCAACAACAACAACTGCTGCTCCTACGACCACTACAGCTCCAGAACCTATTACGACAACCACTGCAGCTCCTGCTACAACAACAACAACATCAGCTCCTACGACAACAACAACAACAGCACCTCCAACAACTGTAGCTCCCACGATAACTGCAGCTCCTACAACAGCTTTAGCATCTATGACAACCACTGCAGGCCTAACTACAACAACTGATGCCCCTACGACCACTGTAACTCCACGACCTACTACGACAACCAGTGCAGCTCTTACTACAACAACTACAACTTCTGCTCCTACGACAACCACAACAACAGCACCTCCAACAACTGTAGCTCCCACGATAACTGCAGCTCTGACAACAGCTTTAGCATCTTCGACAACCACTGCAGCCCTAACAACAACAACTGCTGCTCGTACGACCACTACAGATCCAGAACCTATTACGACAACCACTGCAGCTCCTTCTACAACAACTACAACTTCAGCTCCTACGACAACCACAACAACAGCACCTCCAACAACTGCTGCTCCTACGACCACTGTAACTCCACAACCTACTTCGACAACCAGTGCAGCTCCTACTACAACAACTGCTGTTCCACCGACCACAGTGACTGCAGCACCTTCTACAATAACTACAACTTCAGCTCCTACAACAACCAAAACAACAACTGTAGCTCCCACGACAACTGCAGCTCCTACAACCGCTTTAGCATCTATGACAACCACTGCAGGCCTCACAACAACAACTGCTGCTCCTACGACCACGACCACTACATCTCCAGAACCTATTACGACAACCACTGCAGCTCCTACTACAACAACTACAACTTCAGCTCCTACGACAACCACAACAACAGCACCTACTACAACACCTGAAGTTCCTAAAACTGTAGCTCCCACGACCACTCCACCTGCTGTACTTACTTCAACAATCACACCTACAGCTCCTGATACCACAACTGTAACTTCTACGTCAACCACAGCAGCTCTAACTAGAACAATTGCTGCTCCAACGACCACTACAATTCTAGAACCTATTACGACAACCACTGCAGCTCCTGCTACAACAACTACAACTTCAGCTCCTGCGACAACCACAACAACAGCACCTCCAACAACTGTATCTCCCACGATAACTGCAGCTCCTACAACAGCTTTAGCATCTACGACAACCACTGCAGCCCTAACAACAACAACAACTGCTGCTCCTACGACCACTACAGATCCAGAACCTATTACGACAACCACTGCAGCTCCTGCTACAACAACTACAACTTCAGCTCCTGCGACAACCACAACAACAGCACCTCCAACAACTGTAGCTCCCACGACAACTGCAGCTCCTACAACAGCTTTAGCATCTACGACAACCACTGCAGACCTAACAACAACAACTGCTGCTCCTACGACCACTACAGTTCCAGAACCTATGACGACAACCAGTGCAGCTCCTGCAACAACAACTACAACTTCAGCTCCTACGACAACCACAACAACAGCACCTCCAACAACTGTAGCTCCCACGATAACTGCTGCTCCTACAACAGCTTTAGCATCTACTTCAACCACTGCAGCCCTAACTACAACAACTGCTGCCCCTACGACCACTGTAACTCCACGACCTACTACGACAACCAGTGCAGCTCCTGCTACAACAACAACAACTTCAGCTCCTACGACAACCACAACAACAGCACCTCCAACAACTGTAGCTCCCACAACAACTGCAGCTCCTACAACAGCTTTAGCATCTACGATAACCACTGCAGCCCCAACAACAACAACTGCTGCTCCTACGACCACTACAGCTCCAGAACCTATTACGACAACCACTGCAGCTCCTGCTACAACAACAACAACTTCAGCTCCTACGACAACCACAACAACAGCACCTCCAACAACTGTAGCTCCCACGATAACTGCAGCTCCTACAACAGCTTTAGCATCTATGACAACCACTGCAGGCCTCACAACAACAACTGCTGCTCCTACGACCACGACCACTACAGCTCCAGAACCTATTACGACAACCACTGCAACTCCTACTACAACAACTACAACAGCACCTACTACAACACCTGCAGTTCCTACAACTGTAGCTCCCATGACCACTCCACCTGCTGTACTTACTTCAACAATCACACCTACAGCTCCTGATAACACAACTGTAACTTCTACGTCAACCACAGCAGCTCTAACTACAACAATTGCTGCTCCAACGACCACTACAATTCTAGAACCTATTACGACAACCACTGCAGCTCCAGCTAAAACAACTACAACTTCAGCTCCTACGACAACCACAACAACAGCACCTCCAACAACTGTAGCTCCCACAACAACTGCAGCTCCTACAACAGCTTTAGCATCTACGATAACCACTGCAGCCCCAACAACAACAACTGCTGCTCCTACGACCACTACAGCTCCAGAACCTATTACGACAACCACTGCAGCTCCTGCTACAACTACAACAACAGCACCTCCAACAACTGTAGCTCCCACGATAACTGCAGCTCCGACAACAGCTTTAGCATCTACGACAAACACTGCAGCCCTAACAACAACAACTGCTGCTCCTACGACCACTACAGATCCAGAACCTATTACGACAACCACTGCAGCTCCTGCTACAACAACTACAACTTCAGCTCCTGCGACAACCACAACAACAGCACCTCCAACAACTGTAGCTCCCACAACAACTGCTGCTCCTACAACAGCTTTAGCATCTACTTCAACCACTGCAGCCCTAACTACAACAACTGCTGCCCCTACGACCACTGTAACTCCACGACCTACTACGACTACCAGTGCAGCTCTTACTACAACAACTACAACTTCAGCTCCTACGACAACCACAACAACAGCACCTCCAACAACTGTAGCTCCCCCGATTACTCCTGCTCCTACAACAGCTTTAGCGTCTACTTCAACCACTGCAGCCCTAACTACAACAACTGCTGCCCCTACGACCACTGTAACTCCACGACCTACTACGACAACCAGTGCAGCTCTTACTACAACAACTACAACTTCAGCTCCTACGACAACCACAACAACAGCACCTCCAACAACTGTAGCTCCCACAACAACTGCAGCTCCTACAACAGCTTTAGCATCTACGATAACCACTGCAGCCCCAACAACAACAACTGCTGCTCCTACGACCACTACAGCTCCAGAACCTATTACGACAACCACTGCAGCTCCTGCTACAACAACAACAACATCAGCTCCTACGACAACAACAACAACAGCACCTCCAACAACTGTAGCTCCCACGATAACTGCAGCTCCTACAACAGCTTTAGCATCTATGACAACCACTGCAGGCCTAACTACAACAACTGATGCCCCTACGACCACTGTAACTCCACGACCTACTACGACAACCAGTGCAGCTCTTACTACAACAACTACAACTTCTGCTCCTACGACAACCACAACAACAGCACCTCCAACAACTGTAGCTCCCACGATAACTGCAGCTCTGACAACAGCTTTAGCATCTACGACAACCACTGCAGCCCTAACAACAACAACTGCTGCTCGTACGACCACTACAGATCCAGAACCTATTACGACAACCACTGCAGCTCCTTCTACAACAACTACAACTTCAGCTCCTACGACAACCACAACAACAGCACCTCTAACAACTGCTGCTCCTACGACCACTGTAACTCCACAACCTACTTCGACAACCAGTGCAGCTCCTACTACAACAACTGCTGTTCCACCGACCACAGTGACTGCAGCACCTTCTACAATAACTACAACTTCAGCTCCTACAACAACCAAAACAACAACTGTAGCTCCCACGACAACTGCAGCTCCTACAACCGCTTTAGCATCTATGACAACCACTGCAGGCCTCACAACAACAACTGCTGCTCCTACGACCACGACCACTACATCTCCAGAACCTATTACGACAACCACTGCAGCTCCTACTACAACAACTACAACTTCAGCTCCTACGACAACCACAACAACAGCACCTACTACAACACCTGAAGTTCTTAAAACTGTAGCTCCCACGACCACTCCACCTGCTGTACTTACTTCAACAATCACACCTACAGCTCCTGATACCACAACTGTAACTTCTACGTCAACCACAGCAGCTCTAACTACAACAATTGCTGCTCCAACGACCACTACAATTCTAGAACCTATTACGACAACCACTGCAGCTCCTGCTACAACAACTACAACTTCAGCTCCTACGACAACCACAACAACAGCACCTCCAACAACTGTAGCTCCCACGATAACTGCAGCTCCGACAACAGCTTTAGCATCTACGACAACCACTGCAGCCCTAACAACAACAACTGCTGCTCCTACGACCACTACAGTGCCAGAACCTATTACGACAACCACTGCAGCTCCTGCTACAAAAACAACAACTTCAGCTCCTACGACAACAACAACAACAGCACCTCCAACAACTGTAGCTCCCACGATAACTGCAGCTCCTACAACAGCTTTAGCATCTATGACAACCACTGCAGGCCTAACTACAACAACTGCTGCCCCTACGACCACTGTAACTCCACGACCTACTACGACAACCAGTGCAGCTCTTACTACAACAACTACAACTTCAGCTCCTACGACAACCACAACAACAGCACCTCCAACAACTGTAGCTCCCACGATAACTGCAGCTCCGACAACAGCTTTAGCATCTTCGACAACCACTGCAGCCCTAACAACAACAACTGCTGCTCCTACGACCACTACAGATCCAGAACCTATTACGACAACCACTGCAGCTCCTTCTACAACAACTACAATTTCAGCTCCTACGACAACCACAACAACAGCACCTCCAACAACTGCTGCTCCTACGACCACTGTAACTCCACAACCTACTTCGACAACAAGTGCAGCTCCTACTACAACAACTGCTGTTCCAACGACCACAGTGACTGCAGCACCTTCTACAATAACTACAACTTCAGCTCTTACGACAACCACAACAACAACTGTAGCTCCCACGATAACTGCAGCTCCTACAACAGCTTTAGCATCTATGACAACCACTGCAGGCCTCACAACAACAACCTCTGCTCCTACGACCACGACCACTACAGCTCCAGAACCTATTACGACAACCACTGCAGCTCCTACTACAACAACTACAACTTCAGCTCCTACGACAACCACAACAACAGCACCTACTACAACACCTGCAGTTCCTACAACTGTAGCTCCCACTACCACTCCACCTGCTGTACTTACTTCAACAATCACACCTACAGCTCCTGATACCACAACTGTAACTTCTACGTCAACCACAGCAGCTCTAACTACAACAATTGCTGCTCCAACGACCACTACAATTCTAGAACCTATTACGACAACCACTGCAGCTCCAGCTAAAACAACTACAACTTCAGCTCCTACGACAACCACAACAACAGCACCTCCAACAACTGTAGCTCCCACGATAACTGCAGCTCCGACAACAGCTTTAGCATCTACGACAAACACTGCAGCCCTAACAACAACAACTGCTGCTCCTACGACCACTACAGATCCAGAACCTATTACGACAACCACTGCAGCTCCTGCTACAACAACTACAACTTCAGCTCCTGCGACAACCACAACAACAGCACCTCCAACAACTGTAGCTCCCACAACAACTGCTGCTCCTACAACAGCTTTAGCATCTACTTCAACCACTGCAGCCCTAACTACAACAACTGCTGCCCCTACGACCACTGTAACTCCACGACCTACTACGACTACCAGTGCAGCTCTTACTACAACAACTACAACTTCAGCTCCTACGACAACCACAACAACAGCACCTCCAACAACTGTAGCTCCCCCGATTACTCCTGCTCCTACAACAGCTTTAGCGTCTACTTCAACCACTGCAGCCCTAACTACAACAACTGCTGCCCCTACGACCACTGTAACTCCACGACCTACTACGACAACCAGTGCAGCTCTTACTACAACAACTACAACTTCAGCTCCTACGACAACCACAACAACAGCACCTCCAACAACTGTAGCTCCCACAACAACTGCAGCTCCTACAACAGCTTTAGCATCTACGATAACCACTGCAGCCCCAACAACAACAACTGCTGCTCCTACGACCACTACAGCTCCAGAACCTATTACGACAACCACTGCAGCTCCTGCTACAACAACAACAACATCAGCTCCTACGACAACAACAACAACAGCACCTCCAACAACTGTAGCTCCCACGATAACTGCAGCTCCTACAACAGCTTTAGCATCTATGACAACCACTGCAGGCCTAACTACAACAACTGATGCCCCTACGACCACTGTAACTCCACGACCTACTACGACAACCAGTGCAGCTCTTACTACAACAACTACAACTTCTGCTCCTACGACAACCACAACAACAGCACCTCCAACAACTGTAGCTCCCACGATAACTGCAGCTCTGACAACAGCTTTAGCATCTTCGACAACCACTGCAGCCCTAACAACAACAACTGCTGCTCGTACGACCACTACAGATCCAGAACCTATTACGACAACCACTGCAGCTCCTTCTACAACAACTACAACTTCAGCTCCTACGACAACCACAACAACAGCACCTCCAACAACTGCTGCTCCTACGACCACTGTAACTCCACAACCTACTTCGACAACCAGTGCAGCTCCTACTACAACAACTGCTGTTCCACCGACCACAGTGACTGCAGCACCTTCTACAATAACTACAACTTCAGCTCCTACAACAACCAAAACAACAACTGTAGCTCCCACGACAACTGCAGCTCCTACAACCGCTTTAGCATCTATGACAACCACTGCAGGCCTCACAACAACAACTGCTGCTCCTACGACCACGACCACTACATCTCCAGAACCTATTACGACAACCACTGCAGCTCCTACTACAACAACTACAACTTCAGCTCCTACGACAACCACAACAACAGCACCTACTACAACACCTGAAGTTCCTAAAACTGTAGCTCCCACGACCACTCCACCTGCTGTACTTACTTCAACAATCACACCTACAGCTCCTGATACCACAACTGTAACTTCTACGTCAACCACAGCAGCTCTAACTACAACAATTGCTGCTCCAACGACCACTACAATTCTAGAACCTATTACGACAACCACTGCAGCTCCTGCTACAACAACTACAACTTCAGCTCCTGCGACAACCACAACAACAGCACCTCCAACAACTGTATCTCCCACGATAACTGCAGCTCCTACAACAGCTTTAGCATCTACGACAACCACTGCAGCCCTAACAACAACAACAACTGCTGCTCCTACGACCACTACAGATCCAGAACCTATTACGACAACCACTGCAGCTCCTGCTACAACAACTACAACTTCAGCTCCTGCGACAACCACAACAACAGCACCTCCAACAACTGTAGCTCCCACGACAACTGCAGCTCCTACAACAGCTTTAGCATCTACGACAACCACTGCAGACCTAACAACAACAACTGCTGCTCCTACGACCACTACAGTTCCAGAACCTATGACGACAACCAGTGCAGCTCCTGCAACAACAACTACAACTTCAGCTCCTACGACAACCACAACAACAGCACCTCCAACAACTGTAGCTCCCACGATAACTGCTGCTCCTACAACAGCTTTAGCATCTACTTCAACCACTGCAGCCCTAACTACAACAACTGCTGCCCCTACGACCACTGTAACTCCACGACCTACTACGACAACCAGTGCAGCTCCTGCTACAACAACAACAACTTCAGCTCCTACGACAACCACAACAACAGCACCTCCAACAACTGTAGCTCCCACAACAACTGCAGCTCCTACAACAGCTTTAGCATCTACGATAACCACTGCAGCCCCAACAACAACAACTGCTGCTCCTACGACCACTACAGCTCCAGAACCTATTACGACAACCACTGCAGCTCCTGCTACAACAACAACAACTTCAGCTCCTACGACAACCACAACAACAGCACCTCCAACAACTGTAGCTCCCACGATAACTGCAGCTCCTACAACAGCTTTAGCATCTATGACAACCACTGCAGGCCTCACAACAACAACTGCTGCTCCTACGACCACGACCACTACAGCTCCAGAACCTATTACGACAACCACTGCAACTCCTACTACAACAACTACAACAGCACCTACTACAACACCTGCAGTTCCTACAACTGTAGCTCCCATGACCACTCCACCTGCTGTACTTACTTCAACAATCACACCTACAGCTCCTGATAACACAACTGTAACTTCTACGTCAACCACAGCAGCTCTAACTACAACAATTGCTGCTCCAACGACCACTACAATTCTAGAACCTATTACGACAACCACTGCAGCTCCAGCTACAACAACTACAACTTCAGCTCCTACGACAACCACAACAACAGCACCTCCAACAACTGTAGCTCCCCCGATTACTCCTGCTCCTACAACAGCTTTAGCGTCTACTTCAACCACTGCAGCCCTAACTACAACAACTGATGCCCCTACGACCACTGTAACTCCACGACCTACTACGACAACCAGTGCAGCTCTTACTACAACAACTACAACTTCTGCTCCTACGACAACCACAACAACAGCACCTCCAACAACTGTAGCTCCCACGATAACTGCAGCTCTGACAACAGCTTTAGCATCTACGACAACCACTGCAGCCCTAACAACAACAACTGCTGCTCGTACGACCACTACAGATCCAGAACCTATTACGACAACCACTGCAGCTCCTTCTACAACAACTACAACTTCAGCTCCTACGACAACCACAACAACAGCACCTCTAACAACTGCTGCTCCTACGACCACTGTAACTCCACAACCTACTTCGACAACCAGTGCAGCTCCTACTACAACAACTGCTGTTCCACCGACCACAGTGACTGCAGCACCTTCTACAATAACTACAACTTCAGCTCCTACAACAACCAAAACAACAACTGTAGCTCCCACGACAACTGCAGCTCCTACAACCGCTTTAGCATCTATGACAACCACTGCAGGCCTCACAACAACAACTGCTGCTCCTACGACCACGACCACTACATCTCCAGAACCTATTACGACAACCACTGCAGCTCCTACTACAACAACTACAACTTCAGCTCCTACGACAACCACAACAACAGCACCTACTACAACACCTGAAGTTCCTAAAACTGTAGCTCCCACGACCACTCCACCTGCTGTACTTACTTCAACAATCACACCTACAGCTCCTGATACCACAACTGTAACTTCTACGTCAACCACAGCAGCTCTAACTACAACAATTGCTGCTCCAACGACCACTACAATTCTAGAACCTATTACGACAACCACTGCAGCTCCTGCTACAACAACTACAACTTCAGCTCCTACGACAACCACAACAACAGCACCTCCAACAACTGTAGCTCCCACGATAACTGCAGCTCCGACAACAGCTTTAGCATCTACGACAACCACTGCAGCCCTAACAACAACAACTGCTGCTCCTACGACCACTACAGTGCCAGAACCTATTACGACAACCACTGCAGCTCCTGCTACAAAAACAACAACTTCAGCTCCTACGACAACAACAACAACAGCACCTCCAACAACTGTAGCTCCCACGATAACTGCAGCTCCTACAACAGCTTTAGCATCTATGACAACAACTGCAGGCCTAACTACAACAACTGCTGCCCCTACGACCACTGTAACTCCACGACCTACTACGACAACCAGTGCAGCTCTTACTACAACAACTACAACTTCAGCTCCTACGACAACCACAACAACAGCACCTCCAACAACTGTAGCTCCCACGATAACTGCAGCTCCGACAACAGCTTTAGCATCTTCGACAACCACTGCAGCCCTAACAACAACAACTGCTGCTCCTACGACCACTACAGATCCAGAACCTATTACGACAACCACTGCAGCTCCTTCTACGACAACCACAACAACAGCACCTCCAACAACTGCTGCTCCTACGACCACTGTAACTCCACAACCTACTTCGACAACAAGTGCAGCTCCTACTACAACAACTGCTGTTCCAACGACCACAGTGACTGCAGCACCTTCTACAATAACTACAACTTCAGCTCTTACGACAACCACAACAACAACTGTAGCTCCCACGACAACTGCAGCTCCTACAACAGCTTTAGCATCTATGACAACCACTGCAGGCCTCACAACAACAACCTCTGCTCCTACGACCACGACCACTACAGCTCCAGAACCTATTACGACAACCACTGCAGCTCCTTCTACAACAACTACAACTTCAGCTCCTACGACAACCACAACAACAGCACCTCCAACAACTGTAGCTCCCACGATAACTGCAGCTCCTACAACAGCTTTAGCATCTATGACAACCACTGCAGGCCTCACAACAACAACCTCTGCTCCTACGACCACGACCACTACAGCTCCAGAACCTATTACGACAACCACTGCAGCTCCTACTACAACAACTACAACTTCAGCTCCTACGACAACCACAACAACAGCACCTACTACAACACCTGCAGTTCCTACAACTGTAGCTCCCACTACCACTCCACCTGCTGTACTTACTTCAACAATCACACCTACAGCTCCTGATACCACAACTGTAACTTCTACGTCAACCACAGCAGCTCTAACTACAACAATTGCTGCTCCAACGACCACTACAAATCTAGAACCTATTACGACAATCACTGCAGCTCCTGCTACAACAACAACAACTTCAGCTCCTACGACAACCACAACAACAGCATCTTCAACAACTGTAGCTCCCACGATAACTGCAGCTCCGACAACAGCTTTAGCATCTACTACAACCACTGCAGCCCTAACTACAACAACTGCTGCCCCTACGACCACTGTAACTCCACGACCTACTACGACAACCAGTGCAGCTCTTACTACAACAACTACAACTTCCGCTCCTACGACAACCACAACAACAGCACCTCCAACAACTGTAGCTCCCACGATAACTGCAGCTCCGACAACAGCTTTAGCATCTACGACAACCACTGCAGCCCTAACAACAACAACTGCTGCTCCTACGACCACTACAGATCCAGAACCTATTACGACAACCACTGCAGCTCCTGCTACAAAAACTACAACTTCAGCTCCTACGACAACAACAACAACAGCACCTCCAACAACTGTAGCTCCCACAACAACTGCAGCTCCTACAACAGCTTTAGCATCTACGATAACCACTGCAGCCCCAACAACAACAACTGCTGCTCCTACGACCACTACAGCTCCAGAACCTATTACGACAACCACTGCAGCTCCTGCTACAACAACAACAACTTCAGCTCCTACGACAACCACAACAACAGCATCTTCAACAACTGTAGCTCCCACGATAACTGCAGCTCCGACAACAGCTTTAGCATCTACTACAACCACTGCAGCCCTAACTACAACAACTGCTGCCCCTACGACCACTGTAACTCCACAACCTACTACGACAACCAGTGCAGCTCTTACTACAACAAGTACAACTTCAGCTCCTACGACAACCACAACAACAGCACCTCCAACAACTGTAGCTCCCACGATAACTGCAGCTCCGACAACAGTTTTAGCATCTACGACAACCACTGCAGCCCTAACAACAACAACTGCTGCTCCTACGACCACTACAGATCCAGAACCTATTACGACAACCACTGCAGCTCCTGCTACAATAACTACAACTTCAGCTCCTACGACAACCACAACAACAACTGTAGCTCCCATGACAACTGCAGCTCCTACAACATCTTTAGCATCTACGATAACCACTGCAGCCCCAACAACAACAACTGCTGCTCCTACGACCACTACAGCTCCAGAACCTATTACGACAACCACTGCAGCTCCTGCTACAACAACAACAACTTCAGCTCCTACGACAACCACAACAACAGCACCTCCAACAACTGTAGCTCCCACGATAACTGCAGCTCCTACAACAGCTTTAGCTTCTATGACAACCACTGCAGGCATCACAACAACAACCTCTGCTCCTACGACCACGACCACTACAGCTCCAGAACCTATTACGACAACCACTGCAGCTCCTTCTACAACAACTACAACTTCAGCTCCTACGACAACCACAACAACAGCACCTCCAACAACTGCTGCCCCTACGACCACTGTAACTCCACGACCTACTACGACAACCAGTGCAGCTCTTACTACAACAACTACAACTTCAGCTCCTACGACAACCACAACAACAGCACCTCCAACAACTGTAGCTCCCACGATAACTGCAGCTCCGACAACAGCTTTAGCATCTAGGACAACCACTGCAGCCCTAACAACAACAACTGCTGCTCCTACGACCACTACAGATCCAGAACCTATTACGACAACCACTGCAGCTCCTGCTACAAAAACTACAACTTCAGCTCCTACGACAACCACAACAACAGCACCTCCAACAACTGTAGCTCCCACAACAACTGCAGCTCCTACAACAGCTTTAGCATCTACGATAACCACTGCAGCCCCAACAACAACAACTGCTGCTCCTACGACCACTACAGCTCCAGAACCTATTACGACAACCATTGCAGCTCCTGCTACAACAACAACTTCAGCTCCTACGACAACCACAACAACAGCATCTTCAACAACTGTAGCTCCCACGATAACTGCAGCTCCGACAACAGCTTTAGCATCTACTACAACCACTGCAGCCCTAACAACAACAACTGCTGCTCCTACGACCACTACAGATCCAGAACCTATTACGACAACCACTGCAGCTCCTGCTACAATAACTACAACTTCAGCTCCTACGACAACCACAACAACAACTGTAGCTCCCATGACAACTGCAGCTCCTACAACAGCTTTAGCATCTACGATAACCACTGCAGCCCCAACAACAACAACTGCTGCTCCTACGACCACTACAGCTCCAGAACCTATTACGACAACCACTGCAGCTCCTGCTACAACAACAACAACAACAACTTCAGCTCCTACGACAACCACAACAACAGCACCTCCAACAACTGTAGCTCCCACGATAACTGCAGCTCCTACAACAGCTTTAGCATCTATGACAACCACTGCAGGCCTCACAACAACAACCTCTGCTCCTACGACCACGACCACTACAGCTCCAGAACCTATTACGACAACCACTGCAGCTCCTACTACAACAACTACAACTTCAGCTCCTACGACAACCACAACAACAGCACCTACTACAACACCTGCAGTTCCTACAACTGTAGCTCCCACGACCACTCCACCTGCTGTACTTACTTCAACAATCACACCTACAGCTCCTGATACCACAACTGTAACTTCTACGTCAACCACAGCAGCTCTAACTACAACAATTGCTGCTCCAACGACCACTACAAATCTAGAACCTATTACGACAATCACTGCAGCTCCTGCTACAACAACAACAACTTCAGCTCCTACGACAACCACAACAACAGCATCTTCAACAACTGTAGCTCCCACGATAACTGCAGCTCCGACAACAGCTTTAGCATCTACTACAACCACTGCAGCCCTAACTACAACAACTGCTGCCCCTACGACCACTGTAACTCCACGACCTACTACGACAACCAGTGCAGCTCTTACTACAACAACTACAACTTCAGCTCCTACGACAACCACAACAACAGCACCTCCAACAACTGTAGCTCCCACGATAACTGCAGCTCCGACAACAGCTTTAGCATCTACGACAACCACTGCAGCCCTAACAACAACAACTGCTGCTCCTACGACCACTACAGATCCAGAACCTATTACGACAACCACTGCAGCTCCTGCTACAAAAACTACAACTTCAGCTCCTACGACAACAACAACAACAGCACCTCCAACAACTGTAGCTCCCACAACAACTGCAGCTCCTACAACAGCTTTAGCATCTACGATAACCACTGCAGCCCCAACAACAACAACTGCTGCTCCTACGACCACTACAGCTCCAGAACCTATTACGACAACCACTGCAGCTCCTGCTACAACAACAACAACTTCAGCTCCTACGACAACCACAACAACAGCATCTTCAACAACTGTAGCTCCCACGATAACTGCAGCTCCGACAACAGCTTTAGCATCTACTACAACCACTGCAGCCCTAACTACAACAACTGCTGCCCCTACGACCACTGTAACTCCACAACCTACTACGACAACCAGTGCAGCTCTTACTACAACAACTACAACTTCAGCTCCTACGACAACCACAACAACAGCACCTCCAACAACTGTAGCTCCCACGATAACTGCAGCTCCGACAACAGTTTTAGCATCTACGACAACCACTGCAGCCCTAACAACAACAACTGCTGCTCCTACGACCACTACAGATCCAGAACCTATTACGACAACCACTGCAGCTCCTGCTACAATAACTACAACTTCAGCTCCTACGACAACCACAACAACAACTGTAGCTCCCATGACAACTGCAGCTCCTACAACAGCTTTAGCATCTACGATAACCACTGCAGCCCCAACAACAACAACTGCTGCTCCTACGACCACTACAGCTCCAGAACCTATTACGACAACCACTGCAGCTCCTGCTACAACAACAACAACTTCAGCTCCTACGACAACCACAACAACAGCACCTCCAACAACTGTAGCTCCCACGATAACTGCAGCTCCTACAACAGCTTTAGCTTCTATGACAACCACTGCAGGCATCACAACAACAACCTCTGCTCCTACGACCACGACCACTACAGCTCCAGAACCTATTACGACAACCACTGCAGCTCCTTCTACAACAACTACAACTTCAGCTCCTACGACAACCACAACAACAGCACCTCCAACAACTGCTGCCCCTACGACCACTGTAACTCCACGACCTACTACCACAACCAGTGCAGCTCTTACTACAACAACTACAACTTCAGCTCCTACGACAACCACAACAACAGCACCTCCAACAACTGTAGCTCCCACGATAACTGCAGCTCCGACAACAGCTTTAGCATCTACGACAACCACTGCAGCCCTAACAACAACAACTGCTGCTCCTACGACCACTACAGATCCAGAACCTATTACGACAACCACTGCAGCTCCTGCTACAAAAACTACAACGTCAGCTCCTACGACAACCACAACAACAGCACCTCCAACAACTGTAGCTCCCACAACAACTGCAGCTCCTACAACAGCTTTAGCATCTACGATAACCACTGCAGCCCCAACAACAACAACTGCTGCTCCTACGACCACTACAGCTCCAGAACCTATTACGACAACCATTGCAGCTCCTGCTACAACAACAACAACTTCAGCTCCTACGACAACCACAACAACAGCATCTTCAACAACTGTAGCTCCCACGATAACTGCAGCTCCGACAACAGCTTTAGCATCTACTACAACCACTGCAGCCCTAACTACAACAACTGCTGCCCCTACGACCACTGTAACTCCACAACCTACTACGACAACCAGTGCAGCTCTTACTACAACAACTACAACTTCAGCTCCTACGACAACCACAACAAAAGCACCTCCAACAACTGTAGCTCCCACGATAACTGCAGCTCCGACAACAGCTTTAGCATCTACGACAACCACTGCAGCCCTAACAACAACAACTGCTGCTCCTACGACCCCTACAGATCCAGAACCTATTACGACAACCACTGCAGCTCCTGCTACAATAACTACAACTTCAGCTCCTACGACAACCACAACAACAACTGTAGCTCCCATGACAACTGCAACTCCTACAACAGCTTTAGCATCTACGATAACCACTGCAGCCCCAACAACAACAACTGCTGCTCCTACGACCACTACAGCTCCAGAACCTATTACGACAACCACTGCAGCTCCTGCTACAACAACAACAACTTCAGCTCCTACGACAACCACAACAACAGCACCTCCAACAACTGTAGCTCCCACGATAACTGCAGCTCCTACAACAGCTTTAGCTTCTATGACAACCACTGCAGGCATCACAACAACAACCTCTGCTCCTACGACCACGACCACTACAGCTCCAGAACCTATTACGACAACCACTGCAGCTCCTTCTACAACAACTACAACTTCAGCTCCTACGACAACCACAACAACAGCACCTCCAACAACTGCTGCTCCTACGACCACTGTAACTCCACAACCTACTTCGACAACCAGTGCAGCTCCTACTACAACAACTGCTGTTCCAACGACCACAGTGACTGCTGCACCTTCTACAATAACTACAACTTCAGCTCCTACGACAACCACAACAACAGCACCTCCAACAACTGTAGCTCCCACAACAACTGCAGCTCCTACAACAGCTTTAGCATCTACGATAACCACTGCAGCCCCAACAACAACAACTGCTGCTCCTACGACCACTACAGCTCCAGAACCTATTACGACAAACACTGCAGCTCCTGCTACAACAACAACAACAACAACTTTAGCTCCTACGACAACCACAACAACAGCACCTCCAACAACTGTAGCTCCCACGATAACTGCAGCTCCTACAACAGCTTTAGCATCTATGACAACCACTGCAGGCCTCACAACAACAACCTCTGCTCCTACGACCACGACCACTACAGCTCCAGAACCTATTACGACAACCACTGCAGCTCCTACTACAACAACTACAACTTCAGCTCCTACGACAACCACAACAACAGCACCTACTACAACACCTGCAGTTCCTACAACTGTAGCTCCCACGACCACTCCACCTGCTGTACTTACTTCAACAATCACACCTACAGCTCCTGATACCACAACTGTAACTTCTACGTCAACCACAGCAGCTCTAACTACAACAATTGCTGCTCCAACGACCACTACAAATCTAGAACCTATTACGACAATCACTGCAGCTCCTGCTACAACAACAACAACTTCAGCTCCTACGACAACCACAACAACAGCACCTCCAACAACTGTAGCTCCCACGGAAACTGCAGCTCCGACAACAGCTTTAGCATCTACGACAACCACTGCAGCCCTAACAACAACAACTGCTGCTCCTACGACCACTACAGATCCAGAACCTATTACGACAACCACTGCAGCTCCTGCTACAATAACTACAACTTCAGCTCCTACGACAACCACAACAACAACTGTAGCTCCCATGACAACTGCAGCTCCTACAACAGCTTTAGCATCTACGATAACCACTGCAGCCCCAACAACAACAACTGCTGCTCCTACGACCACTACAGCTCCAGAACCTATTACGACAACCACTGCAGCTCCTGCTACAACAACAACAACTTTAGCTCCTACGACAACCACAACAACAGCACCTCCAACAACTGTAGCTCCCACGATAACTGCAGCTCCTACAACAGCTTTAGCATCTATGACAACCACTGCAGGCCTCACAACAACAACCTCTGCTCCTACGACCACGACCACTACAGCTCCAGAACCTATTACGACAACCACTGCAGCTCCTACTACAACAACTACAACTTCAGCTCCTACGACAACCACAACAACAGCACCTACTACAACACCTGCAGTTCCTACAACTGTAGCTCCCACGACCACTCCACCTGCTGTACTTACTTCAACAATCACACCTACAGCTCCTGATACCACAACTCTAACTTCTACGTCAACCACAGCAGCTCTAACTATAACAATTGCTGCTCCAACGACCACTACAAATCTAGAACCTATTACGACAATCACTGCAGCTCCTGCTACAACAACAACAACTTCAGCTCCTACGACAACCACAACAAAAGCACCTCCAACAACTGTAGCTCCCACGGAAACTGCAGCTCCGACAACAGCTTTAGCATCTACGACAACCACTGCAGCCCTAACAACAACAACTGCTGCTCCTACGACCACTACAGCGCCAGAACCTATTACGACAACCACTGCAGCTCCTGCTACAACAACTACAACTTCAGCTCCTACGACAACCACAACAACAGCACCTCCAACAACTGTAGCTCCCACAACAACTGCAGCTCCTACAACAGCTTTAGCATCTACGATAACCACTGCAGCCCCAACAACAACAACTGCTGCTCCTACGACCACTACAGCTCCAGAACCTATTACGACAACCACTGCAGTTCCTGCTACAACAACAACAACAACAACTTTAGCTCCTACGACAACCACAACAACAGCACCTCCAACAACTGTAGCTCCCACGATAACTGCAGCTCCTACAACAGCTTTAGCATCTATGACAACCACTGCAGGCCTCACAACAACAACCTCTGCTCCTACGACCACGACCACTACAGCTCCAGAACCTATTACGACAACCACTGCAGCTCCTACTACAACAACTACAACTTCAGCTCCTACGACAACCACAACAACAGCACCTACTACAACACCTGCAGTTCCTACAACTGTAGCTCCCACGACCACTCCACCTGCTGTACTTACTTCAACAATCACACCTACAGCTCCTGATACCACAACTGTAACTTCTACGTCAACCACAGCAGCTCTAACAACAACAACTGCTGCTCCTACGACCACTACAGCTCCAGAACCTATTACGACAACCACTGCAGCTCCTGCTACAACAACAACAACTTCAGCTCCTACGACAACCACAACAACAGCACCTCCAACAACTGTAGCTCCCACGATAACTGCAGCTCCTACAACAGCTTTAGCTTCTATGACAACCACTGCAGGCATCACAACAACAACCTCTGCTCCTACGACCACGACCACTACAGCTCCAGAACCTATTACGACAACCACTGCAGCTCCTTCTACAACAACTACAACTTCAGCTCCTACGACAACCACAACAACAGCACCTCCAACAACTGCTGCTCCTACGACCACTGTAACTCCACAACCTACTTCGACAACCAGTGCAGCTCCTACTACAACAACTGCTGTTCCAACGACCACAGTGACTGCTGCACCTTCTACAATAACTACAACTTCAGCTCCTACGACAACCACAACAACAGCACCTCCAACAACTGTAGCTCCCACAACAACTGCAGCTCCTACAACAGCTTTAGCATCTACGATAACCACTGCAGCCCCAACAACAACAACTGCTGCTCCTACGACCACTACAGCTCCAGAACCTATTACGACAAACACTGCAGCTCCTGCTACAACAACAACAACAACAACTTTAGCTCCTACGACAACCACAACAACAGCACCTCCAACAACTGTAGCTCCCACGATAACTGCAGCTCCTACAACAGCTTTAGCATCTATGACAACCACTGCAGGCCTCACAACAACAACCTCTGCTCCTACGACCACGACCACTACAGCTCCAGAACCTATTACGACAACCACTGCAGCTCCTACTACAACAACTACAACTTCAGCTCCTACGACAACCACAACAACAGCACCTACTACAACACCTGCAGTTCCTACAACTGTAGCTCCCACGACCACTCCACCTGCTGTACTTACTTCAACAATCACACCTACAGCTCCTGATACCACAACTGTAACTTCTACGTCAACCACAGCAGCTCTAACTACAACAATTGCTGCTCCAACGACCACTACAAATCTAGAACCTATTACGACAATCACTGCAGCTCCTGCTACAACAACAACAAATTCAGCTCCTACGACAACCACAACAACAGCACCTCCAACAACTGTAGCTCCCACAACAACTGCAGCTCCTACAACAGCTTTAGCATCTACGATAACCACTGCAGCCCCAACAACAACAACTGCTGCTCCTACGACCACTACAGCTCCAGAACCTATTACGACAACCATTGCAGCTCCTGCTACAACAACAACAACTTCAGCTCCTACGACAACCACAACAACAGCATCTTCAACAACTGTAGCTCCCACGATAACTGCAGCTCCGACAACAGCTTTAGCATCTACTACAACCACTGCAGCCCTAACTACAACAACTGCTGCCCCTACGACCACTGTAACTCCACAACCTACTACGACAACCAGTGCAGCTCTTACTACAACAACTACAACTTCAGCTCCTACGACAACCACAACAAAAGCACCTCCAACAACTGTAGCTCCCACGATAACTGCAGCTCCGACAACAGCTTTAGCATCTACGACAACCACTGCAGCCCTAACAACAACAACTGCTGCTCCTACGACCCCTACAGATCCAGAACCTATTACGACAACCACTGCAGCTCCTGCTACAATAACTACAACTTCAGCTCCTACGACAACCACAACAACAACTGTAGCTCCCATGACAACTGCAACTCCTACAACAGCTTTAGCATCTACGATAACCACTGCAGCCCCAACAACAACAACTGCTGCTCCTACGACCACTACAGCTCCAGAACCTATTACGACAACCACTGCAGCTCCTGCTACAACAACAACAACTTCAGCTCCTACGACAACCACAACAACAGCACCTCCAACAACTGTAGCTCCCACGATAACTGCAGCTCCTACAACAGCTTTAGCTTCTATGACAACCACTGCAGGCATCACAACAACAACCTCTGCTCCTACGACCACGACCACTACAGCTCCAGAACCTATTACGACAACCACTGCAGCTCCTTCTACAACAACTACAACTTCAGCTCCTACGACAACCACAACAACAGCACCTCCAACAACTGCTGCTCCTACGACCACTGTAACTCCACAACCTACTTCGACAACCAGTGCAGCTCCTACTACAACAACTGCTGTTCCAACGACCACAGTGACTGCTGCACCTTCTACAATAACTACAACTTCAGCTCCTACGACAACCACAACAACAGCACCTCCAACAACTGTAGCTCCCACAACAACTGCAGCTCCTACAACAGCTTTAGCATCTACGATAACCACTGCAGCCCCAACAACAACAACTGCTGCTCCTACGACCACTACAGCTCCAGAACCTATTACGACAAACACTGCAGCTCCTGCTACAACAACAACAACAACAACTTTAGCTCCTACGACAACCACAACAACAGCACCTCCAACAACTGTAGCTCCCACGATAACTGCAGCTCCTACAACAGCTTTAGCATCTATGACAACCACTGCAGGCCTCACAACAACAACCTCTGCTCCTACGACCACGACCACTACAGCTCCAGAACCTATTACGACAACCACTGCAGCTCCTACTACAACAACTACAACTTCAGCTCCTACGACAACCACAACAACAGCACCTACTACAACACCTGCAGTTCCTACAACTGTAGCTCCCACGACCACTCCACCTGCTGTACTTACTTCAACAATCACACCTACAGCTCCTGATACCACAACTGTAACTTCTACGTCAACCACAGCAGCTCTAACTACAACAATTGCTGCTCCAACGACCACTACAAATCTAGAACCTATTACGACAATCACTGCAGCTCCTGCTACAACAACAACAACTTCAGCTCCTACGACAACCACAACAACAGCACCTCCAACAACTGTAGCTCCCACGGAAACTGCAGCTCCGACAACAGCTTTAGCATCTACGACAACCACTGCAGCCCTAACAACAACAACTGCTGCTCCTACGACCACTACAGATCCAGAACCTATTACGACAACCACTGCAGCTCCTGCTACAATAACTACAACTTCAGCTCCTACGACAACCACAACAACAACTGTAGCTCCCATGACAACTGCAGCTCCTACAACAGCTTTAGCATCTACGATAACCACTGCAGCCCCAACAACAACAACTGCTGCTCCTACGACCACTACAGCTCCAGAACCTATTACGACAACCACTGCAGCTCCTGCTACAACAACAACAACTTTAGCTCCTACGACAACCACAACAACAGCACCTCCAACAACTGTAGCTCCCACGATAACTGCAGCTCCTACAACAGCTTTAGCATCTATGACAACCACTGCAGGCCTCACAACAACAACCTCTGCTCCTACGACCACGACCACTACAGCTCCAGAACCTATTACGACAACCACTGCAGCTCCTACTACAACAACTACAACTTCAGCTCCTACGACAACCACAACAACAGCACCTACTACAACACCTGCAGTTCCTACAACTGTAGCTCCCACGACCACTCCACCTGCTGTACTTACGTCAACAATCACACCTACAGCTCCTGATACCACAACTCTAACTTCTACGTCAACCACAGCAGCTCTAACTATAACAATTGCTGCTCCAACGACCACTACAAATCTAGAACCTATTACGACAATCACTGCAGCTCCTGCTACAACAACAACAACTTCAGCTCCTACGACAACCACAACAAAAGCACCTCCAACAACTGTAGCTCCCACGGAAACTGCAGCTCCGACAACAGCTTTAGCTTCTATGACAACCACTGCAGGCATCACAACAACAACCTCTGCTCCTACGACCACGACCACTACAGCTCCAGAACCTATTACGACAACCACTGCAGCTCCTTCTACAACAACTACAACTTCAGCTCCTACGACAACCACAACAACAGCACCTCCAACAACTGCTGCTCCTACGACCACTGTAACTCCACAACCTACTTCGACAACCAGTGCAGCTCCTACTACAACAACTGCTGTTCCAACGACCACAGTGACTGCTGCACCTTCTACAATAACTACAACTTCAGCTCCTACGACAACCACAACAACAGCACCTCCAACAACTGTAGCTCCCACAACAACTGCAGCTCCTACAACAGCTTTAGCATCTACGATAACCACTGCAGCCCCAACAACAACAACTGCTGCTCCTACGACCACTACAGCTCCAGAACCTATTACGACAAACACTGCAGCTCCTGCTACAACAACAACAACAACAACTTTAGCTCCTACGACAACCACAACAACAGCACCTCCAACAACTGTAGCTCCCACGATAACTGCAGCTCCTACAACAGCTTTAGCATCTATGACAACCACTGCAGGCCTCACAACAACAACCTCTGCTCCTACGACCACGACCACTACAGCTCCAGAACCTATTACGACAACCACTGCAGCTCCTACTACAACAACTACAACTTCAGCTCCTACGACAACCACAACAACAGCACCTACTACAACACCTGCAGTTCCTACAACTGTAGCTCCCACGACCACTCCACCTGCTGTACTTACTTCAACAATCACACCTACAGCTCCTGATACCACAACTGTAACTTCTACGTCAACCACAGCAGCTCTAACTACAACAATTGCTGCTCCAACGACCACTACAAATCTAGAACCTATTACGACAATCACTGCAGCTCCTGCTACAACAACAACAACTTCAGCTCCTACGACAACCACAACAACAGCACCTCCAACAACTGTAGCTCCCACGGAAACTGCAGCTCCGACAACAGCTTTAGCATCTACGACAACCACTGCAGCCCTAACAACAACAACTGCTGCTCCTACGACCACTACAGATCCAGAACCTATTACGACAACCACTGCAGCTCCTGCTACAATAACTACAACTTCAGCTCCTACGACAACCACAACAACAACTGTAGCTCCCATGACAACTGCAGCTCCTACAACAGCTTTAGCATCTACGATAACCACTGCAGCCCCAACAACAACAACTGCTGCTCCTACGACCACTACAGCTCCAGAACCTATTACGACAACCACTGCAGCTCCTGCTACAACAACAACAACTTTAGCTCCTACGACAACCACAACAACAGCACCTCCAACAACTGTAGCTCCCACGATAACTGCAGCTCCTACAACAGCTTTAGCATCTATGACAACCACTGCAGGCCTCACAACAACAACCTCTGCTCCTACGACCACGACCACTACAGCTCCAGAACCTATTACGACAACCACTGCAGCTCCTACTACAACAACTACAACTTCAGCTCCTACGACAACCACAACAACAGCACCTACTACAACACCTGCAGTTCCTACAACTGTAGCTCCCACGACCACTCCACCTGCTGTACTTACTTCAACAATCACACCTACAGCTCCTGATACCACAACTCTAACTTCTACGTCAACCACAGCAGCTCTAACTATAACAATTGCTGCTCCAACGACCACTACAAATCTAGAACCTATTACGACAATCACTGCAGCTCCTGCTACAACAACAACAACTTCAGCTCCTACGACAACCACAACAAAAGCACCTCCAACAACTGTAGCTCCCACGGAAACTGCAGCTCCGACAACAGCTTTAGCATCTACGACAACCACTGCAGCCCTAACAACAACAACTGCTGCTCCTACGACCACTACAGCGCCAGAACCTATTACGACAACCACTGCAGCTCCTGCTACAACAACTACAACTTCAGCTCCTACGACAACCACAACAACAGCACCTCCAACAACTGTAGCTCCCACAACAACTGCAGCTCCTACAACAGCTTTAGCATCTACGATAACCACTGCAGCCCCAACAACAACAACTGCTGCTCCTACGACCACTACAGCTCCAGAACCTATTACGACAACCACTGCAGTTCCTGCTACAACAACAACAACAACAACTTTAGCTCCTACGACAACCACAACAACAGCACCTCCAACAACTGTAGCTCCCACGATAACTGCAGCTCCTACAACAGCTTTAGCATCTATGACAACCACTGCAGGCCTCACAACAACAACCTCTGCTCCTACGACCACGACCACTACAGCTCCAGAACCTATTACGACAACCACTGCAGCTCCTACTACAACAACTACAACTTCAGCTCCTACGACAACCACAACAACAGCACCTACTACAACACCTGCAGTTCCTACAACTGTAGCTCCCACGACCACTCCACCTGCTGTACTTACTTCAACAATCACACCTACAGCTCCTGATACCACAACTGTAACTTCTACGTCAACCACAGCAGCTCTAACAACAACAACTGCTGCTCCTACGACCACTACAGCTCCAGAACCTATTACGACAACCACTGCAGCTCCTGCTACAACAACAACAACTTCAGCTCCTACGACAACCACAACAACAGCACCTCCAACAACTGTAGCTCCCACGATAACTGCAGCTCCTACAACAGCTTTAGCTTCTATGACAACCACTGCAGGCATCACAACAACAACCTCTGCTCCTACGACCACGACCACTACAGCTCCAGAACCTATTACGACAACCACTGCAGCTCCTTCTACAACAACTACAACTTCAGCTCCTACGACAACCACAACAACAGCACCTCCAACAACTGCTGCTCCTACGACCACTGTAACTCCACAACCTACTTCGACAACCAGTGCAGCTCCTACTACAACAACTGCTGTTCCAACGACCACAGTGACTGCTGCACCTTCTACAATAACTACAACTTCAGCTCCTACGACAACCACAACAACAGCACCTCCAACAACTGTAGCTCCCACAACAACTGCAGCTCCTACAACAGCTTTAGCATCTACGATAACCACTGCAGCCCCAACAACAACAACTGCTGCTCCTACGACCACTACAGCTCCAGAACCTATTACGACAAACACTGCAGCTCCTGCTACAACAACAACAACAACAACTTTAGCTCCTACGACAACCACAACAACAACACCTCCAACAACTGTAGCTCCCACGATAACTGCAGCTCCTACAACAGCTTTAGCATCTATGACAACCACTGCAGGCCTCACAACAACAACCTCTGCTCCTACGACCACGACCACTACAGCTCCAGAACCTATTACGACAACCACTGCAGCTCCTACTACAACAACTACAACTTCAGCTCCTACGACAACCACAACAACAGCACCTACTACAACACCTGCAGTTCCTACAACTGTAGCTCCCACGACCACTCCACCTGCTGTACTTACTTCAACAATCACACCTACAGCTCCTGATACCACAACTGTAACTTCTACGTCAACCACAGCAGCTCTAACTACAACAATTGCTGCTCCAACGACCACTACAAATCTAGAACCTATTACGACAATCACTGCAGCTCCTGCTACAACAACAACAACTTCAGCTCCTACGACAACCACAACAACAGCACCTCCAACAACTGTAGCTCCCACGGAAACTGCAGCTCCGACAACAGCTTTAGCATCTACGACAACCACTGCAGCCCTAACAACAACAACTGCTGCTCCTACGACCACTACAGCGCCAGAACCTATTACGACAACCACTGCAGCTCCTGCTACAACAACTACAACTTCAGCTCCTACGACAACCACAACAACAGCACCTCCAACAACTGTAGCTCCCACAACAACTGCAGCTCCTACAACAGCTTTAGCATCTACGATAACCACTGCAGCCCCAACGGTAACAACTACTGCTCCTACGACCACTACAGCTCCAGAACCTATTACGACAACCACTGCAGCTCCTGCTACAACAACAACTTCAGCTCCTACGACAACCACAACAACAGCACCTACTACAACACCTGCAGTTCCTACAACTGTAGCTCCCACGACCACTCCACCTGCTGTACTTACTTCAACAATCACACCTACAGCTCCTGATACCACAACTGTAACTTCTACGTCAACCACAGCAGCTCTAACTACAACAATTGCTGCTCCAACGACCACTACAAATCTAGAACCTATTACGACAATCACTGCAGCTCCTGCTACAACAACAACAACTTCAGCTCCTACGACAACCACAACAACAGCACCTCCAACAACTGTAGCTCCCACGGAAACTGCAGCTCCGACAACAGCTTTAGCATCTACGACAACCACTGCAGCCCTAACAACAACAACTGCTGCTCCTACGACCACTACAGCGCCAGAACCTATTACGACAACCACTGCAGCTCCTGCTACAACAACTACAACTTCAGCTCCTACGACAACCACAACAACAGCACCTCCAACAACTGTAGCTCCCACAACAACTGCAGCTCCTACAACAGCTTTAGCATCTACGATAACCACTGCAGCCCCAACGATAACAACTACTGCTCCTACGACCACTACAGCTCCAGAACCTATTACGACAACCACTGCAGCTCCTGCTACAACAACAACTTCAGCTCCTACGACAACCACAACAACAGCATCTCCAACAACTGTAGCTCCCACGATAACTGCAGCTCCGACAACAGCTTTAGCATCTACGACAACCACTGCAGCCCTAACTACAACAACTGCTGCCCCCACGACCACTGTAACTGCACGACCTACTACGACAACAAGTGCAGCTCTTACTACAACAACTACAACTTCAGCTCCTACGACAACCACTACAACAGCACCTCCAACAACTGTAGCTCCCACGACAACTGCAGCTCCTACAACAGCTTTAGCATCTACGACAACCACTGCAGCCCCAACAACAACAACTGCTGCTCCTACGACCACTACAGCTCCAGAACCTATGACGACAACCAGTGCAGCTCCTGCTACAACAACAACAACTTCAGCTCCTACGACAACCACAACAACAGCACCTCCAACAACTGTAGCTCCCACGACAACTGCAGCTCCTACAACTGCTTTAGCATCCACGACAACCACTGCAGCCCTAACAACAACAACTGCTGCTCCTACGACCACTACAGATCCAGAACCTATTACGACAACCACTGCAGCTCCTGCTACAATAACTACAACTTCAGCTCCTACGACAACCACAACAACAGCACCTCCAACAACTGTAGCTCCCACGATAACTGCAGCTCCTACAACAGCTTTAGCTTCTATGACAACCACTGCAGGCATCACAACAACAACCTCTGCTCCTACGACCACGACCACTACAGCTCCAGAACCTATTACGACAACCACTGCAGCTCCTTCTACAACAACTACAACTTCAGCTCCTACGACAACCACAACAACAGCACCTCCAACAACTGCTGCCCCTACGACCACTGTAACTCCACGACCTACTACGACAACCAGTGCAGCTCTTACTACAACAACTACAACTTCAGCTCCTACGACAACCACAACAACAGCACCTCCAACAACTGTAGCTCCCACGATAACTGCAGCTCCGACAACAGCTTTAGCATCTACGACAACCACTGCAGCCCTAACAACAACAACTGCTGCTCCTACGACCACTACAGATCCAGAACCTATTACGACAACCACTGCAGCTCCTGCTACAAAAACTACAACTTCAGCTCCTACGACAACCACAACAACAGCACCTCCAACAACTGTAGCTCCCACAACAACTGCAGCTCCTACAACAGCTTTAGCATCTACGATAACCACTGCAGCCCCAACAACAACAACTGCTGCTCCTACGACCACTACAGCTCCAGAACCTATTACGACAACCACTGCAGCTCCTGCTACAACAACAACAACTTCAGCTCCTACGACAACCACAACAACAGCATCTTCAACAACTGTAGCTCCCACGATAACTGCAGCTCCGACAACAGCTTTAGCATCTACTACAACCACTGCAGCCCTAACTACAACAACTGCTGCCCCTACGACCACTGTAACTCCACAACCTACTACGACAACCAGTGCAGCTCTTACTACAACAACTACAACTTCAGCTCCTACGACAACCACAACAACAGCACCTCCAACAACTGTAGCTCCCACGATAACTGCAGCTCCGACAACAGCTTTAGCATCTACGACAACCACTGCAGCCCTAACAACAACAACTGCTGCTCCTACGACCACTACAGATCCAGAACCTATTACGACAACCACTGCAGCTCCTGCTACAATAACTACAACTTCAGCTCCTACGACAACCACAACAACAACTGTAGCTCCCATGACAACTGCAGCTCCTACAACAGCTTTAGCATCTACGATAACCACTGCAGCCCCAACAACAACAACTGCTGCTCCTACGACCACTACAGCTCCAGAACCTATTACGACAACCACTGCAGCTCCTGCTACAACAACAACAACTTCAGCTCCTACGACAACCACAACAACAGCACCTCCAACAACTGTAGCTCCCACGATAACTGCAGCTCCTACAACAGCTTTAGCTTCTATGACAACCACTGCAGGCATCACAACAACAACCTCTGCTCCTACGACCACGACCACTACAGCTCCAGAACCTATTACGACAACCACTGCAGCTCCTTCTACAACAACTACAACTTCAGCTCCTACGACAACCACAACAACAGCACCTCCAACAACTGCTGCTCCTACGACCACTGTAACTCCACAACCTACTTCGACAACCAGTGCAGCTCCTACTACAACAACTGCTGTTCCAACGACCACAGTGACTGCTGCACCTTCTACAATAACTACAACTTCAGCTCCTACGACAACCACAACAACAACTGTAGCTCCCATGACAACTGCAGCTCCTACAACAGCTTTAGCATCTACAATAACCACTGCAGCCCCAACAACAACAACTGCTGCTCCTACGACCACTACAGCTCCAGAACCTATTACGACAACCACTGCAGCTCCTGCTACAACAACAACAACTTTAGCTCCTACGACAACCACAACAACAGCACCTCCAACAACTGTAGCTCCCACGATAACTGCAGCTCCTACAACAGCTTTAGCATCTATGACAACCACTGCAGGCCTCACAACAACAACCTCTGCTCCTACGACCACGACCACTACAGCTCCAGAACCTATTACGACAACCACTGCAGCTCCTACTACAACAACTACAACTTCAGCTCCTACGACAACCACAACAACAGCACCTACTACAACACCTGCAGTTCCTACAACTGTAGCTCCCACGACCACTCCACCTGCTGTACTTACTTCAACAATCACACCTACAGCTCCTGATACCACAACTGTAACTTCTACGTCAACCACAGCAGCTCTAACTATAACAATTGCTGCTCCAACGACCACTACAAATCTAGAACCTATTACGACAATCACTGCAGCTCCTGCTACAACAACAACAACTTCAGCTCCTACGACAACCACAACAAAAGCACCTCCAACAACTGTAGCTCCCACGATAACTGCAGCTCCGACAACAGCTTTAGCATCTACGACAACCACTGCAGCCCTAACAACAACAACTGCTGCTCCTACGACCACTACAGATCCAGAACCTATTACGACAACCACTGCAGCTCCTGCTACAACAACTACAACTTCAGCTCCTACGACAACCACAACAACAGCACCTCCAACAACTGTAGCTCCCACAACAACTGCAGCTCCTACAACAGCTTTAGCATCTACGATAACCACTGCAGCCCCAACAACAACAACTGCTGCTCCTACGACCACTACAGCTCCAGAACCTATTACGACAACCACTGCAGTTCCTGCTACAACAACAACAACAACAACTTTAGCTCCTACGACAACCACAACAACAGCACCTCCAACAACTGTAGCTCCCACGATAACTGCAGCTCCTACAACAGCTTTAGCATCTATGACAACCACTGCAGGCCTCACAACAACAACCTCTGCTCCTACGACCACGACCACTACAGCTCCAGAACCTATTACGACAACCACTGCAGCTCCTACTACAACAACTACAACTTCAGCTCCTACGACAACCACAACAACAGCACCTACTACAACACCTGCAGTTCCTACAACTGTAGCTCCCACGACCACTCCACCTGCTGTACTTACTTCAACAATCACACCTACAGCTCCTGATACCACAACTGTAACTTCTACGTCAACCACAGCAGCTCTAACTACAACAATTGCTGCTCCAACGACCACTACAAATCTAGAACCTATTACGACAATCACTGCAGCTCCTGCTACAACAACAACAACTTCAGCTCCTACGACAACCACAACAACAGCACCTCCAACAACTGTAGCTCCCACAACAACTGCAGCTCCTACAACAGCTTTAGCATCTACGATAACCACTGCAGCCCCAACAACAACAACTGCTGCTCCTACGACCACTACAGCTCCAGAACCTATTACGACAACCACTGCAGCTCCTGCTACAACAACAACTTCAGCTCCTACGACAACCACAACAACAGCATCTCCAACAACTGTAGCTCCCACGATAACTGCAGCTCCGACAACAGCTTTAGCATCTACGACAACCACTGCAGCCCTAACTACAACAACTGCTGCCCCCACGACCACTGTAACTGCACGACCTACTACGACAACAAGTGCAGCTCTTACTACAACAACTACAACTTCAGCTCCTACGACAACCACTACAACAGCACCTCCAACAACTGTAGCTCCCACGACAACTGCAGCTCCTACAACAGCTTTAGCATCTACGACAACCACTGCAGCCCCAACAACAACAACTGCTGCTCCTACGACCACTACAGCTCCAGAACCTATTACGACAACCACTGCAGCTCCTTCTATAACAACTACAACTTCAGCTCCTACGACAACCACAACAACAGCACCTCCAACAACTGCTGCTCCTACGACCACTGTAACTCCACAACCTACTTCGACAACAAGTGCAGCTCCTACTACAACAACTGCTGTTCCAACGACCACAGTGACTGCATCACCTTCTACAATAACTACAACTTCAGCTCCTACGACAACCACAACAACAACTGTAGCTCCCACGACAACTGCAGCTCCTACAACAGCTTTAGCATCTATGACAACCACTGCAGGCCTCACAACAACAACTGCTGCTCCTACGACCACGACCACTACAGCTCCAGAACCTATTACGACAACCACTGCAGCTCCTACTACAACAACTACAACTTCAGCTCCTACGACAACCACAACAACAGCACCTACTACAACACCTGCAGTTCCTAAAACTGTAGCTCCCACGACCACTCCACCTGCTGTACTTACTTCAACAATCACACCTACAGCTCCTGATACCACAACTGTAACTTCTACGTCAACCACAGCAGCTCTAACTACAACAATTGCTGCTCCAACGACCACTACAATTCTAGAACCTATTACGACAACCACTGCAGCTCCTGCTACAACAACAACAACAACTTCAGCTCCTACGACAACCACAACAACAGCACCTCCAACAACTGTAGCTCCCACGATAACTGCAGCTCCGACAACAGCTTTAGCATCTACGACAACCACTGCAGCCCTAACTACAACAACTGCTGCCCCTACGACCACTGTAACTCCACGACCTACTACGACAACCAGTGCAGCTCTTACTACAACAACAACAACTTCAGCTCCTACGACAACCACAACAACAGCACCTCCAACAACTGTAGCTCCCACGACAACTGCAGCTCCTACAACTGCTTTTGCATCCACGACAACCACTGCAGCTCTAACAACAACAACTGCTGCTCCTACGACCACTACAGCTCCAGAACCTATTACGACAACCACTGCAGCTCCTTCTATAACAACTACAACTTCAGCTCCTACGACAACCACAACAACAGCACCTCCAACAACTGCTGCTCCTACGACCACTGTAACTCCACAACCTACTTCGACAACAAGTGCAGCTCCTACTACAACAACTGCTGTTCCAACGACCACAGTGACTGCATCAGATTCTACAATAACTACAACTTCAGCTCCTACGACAACCACAACAACAACTGTAGCTCCCACGACAACTGCAGCTCCTACAACAGCTTTAGCATCTATGACAACCACTGCAGGCCTCACAACAACAACCTCTGCTCCTACGACCACGACCACTACAGCTCCAGAACCTATTACGACAACCACTGCAGCTCCTACTACAACAACTACAACTTCAGCTCCTACGACAACCACAACAACAGCACCTACTACAACACCTGCAGTTCCTACAACTGTAGCTCCCACGACCACTCCACCTGCTGTACTTACTTCAACAATCACACCTACAGCTCCTGATACCACAACTGTAACTTCTACGTCAACCACAGCAGCTCTAACTACAACAATTGCTGCTCCAACGACCACTACAATTCTAGAACCTATTAAGACAATCACTGCAGCTCCTGCTACAACAACAACAACTTCAGTTCCTACGACAACCACAACAACAGCACCTCCAACAACTGTAGCTCCCACGGTAACTGCAGCTCCGACAACAGCTTTAGCATCTACGACAACCACTGCAGCCCTAACAACAACAACTGCTGCTCCTACGACCACTACAGTGCCAGAACCTATCACGACAACCACTGCAGCTCCTGCTACAACAACTACAACTTCAGCTCCTACGACAACCACAACAACAGCACCTCCAACAACTGTAGCTCCCACGATAACTGCAGCTCCGACAACAGCTTTAGCATCTACGACAACCACTGCAGCCCTAACAACAACAACTGCTGCTCCTACGACCACTACAGCTCCAGAACCTATTACGACAACCACTGCAGCTCCTTCTACAACAACAACAACTTCAGCTCCTACGACAACCACAACAACAGCACCTCCAACAACTGTAGCTCCCACGATAACTGCAGCTCCGACAACAGCTTTAGCATCTACGACAACCACTGCAGTCCTAACAACAACAACTGCTGCTCCTACGACCACTACAGCTCCAGAACCTACTACGACAACCACTGCAGCTCCTGCTACAACAACAACAACAACTTCAGCTCCTACGACAACCACAACAACAGCACCTCCAACAACTGTAGCTCCCACGATAACTGCAGCTCCGACAATAGCTTTAGCATCTACGCCAACCACTGCAGCCCTAACAACAACAACTGCTGCTCCTACGACCACTACAGCGCCAGAACCTATTACGACAACCACTGCAGCTCCTGCTACAAAAACAACAACTTCAGCTCCTACGACAACCACAACAACAGCACCTCCAACAACTGTAGCTCCCACGATAACTGCAGCTCCTACAACAGCTTTAGCATCTATGACAACCACTGCAGGCCTCACAACAACAACCTCTGCTCCTACGACCACGACCACTACAGCTCCAGAACCTATTACGACAACCACTGCAGCTCCTGCTATAACAACAACTTCAGCTCCTACGACAACCACAACAACAGCATCTCCAACAACTGTAGCTTCCACGATAACTGCAGCTCCTACAACAGCTTTAGCATCTACGACAACCACTGCAGACCTAACAACAACAACTGCTGCTCCTACGACCACTACAGCTCCAGAACCTATGACGACAACCAGTGCAGCTCCTGCTACAACAACTACAACTTCAGCTCCTACGACAACCACAACAACAGCACCTCCAACAACTGCTGCTCCTACGACCACTGTAACTCCACAACCTACTTCGACAACAAGTGCAGCTCCTACTACAACAACTGCTGTTCCAACGACCACAGTGACTGCAGCACCTTCTACAATAACTACAACTTCAGCTCCTACAACAACCACAACAACAACTGTAGCTCCCACGACAACTGCAGCTCCTACAACAGCTTTAGCATCTATGACAACCACTGCAGGCCTCACAACAACAACTGCTGCTCCTACGACCACGACCACTACAGCTCCAGAACCTATTACGACAACCACTGCAGCTCCTACTACAACAACTACAACTTCAGCTCCTACGACAACCACAACAACAGCACCTACTACAACACCTGCAGTTCCTACAACTGTAGCTCCCACGACCACTCCACCTGCGGTACTTACTTCAACAATCACAACTACAGCTCCTGATACCACAACTGTAACTTCTACGTCAACCACAGCAGCTCTAACTACAACAATTGCTGCTCCAACGACCACTACAATTCTAGAACCTATTACGACAACCACTGCAGCTCCTGCAACAACAACAACAACAACTTCAGCTCCTACGACAACCACAACAACAGCACCTCCAACAACTGTAGCTCCCACGATAACTGCAGCTCCGACAACAGCTTTAGCATCTACGACAACCACTGCAGCCCTAACAACAACAACTGCTGCTCCTACGACCAATACAGCGCCAGAACCTATTACGACAACCACTGCAGCTCCTGCTGCAACAACTACAACTTCAGCTCCTACGACAACCACAACAACAGTCTCTCCAACAACTGTAGCTCCCACAACAACTGCAGCTCCTACAACAGCTTTAGCATCTACGACAACCACTGCAGCCCTAACTACAACAACTGCTGCCCCTACGACCACTGTAACTCCACGACCTACTACGACAACCAGTGCAGCTCTTACTACAACAACTACAACTTCAGCTCCTACGACAACCACAACAACAGCACCTCCAACAACTGTAGCTCCCACAACAACTGCAGCTCCTACAACAGCTTTAGCATCTACGATAACCACTGCAGCCCCAACAACAACAACTGCTGCTCCTACGACCACTACAGCTCCAGAACCTATTACGACAACCACTGCAGCTCCTGCTACAACAACAACAACTTCAGCTCCTACGACAACCACAACAACAGCACCTCCAACAACTGTAGCTCCCACGATAACTGCAGCTCCTACAACAGCTTTAGCATCTATGACAACCACTGCAGGCCTCACAACAACAACCTCTGCTCCTACGACCACGACCACTACAGCTCCAGAACCTATTACGACAACCACTGCAGCTCCTACTACAACAACTACAACTTCAGCTCCTACGACAACCACAACAACAGCACCTACTACAACACCTGCAGTTCCTACAACTGTAGCTCCCACGACCACTCCACCTGCTGTACTTACTTCAACAATCACACCTACAGCTCCTGATACCACAACTGTAACTTCTACGTCAACCACAGCAGCTCTAACTACAACAATTGCTGCTCCAACGACCACTACAATTCTAGAACCTATTACGACAACCACTGCAGCTCCTGCTACAACAACAACAACAACTTCAGCTCCTACGACAACCACAACAACAGCACCTCCAACAACTGTAGCTCCCACGATAACTGCAGCTCCGACAATAGCTTTAGCATCTACGCCAACCACTGCAGCCCTAACAACAACAACTGCTGCTCCTACGACCACTAGAGCGCCAGAACCTATTACGACAACCACTGCAGCTCCTACTACAACAACTACAACTCCAGCTCCTACGACAACCACAACAACAGCACCTCCAACAACTGTAGCTCCCACAACAACTGCAGCTCCAACAACAGCTTTAGCATCTACGATAACCACTGCAGCCCCAACAACAACAACTGCTGCTCCTACGACCACTACAACTCCAGAACCTATTACGACAACCACTGCAGCTCCTACTACAACAACTACAACTTCAGCTCCTACGACAACCACAACAACAGCACCTCCAACAACTGTAGCTCCCACGATAACTGCAGCTCCAACTACAGCTTTAGCATCTACGACAACCACTGCATCCTTAACTCAAACAACAGCTGCTCCTACGACCACTGTAACTCCACAACCGACTACGACAACCAGTGCAGCTCCTACTACAACCGCTGCTGTTCTAACGACCACAGTGATTGCAGCACCTTCTACAATAACTACAACTTCAGCTCCTATGACAACCACAACAACAGCACCTACATCAACTATAGCTCCCACGACAACTGCAGCTCCTACAACAGCTTTAGCATCTACGACAACCACTGCAGTCCTAACAACAACAACTGCTGCTCCTACGACCACTACAGCTCCAGAACCTATTACGACAACCACTGCAGCTTCTGCTACAACAACAACAACAACTTCAGCTCCTACGACAACCACAACAACAGCACCTCCAACAACTGTAGCTCCCACGATAACTGCAGCTCCGACAATAGCTTTAGCATCTACGCCAACCACTGCAGACCTAACAACAACAACTGCTGCTCCTACGACCACTACAGCTCCAGAACCTATGACGACAACCAGTGCAGCTCCTGCTACAACAACTACAACTTCAGCTCCTACGACAACCACAACAACAGCACCTCCAACAACTGCTGCTCCTACGACCACTGTAACTCCACAACCTACTTCGACAACAAGTGCAGCTCCTACTACAACAACTGCTGTTCCAACGACCACAGTGACTGCAGCACCTTCTACAATAACTACAACTTCAGCTCCTACAACAACCACAACAACAACTGTAGCTCCCACGACAACTGCAGCTCCTACAACAGCTTTAGCATCTATGACAACCACTGCAGGCCTCACAACAACAACTGCTGCTCCTACGACCACGACCACTACAGCTCCAGAACCTATTACGACAACAACTGCAGCTCCTACTACAACAACTACAACTTCAGCTCCTACGACAACCACAACAACAGCACCTACTACAACACCTGCAGTTCCTACAACTGTAGCTCCCACGACCACTCCACCTGCAGTACTTACTCCAACAATCACAACTACAGCTCCTGATACCACAACTGTAACTTCTACGTCAACCACAGCAGCTCTAACTACAACAATTGCTGCTCCTACGACCAATACAGCGCCAGAACCTATTACGACAACCACTGCAGCTCCTGCTACAACAACTACAACTTCAGCTCCTACGACAACCACAACAACAGTCTCTCCAACAACTGTAGCTCCCACAACAACTGCAGCTCCTACAACAGCTTTAGCATCTACGATAACCACTGCAGCCCCAACAACAACAACTGCTGCTCCTACGACCACTACAGCTCCAGAACCTATTACGACAACCACTGCAGCTCCTGCTACAACAACAACAACTTCAGCTCCTACGACAACCACAACAACAGCACCTCCAACAACTGTAGCTCCCACGATAACTGCAGCTCCTACAACAGCTTTAGCATCTATGACAACCACTGCAGGCCTCACAACAACAACATCTGCTCCTACGACCACGACCACTACAGCTCCAGAACCTATTACGACAACCACTGCAGCTCCTACTACAACAACTACAACTTCAGCTCCTACGACAACCACAACAACAGCACCTACTACAACACCTGCAGTTCCTACAACTGTAGCTCCCACGACCACTCCACCTGCTGTACTTACTTCAACAATCACACCTACAGCTCCTGATACCACAACTGTAACTTCTTTGTCAACCACAGCAGCTCTAACTAGAACAATTGCTGCTCCAACGACCACTACAATTCTAGAACCCATTACGACAATCACTGCAGCTCCTGCTACAACAACTACAACTTCAGCTCCTACGACAACCACAACAACAGCACCTCCAACAACTGTAGCTCCCATGACAACTGCAGCTCCTACAACAGCTTTAGCATCTACGACAACCACTGCAGACCTAACAACAACAACTGCTGCTCCTACGACCACTACAGCTCCAGAACCTATGACGACAACCAGTGCAGCTCCTGCTACAACAACTACAACTTCAGCTCCTGCGACAACCACAACAACAGCACCTCCAACAACTGTAGCTCCCACGATAACTGCAGCTCCGACAACAGCTTTAGCATCTACGACAACCACTGCAGCCCTAACAACAACAACTGCTGCTCCTACGACCACTACAGCGCCAGAACCTATTACGACAACCACTGCAGCTCCTGCTACAACAATTACAACTTCAGCTCCTACGACAACCACAACAACAGCACCTTCAACAACTGTAGCTCCCACAACAACTGCAGCTCCTACAACAGCTTTAGCATCTACGATAACCACTGCAGCCCCAACAACAACAACTGCTGCTCCTACGACCACTACAGCTCCAGAACCTATTACGACAACCACTGCAGCTCCTTCTACAACAACTACAACTTCAGCTCCTACGACAACCACAACAACAGCACCTCCAACAACTGCTGCTCCTACGACCACTGTAACTCCACAACCTATGACGACAACCAGTGCAGCTCCTGCTACAACAACAACTTCAGCTCCTACGACAACCACAACAACAGCATCTCCAACAACTGTAGCTCCCACGATAACTGCAGCTCCGACAACAGCTTTAGCATCTACGACAACCACTGCAGCCCTAACTACAACAACTGCTTCACCTACGACCACTGTAACTCCACGACCTACTACGACAACCAGTGCAGCTCTTACTACAACAACTACAACTTCAGCTCCTACGACAACCACAACAACAGCATCTCCAACAACTGTAGCTCCCACGATAACTGCAGCTCCTACAACAGCTTTAGCATCTACGACAACCACTGCAGACCTAACAACAACAACTGCTGCTCCTACGACCACTACAGCTCCAGAACCTATGACGACAACCAGTGCAGCTCCTGCTACAACAACTACAACTTCAGCTCCTGCGACAACCACAACAACAGCACCTCCAACAACTTTAGCTCCCACGACAACTGCAGCTCCTACAACAGCTTTAGCATCTACGACAACCACTGCAGACCTAACAACAACAACTGCTGCTCCTACGACCACTACAGCTCCAGAACCTATTACGACAACCACTGCAGCTCCTTCTACAACAACTACAACTTCAGCTCCTACGACAACCACAACAACAGCACCTCCAACAACTGCTGCTCCTACGACCACTGTAACTCCACAACCTACTTCGACAACCAGTGCAGCTCCTACTACAACAACTGCTGTGCCAACGACCACAGTGACTGCAGCACCTTCTACAATAACTACAACTTCAGCTCCTACGACAACCACAACAACAACTGTAGCTCCCACGACAACTGCAGCTCCTACAACAGCTTTAGCATCTATGACAACCACTGCAGGCCTCACAACAACAACTGCTGCTCCTACGACCACGATCACTACAGCTCCAGAACCTATTACGACAACCACTGCAGCTCCTACTACAACAACTACAACTTCAGCTCCTACGACAACCACAACAACAGCACCTACTACAACACCTGCAGTTCCTACAACTGTAGCTCCCACGACCACTCCACCTGCTGTACTTACTTCAACAATCACACCTACAGCTCCTGATACCACAACTGTAACTTCTACGTCAACCACAGCAGCTCTAACTACAACAATTGCTGCTCCAACGACCACTACAATTCTAGAACCTATTACGACAACCACTGCAGCTCCTGCTACAACAACAACAACAACTTCAGCTCCTACGACAACCACAACAACAGCACCTCCAACAACTGTAGCTCCCACGATAACTGCAGCTCCGACAATAGCTTTAGCATCTACGCCAACCACTGCAGCCCTAACAACAACAACTGCTGCTCCTACGACCACTACAGCGCCAGAACCTATTACGACAACCACTGCAGCTCCTACTACAACAACTACAACTTCAGCTCCTACGACAACCACAACAACAGCACCTCCAACAACTGTAGCTCCCACAACAACTGCAGCTCCAACAACAGCTTTAGCATCTACGATAACCACTGCAGCCCCAACAACAACAACTGCTTCTCCTACGACCACTACAACTCCAGAACCTATTACGACAACCACTGCAGCTCCTACTACAACAACTACAACTTCAGCTCCTACGACAACCACAACAACAGCACCTCCAACAACTGTAGCTCCCACGATAACTGCAGCTCCAACTACAGCTTTAGCATCTACGACAACCACTGCATCCTTAACTCCAACAACAGCTGCTCCTAAGACCACTGTAACTCCACAACCTACTACGACAACCAGTGCAGCTCCTACTACAACCACTGCTGTTCTAACGACCACAGTGATTGCAGCACCTTCTACAATAACTACAACTTCAGCTCCTATGACAACCACAACAACAGCACCTACATCAACTATAGCTCCCACGACAACTGCAGCTCCTACAACAGCTTTAGCATCTACGACAACCACTGCAGTCCTAACAACAACAACTGCTGCTCCTACGACCACTACAGCTCCAGAACCTATTACGACAACCACTGCAGCTCCTGCTACAACAACTACAACAACTACAACTTCAGCTCCTACGACAACCACAAAAACAGCACCTCCAACAACAGTATCTCCCATGACAACTGCAGCTCCTACAACAGCTTTAGCATCTACTTCAACAACTGCAGCCCTAACTACAACAACTGCTGCTCCTACGACCACTACAGCTCCAGAACCTATTACGACAACCACTGCAGCTCCTGCTACAACAACTACAACAACTACAACTTCAGCTCCTACGACAACCACAACAACAGCACCTCCAGCAACTGCTGCTCCTATGACCACTGTAACTCCACAACCTACTACGACAACCAGTGCAGCTCCTACTTCAACAACTGCTGTTCTAACAACCACAGTGACTGCAGCACCTTCTACAATAACTACAACTTCATCTCCCACGACAACCACAACAACAGCACCTACATCAACTGTAGCTCCCACGACAACTGCAGCTCCTACAACAGCTTTAGCATCTACGACAACCACTGCAGCCCTAACAACTGCAGCTCCTACGACCACTGTAACTCCACAACCTACTACGACAACCAGTGCAGCTCCTACTACAACAACTGCTGTTCTAATGACCACAGTGACTGCAGCACCTTCTACAACAACTACAACTTCAGTTCCAACGACAACCACAACAACAGCACCTCCAACAACTGTAGCTCCCACGACAACTGCAGCTCCTACAAAAGCTTTAGCATCTACGACAACCACTGCAGACCTAACAACAACAACTGCTGCTCCTACGACCACTACAGCTCCAGAACCTATTACGACAACCACTGCAGCTCCTTCTACAACAACTACAACTTCAGCTCCTACGACAACCACAACAACAGCACCTCCAACAACTGTTGCTCCTACGACCACTGTAACCCCACAACCTACTTCGACAACCAGTGCAGCTCCTACTACAACAACTGCTGTTCTAATGACCACAGTGACTGCAGCACCTTCTACAACAACTACAACTTCAGTTCCAACGACAACCACAACAACAGCACCTCCAACAACTGTAGCTCCCACGACAACTGCAGCTCCTACAAAAGCTTTAGCATCTACGACAACCACTGCAGACCTAACAACAACAACTGCTGCTCCTACGACCACTACAGCTCCAGAACCTATTACGACAACCACTGCAGCTCCTTCTACAACAACTACAACTTCAGCTCCTACGACAACCACAACAACAGCACCTCCAACAACTGCTGCTCCTACGACCACTGTAACCCCACAACCTACTTCGACAACCAGTGCAGCTCCTACTACAACAACTGCTGTGCCAACGACCACAGTGACTGCAGCACCTTCTACAATAACTACAACTTCAGCTCCTACGACAACCACAACAACAACTGTAGCTCCCACGACAACTGCAGCTCCTACAACAGCTTTAGCATCTATGACAACCACTGCAGGCCTCACAACAACAACTGCTGCTCCTACGACCACGATCACTACAGCTCCAGAACCTATTACGACAACCACTGCAGCTCCTACTACAACAACTACAACTTCAGCTCCTACGACAACCACAACAACAGCACCTACTACAACACCTGCAGTTCCTACAACTGTAGCTCCCACGACCACTCCACCTGCTGTACTTACTTCAACAATCACACCTACAGCTCCTGATACCACAACTGTAACTTCTACGTCAACCACAGCAGCTCTAACTACAACAATTGCTGCTCCAACGACCACTACAATTCTAGAACCTATTACGACAACCACTGCAGCTCCTGCTACAACAACAACAACAACTTCAGCTCCTACGACAACCACAACAACAGCACCTCCAACAACTGTAGCTCCCACGATAACTGCAGCTCCGACAATAGCTTTAGCATCTACGCCAACCACTGCAGCCCTAACAACAACAACTGCTGCTCCTACGACCACTACAGCGCCAGAACCTATTACGACAACCACTGCAGCTCCTACTACAACAACTACAACTTCAGCTCCTACGACAACCACAACAACAGCACCTCCAACAACTGTAGCTCCCACAACAACTGCAGCTCCAACAACAGCTTTAGCATCTACGATAACCACTGCAGCCCCAACAACAACAACTGCTGCTCCTACGACCACTACAGCTCCAGAACCTATTACGACAACCACTGCAGCTCCTTCTACAACAACTACAACTTCAGCTCCTACGACAACCACAACAACAGCACCTCCAACAGCTGCTGCTCCTACGACCACTGTAACTCCACAACCTATGACGACAACCAGTGCAGCTCCTGCTACAACAACAACTTCAGCTCCTACGACAACCACAACAACAGCATCTCCAACAACTGTAGCTCCCACGATAACTGCAGCTCCGACAACAGCTTTAGCATCTACGACAACCACTGCAGCCCTAACTACAACAACTGCTGCACCTACGACCACTGTAACTCCACGACCTACTACGACAACCAGTGCAGCTCTTACTACAACAACTACAACTTCAGCTCCTACGACAACCACAACAACAGCACCTCCAACAACTGTAGCTCCCATGACAACTGCAGCTCCTACAACAGCTTTAGCATCTACGACAACCACTGCAGACCTAACAACAACAACTGCTGCTCCTACGACCACTACAGCTCCAGAACCTATGACGACAACCAGTGCAGCTCCTGCTACAACAACTACAACTTCAGCTCCTGCGACAACCACAACAACAGCACCTCCAACAACTGTAGCTCCCACGATAACTGCAGCTCCGACAACAGCTTTAGCATCTACGACAACCACTGCAGCCCTAACAACAACAACTGCTGCTCCTACGACCACTACAGCGCCAGAACCTATTACGACAACCACTGCAGCTCCTGCTACAACAATTACAACTTCAGCTCCTACGACAACCACAACAACAGCACCTTCAACAACTGTAGCTCCCACAACAACTGCAGCTCCTACAACAGCTTTAGCATCTACGATAACCACTGCAGCCCCAACAACAACAACTGCTGCTCCTACGACCACTACAGCTCCAGAACCTATTACGACAACCACTGCAGCTCCTTCTACAACAACTACAACTTCAGCTCCTACGACAACCACAACAACAGCACCTCCAACAACTGCTGCTCCTACGACCACTGTAACTCCACAACCTATGACGACAACCAGTGCAGCTCCTGCTACAACAACAACTTCAGCTCCTACGACAACCACAACAACAGCATCTCCAACAACTGTAGCTCCCACGATAACTGCAGCTCCGACAACAGCTTTAGCATCTACGACAACCACTGCAGCCCTAACTACAACAACTGCTTCACCTACGACCACTGTAACTCCACGACCTACTACGACAACCAGTGCAGCTCTTACTACAACAACTACAACTTCAGCTCCTACGACAACCACAACAACAGCATCTCCAACAACTGTAGCTCCCACGATAACTGCAGCTCCTACAACAGCTTTAGCATCTACGACAACCACTGCAGACCTAACAACAACAACTGCTGCTCCTACGACCACTACAGCTCCAGAACCTATGACGACAACCAGTGCAGCTCCTGCTACAACAACTACAACTTCAGCTCCTGCGACAACCACAACAACAGCACCTCCAACAACTTTAGCTCCCACGACAACTGCAGCTCCTACAACAGCTTTAGCATCTACGACAACCACTGCAGACCTAACAACAACAACTGCTGCTCCTACGACCACTACAGCTCCAGAACCTATTACGACAACCACTGCAGCTCCTTCTACAACAACTACAACTTCAGCTCCTACGACAACCACAACAACAGCACCTCCAACAACTGCTGCTCCTACGACCACTGTAACTCCACAACCTACTTCGACAACCAGTGCAGCTCCTACTACAACAACTGCTGTGCCAACGACCACAGTGACTGCAGCACCTTCTACAATAACTACAACTTCAGCTCCTACGACAACCACAACAACAACTGTAGCTCCCACGACAACTGCAGCTCCTACAACAGCTTTAGCATCTATGACAACCACTGCAGGCCTCACAACAACAACTGCTGCTCCTACGACCACGATCACTACAGCTCCAGAACCTATTACGACAACCACTGCAGCTCCTACTACAACAACTACAACTTCAGCTCCTACGACAACCACAACAACAGCACCTACTACAACACCTGCAGTTCCTACAACTGTAGCTCCCACGACCACTCCACCTGCTGTACTTACTTCAACAATCACACCTACAGCTCCTGATACCACAACTGTAACTTCTACGTCAACCACAGCAGCTCTAACTACAACAATTGCTGCTCCAACGACCACTACAATTCTAGAACCTATTACGACAACCACTGCAGCTCCTGCTACAACAACAACAACAACTTCAGCTCCTACGACAACCACAACAACAGCACCTCCAACAACTGTAGCTCCCACGATAACTGCAGCTCCGACAATAGCTTTAGCATCTACGCCAACCACTGCAGCCCTAACAACAACAACTGCTGCTCCTACGACCACTACAGCGCCAGAACCTATTACGACAACCACTGCAGCTCCTACTACAACAACTACAACTTCAGCTCCTACGACAACCACAACAACAGCACCTCCAACAACTGTAGCTCCCACAACAACTGCAGCTCCAACAACAGCTTTAGCATCTACGATAACCACTGCAGCCCCAACAACAACAACTGCTTCTCCTACGACCACTACAACTCCAGAACCTATTACGACAACCACTGCAGCTCCTACTACAACAACTACAACTTCAGCTCCTACGACAACCACAACAACAGCACCTCCAACAACTGTAGCTCCCACGATAACTGCAGCTCCAACTACAGCTTTAGCATCTACGACAACCACTGCATCCTTAACTCCAACAACAGCTGCTCCTAAGACCACTGTAACTCCACAACCTACTACGACAACCAGTGCAGCTCCTACTACAACCACTGCTGTTCTAACGACCACAGTGATTGCAGCACCTTCTACAATAACTACAACTTCAGCTCCTATGACAACCACAACAACAGCACCTACATCAACTATAGCTCCCACGACAACTGCAGCTCCTACAACAGCTTTAGCATCTACGACAACCACTGCAGTCCTAACAACAACAACTGCTGCTCCTACGACCACTACAGCTCCAGAACCTATTACGACAACCACTGCAGCTCCTGCTACAACAACTACAACAACTACAACTTCAGCTCCTACGACAACCACAAAAACAGCACCTCCAACAACAGTATCTCCCATGACAACTGCAGCTCCTACAACAGCTTTAGCATCTACTTCAACAACTGCAGCCCTAACTACAACAACTGCTGCTCCTACGACCACTACAGCTCCAGAACCTATTACGACAACCACTGCAGCTCCTGCTACAACAACTACAACAACTACAACTTCAGCTCCTACGACAACCACAACAACAGCACCTCCAGCAACTGCTGCTCCTATGACCACTGTAACTCCACAACCTACTACGACAACCAGTGCAGCTCCTACTTCAACAACTGCTGTTCTAACAACCACAGTGACTGCAGCACCTTCTACAATAACTACAACTTCATCTCCCACGACAACCACAACAACAGCACCTACATCAACTGTAGCTCCCACGACAACTGCAGCTCCTACAACAGCTTTAGCATCTACGACAACCACTGCAGCCCTAACAACTGCAGCTCCTACGACCACTGTAACTCCACAACCTACTACGACAACCAGTGCAGCTCCTACTACAACAACTGCTGTTCTAATGACCACAGTGACTGCAGCACCTTCTACAACAACTACAACTTCAGTTCCAACGACAACCACAACAACAGCACCTCCAACAACTGTAGCTCCCACGACAACTGCAGCTCCTACAAAAGCTTTAGCATCTACGACAACCACTGCAGACCTAACAACAACAACTGCTGCTCCTACGACCACTACAGCTCCAGAACCTATTACGACAACCACTGCAGCTCCTTCTACAACAACTACAACTTCAGCTCCTACGACAACCACAACAACAGCACCTCCAACAACTGTTGCTCCTACGACCACTGTAACCCCACAACCTACTTCGACAACCAGTGCAGCTCCTACTACAACAACTGCTGTGCCAACGACCACAGTGACTGCAGCACCTTCTACAATAACTACAACTTCAGCTCCTACGACAACCACAACAACAACTGTAGCTCCCACGACAACTGCAGCTCCTACAACAGCTTTAGCATCTATGACAACCACTGCAGGCCTCACAACAACAACTGCTGCTCCTACGACCACGATCACTACAGCTCCAGAACCTATTACGACAACCACTGCAGCTCCTACTACAACAACTACAACTTCAGCTCCTACGACAACCACAACAACAGCACCTACTACAACACCTGCAGTTCCTACAACTGTAGCTCCCACGACCACTCCACCTGCTGTACTTACTTCAACAATCACACCTACAGCTCCTGATACCACAACTGTAACTTCTACGTCAACCACAGCAGCTCTAACTACAACAATTGCTGCTCCAACGACCACTACAATTCTAGAACCTATTACGACAACCACTGCAGCTCCTGCTACAACAACAACAACAACTTCAGCTCCTACGACAACCACAACAACAGCACCTCCAACAACTGTAGCTCCCACGATAACTGCAGCTCCGACAATAGCTTTAGCATCTACGCCAACCACTGCAGCCCTAACAACAACAACTGCTGCTCCTACGACCACTACAGCGCCAGAACCTATTACGACAACCACTGCAGCTCCTACTACAACAACTACAACTTCAGCTCCTACGACAACCACAACAACAGCACCTCCAACAACTGTAGCTCCCACAACAACTGCAGCTCCAACAACAGCTTTAGCATCTACGATAACCACTGCAGCCCCAACAACAACAACTGCTTCTCCTACGACCACTACAACTCCAGAACCTATTACGACAACCACTGCAGCTCCTACTACAACAACTACAACTTCAGCTCCTACGACAACCACAACAACAGCACCTCCAACAACTGTAGCTCCCACGATAACTGCAGCTCCAACTACAGCTTTAGCATCTACGACAACCACTGCATCCTTAACTCCAACAACAGCTGCTCCTAAGACCACTGTAACTCCACAACCTACTACGACAACCAGTGCAGCTCCTACTACAACCACTGCTGTTCTAACGACCACAGTGATTGCAGCACCTTCTACAATAACTACAACTTCAGCTCCTATGACAACCACAACAACAGCACCTACATCAACTATAGCTCCCACGACAACTGCAGCTCCTACAACAGCTTTAGCATCTACGACAACCACTGCAGCCCTAACAACTGCAGCTCCTACGACCACTGTAACTCCACAACCTACTACGACAACCAGTGCAGCTCCTACTACAACAACTGCTGTTCTAATGACCACAGTGACTGCAGCACCTTCTACAACAACTACAACTTCAGTTCCAACGACAACCACAACAACAGCACCTCCAACAACTGTAGCTCCCACGACAACTGCAGCTCCTACAAAAGCTTTAGCATCTACGACAACCACTGCAGACCTAACAACAACAACTGCTGCTCCTACGACCACTACAGCTCCAGAACCTATTACGACAACCACTGCAGCTCCTTCTACAACAACTACAACTTCAGCTCCTACGACAACCACAACAACAGCACCTCCAACAACTGCTGCTCCTACGACCACTGTAACCCCACAACCTACTTCGACAACCAGTGCAGCTCCTACTACAACAACTGCTGTGCCAACGACCACAGTGACTGCAGCACCTTCTACAATAACTACAACTTCAGCTCCTACGACAACCACAACAACAACTGTAGCTCCCACGACAACTGCAGCTCCTACAACAGCTTTAGCATCTATGACAACCACTGCAGGCCTCACAACAACAACTGCTGCTCCTACGACCACGATCACTACAGCTCCAGAACCTATTACGACAACCACTGCAGCTCCTACTACAACAACTACAACTTCAGCTCCTACGACAACCACAACAACAGCACCTACTACAACACCTGCAGTTCCTACAACTGTAGCTCCCACGACCACTCCACCTGCTGTACTTACTTCAACAATCACACCTACAGCTCCTGATACCACAACTGTAACTTCTACGTCAACCACAGCAGCTCTAACTACAACAATTGCTGCTCCAACGACCACTACAATTCTAGAACCTATTACGACAACCACTGCAGCTCCTGCTACAACAACAACAACAACTTCAGCTCCTACGACAACCACAACAACAGCACCTCCAACAACTGTAGCTCCCACGATAACTGCAGCTCCGACAATAGCTTTAGCATCTACGCCAACCACTGCAGCCCTAACAACAACAACTGCTGCTCCTACGACCACTACAGCGCCAGAACCTATTACGACAACCACTGCAGCTCCTACTACAACAACTACAACTTCAGCTCCTACGACAACCACAACAACAGCACCTCCAACAACTGTAGCTCCCACAACAACTGCAGCTCCAACAACAGCTTTAGCATCTACGATAACCACTGCAGCCCCAACAACAACAACTGCTTCTCCTACGACCACTACAACTCCAGAACCTATTACGACAACCACTGCAGCTCCTACTACAACAACTACAACTTCAGCTCCTACGACAACCACAACAACAGCACCTCCAACAACTGTAGCTCCCACGATAACTGCAGCTCCAACTACAGCTTTAGCATCTACGACAACCACTGCATCCTTAACTCCAACAACAGCTGCTCCTAAGACCACTGTAACTCCACAACCTACTACGACAACCAGTGCAGCTCCTACTACAACCACTGCTGTTCTAACGACCACAGTGATTGCAGCACCTTCTACAATAACTACAACTTCAGCTCCTATGACAACCACAACAACAGCACCTACATCAACTATAGCTCCCACGACAACTGCAGCTCCTACAACAGCTTTAGCATCTACGACAACCACTGCAGTCCTAACAACAACAACTGCTGCTCCTACGACCACTACAGCTCCAGAACCTATTACGACAACCACTGCAGCTCCTGCTACAACAACTACAACAACTACAACTTCAGCTCCTACGACAACCACAAAAACAGCACCTCCAACAACAGTATCTCCCATGACAACTGCAGCTCCTACAACAGCTTTAGCATCTACTTCAACAACTGCAGCCCTAACTACAACAACTGCTGCTCCTACGACCACTACAGCTCCAGAACCTATTACGACAACCACTGCAGCTCCTGCTACAACAACTACAACAACTACAACTTCAGCTCCTACGACAACCACAACAACAGCACCTCCAGCAACTGCTGCTCCTATGACCACTGTAACTCCACAACCTACTACGACAACCAGTGCAGCTCCTACTACAACAACTGCTGTTCTAACAACCACAGTGACTGCAGCACCTTCTACAATAACTACAACTTCATCTCCCACGACAACCACAACAACAGCACCTACATCAACTGTAGCTCCCACGACAACTGCAGCTCCTACAACAGCTTTAGCATCTACGACAACCACTGCAGCCCTAACAACTGCAGCTCCTACGACCACTGTAACTCCACAACCTACTACGACAACCAGTGCAGCTCCTACTACAACAACTGCTGTTCTAATGACCACAGTGACTGCAGCACCTTCTACAACAACTACAACTTCAGTTCCAACGACAACCACAACAACAGCACCTCCAACAACTGTAGCTCCCACGACAACTGCAGCTCCTACAAAAGCTTTAGCATCTACGACAACCACTGCAGCCCTAACTACAACAACTGCTGCTCCTACGACAGCCACAACAACACCACCTACTACAACACCTGCAGTTCCTACAACTGAAGCTCACACGACCACTCCACCTGCTCTACTTACTACAACAATCACAACTACAGCTCCTGATACAACAACTGTAACTTCTACGCCAACCACAGCAGCTGCCTCTACGACAACCACAGCAGCTCCAACTACAATAATGGCTGCTCCAACGACCACTACAGCTCCTGAACCTATTGTGACAACCGATGCAGCTCCTACTACACCAACTGCTATTCTTATGACCACCACGACTGCAGCACCATCTTCAACAACTACAACTTTAGCTCCTATGACAACCACTTCAACAGCACCTACTACAATAACTGCAGTTCCAACAACTGTAGCTCCTGCTACCACTACACCTGCTGTACCTACTACAACAGTCACAACTGCAGCTCCTGTTACAACAACTGAAGCTTTTACGTCAACCACAGCATCTGCCTCTACGATAACCACTGCTGCTCTAACTAAAACAACGGCTGCTCCAATGACCACTTCATCTCCAGAACATTCTCTGACAGAACCTACTCCTACGACTGCTATGACTGCAGAACCTACCACAACAGCAACTGCAGCTCCTACAACATATGCTGTCCCTAATAAAGCAACATCTGGAGCACCTTCTACCATAACTACATCTACAGCTCCTACGACAACCACAACAACAGCACCTACTACAACACCTGCAGTTTCTACAACTGTAGCTCCCACGACCTTTACACCTGCTGTACTTACTACAACAACCACAACTACATCTCCTGCTACAACAATTGTAGCTTCTCTGTCAACCATAGCAGCTGCCTCTAGGATATCCACTGCAGCTCTAACTAAATCATCTGCTGCTCCAACGACCACTACAACTTCTGAACCTGTTATAGCAACCGGTGCAGCTCCTACTACACCAGCTGCTATTCTTACGACCAACACGGCTGTAGCACCATCTTCAACAACTACAACTTTAGCTCCTATAACAACCACGTCAACAGCACCTACTACATCACCTGCAGTTCCTGCAACTGCTGCTCCTACAACCCCTTCAACTCCAGAACCTATTATAACAGAACCTACTTCTACTACTGCTACGATTGCAGAACCTACCACGACATCCACTGCAGCTCCTACTACAACATCTGCTGTTCTTTCGACCTCAACGACTGCAGCACCTTCTACAACAACTACAACATCAGCTCCTACGACAACCACAACAACAGCACCTACTACAAAACCTGCAGTTTCTACAACTGTAGCTCCTACTACCACTACAACTGCTGTACTTACTACAACAATCACAACTGGAGCTCCTGCTACAACAACTGTAGCTTCTATGTCAACCACAGCAGCTGCCTCTACGATAACCACTGCATCTCTAACTAAAACAACTCCTGCCCCAACAACCACTACATCTCCAGAACCTACTCCGACAGAACCTACGAGCACTACAACTCTAGAACCTATTAAGACAACCACTGCATCTGTGACAGAACCTACTTCTACTACTGCTACGACTGCAGAACCTACCACGACAGCCACTGCAGCTCCTACTACAACAACTGCTGTTCTTACGACCACAACGCCTGCAGCACCTTCTACAACAACTACAACTCCTACTCTTATGACAACCACAACAACAGCACCTACTACAACACCTGCAGTTCCTACAACTTTAGCCCCCACGACACCTGCTCTACTTACTACAACAATCACAACCACATCTCCTGCTAAGTCAACTGTAGCTTCTACGTCAACCACAGTAGCTGCCTCTACGACAACCACTTCAGCTCTAACTACAAAAAGTGCTACTATTACGATTACTACAACTCCAGATTCTACAACCACAGAACCCACTCATATGACTCCTATAACTGCAGGTATTTCCAGAGCAACAACTGCAGCTGCTACTACAACAACTACGACCACGACACCTGCTGTACCTACTATAACAATTATAACTACAGCTCCTGCTACAACAACTGTAGCTTCTCTGTCAACCACAGCAGCTGCCCCTTTGACAACCACTGCAGCTCCTTTGACAACCACTGCAGCTCTTACGAAAACAACTGTAACTCATACGACAACAGCTGTTGGTCCTTTGACCACCACAACTGTAGAACCTATTTTAACATCTACATCTGAAGCTACAACAACAACCACAATTACATCAGCTAGTACAGCACCTGCAGTTCCTACAGCAAATGCTGCTTCTATGACAACTCCAGGTCCTACGTCAACTGCAGCTCTTACGACAACTACTGTAGGTCCTACAACCAATACAACTGGAGCTACTACAACAACTGCAACCACAGGTCCTACTACAATAAATATAGCTCCTACAACATCAACTGTAGCTCCTACGGCCTCTGTGATTGCAGAACCTACTACGACAACTCTACCTCCTACGACAACACCTGCAGCTGCTACCACAATAACTGTATCTCTTCCAAACACTACAACAGCAGTAATTATTACAAATCCCACAATTAAAGCTCTTACTACAATAAATGTTGATCCCATGACAACCACAACAACAGCCCCTACAACAACCAGTGCTGTTCTAACTACAACAACTGTGGGTTCAACAACCACTACATCTGCCGCATCTCCTACATCAACCACAACAGCAACACCTACAATGACAACAGTAGCTTTTACAACAAATGAAGCTCCTACGTCAATAAATGTAGCTCCTATATCCACTACACCTGCAGTACATACTACTGTAGCTTCAATGCCCACTACAACAGCAGCACCTACAATGACAACTGAATCTCTTATGACCAATACAAATGCAGCACCAACTATGACAACTGCCATTCTTACTACAACCACAACTACAGCTTTTACAAGAACTTCCATAATCCCTACTACCACCAGCACAAAAGAAACTCCTACTACCATAACTATAATGGCAGTTCCTATAACCACCACAACTTTAGCTTCTTCTACGACAACCAAAACATCAACTGCAACATTGACAACTACAAATACATCTCCAACAATCGCAACTCAACCTCTTAAAACCACCTCCATCAATGTTGCTTCTATTACAACAATTAATACTGCAGGTCCTACAAGCACCACCACAACTGGTAGTTCTCATTCTACAACAACGACTCCAACTGCAGCACCTACAAGTACAACCGCAATTGTACTTCCTACCTCGACAACCAGAACTGCAACTTATAACTCAACTTCTATGGCTTCAGTGACATCAACAACTAGGTAAGCAAGATAATTTTGTACAATTCAATTAACACTTTGTCAATCAAGGACCCTTTGCAACAATGAACCATGTATATCCATGCTTGTGTCGTTAACTATTGATGTTTTAATAAAAGCATCCAAAATGTCAACCTTTCTTGAGAAAAGCTCTTTGAGTACATCAGTAAGTGGAAAGGTGCTATATAAATCGATTCCATTATTATTAATGTGCTTGATGAAGGCAAGACCACTAGATTTCTTACATTCTTCTTCTAATTATTTAAACATTTTCAAAACTTGATAAACTATAACAATTTAAATAAGTATAAATTGGCATATAATAACACACCAAAACTAATATTAACTCTTGAACCTTTCAAGCTAGAGAGACCGAACCAACTTTCATATGTTCAGGCTATCCTATCCTATCATATCCTTTCCATCAATCAATCTTTCCATCTACTTACTTTTTCCAATTATAACCAGTCACTACTATTACTACTGCATTGACTGCCACTATTATTACTTATTTTACAACCAAGAATTATTTAAGATATGCTAGCAAGCGCACACATTTTCTTTAGGAAATGTAATTTTCCATGTATTATTATTTTCTCTTAGATTCGGCACAGTGGGAGTTTTTGTTAAACTGATATTCAAGGTCAAAACACCAGTCCCCACTGAGGATGATGTCCTTGGTGCCGTCAAGAAGCAATTGTCTCCTCAGTTCACGACCACTCAAACCACCTTCCAGAATGCAACTTATATCAGTGAGTTCAACAAATTAAGCTTCATGAAGACATTTATTTCCACTCTATAAAATCATTTCTTAATAAATAAACATTCAACTGCTCCTGCTATCTAAATACTTCTTGAGTGTTTTTTAATATTGTTGAAACTCCTAAATTGTAGCAGTTCATTTGATCTGCTGCTATAGTGACCATTTTTTTGTGTGCTCACAGAACTTACAGATGCTTCATTTGCCATCGACCTTGGTTTCAAAATAACCAATGTAACCCAGGAGTCTCTAAGTAATAGACTCACACTCACCATTGAGACCGAAACCCAGATACAGGATTCAATTAACAGACTAGTAAGATACTGTACCTCTACACATAAGATACATCCATGGTCATGTTCAGGTCATGATAGTTATGGACAACTTGATGTTTTGTTCCCTTTTAGCTCCATAAGGTTCTCAGTGAACCAGTCGGCAAACAGTTTCAATTTCCCAACGCCAAATTCATGTAAGTACAACGTCATAGCCTTGAACCAACCCATCTTTCTCAACTGCACACCTTAGAATTTCAGCAGATTTCATTTAGCTGCCGCTTGTACAGCTAAACAGGATGAAGGGAACATGTTTAACTCTCAGACAAAACCCAATTTTACTTTCACAGTGCTGATGGCACTGAAATCACGGCAAACGTGACGTATGTTTACAAAGAGGAAGATGTCAACCACCCTAGTGGTTTTCTACAGGAAGTCTTAAAAGTCTCAGGTATGCTGCTGTTGTAACCATATGGTTGTCATTTCTATGTTTTTTTATGACAGCGAGTAATCAAACACCACGTAACGTGTATAATACTCAATCTCATAAACACTTATTTCTCTGTTATATGAGATATTACAAGTTTATAATCCCTCTAAAATGTATTTTCCTTTCTATTCTAGGTCTCCTGACCACCACTGTTTCCCCAACAACAACAACAACAACAACAACTACCAACACCACACCACTTCCTACCCTTTTGACTTCAGTGACATCAACAACTAGGTAAGCAATATCATTTATTATAATTATTTCACAATTCAATTAACCCTTTGTCAATCAAGGACCCTTTGCAACAATGAACCATGTATATCCATGCTTGTGTCGTTAACTACTGATGTTTTAATAAAAGCATCCAAAATGTCAACCTTTCTTTGAGTACATCAATCGGTCAAAAGGCGCAATATAAATCCAATCCATTATAATTAATGTGCTTGATGAAGGCAAGACCACTAGATTTCTTACCCACTTCTTCTAATTATTTGATTTATTTAGCCTGCTCTAGCACTTAAACTATTTAACCTATAAACACGGAGCTAACTTTCATCTATCCAGACATCCATTACTTAAATTGCTTGAGATTATATTTTAGATAGCATTTATTGTTTTTGTACCACATCAAAAAACAAATAAAGTAACAGCTCACAGCACAACACCTCTCCCCTATGACATACTTGTGTGTATGTACTAACATGTATGTGTAACTGACATATGCACACACACACACACAGGCAGACAGGCACACACGTACTACATGTTCATGTTTTTAATGTATGTAAATTGTAAAGTATTTTGTCTGAAATGTCTTTTCCTGTATATGTCGGAACCCATTAAGACTAGCTGTCGCAATTGTCGTCGGCTAATGGGGATCCTATTAAATCAAATCAAATAATATTTCTAATCAGCTCCCAATGCATTTCAATGGTAATAAAAGGTATGAAGACTTAGATGGAGAACATTTGGCCACGCTTCTTCTCCTAAACCGTTTAATCTATCAACACCAAACCAACGTTTATGTGTTCAGATTGGGCCATCTTAGATTGCTTGTCAAAAGCTTCAAATTCTCTAAAACTTTTATAGACTGTAACAAATCAATTTGCATAAATTGGCATTACACTTCATGGAGTCAATGCCAAACCTGAGAACTCAGGAGTAAATATTTAAAATACTGCTGCACCTTAACCATTTCAGCTGCAAACATTTAAAACAGCTTTAACATGTTCAAAACTGTATAAACTATAACAATTTAAAAGAATATAAATTAGCATATAATAACCCACTAAAAATAATAGTAACTCTTGAACCGTTCAAGCTAGAGAGACCGAACCAAATACAAATGTTCAGGCTATCCTATCCGATCCATCAATCAATCTTTCCATCAACCTAATTACTTCTAGAGTGACTTCCTCTACTATAACTTATTTTTACAAACATAAATTACTTTTAGACTAGGTTGCAAGCAAACACATTTTCTTTAGGAAATGTAATTTACATGTATTATTATTTTCTCTTAGATTCGGCACAGTGGTGGTTTTTGTTAAACTGATATTCAAGCTCAAAACACCAGTCCCCACTGAGGATGATGTCCTTGGTGCCGTCAAGAAGCAATTGTCTCGTCAATTCAGGACCACTCAAACCACCTACCAGAATGCAACTTATATCAGTGAGTTCAACAAATAAGGCTTCATGAAGACATTTTTTTCCACTCTATGAAATAATCTCTTAATAAGTAAACATTCAACTGCTCCTGCTATCTAAATACTTCTTGAATGTTTTTTAATGTTGCTGAAACTCCTAAATTGTAGCAGTTTATTTGATCTGTTGCTATAGTGACAATTTTTTTTGTGCTCACAGAACTTACAGATACTTCATTTGCCATCAACCTTGGTTTCAAAATAACCAATGTAACCCTGGAGTCTCTAAGTCATAGACTCACATTCACCAACGAGACCTACATCAAGATACAGGATTCAATTAACAGTCTAGTAAGATAATGTACATAAGATACATCCATGGTCATGTTCAGGTCATGATAGTAATTGACAACTTGATGTTTTTTCCCCTTTTAGCTCCATAAGGTTCTCAGTGAACCAGACGGCAAACAGTTTCAATTTCCCAACGCCAACTTCGTGTAAGTACAACGTCATAACCTGAAACCAACCCATCTTTCTCAACTGCACTCTTTAGAATTTCTGCAGATTTCATTTAGTTGCTGCTGGTACAGCTAAACAGGATGAAGGGAACATGTTTAACTCTCACACAAAACCCATTTTTACGTCCACAGTGCTGATGGCACTGAAATCACGGCAAATGTGACGTATGTTTACAAAGAGGAAGATGTCAACCACCCTAGTGGTTTTCTACAGGAAGTCTTAAAAGTCTCAGGTATGCTGCTTTTGTTACCATACGGTTGTCATTTCTATGTTTTTGTATGACAGTGAGTTATCAAACACCATGTAACGTGTATAATACTCAATCTCGAAAACACAGATATCAATGTTATATGACATATTTCAAGTTTATAATCCCTCTAAAATGTATTTTCATTTCCATTCTAGGTCTCCTGACCACCACTGTTGCCCCAACAACAACTACCAACACCACACCACTTCCTACCCTTTTGCTGACCACTCCTTTCAATACCACAAGTGTTGGAGGTTTTCCTGGCTGGGCTTTGGCCATTATCATTCCTTGTGGCATCGCTATCATTCTGGTACCGCTGTGGATCCTGCTATGTGTACGTATAGGCTTGTGTTCACATGTGTACTCTGAAAATAGTTGACAAAGTATTTAATCAAATAAGCTGTTTAATTTCTGCAATAATATGTTGCATGTGAATCATGCTTCCCCATCTTTCTTTTGCAGTGTATGCTATGTGGCTGCTGTGCAGCTGTAAGGAGACGCTGGCACAGACGCAGATCTTACAATGTACAGTACACCACCAGAAATGGACTCTTCTGAGGTGACAACACTAACATCAGTAGGCAACTGTCATCACAAGAACAGTCAATTATCTATCTATATCTGCTAATCAGGAGGTTTCATTGGGTACTTGCATCTATTTTTTTAACACAAAAAGAAAATTCATAATGGGCTTAATAATCCACAGGTGTTTTGTGCATTGTACAATTTTTTATATTATACATCTGATTGTTAATCAAAGTTACAGCTGAGCTGAACAGCATGTATGTTTATGTATTTATTAGCTATGTAATTTATGTGGTTTCAAGCTGTGCTGTCCACTGACTAAAACAGTTTTCAGTTATTTATTGAATGTATAATAAGGTAGATAAAAATATTAATTTGAGTTTTGTTATTTCCTCTCTTGATTAACTATTAACTAACTTATTTTCAACTGCAATACAGTACTTGTTTCTTCATCACACAGTTTGACAAATGTAATAAAGACTTTGCAAATCAGTATTAAGAAAACATTGTATGAATTGGTTTGACTCATGAGGGTTATTACAGACATCACATCTAAACATCAAAGGAAGTCAAGATTGTCCGACCTGGCACCTTACGCTCAGAAATATCTAACACAATTTAATATCTACAGTACTCATTCAAGGGTTTTTCTTTCTTTTTACTATTTTCTACATTGTAGAATAATAGTGAAGATATCAAAACTGTGAAATAACATGGAATCATGTACTAACCAAAAAAGTGTTCAACAAATAAAAATATATTTTAGTTTTTAAATTCTTCAAAGTAGCCACCCTATGCCTTGATGGCAGCTTTGCACATGCTTGGCATTCTCTCAACCAGCTTCACATGGAATGGTTTTCCAACAGTCTTGAAGTAGTTCCCACATATGCTGAGCTGCTTTTCCTTCAATCTGCAGTCCAACTCATCCTAACCATCTCTATTGGGTTGAGGTCGGGTGATTGTGGAGGTTAGGTCATCTGATTTAGCTCTCCATCACTCTTCTTCTTGGTCAAATAGCCCTTACACAACCTGGAGGAATGTCGGGTCATTGCCCAGTTGGAAAACAAATGATAGTCACACTAAGCGCAAACCAGATCGGATGGCGTATCACTGCAGAATGCTGTGGGTGCCATGATGGTTAAGTGTGCCTTGAATTCTAAATAAATCACAGACAGTGTCACCAGCAAAGCACCCTCACACCATCACACCTCTTCCAAGTCTCTTCTTATTATTGGTATCCTTTAGTTGTTGTTTCTTTTCAGCAATTCGACCATGAAGGCCTGATTCATGCAGTCATCTCGCTCTCGCTCTCTTCTCTCCCCTCTCACTAATGTCGAGAACTGTTCTATAATTGAACATGTTTCTTGTTTGTCTATCTTTTCTGTGTCTTTGTCTACATGTTTATATATGTTTACAGCAAGCAAGGGGAAGATATCAGAATAGTGACATTGGGGAAAAATAACATATTGTATGGAAAACATTTGTACTGTAGTGAAGCCGTCTCTATAGTAATGCAAGGCCTCTTTCATGATTATGTGAAATGTCAGTTGCTATGGAAATGCTGGGATGTGTTTTTCAATGATGTTAAAGGTAATTATGATGCAACTATGATGGTGATACGTATCCTCAACACTTCACACAGGAGCAACAGATCAATAGACACTCCACCCAGACCAGCGAGACACCCTTCAAGACCTGCAAGACCCCCCCCCCCTCATGAACCTACACATAGAGGACCCACGCCAAGAGGACTTACATACAGACCACACCACCCCCAGACACATTCACACCCCCACCCCAACCAATCAATACTCCCCCACGTCAACCATGCCCACACCCCATTTAGGCCCCCTCAGATCAGACCTATGCTACTCCTGCCCACCCCATGCACCCCACCCCCGCAAAGAGGGCCTCAACATGGAAGTCACACATACGCCCAGGTAGTGAGCGGGCAAACAGGCCCAACCCCCACTCTTACACTCGGCCAAGCCAATGGCACCTGCCAGATGCTCAGCAGGCTCTGCTCACACTTACTGGCCTGAGGCTAAACCACGACCAACAACATTGGACGCATTATGGAACAAAAAGCCTTCACTATATCATCTTGGAATATCCAAGGCCTGAGGTCATCTGCCTTTGGCCTAAAGAGCAGGAACCCGGACTTCACCAAAGAAATCGGTAATACAGACATTGTCATCCTGTAAGGAAACCTGGTATAGAGGAGACGGACCCACTGGTTGCCCTCTAGGTTACAGAGAGCTGGTAGTTCCATCCACCAAACTACCAAGTGTGAAACAGGGAAGGGACTCATGGGGTATGCTAATTTGGTATAGAGCAGACCTAACTCACTCCATTAAATTAATCAAAACAGGAACATTTTACATTTGGCTAGAAATTCAAAAGGAAATTATCTTAACAGAGAAAAATGTCCTCCTGTGTGCTACCTATATCCCCCCACTAGAATCCCCATACTTTAATGAAGACAGCTTCTCCATCCTGGAGGGGGAAATCAATCATTTCCAGGCCCAGCGACATATACTAGTCTGTGGCGACCTAAATGCCAGAACCGGACAAGAACCTGACACCCTCAGCACACAGGGGGACAAACACCTGCCTGCAGGTGACAGCATTCCCTCCCACATATGTCCCCCCTAGGCACAACTATGACAACATAACCAACAAAAACGTGTCACAACTCCTGCAGCTCTGTCGCACGCTGGGTATGTACATAGTCAATGGTAGGCTTCGAGGGGACTCCTATGGTAGGTACACCTATAGCTTGGCAGTAGTACTGTAGACTACTTTATCACTGACCTCAACCCAGAGTCTCTCAGAGCGTTCACAGTCAGCCCACTGACACCCCTATCAGACCACAGCAAAATCACAGTCTACTTGAACAGAGCAATTCTCAATCATGAGGCATCAAAGCCAAAGGAACTGAGTAACATTAAGAAATGCTATAGATGGACGGAATGCATTTTGGAAACCTACCAAAAAACAATTTGGCAACAACAAATTCAATCCCTTTTAGACAATTTCCTGGGTAAAACCTTCCACTGTAATAGTGAAGGTGTAAACTTGGCAGTAGAAAATCTTAACTGTATATTTGACCTCTCAGCTTCCCTATCAAATCTAAAAATTTCAAATAGAAAAGCGAAGAAAATGAACAACAATGACAAATTGTTTGATGAAGAATGCAAAAATCTAAGAAAGAAATTGAGAAACATGTCCAACCAAAAACATAGAGACCCGAAAAACCTGAGTCTACGCCTTCACTATGGTGAATCACTAAAACATTACAGAAAAACATACAACATTATAAAATCCATGTACACAAACAACAAGTGTGCGGTTAAAATAGGTAAAAAACACACACATTTCTTCACACAGGTTCGTGGGGTGAGACAGGGATGCAGCTTAAGCCCCACCCTCTTCAACATATATATCAACGAATTGGCGCGGGCACTAGAAAAGTCTGCAGCACTCGGCCTCACACTACTAGAATCCGAGGTCAAATGTCTAATGTTTGCTGATGATCTGGTGCTTCTGTCACCAACCAAGGAGGGCCTACAGCAGCACCTAGATCTTCTGCACAGATTCTGTCAGACCTGGACCCTGACAGTAAATCTTAGTAAGACCAAAATAATGGTGTTCCAAAAAAGGTTCATCCACCAGGACCACAAATACAAATTCCATCTAGACACTGTTGCCCTAGAGCACACAAAAAACTATACATTCCTTCGCCTAAACATCAGCGCCACAGGTAACTTCCACGAAGCTGTGAACGATCTGAGAGACAAGGCAAGAAGGGCATTCTATGCCATCAAAAGGAACATAAATTTCAACATACCAATTAGGATCTGGCTTAAAATACTCAAATCAGTCATAGAGCCCATTGCCCTTTATGGTTGTGAGGTCTGGGGTCTGCTCACCAACCAAGACTTCACAAAATGGGACAAACACCAAATTGAGACTCTGCATGCAGAATTCTGCAAAAATATCCTCCGTATACAACATAGAACACCAAATAATGCATGCAGAGCAGACTTAGGCCGATACCCACTAATTATCAAAATCCAGAAAAGAGCCGTTAAATTCTACAACCACCTAAAAGGAAGCGATTCCTAAACCTTCCACAACAAAGCCATCACCTACAGAGAGATGAACCTGGAGAAGAGTCCCCTAAGCAAGCTGGTCCTGGGGCTCTGTTCACAAACACAAACACACCCCACAGAGCCCCAGGACAGCAGCATAATTAGACCCAACCAAATCATGAGAAAACAAAAAGATAACTACTTGACACATTGGAAAGAATGAACAAAAAAAACAGAGCAAACTAGAATGCTATTTGGCCCTAAACAGAGAGTACACAATGGCAGAATACCTGACCACTGTGACTGACCCAAACTTAAGGAATGCTTTGACTATGTATAGACTCAGTGAGCATGGCCTTGCTATTGGCTGCACTTCCTAACCTCCTGCCCAATGTATGACCATATTAGAGAGACATATTTCCCTCAGATTACACAGATCCACAAAGAATTCGAAAACAAATCACATTTTGATAAACTCCCATATCTACTGGGTAAAATTCCACAGTGTGCAATCACAGCAGCAAGATGTGTAACCTGTTGCCGCAAGAAAAGGGTAACCAGTGAAGAACAAACACCATTGTAAATACAACCCATATTTATGCTTATGTCACGTTCTGACCTTTTATTTCCTTTGTTTTGTCATTATTTAGTATGGTCAGGGTGTGAGTTGGGGTGGGCAGTCTACGTTTGTTTTTCTATGATTTGGGTATTTCTATGTTTCGGCCTAGTATGGTTCTCAATCAGAGGCAGGTGTCATTAGTTGTCTCTGATTGAGAATCATACTTAGGTAGCCTGGGTTTCACTGTGTTTTTGTGGGTGATTGTTCCTGTCTCTGTGTTTGCACCAGATAGGACTGTTTTGGGTTTTCACGTTTCTTGTTTTTGTATTCAGTTGTTCATGTGTACATTTACGTATTAAAAGAACCATGGACACTTACCACGCCGCATATTGGTCCTCTGATCCTTTTCGCCTCTCCTCTTCTTCCGAATCCCTTACAGCTTATTTATTTTCCCTTGTCTACATTAACCATTTGTACCTTGTTACAAAACTGTATATATATATATATATATATATATATAATATGACATTTGTAATGTCTTCATTGTTTTGAAACTTCTATATGTGTAATGTTTACTGTTCATTTTTATTGTTTATTTCACTTTTGTATATTATCTACCTCACTTGCTCTGGCAATGTTAACACACGTTTCCCATGCCAATAAAGCCCCTTGAATCGAATTGAATTGATACGATATGGATTACAATTATCATCCTCAAATGCACTACATGTTACACACATAGACACTCAACCATGCAAATTGGCGGGGATATTATTTATTTGGATATCACACATTATAGTCTTACTCTTAAACAGACATCGTACACACTCACTAAATCACATCCAATATCATATACATCAACCTACTCAGATTTACTACACAAATAATATCTTGTCTCAATTGTCTAACATCTGTGGCATTGGCTCACAGGCAAACAGGCAAGGGAATAAAACAAATATTGCTAGAATCTATTTATTGAATTCTAAATATCATTTGAAAGCTCTAATTTTGACCATCATACTACCTCTTATGTTAGTAAGTTTACAAGCACTAATTATGGTCAGAGATACTGATACTGAGAATAGTATCTAGTTATGGTAAGGGGTGAAATAAGTATAGCCAGTTGTAATTGGTTTAGCAGATTATATATGTTTGGGTAGTCTCCCACATGCCCTTTGGCGAACACCAAACGTTTTTAGATTTTTTTTCTTGAATTAAGCAATAGCTTTTTTCTGGCCACTCTTCGGTTAAGCCCAGCTCTGTGGAGTGTATGGCTTAAAGTGGTCCTATGGACAGATACTCCAATCTCAGGGAGCTTTGCAGCTCCTTCAGGGTTATCCTTGGTCTTTTTGTTGCCTCTCTGATTCATGCCCTCCTTACCTGGTCCGTGAGTTTTGGTGGGCGGCCCTCTCTTGGCAGATTTGTTGTTCAAATCAAAGTTTCTGATATTTTTTTATAACCCAAACCTGATCTGATCTGTACTTCTCCACAACTTTGTCCCTGACCTGTTTGGAGAGCTCCTTGTTATTCATGGTGCCACTTGCTTGGTGGTGCCGCTTGCTTGGTGGTGCCCCTTGCTTAGTGGTGTTGCAGACTCTGGGGTCTTTCAGAACAGGTGTACATATACTGAGATCATGTGACAGATCATGTGACACAGGTTGCACACAGGTGACTTTATTGAACTAATTATGTGACTTCTAAAGGTTATTGTTTGCACCAGATCTTATTTAGGGGCTTCATAGCAAAGAGGTTAATACATATGCACCCACCAATTTTCCGTTTTTTATTTTTTAGAATTTTAAGAAACAAATTATTTTTATTCATTTCACTCCACCAATTTGGACTCTTTTGTGTATGTCCATCACACGACATCCAAATAAAATCCATTTAAATTACAGGTTGTAATGCAACAAAATAGGAAAAACACCAAGGGGGATGAATACTTCTGCAAGGCACTGTAATCAAGCCTTTTTTGATATACTAATCACGCCATTGTTAGATTGTTTTAACTATTCCTATAGAAATGGTAGTCTTTCAGGTACTCAGCAGGAAGGTCTGATTTCACTATTATTAAAACAAGACCCAGATGGCAAATATAAAGATCCAGTCTATCTAGAAAACTGGAGGCCCCTTTCACTTTAATTTGGTAATGCTAAAAACTATTGAAATGCAAAGCACTTAGAATTAAAAAGGTTTTACCAGTTATTGTTCATCATGATCAGACAGGTTTTTTACATGGACGATACACAGGTGCTAATATATGACAACTACTAGAAATAATAGAACATCATAAAACATCTAAGAAGCCAGGCTTGATATTTATAGCAGATTTTGAAAAGGCCTTTGATAAAGTAAGACTGGATTTTATTTATAAATGCCCAGATTTTTTTCAATTTCGGTGATTCTCTTATAAAATGGCTAAAACTAATATACAGCTACCCCATATGTAAAATAGTAAATAGCAGCTACTTCTCAGAAAGTTCTGAATTGTCAAGAGCGGTTACACAAGGTTGTCCGTTGTCACCATATCTATTTATTATGGCCATTGAAATGCTAGCTATTAATATCAGATCCATTAACATTAGAGGATAAGAAATCCAAGGCTTAAAAACAAAGGTGTCCATGTATGCCGATGACTAAATTTTTAAATAAGTCCGCATGCTAGACTAAAACCAAATGATAATGATAAGTGATAAGTGTACAATATTACGTATTGGATCTTTAAAAAATACAACTTTTACATTACCCTGCAGTTTACCTATGAAATGGGCTGACGGTGAAGTAGACATTCTTGGTATTCATATCACAAAATATATAAATGAGCTCTCCACAATGAATTTCAATAGAAAACTAGATCCTGCAACAATGGACATGTAAATATCTGTCTATTTATGAAAAAATTGCCCTGATTAACTATTTGGTCATAGCTTAAATTCTTGTTAATATAACTGCACTGTCCAATTGACAGGAGCTATTACTGCGAAAAAATGCCATGCTATTGTTTGTAGCAACAAAACACTTTTTTCACCGGGATAGGTTTGATAAATTCACCTCTGAAGGTGAATTGCGTAATTACATTCGGAAATCTTGCTCTGATTTATCATCCAAAGCGTCCCAGAGATAACATGAAGCGTCGTTTTGTTAGATAAAATCATATTTGATATCCTAAAAAGGTCCATATATCATGCACGATCGATTTTGTACTTCCACTCATTCAATTTGCAAAGAAAGGAATCTGTGAAAATCTCACCCGTTGTTTCAAAGAGTCAAATCACATTCATATGTATTCCTCAGAGATCCTAGAAGGTAACAAGACTTCACTATATCATTAGGGGTGTATTAGGGGACTATATCCTTGTCAAACAAGCACCAATCGTGGTCAAACAAAGCTAGCTAGATAGCCAATGAGCTGGGATTTACGGGAGTATATGGAAACGACGTACAGTTGAAGTCGGAAGTTTACATACACCTTTACCAGATACATTTAAACTCAGTTTTTCACATTTCCTGACATTTAATCTTAGTAAAAATTCCCTGTCTAAGGTCAGTTAGGATCACCACTTTATTTTAAGAATGTGAAATGTCAGAATTATAGTAGAGAGAATTATTTATTTCAGCTTTTATTTCTTTCATCACATTCACAGTGGGTCAGAAGTTTACAAACACTCAATTAGTATTTGGTAGCACTGCCTTGAAATTGCTTAGCTTGGGTCAAACCTTTCAGATAGCCTTCCACAAGCTTCCCACAATAAGTTTGGGGAAGTTTGGCCCATTCTTCCTGACGGAGCTGGTGTAACTGAGTCAGGTTTGTAGGCCTCCTTGCTCGCACACACTTTTTCAGTTCTGCCCACAAATGTTCAATAGGGTTGAGGTCAGGGCTTTGTGATGGCCACTCCAATACCTTGACTTTGTTGTCCTTAATCCATTTTGCCACAACTTTGGAAGTATGCTTGGGGTCATTGTTCATTTGGAAGACCCATTTGCGACCAAGCTTTAACTTCCTGACTGACGTCTGATGTTGCTTCAATATATCCACATAATTTTTTCCCCTCATGATGCTATCTATTTTGTGAAGTGCACCAGTCCCTCCTGCAGCAAAGCACCCCCACAACATGATGCTGCCACCCCCGTGCTTCACGGTTGGGATGGTGTTCTTCGGCTTGCAAGCCTCACCCTTTTTCCTCCAAACATAACGATGGTCATTATGGCCAAACAGTTCTATTTTTGTTTCATCAGACCAAAGGACATTTCTCCAAAAAGTACAATCTTTGTCCCTATGTGCAGTTGCAAACCGTAGTCTGCCGTTTTTATGGCAGTTTTGGAGCAGTGGCATCTTCCTTGACTGACTCTCACTTTAGCAGTGATAAATTCATGAACTTCTTTGAGGAAAAGATTATGATTATTAGAAAGCAAATTATGGACTCCTCTTTAAATCTGCGTATTCCTTCAAAGCTCAGTTGTCCTGAGTCTGCACAACTCTCCCAGGACCTAGGATCAAGAGAGACGCTCAAGTGTTTTAGTACTATATCTCTTGACACAATGATGAAAATAATCATGGCCTCTAAACCTTCAAGCTGCATCCTGGACCCTATTCCAACTAAACTACTGAAAGAGCTGCTTCCTGTGCTTGGCCCTCCTATGTTGAACATAATAAACGGCTCTCTATCCACCGGATGTGTACCAAACTCACTAAAAGTGGCAGTAATAAAGCCTCTCTTGAAAAAGCCAAACCTTGATCCAGAAAATATAAAAAACTATCGGCCTATATCGAATCTTCCATTCCTCTCAAAAATTGTAGAAAAGGCTGTTGTGCAGCAACTTACAGCCTTCCTGAAGACAAACAATGTATACGAAATGCTTCAGTCTGGTTTTAGACCCCATCATAGCACTGAGACGGCACTTGTGAAGGTGGTAAATGACATTTTAATGGCATCGGACCGAGGCTCTGCATCTGTCCTCGTGCTCCTAGACCTTAGTGCTGCTTTTGATACCATCGATCACCACATTCTTTTGGAGAGATTGGAAACCCAAATTGGTCTACACGGACAAGTTCTGGCCTGGTTTAGATCTTATCTGTCGGAAAGATATCAGTTTGTCTCTGTGAATGGTTTGTCCTCTGACAAATCAACTGTAAATTTCGGTGTTCCTCAAGGTACCGTTTTAGGACCACTATTGTTTTCACTATATATTTTACCTCTTGGGGATGTTATTCGAAAACATAATGTTAACTTTCACTGCTATGCGGATGACACACAGCTGTACATTTCAATGAAACATGGTGAAGCCCCAAAATTGCCCTTGCTAGAAGCATGTGTTTCAGACATAAGGAAGTGGATGGCTGCAAACTTTCTACTTTTAAACTCGGACAAAACAGAGATGCTTGTTCTAGGTCCCAAGAAACAAGAATCTTCTGTTGAATCTGACAATTAATCTTAATGGTTGTACAGTCATCTCAAATAAAACTGTGAAGGACCTCGGCGTTACTCTGGATCCTGATCTCTCTTTTGAAGAACATATCAAGACCATTTCAAGGACAGCTTTTTTCCATCTACGTAACATTGCAAAAATCAGAAACCTTCTGTCCAAAAACGATGCAGAAAAATTTATCCATGCTTTTGTCACTTCTAGGTTAGACTACTGCAATGCTCTACTTTCCGGCTACCCGGATAAAGCACTAAATAAACTTCAGTTGGTGCTAAATACGGCTGCTAGAATCCTGACTAGAACCAAAAAATTTGATCATATTACTCCAGTGCTAGCCTCTCTATACTGGCTTCCTGTCAAAGCAAGGGCTGATTTCAAGGTTTTACTGCTAACCCACAAAGCATTACATGGGCTTGCTCCTACCTATCTCTCTGATTTGGTCCTGCCGTACATACCTACACGTACGCTACGGTCACAAGACGCAGGCCTCCTAATTGTCCCTAGAATTTCTAAGCAAACAGCTGGAGGCAGGGCTTTCTCCTATAGAGCTCCATTTTTATGGAACGGTCTGCCTACCCATGTCAGAGACGCAAACTCGGTCTCAACATTTAAGTCTTTACTGAAGACTCATCTCTTCAGTGGGTCATATGATTGAGTGTAGTCTGGCCCAGGAGTGGGAAGGTGAACGGAAAGGCTCTGGAGCAACGAACCGCCCTTGCTGTCTCTGCCTGGCCGGTTCCCCTCTTTCCACTGGGATTCTCTGCCTCTAACCCTATTACAGGGGCTGAGTCACTGGCTTACTGGGGCTCTCTCATGCCGTCCCTGGAAGGGGTGCGTCACCTGAGTGGTTGATTCACTGATGTGGACATCCTGTCTGGGTTGGCGCCCCCCCTTGGGTTGTGCCATGGCGGAGATCTTTGTGGGCTATACTCGGCCCTGTCTCAGGATGGTAAGTTGGTGGTTGAAGATATCTCTCTAGTGGTGTGGGGGCTGTGCTTTGGCAAAGTGGGTGCGGTTATATCCTCCCTGTTTGGCCCTGTCCGGGGGTGTCCTTGGATGGGTCCACAGTGTCTCCTGACCCCTCCTGTCTCAGCCTCCAGTATTTATGCTGCAGTAGTTTATGTGTCGGGGGGCTAGGGTCAGTTTGTTATATCTGGAGTACTTCTCCTGTCCTATTCGGTGTCCTGTGTGAATCTAAGTGTGCGTTCTCTAATTCTCTCCTTCTCTCTTTCTTTCTCTCTCTCTCTCGGAGGACCTGAGCCCTAGGACCATGCCCCAGGATTACCTGACATGATGACTCCTTGCTGTCCCCAGTCCACCTGGCCGTGCTGCTGCTCCAGTTTCAACTGTTCTGCCTTCTTATTATTCGAACATGCTGGTCATTTATGAACATTTGAACATCTTGGCCATGTTCTGTTATAATCTCCACCCGGCACAGCCAGAAGAGGACTGGCCACCCCACATATGCTCTCTCTAATTCTCTCTTTTTTTCTCTCTCTCGGAGGACCTGAGCCCTAGGACCATGCCCCAGGACTACCTGACATGATGACTCCTTGCTGTCCCCAGTCCATCTGACCGTGCTGCTGCTCCAGTTTCAACTGTTCTGCCTTATTATTATACGACCATGCTGGTCATTTATGAACATTTGAACATCTTGGCCATGTTCTGTTATAATCTCCACCCGGCACAGTCAGAAGAGGACTGGCCACCCCACATAGCCTGGTTCCTCTCTAGGTTTCTTCCTAGGTTTTGGCCTTTCTAGGGAGTTTTTCCTAGCCACCGTGCTTCTACACCTGCATTGCTTGCTGTTTGGGGTTTTAGGCTGGGTTTCTGTACAGCACTTTGAGATATCAGCTGATGTACGAAGGGCTATATAAATACATTTGATTTGATTTGATTTGATTCCTTGCTGAGCAGGCTTTCAGGTTATGTCGATATAGGACTCGTTTTACTGTGGATATAGATACTTTTCTACCTGTTTCCTTCAGCATCTTCACAAGATCCTTTGCTGTTGTTCTGGGATTGATTTGCACTTTTCGCACCAAAGTACGGTCATCTCTAGGAGACAGAATGCGTCTCCTTCCTGAGCGGTGTGACGGCTGCATGGTCCCATGGTGTTTATACTTGCGTACTATTGTTTGTACAGATGAACATGGTACCTTCAGGCTTTTTGGAAACTGCTCCGAAGGATGAACCAGACTTCTGGGGGTCTACAATTTATTTCTGAGGTCTTGGCGGATTTCTTTAGATTTTCCTGTGATGTCAAGATAAGAGGCACTGAGTTTGAAGGTAGGCCTTGAAATCATCCACAGGTACACCTCCAATTGACTCAAATGATGTCAATTAGCCTATCAGAAGCTTCTAAAGCAGGACATCGTTTTCAGAAAATTACCAAGCTGTTTAAGGCACAGTCAACTTCGTGTATGTAAACTTCTGATCCACTGGAATTGTGATACGTTGAATTATAAGTGAAATAATCTGTCTGTAAACAATTGTTGGAATGTAGATGTACTAACCGACTTGCCAAAACTATAGTTTGTTAACAAGAAATTTGTGGAGTGGTTGAAAAACAAGTTTTAATGACTCCAACCTAAGTGTATCTAAACTTCCGACTTCAACTGTATACAATGAATATGAATTGGGTGGGTTGAGATAATTAAATATAAAAGCACTAAACCTCACCCTAAAAGCTTCACTTATTCCAAAGTTTTACTTGAACCCTAAATGGTTCTCAGGTAGATTACTAAGAAAAGCTCATTCATTGTCTAAAAATTGCCTTTTTACCTTTGTGAAGATTGCCATGTCTGATTTTTGCTGAATTGAAAATGATGCTTTTCTCAAAGTAAGTCTCTTTCAAACAAGCATTGCAGAGCCTACTACAATTTAAATTTCATTCCCCTGAAAATATATAACTATTATTACAATAAATATTATGGCTGAACTCAAATGTGCTGGTGATAAAATACCTGTATTTATGGGGAAGATGTTTGAAAAGGGTATTTTGTTCTTAAATGATATTGTAAATTGGAATGGTAGAGTTACATATTTCATGGAGTTATCAGAATTGTATGGGAAGGTCTGCTCAATCCAAGAGTACAACCAGTTGATTACACCATTACTCCAAACATGGAGGAAGCAGGAGGCAGCAGGATGAGATTGGGAACTGGTCTGTCTGTCCAATATAAAGGATCAAAACTGGCTGAGGAATAAAAATAGCATAAATAGGGAAGTATACCATTTTAATTTGAGGACCAGGATGTTGACAACTGTGCCATACAGATTGCAAAATAGTTTGGAAGAGATTTTTGATGTACCGATTCCATGGTAGGGTTTAAGAATTGATATATAAAACGACGCAGGATTCAAGAATTCATGCTTTTCAGATCAAATTATTATATAGAATTATTGAAACCAACAAAATGTTGAATATTTGGGGCATAAAATCATCGAAGCTCTGCAGATTTGGTTGTGAGGATACAGAATCAATAAACCATTTATTTTGTTATTGCCCTCAGGTAGTCCGATTCTGGTCTCAGGTTCAGGAATGTCTGAAAATGCATAACATTGATCTAAAATTGACCCTAGAAATAGTACTGACGGGAGATCTGGAGAGACCGGGTCAGTCAATTACTAATATACTAATACTCTTAGTAAAAGTATTTATCTTCAACTCGCAATCTGTGGATTCTATTTGATTAGATAGATTGAAACTGTGGGTTAAATATCACTGCATATTTGAATGATATACACTACCGTTCAAAAGTTTGGGGTTACTCCGGGATGTTGGCCTTCTAGGCAGAGTTGCAAAGAAAAAGCCATATTTCTGACCAGTGTCTGCGTTCTTTGGCCCATCTTAATCTTTTCTTTTCATTGGCCAGTCTGAGATATGGCTTTTTCTTTGCAACTCTGCCTATAAGGCTAGCATGCCGGGGGTCACCTCTTCACTGTTGACGTTGAGACTGGTGTTTTGCGGGTACTATTTAATGACGCTGCCAGTTGAGGACTTGTGAGGTGTCTGTTTCTCAAACTAGACACTCTAATGTACTTGTCCTCTTGCTCAGTTGTGCACCAGGGCCTCCCACTCCTGTTTCTATTCTGGTTAAAGCCAGTTTGCGCTGTTCTGTGTAGGGAGTAGTACACAGTGTTGTACGAGATCTTCAGTTTCTTGGCAATTTCTCACATGAAATAGCCTTCATTTTTCAATACAAGTATAGACTGACGAGTTTGAGGAGGCCAGTTTTATTGCTTCTTTAATCAAAACAACAGTTTCAGCTGTGCTAACATAATTGAAAAGGGTTTTCTAATAATCAATTAGCCTTTTAAAATGATAAACTTAGATTAGCTAACACAACGCGCCATTGGAACACAGTTGTGATGGTTGCTGATAATGGGCCTCTTAACGCCTATGTGCAATGATTCCTCCTTTAAAAGTTGCGAGCTTGCACCGCGGGATTTAGAGGTACCCAGCGTCACAGCTTCATTGCTCCAGACCACCACAAGGGGGAGTTAGAGCAATCATTATACATTTGGTCCCAAGGATGTTATATGACCAATCATATCGAGTGCCAATGACGAATTTTGACATGAGCCACTCGTGCCTGGTGGCATTCTTCAACAAAGATGGCTGACAAAACATTACGGTGGAACCAAATGTAAGTTGTTTTAACGTCATAACGAGTCAAGCAAAAAATGTACAATTGAGAGGAATATTTTAGTTAATGTAGAGACAAATGTTTGTGCATATTTTTTTTGTCATCAAGTTAATTTAGGAAAATCGCTATTTAGCTAGTTATCTGACTAGCTAACATTAGCCAGCTAGCTAGTGTTAGGAGAATGAATTTGTAATTAGTGTTGTTTAATGTTTTAGGGACTCCTGAGAAAACCAGCTAATCAGGCTGTCATCTTGTGAAACAGTGGATGTAAAGAATCTAGCTAGCTAAAGCATTGACTGCAAATTGAATGTACAATTATGTAAGCTTGCCTTGCAATGCAGCTGAAGTAACATAGCTAACTATTTACTTGCTTATTGTGTAGTGGAGAATAAAAATAACTGTTGTGTATGGACCCTGAAACGTTTGGTATGAATATTAGTTCAGAACCTAGCTATGAACCTCAGCTATCATAGTTGTTGTATCAACTTCAAGTCTGAATGGCGTTAAATGAAGCCTATGTGTAACCGGTGTGAAATGGCTAGGTAGTTAGAGGGGTGTGAGCTAATAGCGTTTCAATCGGTGACGTCACTCGCTCTGAGACCTTGAGGTAGTTGTAACGATGCTTCGAGGGTGGCTGTTATCGATGTGTGCAGAGGGTCCCTGGTTCGAGCCCAGGAGAGGGACAGAAGAAAAATGTTTACACAGTAGAATATAATAACTTTATTGTGTCAAGGATGCAAGTCCTATATACACATGTACTGTAGTTATTACCACGCATGAGATTCCCACATTGTAGCTTGTACATTGAATATATTCACTGATCAGGTACTCTTCCTTGGCAAATAAAGGTGTAGTTCAGGTATGAATCTCTGAGACATTTTTCAGACATATCAAACTCCATTATTTGAATGATGCTGTGTCTGCATGTGTGTATTACAATTATAAACTTTAACAGTGTTTCACCACTTCTGCTCCTGGGACATCAATAAGTACACATTGTAACTATGCAAAAGACTAGAAACATGATTGATATGTAATTCATATATACAGAAAAAAAACTATGCATATGTAACTCCCTTCATCTGCATTAATCTGAGGACAGAGGATAGTATTTCAATAAGATACTTAATTTCAACCAGTGGAGAATGTGAAATGCTTTATTGAAAGAAGTTCATTATCCAGGTGTTATAAATACATAAATGCATTATAATTATGATAATTGTAATATTATATTATGAATACAAGTTCAAACTGTACTTCAATGCACATATGGTGTGCATTATAAAACGAGGAAGAAAGACAAGGTGGGGAGAGAGGTGTAGAAGACAGAAAGGGAAAGAGGTAAGAACAGTGGCCGACAGCATATGATTCATGAATTACAGTGCTACCCTAATATTCTCTCAGTTCATCATAATTGAGGTGTCTCCTAACCAGCTTCGGGCCCCCAGTTGACCTGAAGGTTATCTTAAGAGCGGGTGAGGGATCGATGACGGGACTGGCTTCCTCTCTCACATGAAAACATACCTGCAGACGAGGGACAGATGAATAGAGAGAGCATGGTTAAGCATGGTTATTTTTACAATTTATTATTATTTCAATGTAAAGCATCTCTTTAATAATACTTCCTGTTGACCCGACCAAGTGACATCTCACCTATGATCATGCTGTGCCCTCTGTGTCAGCCAGTTCAGATGCGGGAGGGGTTCACCAAAACAGCTGATATAACCTACAGGATTTAGGGAGAAGGGGGAGAGGGATGAAGTGAAGAAGAGAGACTGTTATTGTGTGTGTGGTGTCTGCACTTAGTGGCTACAGGGTACTTTATGCTGAAAAACAGACACGAGGACAAAAAATAGAAGATAATGTCAATAGAAGATACTGTATGTGACACAGACTAATGGAGTGTACCTGAAACATGTAAATATGGAGGGCTATGTGTCTCACCACCACACCACCACACCACCAGGGAAATCATGACTTGGCAGCAAAAGATAGTAACATATAGTCCAGTGAAAATGGCTGTGTTAATGGGGTGAAAATGTGAAAATTAGCAGCTGACATCTTAAGGTTTTTTAAATTAATGCATGTGAGACAGGTTCCATATACAACAAGACAGGCCAAGATGGAGAAAAATAACACAGAAAAGTTTAATTACCTCTGGTTATGGACACTTTTTCCAGCAATAAAGCTTCTACAGCCTGTTCCTCGGACAGTGAACATCTGGCAATGTCTACATTTTCAACCCCTTGATCTGCTCGGTCTCTGAAAGTAAAGAAAACAGCTTATTTTTTTATAGATATGAAACAATAACTGAGATATGACCGTTCAATCTAAAGTAGCAGATGTCATTTTTTAGGATACTTCAATACAGCCCAGTATGCTGCTTACCTGAGTTGCCATCTTCGTAGGTGTCCGCTTTGACTTCCTTTGTGTCAGAAAAAGTTGCTTTCAGAACAATTATTTTTGATGAAAAATCTCGACAAAAAGACACAAATGTACCTCCATAGCATATAACAATTTGCCTGTGAATAGCCACACCTTCATACAAACGTGCTACTGTATGCAGAATTCTTGACGCACACCGAATATGCCGCCATATCCTGCCAGCACGTCCCCAAAAGCAAGCCATTCGGTGGAAGAGGGAAAGGAATGAGATTGGAACAACAATTTGTTGCATGTTGGGGAGGGGGGCTAATAGCTGAACAATAGACTATTCAACCTTTACTAAAGAATAGTCTAATAGCTGAGCTAGGTGTGGGAAAAAACCCTCCTATCGTAGACCAGATTTGCCCTAACGACCAAGGGGTAGCTTCCTACTCAATGTAATAAAGTAATGACTTGTCAAATAAGTTACCTTACACGTTATGTTGGCTGACAATTTGTTAGCTACGCTGTCCTTACGACAATAGAACGAGTCAAAATTCACCCAAGGCTGAAAAAACGGCTTAAGAACTTTGGCTAAACTGGAACGGTAGAACGAGCCCATAGCAAAGTAATGGAATCGAACGTTCGCAGAGCCTGGTTTGACTGGAGTTATGGTTAGAAAAAAAATTATCCCTTTTTATTTTACCACAACAATCTGATCGTCGGACGAACCTGGAAAAACACAACTTGTGTAGAAAGTAAACATCCGCACCTCGATGGTGTCAACTGTGCTTATGTCTGCGTGATGAAAACGTAGGGAAAAAATAAAAACTTCGGACTATTTCTGGTCTAGTGATTGATGACAAACGAGCTCCCTGCCCAGACTTATATAATTACAACAAGGAGATTCTCCTGATTAAAATGTTGCCTGGGTAACAGTTTTGCTTCAAACCCTCTCCTCGCCCCTACCTGGGCTTGAACCAGGGAGCCTCTGCACGCATAGACAACAGCCACCCTCAAAGCATCGTTAACCATCGCTCCACAAAAACCATGGCCCTTGCAAAGTAAGGGGAACAACTATTTTAAGATCTCAGAGCGAGTGACGTCACCGATTGAAACTCTATTAGCCCTGCTAACTAGCTGGCCATTTCACACCGTTTACAACCGACTTGAAAAAAAAACGAAATATAAACTGTGAGATATTTGGCGAAATAGACCGGCATGCCTCTCTATAGGAAAATGTGAGCTAGCTGCCCAGCTAGCTGCCCAGGCTTACAACATTAGAAAGAGGAGATTCTCATGATTAAAATGGCGTCTGACTTGAAAGAAATCCAAATATACACATTGCGAGATATTTGGCGAAATAGACAGACATGCCTATATTTCTCCATAGCAAACAATGGGAAGACCGCAGAGTTCCAAAATTATTTTTGTTGTTTTCATTGCCAATAATGGCGAAGCATGCATTGTGAGTGTCACGATTGTCATGGGAAGTAGACCAAAGCGCAGGGTGGTGAGCGTACATTTATTTTTATTTAAGATAAATGTCGCCAACAAAAACAATAAACAATACAAAACGACAGTGAAGCTTAACAGTGCTTTAGTGCCCCTAACAAAGATAACTTCCCACAAATAACAAAGGGGAAAAAAGGCTGTCTAAATATGATTCCCAATCAGAGACAACGATAGACAGCTGTTCCTGATCCCTGATTGAGAACCAAAACATAGAACTAAAGAACATAGAATACAGAACATAGAATTCCCACCCAAATCATACCCTGACCAGGCGTGACAGTGACGTTGAACAATAACCTGGGAATTGTCACGACTTCCGCCAACGTCGGTCCCTCTCCTTGTTCGGGCGGCGTTCAGCGGTCGACATCACTGGCCTTCTAGCCATCGCCGGTCCACTTTTAATTTTCCATTTGTTTTGTCTTTGTTTTACACACCTGGTTTCAATCCCCCAATTACTAGTTCATTATTTAACCCTCTGTTCCCTCCTGGTTGTTTGTGAGTGTTTGTTTGTATGTAATACGATCCGTTATTGTGGGCTAGGTTATTGCATTGTATTATTGATTCCTGGAGTAAATTATGTTTTTTACTCATATCTGCTGTCCTGCTTCTGACTCCTCTTCACCAGCTACACACAGGCTTATTACATGAATAGAACATTCTGAAGGCGAGTTGGTGCCGCGGTGCACAATTAAACTAGTAGGAGCTGGCAGGGTGAAAAATGCAGATGTTGATTTAGTTATGGATCCATAACGAATTACTATGGGAATAAATATCACTGATTTACAGAAATATTGGAACAAAGTTGTCTAAAGAAGGCAAAACAATTTATAACCCTCCCATCCTGTAGCCTACGCCCGACAATCACGTTGTACAGCTCCATATTTTCCATTCCATCCTAACGGAAACCCTTAGGATTTCATTTTTCGTTTTTCTCTGAATGGAAACACCATGATATTAATCAAATTAATGAAGCCACATTTCTTAAAATCAATCCCATATACTATGTTATTACAAAAAAGGTTTTAATTTCTCTGATAATGCCAATACGGAATACTTCTCAAAGATGCCCTCTGGTGGTCAAACTTGCAATAACTTGCAGTAACAGAAGAAATGGCTGAGAATTAAATGAAGTGCCACAAAATGCTGCAGCAGCACGCAGGGTGTGCCGCAGTATGACGCAACTTTTAAAGGAGGAACCACTGTAAACATCTGCTGTTTCCAGCTACAATAGTCATTTAAAACATTAAGAATGTCTACACTGTATTTATGATCAATTTGATGTTATTTTAATAACCAAAAATGTGATTTTCTTTCAAAAACAAGAACGTTTCTAAGTGACCCCAGACTTTTTAATGGTAGTGTATGTTGCGTTTAAATCCGATGAGGGTGGCCGGCAGAAATTGGTGGGATGGGCTGAGGGAAGCTCAGGGTTGGGATGTGCAATTGGAAACAAGTGGGAGGGGAGTTGCTGGGTGGGGGATAGAATGATTATAACATTATAAAAAAGAAATAAAACATAATAATAAGTTTGAATGACACTGAGGGGCAGTGTTTTTACAGCTAATGCTGGTTTGCCTGAGGCTGAGGCCGTGCAGGTGTTTGTACACATGTATATACGCACACTCTCATTCAAATGCACACATACACGGACACAGACACATGTAAATAGTGGCAGGCATGCACTAAAACATATACAGTTGGCCTTGCTGTTATGATTTCAGTTGTTCTTGATGTCCTTTTTTTGCATTGTTGTTTTTTGTTGTTAGGTTCTTATTTTTCTGAGTAAATAACCCACGGACACAAGAGAAGCTTTAACCAAGTTTAATTCTTCCCAAAGGTCCTGTACAGCTGTAATCAGACAACTGAACATTTGTCCCATCCAGATATTTATATCCCACTTAAGACACTCCTCCTTCTCTCCGATCCTTACATTTTATGGCTCTACAGGAAGCTAATAAAGAGGGTAACAGGATACCAAACATTTATTACTCTCTTAAGAGAATCTGTCCTCACCTCCTCACCTCCTGACCTCAACCCCTCCTTCATCTAATCCACAAATATACATCTGTCTTCCCTATATCAACACGTTGCTTTCCTCTCCTCTATCAAACACATTCCAAAGCCTTCTGGCTTTCTACAGAGAACCCTTAACTTTCTCCTTTGAATCTATGCTTCTTCTCTTCTTGGTAGTTGGTGCATTGGGTGGGTTCTTGGGTGTGGGGAATGGAATTATTTTTTTTTTTTGGGGGGGGCGCGACTGTGGGAGGAATCTTGGAGTGTTCGGGTCCCCATTGTATGGCCTTGTGGGAGATCTGTTGATGTAACCTTGAGCAGGGCATTGACCCTTGATGCTTCTGTGTGTCGCTCTGAATGGGAGTCTGTTGGATGACTGGTGTGGTGTAATTGTTGAGGGGCTTCACTGCAAGTATACTGTATGTTTTGGATATTCAATCAAATTAAATACATATACAAAAACATATTTTTAAAAAGAAATACCACAAATTAACTTTTAACAAGGCACACCTGTTAATTGAAATGCATTCCAGGTGACTACCTCATGAAGCTGGTTGAGAGAATGCCAAGACTGTGCAAAGCTGTCATCAAGGCAAAGGGTGGCTACTTTGAAGAATCTCAAATATAAAATATATTTTGATTTGTTTAACACTTTTGTGGTTACCACATGATTCCATATGTGTTATTTAATAGTTTTGATGTCTTCACTATTATCTTACAATGTAGAATATAGTACAAATAAAGAAAGACCATTGAAAGAGTAGCTTTGTCCAAACTTTTGACTGGTACTCTACTATGAGAACCACAACCTCGTTTGTCATTTTATTTTACATTCAGCATCACTCCGTCAAGGGAAATATCATAATATTCTTTCTAATAAAGATATCTACATATACTGTATTTCAGGATGTTATGTATCCCTGGAAATAATCTGAATTTCTGTAAACATTTTGAAAACATAGCTTGTCCAAAAAAAGTGGTATTGAACCACGGGAGAGGCTAAGTTAAGCCGTCTGCAAATGTGTGTCCTGAATGAAATATTACCACTACCCTTTTAAAACCATGTCTATTTTTATTTCCAAAACACAATTCAACACAATCACTCTTTTAACTCAGTCTTAAAAACTAAAAAATACTTTGTACTTAAGAAAAATGCTTTTAACAACAGCCAGGCCCTGTTGTTACCTTATATTCCAGCTATAATGCCTTGCATTACGCCTAGGAAGTAAACACTTCAATTTCCTCAACTTGTCATTGGCTCAATCATTGGCTCAACTTACCCCAACATTTTGACTATGTTAGCACACAGATACAAGGATGCACTTTCACGCTAGGTTTAGAACCCCATGTTGAAGCTTATAGAGATGTAACGGTCTGAGTGTAGTGGGTGAGGAGTCAGGCGCAGCAAGCAGCGAGTTCAGGGGAGTGCTATTTTAATGCACAGAGAAACGGCGAACATAAGCCAACCCTCACGAAAACACAGGGCGTAATGAACAAACAAATGACCCAAACAGGGGGACTTAAACTGTCCAGAAAAAAAACACAAAATGGCAAAACACAAAACCCATAGACGTGCACACAAGTACACCAAACAGACGGTCACAATAATTAATCCCGCACAAGGAACCATGCGGGCCGGCTGACTAATAAAGCCTTACTACTAACTACCTAACTCAAAACAGGTGCACTCAATAAACACATAAGGAGGGGGAGGAAATAATCAGTGGCAGCTAGTAGGCCGGCGACGACGACCGCCGAGCGCCACCCGAACGGGAAGGGGAGTGTCCTTCGGTTGGAGTCATGACAAGAGACCCCAACTGTTGTCCAAAAAAATCTTTCATGATTTACTTTGGTTTAGAAATAAGCATCATGAAACCTCAAACACAATACATTTATTTGACTTTGTGAAAATCTGTTTTTTGGACCTTTTTTGGACAACTTTTTCCATGTGGTTTCTTCCTTCACAGACTCCATGAAATGACGACCTCTTCCTAAATATTTGGTGAAATTATATATATTTTTTTGGTGGCGGGATGGAGTTTTGGCCTGCCTGGTAACATCACCAAGTGGTAAATTATTTAATAGACCAATAAGAAATAGAGTTCCAAACCTCTCTGCTAATGTAATGTAACCTTTATTTAACAGGACAATGACCCAACACAACTCCAGGCTGTGTAAGGGCTATTTGACCAAGAAGGAGAGTGATGGAGTGCTGCATCAGATGACCTGGCCTACACAATCACCCTAACTCAACCCAATTGAGATGGTTTGGGATGAATTGGACCGCAGAGTGAAGGAAAATGAGCCAACAAATTCTCAGCATATGTGGGAACTCCTTCAGGACTGTCAAAGCATTCCAGGTGAAGCTGTTTGAGAGAATACGAAGTGTGTGCAAAGCTGACATCAAGGCAAAGGGTGGCTACTTTGAAGAATCTAAAATATATTTTGATTTGTTTAACACTGTTTTGGTTACTACATGATTCCACATGTTTTATTTCATAGTTTGGATGTTTTCACTAGTATTATACAATGTAGAAAATAGTATAAAAAAAGAAAAACCCTTGAATAAGTAGGTGTTTCCAAACTTCTGACTGGTATTTTATATAAAGCTAAGTACTTCCATGTCTAAGGGCTCTTTAAGTGAACATGACGGTCACTATGAATAGGACATTTTTACAGCTTGCTTCTCTATTACAGATATAAATCAAAGATGGATGAACAATATCTCCCCCTCAATGCTTAAAGGAGAGCCAGAGATTCCAGTTTGGGTGTTTTCTTTCCGAGGTAGGTCGTTACAGAAATGTGAAAAGGTTTGTCCTATTAAAGTGATAGCTCTACTGGATAATAAGGCCTTACATGCTTTATAAATCCGTGAGAAAGAACTTAGGTCAACATTCCCAGCGACATACTGACATTTAAAATAACATTTAATTAGATACAGTATGCACAAACTGTGTAAACAAAGATTTAATCTCGATCAAACTTTCAATCCAAGACAATCCAAGACTTCTATATATTTTTTCACACATGATAATGACATTGTCAAGTGACATTGTTGTGTTAATCTTCAGAGCGGAATGTCTTCAGATTGTTTCCCTGTAAGGGCTACAGAGTTTTTACCTCACAGTTTTTTACATCACATGAATGCTTATGGGTTTAATCAATTTAATACATTTTCCTTATCACTTATCTATACTCATTTAACGGAGACAATATCCAAACATAGATTTATGCTCGACATTGAAGATATCGAAAGCTAGATTAAAATTCTGGAGATGGGAGGATTTATGGGGCATTCACATGCTCGTGGGAAGTGGGAAACTGGGTAGTGGGATGTTGTAAAGCTGACATGATTGTGTTCAAGTGCTTTTAAGGTTGGAACAAATCTTCAACTAATAAGATTTTAGATTGCTTGATAAGCTAACTAATAATGAAGTTAGCTAGCTTGCTTAACATTGACAACATGGTCAAACTAGCTACACTATCCATATTGATTGAAGTTAGTAATGGTCAAATATTGATTTGTTGTCATCTTTTGGTTTAAAAGGTAACAGTTCAGTGGTGAAAATGAACATTCCATGGTTTCCACTTGTAATTACAAATTGGAGCATCGATCAAGTGAAACTTCCCAGGCGGCACTACGAACTTCCGATAACTCCAATTGCATGTGAACGCCCCAAAAGTATCGTTGCTGTCACGCCCTGACCTTAGTTTACTTTGTTTTCCTTATTATTTGGGTTAGCTCAGGATGTGACAAGGGTCATATATGTGTTTTAGTATTATCTAGGGTTTTTTGTAAGTCTATGGTTTTACTAGTCTAGGTATTTATATGTCTATAGTTGCCTGTATTGGTTCTCAATTAGAGGCAGCTGTTTATCGTTGTCTCTGATTGGGAACCATATTTAGGCAGCCATTTCCTTGGGTTATTTTGTGGGTCATTGTCTATGTGTTAGTTGCCTGTGTCTGCACTTATCATATACAGTGGGGCAAAAAAGTATTTAGTCAGCCACCTATTGTGGATGTTCCCCCACTTAAAAAGATGAGAGAGGCCTGTAATTTTCATCATAGGTACACTTCAACTATGACAGACAAAATTTGAAAAGAAAATCCAGAAAAACACATTGTAGGATTTTTTATGAATTTATTTGCAAATTATGGTGGAAAATAAGTATTTGGTCACCTACAAACAAGCAAGATTACTGGCTCTCACAGACCTGTAACTTCTTCTTTAAGAGGATCCCCTGTCCTCCACTCGTTACCTGTATTAATGGCACCTGTTTGAACTTGTTATCAGTATAAAAGACACCTGTTCACAACCTCAAACAGTCAGACTCCAAACTACACTATGGCCAAGACCAAAGAGCTGTCAAAGGACACCAGAAACAAAATTGTAGTCCTGCACCAGGCTGGGAAGACTGAATCTGCAATAGGTAAGCAGCTTGGTTTGAAGAAATCAACTGTGGGAGCAATTATTAGGAAATGGAAGACATACAAGACCACTGATAATCTCCCTCGATCTGGGGCTCCACGCAAGATCTCACCCCGTGGGGTCAAAACAAACACAAGAATGGTGAGCAAAAATCCCAGAACCACACGGGGGGACCTAGTGAATGACCTGCAGAGAGCAGGAGAGAGAGTTCTTCGTCTTATTAAAGAAGATGTATTCATCTCACGCTGCGCCTTGGTCTCATCCATACAACGAACGTGACAGTTGCATTCAGACCCCTTGACTCTTTTCCACATTTTGTTACGTTGCAGCCTTATTCTGAAATTGATTCAATCGTTTTCCCCCCCTCATCAATCTACACATAATACCCCATAACGACAAAGCAAAACATGTTTTTCAAAAATGTTGTAAAAAATCCAATAAAATTAACTGAAATATCCCATTTACATAAGTATTCAGAACCTATACTCAGTACTTTGCTGAAGCACCTTTGGCATCGATTACAGCCTTGACTTGTCTTGGTTATGATGATACAAGCTTGGCACACCTGTATTTGGGGAGTTTCTCCCATTCTTCTCTGCAGATTTTCTCAAGTGTACAAATATTTGGGGGTGTGGTTGGATGACAAGCCGAGCTTCACTGTTCATATGGAGAACTTGATAAGGAAGCTCAAGCTGAGAATAGGTTTTTATTACCGACATAAGGCTTATTTTTCTTTGGAGGCCAGGAAGGAGCTGGTACGATGTACATTACTAGCGGTTTCAGATTTTAGTGATGTTATGTATATGCAGGCCTCAACCACTACCCTGAGAGCACTTGATTCAGTATATCATGCGGGGCTCTGGTAATGAACCTATCAAAAACGTCTAACACATCATTGTGATCTCTACAGTGCCATTGGCTTGTCGTCATTGACCTTGCGTAGGCTTAAACATTGGTATACACGGATTTACACTGTTCTTGTTTAATCTGGTCAGTGAATAAATATAAATTACGTTCTCATTCTCATTTGCTTTTAACAGTACCAAGAATTAGAACAGGTCATGGTAGGAATAGTTTTAGTTACTCAGCTCTGTGGTCCTGGAATTCTCTCCTGAACATTTAAAAATGTGATGATTTGGTCACGTTGGTGGAGTTTAAACAGCTGGTTAATGTAAATATCATGGAAGAGTGTAATTGTCTTTAGTACAGCTGTTTTTTAGTAATGACATTCATGTTTCTTTAAGTAATATGTAATTGTTGTACTGTATGAGTCTATAGTTTTGTTCAATGTTGTGTCAGTGTATGTATGTTGTTTTATCTGAAACGTTGTTCCCCCTGCTGCTGTTGGACCAGGTCTCTCTTGAAAAATAGATTTTATCTCAATGAGAAAAACCTGTATGAATAAGGAACTCTGGAGCTCTGTCAGAGTAACCATTGGGTTCTTGGTCACCTCCCTGACCAAGGCCCCTCTCTCCCAATTGCTAATTTTGGCCGGGCGGCCAGCTCAAGGAAGAGTCTTGGTGGTTCCAAACTTCTTCCATTTAAGAATGATGCAGGCCACTGTGTTCTTGGGGACATTCAAATCTGCAGATATTTTTGGTACCCTTCCCCATATCTGTGCCTCGACCTTACTTAGACAGGTGTGTGCCTTTCCAAATCATGTCCAATCAATTTAATTTACCACAGGTGGACTCATGCCAAAACATGTCAAAGATGATCAATGGAAACAGGATGCACCTGAGCTCAATTTGCACAGGCTTCCTTATTTACACTCAGTCATTTAGGTTAGCTCCTGACTTCCGACGCCGACAGAGATGGCCGCCTCGCTTCGCGTTCCTAGGAAACTATGCAGTTTTTTGTTTTTTTTACGTGTTTTTTCTTACATTGGTACCCCAGGTCATCTTAGGTTTCATCACATACAGTCGAGAAGAACTACTGAATATAAGAGCAGCGTCAACTCACCATCAATACGACCAAGAATATGACTTTCGCGAAGCGGATCCTTTGTTCTGCCTTTCACCCAGGACAACGGAATGGATCCCAGCCGGCGACCCAAAAAACCGACTTCGTAAAAGGGGGAAATGAAGCGGTCTTCTGGTCAGACTCCGGAGACGGGCACATCGTGCACCACTCCCTAGCATTCTTCTCGCCAATGTCCAGTCTCTTGACAACAAGGTTGATGAAATCCGAGCAGGGTAGCATTCCAGAGGGACATCAGAGACTGTAACGTTCTTTGCTTCACGGAAACATGGCTCAATGGATAGACGCTACCGGAGTCGGTGCAGCCAGCTGGTTTCTCCACGCATCGCGCCAACAGAAACAAACATCTTTCTGTTAAGAAGAGGGGCGGGGGCATATGCTTCATGGTTAACGTGACGTGGTGTGGCCACAACAACATACAGGAACTCAAGTCCTTCTGTTCACCTGATTTAGAATTCCTCACAATCAAATGTCGACCGCATTATCTACCAAGGGAATTCTCTTCGATTATAATCACAGCCGTATATATTCCCCCCCAAGCAGACACATCGATGGCTCTGAACGAACTTTATTTGACTCTTTGCAAACTGGAATCCATATATCCTGATGCTGCATTCATTGTAGCTGGGGATTTTAACAAGGCTAATCTGAAAACAAGAATCCCTAAATTGTATCAGCATATCGATTGCACAACCAGGGCTGGAAAAACCTTGGATCATTGCTATTCTAACTTCCGCGACGCATATAATGCCCTGCCCCGCTCTCCTTTCGGAAAAGCTGACCACGACTCCATTTTGTTGATCCCTGCCTACAGACAGAAACTAAAACAAGAAGCTCCCGCGCTGAGGTCTGTTCAACGCTGGTCCGCCCAATCTGATTCCACACTCCAAGACTGCTTCCATCACGTGGACTGGGATATGTTTCGTAATGCATCAAACAACAACATTGACGAATACGCTGATTCGGTGAGCGAGTTCATTAGAACGTGCGTTGAAGATGTCGTTCCCATAGCAACGATTAAAACATTCCCAAACCAGTAACCGTGGATTGATGGCAGCATTCGCGTGAAACTGAAAGCGCGAACCACTGCTTTTAATCGGGGCAAGGTGACCGGAAACGTGACCGAATACAAACAGTGTAGCTATTCCCTCCGCAAGGCAATCAAACAAGCTAAGCGTCAGTATAGAGACAAAGTAATCAATCAATCAAATGTATTTACATAGCCCTTCGTACATCAGCTGATATCTCAAAGTGCTGTACAGAAACCCAGCCTAAAACCCCAAACAGCAATCAATGCAGGTGTAGAAGCACGGTGGCTAGGATAAACTCCCTAGAAAGGCCAAAACCTAGGAAGAAACCTAGAGAGGAACCAGGCTATGTGGGGTGGCCAGTCCTCTTCTGGCTGTGCCGGGTGGAGATTATAACAGAACATGGCCAAGATGTTCAAATGTTCATAAATGACCAGCATGGTCGTATAATAATAAGGCAGAACAGTTGAAACTGGAGCAGCAGCACGGTCAGATGGACTGGGGACAGCAAGGAGTCATCATGTCAGGTAGTCCTGGGGCATTGTCCTAGGGCTCAGGTCAGTTGAAACTGGAGCAGCAGCAGGGCCAGGTGGACTGGGGACAGCAAGGAGTCATCATGTCAGGTAGTCCTGGGGCATGGTCCTAGGGCTCAGGTCCTCCGAGAGAGAGAAAGAAAGAGAGAAGGAGAGAATTAGAGAACGCACACTTAGATTCACACAGGACACCGAATAGGACAGGAGAAGTACTCCAGATATAACAAACTGATCCTAGCCCCCCGACACATAAACTACTGCAGCATAAATACTGGAGGCTGAGACAGGAGGGGTCAGGAGACACTGTGGCCCCATCCGAGGACACCCCCGGACAGGGCCAAACAGGAAGGATATAACCCCACCCACTTTGCCAAAGCACAGCCACCACACCACTAGAGGGATATCTTCAACCACCAACTTACCATCCTGAGACAAGGCTGAGTATAGCCCACAAAGATCTCTGCCATGGCACAACCCAAGGGGGGGCGCCAACCCAGACAGGATGACCACATCAGTGAATCAACCCACTCAGGTGACGCACCCCTTCCAGGGACGGCATGAGAGAGCCCCAGTAAAGCCAGTGACTCAGCCCCTGTAATAGGGTTAGAGGCAGAGAATCGCAGTGGAAAGAGGGGAACCGGCCAGGCAGAGACAGCAAGGGCAGTTCGTTGCTCCAGAGCCTTTCCATTCACCTTCCCACTCCTGGGCCAGACTACACTCAATCATATGACCCACTGAAGAGATGAGTCTTCAGTAAAGACTTAAAGGTTGAGACCGAGTTTGCGTCTCTGACATGGGTAGGCAGACCGTTCCATAAAAATGGAGCTCTATAGGAGAAAGCCCTGCGTGGAGATGGAGAGTGACCGCATTTCAGCAGTGCGTAATTGGCAGACTCCCACCACGGTAAAGGAGCTGCAGCGGTTTCTAGGGTTTGCCAATTACTACAGTAGGTTTATCCAGGTGGTCGGCTGAGGCGGATATGGCTTTTGGTCACCTAAGGGTTCTGTTTACCTAAGGCACCCGTGCTGGCCAATCCGGATGCCTCTTTGGGGTTCACGGTGGAGGTTGATGCGTCCAAGGCTGGGATAGGAGCCGTGCTCTCTCAGCGCTCGGGCACGCCGCCGAAGCTCCGCCCCTGTGCCTTCTTCTCAAAGAAGCTCAGCCCTGCGGCGCAAAACTATGATTTGGGGGACCGGGAGCTGTTGACTGTCATCAAAGCGCTGAAGACGTGGAGACATTGGCTTGAGGGGGCTAAACACCCTTTTCTGTTCTGGACTGACCATCGCAACCTGGAGTACATCCGGGCAGCGAGGAGACTGAATCCTTGTCAGGCAAGGTGGGCCATGTTTTTCACCCGTTTTGTTTTCACCATTTCTTACAGACCAGGTTCCCAGAATGTGAAGGCAGACTCACTGTCTCGGCTGTATGACACAGAGGAGCGTCCATGGATCCTACCTCCATACTCCCGGCCTGGTGGCGCCAGTAGTGTGGGAGCTGGACGCGGACATTGAGCAGGCGTTACGTGCAGAGCCCGCTCCCCTCCTGTGTCCCGCTAGGCATCTGTACGTTCCGTCTGCTGTCCGTGACCAGCTGATCTATTGGGCTCACACGTCACCCTCTTCTGGTCATCCAGGGATCGGTCGGACAGTGCGCTGTTTGAGTGGGAAGTACTGGTGGTCCATCTTGGCTAAGGACGTGAGGGTTTATGTTTCCTCCTGCTAGAGGTGTGCGCCCAGTGTCAGGCTCCTATGCACCTGCCCAGAGGTAAGCTACACCCCTTACCTATTCCACAATGGCCTTGGTCGCACCTTTTTATACATTTTCTTACCAATCTCCCCCCATCACAGGGTAACACCACGATCCTGGTCGTTGTAGACCATTTCTCTAAGTCCTGTCATCTCCCTCTGCCCGGTCTCCCTACGGCCCTACAGCCTTACTTCAGGGATTCACCCCAAGAGTAATGGGCAGGTGGAGAGAGTGAACCAGGATGTGGGTAGGTTTATGCAGTCTTATTGTCAGGACCGACCGGGGGAGTGGGCGGCGTTCGTGCCCTGGGCTGAGATGGCTCAGAACTCGCTCCGCCACTCCTCCACTAACCTCTCCCCCTTCCAGTGCGTACTAGGGTACCAGCCGGTTCTGGCGCCTTGGCATCGGAGTCAGACCGAGGCTCCTGCGGTGGACGACTGGTTCAGGTGCGCGGAAGAGACATGGGACGCCGCCCATGTTCACCTCCAGCAGGTCGAACTGCACCAGAAAACCAGTGGAGACCGTCACCGCAGTGAGGCCCTGGTGGTCGCACCAGGGTACCGGGTCTGGCTCTCGACCCGAAACCTGCCTCTCTGCTTCCCTGCCGGAAGCTGGGCCCCCAGTTTGTGGGGCCATTTAAAGTCCTAAGGAGACTGAACGAGGTTGGTTACAGGTTACAGCCTCCCCCCCTAATTACCGTATTTACCCCTCGTTCCATGTGTCTCTCCTCAGGCGGGTGGTGGCTGGCCCGCTCCAGAAGTCTGAGGTGCGGGAGGTTCCTCCGCCCCCTCTGGACATCGAGGGGCCCCGGCGTACTCCGTTCGCTCCATACTAGATTCGAGGCGTCGGGTGAGGGGCCTTCAGTAGCTCGTGGAGTGGGAGGGGTATGGTCCGGAGCAGAGGTGCTGGGTGCCAGTGGAGGACGCGTTGGACCCTTCAATGCTGTGGGAGTTCCACCGTTTCCGGCCGGATCGCCCTGCGCCTCGCCCCCCGGGGCGTCCCCGAGGCCGGTGTCGGCCTCGGGGACCTGGTTTGCATTCCCTCATTACTCATCTTGCATATAACCCTCTGTTTTCCCCCATGTCTGTGTGTGGAATTGTTATATGTAAATGTATGTGTACTCCAGGTTGGTTTGCGCCGGGTTATTGTAACCCGTGTGTGTTTAGTTTTCTGAGTGCCGTGTCTTGTTCGCCTCAATAAAGGGCTCCGTTTGCCACTAATTTCTTCTCTCCTGTGCCTGACTTCCCTGCATCCAGTTACGCACTCCATTACACTGATTCCTTCCAAACCACTCATTGTTGAACTTGCGTTTTCCAACTTGTGTTTCTGGCCAGTGAGCACCAATACGTTTTATCTATAATTTCTCTTCATTATTTCTCTTCACATGACAAGGATTAAAAAGGATTTTCCAGTAGATTGTCGACTTGATTCATGATCATGACTGTAGGTAAGATTTTGAAAGTATGATGTTGACATGATCAGTCCAATCAAAGCTACTGTACATTTAACATGATTTGATATACATTTTTCTGTGGCCAATGACCTTGAGCCTTCTTGGATGGGCACTTCTAAGGTAATTAACTCTATGGCAGCACCCAGGGGGATAGAATTTTCTAGCTCTACCCTTAAACTTGGTGGTGACATAGTGTCCCCGTGAGTGACAGAGCACTGAACCAATCGCGGCGCATTGCTCCATATTTTCTGTTGGCTTGCCCCACCACCACAGAAAGCACTGAGCTAGTCTGAAACACCCGCATTTTGGAGCTGCCTTACTCAAGAAAACAAAAAAGAGACCATGCTTGTATGTGGCTTCATTAACTCAATGATATATATATTTTTACATTGTTTGCAAACTGATATGTGCCACGTATTGATGCCAAAATAACATACAAAACTGACAATATTAGATTTTTTTTGCAAAAAATGTGGAAAGAGCCCCTCCTGCCCTGAATGACAGGTCGCCACAACCCCTACCTATACATTGCTTTTGGAAAGTATTCAAACACCTTGTCCTTTTCAACATATTGTTATGTTACAGCCTTATTCTAAATCTGATTAAATAATGTTTTTCCTCATCAATTTACACACAATACTCCATATAATGACAGTGAAAACAGGTTTTTAGACATTTTTGCACATTTATTAAAAATGTATATAAGTATTCAGACCCTTTGCTATGAGACTCGAAATTGAGATCAGGTGCATCCTGTTTCCATTGATCATCGTTGAGATGTTTCTACAACTTGACTGGAGTCCACCTGTGATTATTTCAATTGATTGGGCATGATTTGGAAAGGTACACAACTGTTCATATAAGGTCCCACAGCTGACAGTGCATGTCAGAGGAAAAATCAAGCCATGAGGTTGAAGCAATTGTCTGTTGAGCTCCAAGACTTGATTGTGTCTTGGCACAGATTTAGGGAAAGGTATCAAAAAATCTCTGCAGCATTGAAGGTCCCCAAGAACACAGTGGCCTCCATCATTCTTAAATGGAAGAAGTTTGGAAGCACCAATACTCTTCCTAGACCTGGCCAAACTGAGCAATCGGGGGAGAAGGGCCTTGGTCAGGGAGATGACATAGATCCTGAAGGTCACTCTGACAGAGCTCCAGAGTTCCTCTGTGGAGATGTGAGAACCTTCCAGGAGGACAAGCATCTCTACAGCACTCCATCAATCAGCCCTTTATGGTAGAGTGGTCAGACGGCTGCCACTTCTCAGTAAAAGGCACATGACAGCCCACTTGGAGTTTGCAAAAAGGCACTTAAAGACTCTCAGGCCATGAGAAACAAGATTCTCTGGTCTGATTAAACCAAGATTGAACTCTTTGGCCTGAATGCCAAGTGTCACATCTGGAAGAAACCTGGCACCATCCCTACGGTGAAGCATGCTGGTGGCAGCATCATGCTGGTGGCAGCATCATGCTGTGGGGATGTTTTTCAGGAGCTGGGACTGGGGGACTAGTCAGGATCAAGGGGAAGTGGAATGGAGAAAAGTACAGAGGGATCTTTGATGAAAACTTGCTCCAGATGTGTGCCAAGCATGTAGCGTCATACCCAAGCTGTTATCGCTGCCAAAGGTGCTTCAACAAAGTACTGAGTAAAGGGTCTGAATACTTATGTAAATGTGATATTAGTTTTTTATTTCTAATACATTTGCAAAATATTCTATACACCTGTTTTTGCTTGGGGTATTCTGTGTAGGTTGATGAGGAAAAAACGATTTAATACATTTAACGGAACAAAATGTGGAAAAAATCTAGTCTGAACACTTTGAGTACAATGTACGTATTCACATCTGAGTCAATACTTTGAAGAAGCACCTTTTGCATTGATTATCGCTTTGAGTCGCCTTGGGTGTGTCTGTATCAGCTTTGCACATCTGTATTTGGGAATTTCTCCCATTCTTCTTTGCTCTGTTGAGTTAGATGGGGAGCAGCAATCTGGTGTTTGGATATAAAAAATATCTTTATGGAACAAAAGGAACATTTGTTATCTAACTGGGAGTCTCGTGAGTGAAAACTTCCGAAGATCATCAAAGGTAAACGATTAATTTGATTGCTTTTCTGATTTTTGTGACCAAGTTACCTGATGCTAAGTGTACTTATTGTTTTGTCGTGCGATCGATAAACTCACACAAACGCTTGCATTGCTTTCGCTGTAAAGCATAATTTCAAAATCTGAGACGACAGGTCGATTACCTCTTAGAACTACCCATCCCGGATCTGGGAGAATTGTCATCAACTACACTAATTAGCATAGCGCAACGGTCCAAAAATATTACTAGAAAATATTCATATTCATGAAATCACAAGTGAAATATAGTGAAACACAGTTTAGCCTTTTGTTAATCACTCTGTCATCTCAGATTATGAAATTATGCTTTACAGCCAAAGCAAGACAAGCGTTTGTGTAAGTTTATCGATAGCCTAGCATAGCATTATGTCCAGCTAGCAGCAGGAAGCTTGGTCATGAAAATCAGAAAAGCAATGAAATTAACCGTTTACCTTTGATGATCTTTGGATGTTTTCACTGACGAGACTCCCAGTTAGACAGCAAATGTTCCTTTTGTTCCATAAAGATTATTTTTATACCCAAAATACCTCCTTTTGTTGGTCACGTTGTGTTGAGAAATCCACCGGAAATAGCGGTCACGACAACGACAAAAAAAAATCTAAATTATGTCCATAATATCGACAGAAACATGGCAAACGTTTTTTATAATCAATCCTCAAGGTGTTTTTCAAATATCTATTCGATAATATATCAACCGGGACAATTGGCTTTTCAGTAGGAACGAGAGGAAAAATTACTGCCTCTGTCTTTTATGCAAGAATCACTCTGAGAGTCCTCAGCTGGCCACTGACGCAATGTAGTCGTTTACAATCATTCTTCAAAATAAAGGCCTGAAACTACGTCTCAAGGCTGTAGACACCTTAGCGAAGCCACAGAAAAAGGAATCTGGTTGAAATCCCTTTCAATGGGACATAGGGATGCATAGAAAGACAGGGGTTTCAAAATAAGAGTCACTTCCTGATTGGATTTTTCTCAGGATTTCACCTGCAATATCAGTTCTGTTATACTCACAGACAATATTAATAAACTTTAGAGTGTTTTCTATCCTAATCTGTCAATTATATGCATTTCTAGCATCTGGTCCTGAGAAATAGGCGGTTTACTTTGGGATGTTATTTTTCCAAAATTAAAAATAGTGCCCCCTAGTTTCAAGAGGTTAACAAAAGGCTAAGCTGTGTTTTCCTATATTGCACTTGTGATTTCATGAATATGAATATTTTCTAGTAATATTATTTGACTGTGGCACTATGCTATTCAGCGTTGTTGTTGACAATTATACCGGATCCAGGATGGGTGGTTCAGAGAGTTTAACTTCAGATCTAGACCTAGGTAGGTTTAACTTCAGATCTAGACCTAGGTAGGTTTAACTTCAGATCTAGACCTAGGTAGGTTTAACTTCAGATCTAGACCTAGGTATGTTTAACTTCAGATCTAGACCTTTTATTTTTATTTTTTATTTTTTTCACCTTTATTTAACCAGGTAGGCTAGTTGAGAACAAGTTCTCATTTGCAACTGCGACCTGGCCAAGATAAAGCATAGCAGTGTGAGCAGACAACAAAGAGTTACACATGGAGTAAACAATTAACAAGTCAATAACACAGTAGAAAACAAAGGGGGAGTCTATATACAATGTGTGCAAAAGGCATGAGGAGGTAGGCAAATAATTACAATTTTGCAGATTAACACTGGAGTGATGAATGATCAGATGGTCATGTACAGGTAGAGATATTGGTGTGCAAAAGAGCAGAAAAGTAAATAAATAAAAACAGTATGGGGATGAGGTAGGTGAAAAAGGGTGGGCTATTTACCAATAGACTATGTACAGCTGCAGCGATCGGTTAGCTGCTCAGATAGCTGATGTTTGAAGTTGGTGAGGGAGATAAAAGTCTCCAACTTCAGCGATTTTTGCAATTCGTTCCAGTCACAGGCAGCAGAGTACTGGAACGAAAGGCGGCCAAATGAGGTGTTGGCTTTAGGGATGATCAGTGAGATACACCTGCTGGAGCGCGTGTTACGGATGGGTGTTGCCATCGTGACCAGTGAGCTGAGATAAGGCGGAGCTTTACCTAGCATGGACTTGTAGATGACCTGGAGCCAGTGGGTCTGGCGACGAATATGTAGCGAGGGCCAGCCGACTAGAGCATACAAGTCGCAGTGGTGGGTGGTATATCAAATCAAATCAAATCAAATTTATTTATATAGCCCTTCGTACATCAGCTGATATCTCAAAGTGCTGTACAGAAACCCAGCCTAAAACCCCAAACAGCAAGCAATGCAGGTGGAGAAGCACAGTGGCTAGGAAAAACTCCCTAGAAAGGCCAATACCTAGGAAGAAACCTAGAGAGGAACCAGGCTATGTGGGGTGGCCAGTCCTCTTCTGGCTGTGCCGGGTGGAGATTATAACAGAACATGGTCAAGATGTTCAATGTTCATAAATGACCAGCATGGTCGAATAATAATAAGGCAGAACAGTTGAAACTAGAGCAGCAGCACAGTCAGGTGGAAGTTGAAACTGGAGCAGCAGCATGGCCAGGTAGACTGGGGACAGCAAGGAGTCATCATGTCAGGTAGTCCTGGGGCATGGTCCTAGGGCTCAGGTCAGTTGAAACTGGAACAGCAGCATGGCCAGGTGGACTGGGGACAGCAAGGAGTCATCATGTCAGGTAGTCCTGGGGCATGGTCCTAGGGCTCAGGTCCTCCGAGAGAGAGAAAGAAAGAGAGAAGGAGAGAATTAGAGAACGCACACTTAGATTCACACAGGACACCGAATAGGACAGGAGAAGTACTCCAGATATAACAAACTGACCCCAGCCCCCCGACACATAAACTACTGCAGCATAAATACTGGAGGCTGAGACAGGAGGGGTCAGGAGACACTGTGGCCCCATCCGAGGACACCCCCGGACAGGGCCAAACAGGAAGGATAAGGTGCTTTAGTGACAAACGGATGGCACTGTGATAAACTGCATCCAGTTTGCTGAGTAGAGTGTTGGAAGCCATTTTGTAGATGACATCGCCGAAGTCGAGGATCGGTAGAATAGTCAGTTTTACTAGGGTAAACTTGGTTTAACTTCAGATCGTGGCCTAGGTATATTTAACTTCAGTTTAATGCACGGTGTCAGTGCAAATGGAGATTTCTGCCATCGTGACCAGTGAGCTGAGATAAGGCGGAGCTTTACCTAGCATGGACTTGTAGATGACCTGGAGCCAGTGGGTCTGGCGACGAATATGTAGCGAGGGCCAGCCGACTAGAGCATACAAGTCGCAATGGTGGGTGGTATAAGGTGCTTTAGTGACAAACGGATGGCACTGTGATAAACTGCATCCAGTTTGCTGAATAGAGTGTTGGAAGCCATTTTGTAGATGACATCGCCGAAGTCGAGGATCGGTAGGATAGTCAGTTTTACTAGGGTAAGCTAGGTTTAACTTCAGATCGTGGCCTAGGTATATTTAACTTCAGATTAATGCACGGTGTCAGTGCAAATGGAGATTTCTGGCTTTCCCTGAAGCAACCTCAGGCCATAACCACCTGCACATAGCTCATCTAATTAGTCAAGGGCTCCACAGTCTAGAAATCAATAATCTGAAATGTTTTAGAAATCCATTTTTAATCGTGGATTAATTATGCTACCAAGCACAACGGTGCAGGAACCCTACTGTTTTGGTATTGGTTAGTCTTATTATTCTAGTAGATTGGTAAAACATAAATGGTAGAACCCATCAAGAGTTACTGAGAATGTTCATGGGAGACAGACACAAATGTGTGTTCAGAAATAATTTGAAGTAGCTGTGTCATAAACAGGATAATCAACTCTGGCCTGTGAAATTCTACAGTAATAATCAACTGTATGGAGGTATAATGGTGTTGTGTCAGGTCGGCATCTCAGCCCTGCGTCGCTGATTATTTCCTTAGAACGCAACAGCCCAAAGTTGATTAAATTCCTTACAAACCTGTCTATCAAACCTATGTTTTCTTTCTATCCAGAGAACACCCACATCAGCTGTCAAAATGAACACACAGACTTTGAGAGCAAATTTTCATCTTGGGTATGTTCTGTTTGTTTTTACAATAAAAAGAGTAATTAAGGACTATTTTTGTAGTGTAATTGAAAACATATCATAACATTTTGGACAATGTAATAGTGAGACATTATGCAAAAACACATTTGTGTCAAAGTAAATGGCAGGCAAATTCTTTAAACGGCTCTTAAAGAATAAAGAGATCCAAACTAGGCTGATTGGGCACGGGTGTTGTTATCACATTTATACAACGGGTTCCCAACATATTTAAATAAATATTGACATATTTTTATTCAAATGTTTTTTTTAAAATAATTTATTCATACTATACATACTCAAGATATAGTCCCGACACAAATCTAGGGTTGCTAGAGATTACAACCCAGTCATTCCGTGTTTTGGGTTGCGTCCATAGATACAGAACAAAAATAATTAACGACTTTGTTCTGTATCTATGGACGTGACCCAGTCGTTCGTTCTAAATGTTCCATTGCCATACTGGCTGGCAACGTTCTTATCCCTTGCTTGCTAGCTAGCCAACTATTGCTAACCTACAGTCATGTAAAAAATAACAGCCAGAATAACAGCAAAGTAGCTGCATTTGTTATGGGTGTAAAATGGCACAGTGATGCCATCTGTTGGCAAATGTTAATTACTGCAACTCCAGTGTTTTTACCGGTGTGCTTGAGATACCTGGATGTATTGCAATGTACAGTACTGAACAAGACTGGATTCTCGCATCAATGCCTCTGTCTCATCATTCAACATTCAAAAATGGTGTCAGAAGTGGGATAACTAACCATGATTTCCGCAAATTAAGAGTCACCGGTTCTGGTTTACAAAAAAATTCTAATTTCAGTCAAATTTTGTCGGAATTGACCTTAGCTAGAATGAGTTTGCTAGTTAGTAGTTAGCTTCAGTGTTGTTAGCACCGGTTAGACATGGCAGCGAACATTCCCCCTCCCGCCGTTATGAAACTCAGCGGAGATTGAAGCACGAACTGTGATACGTTTAGAGGTGAATGGGAGGACTATGCACTAGCCACGGAACTTCTGGAAAAGGAAATTGAGGTAGTGGCTGCCACTTTAAGGACTATAATGGGAACTGAATGCAGACACGCATACAAACACAACCTGAACCTAACAGCAGCTTAGCAAGGTAACAGAACAGCTACTCTTGTAATAGTGCCTGTGTGTAGCTGATGTAGAGGAGTCAGGCGCAGGACAGCAGATATGAGTAATAAATGTGATTTACTCAAATATTCACAAATACAACACAATAAATCGAGCCCACAATAACGGACCGTATTACAAACAAACAATCACTCACAATCAACGTTTTAAAGTGTGCTTCGGAGCTCTGCGAGATTTCTGTGATTTTCTGAAATAACACACACTCACTAAACCCTCCGTAAATAAGTCAGTTCTTAACATAAAGACTTAAAACTCAAAATGCTATAATTGCCTACGCCAAGGAGGATATGTGTTCACTTTCAGCTTCCTGTGTAAACCGGAAGTGCCTTAAAATTGTGTCATAGGTGCTGTTTCGAAGGGTTAGAAAGGTCAGATCTTTTCAAAAACTTCATATGTGTGATTAGGCAACCCCCATGAACTGTAAGTCAGTCATTTCTCCCAACAGATGTCAAAGAAAAGCTCTCTCACACACACACACACACACACACACACACACACACAGCAAGGATGGAGTGACAAAGTGCGGTGCTTAAAGACACACAGAGCCTGCAATGGCATTTCCATATTCTCTAGGCCGTGCCGAGTTCAATGAGATGCCCCGCTTGACCGTAGCTCGCTCTGAGTGCAGTGACCGTTAAAAAAGTAGGCCCAAAATGAAGCCTGGCCCTAAATGTCATTTGCTTTTGGGTGACAGTGAGAGAACCGTTACGGTGAGAAGCACAATTCAACCTCAGGTACGATCCTGAGGTCCTCCCGATCTGTGCAAGCCTAACCTTGACCGTGTGGCATTAACCCTTAACAGTAAATCAGTGTTTTTTGATCTCACAGATTACAATGACATCTCTCCCCATAGGAATACATTGCCTGCTCCTCTAAAGTCAACCTGAAGCCTATGTGGGTTATGAGTGCCTTATGAACCTGTCTTCAATGACAGTCCATCAGGACACTATGAGGTCTACCTGTGTCGATTCTAAGCTTCCTGAAGCAACCGGAAGTGGTTAAAAATCACCCTAAACGTGTTTTTCCATACCCAACCAGCAGTTTGTAATAAATAGTGCATTCAACCCTGTGTAAATCAGTCAGTTCTTAACGTAAAGACTTAAAACTCAGGATTCTGTAAAGGCATACCCCAATGAGGATATGTGTTTACGTATAGCTTCCTGTGCCAACCGGAAGTGCCATAATTGGTGTCATAGGGGCTGTTTCGAAGGGTTAAAAAAGTCAGATATTTCCAAAACTTCATATGTGTGATTAGGCAACCCCCATGAACTGTAAATCAGTAATTTCTCCCATAAAATTTCAAATAAAAACTAAATCACACACACACACAGCTTGGAAGGTGGGACGTATTGGGGTGCGTAGAGACAGACAGTGCCTGCAATAGTTAGCTTTGTTCGAGCTAAAAAAGAACCGTCAGACCTAGAGTTCTGAAACTTTGGAAACCTGTTCTAGACCTCAGGTCGATAGTGCGTGGTGAGTTACTTGGCTCTAGAAGGTTCTCGGGCTGAGAAACAGCCTCGTACATTTGCAATGACTTCAATTCATTTTGACCATTACGAAAATGACGACATTTAGAAAAGTCTCAGAGACGCAAGACTAGGTGCATTGAAACCGGCTCGGCCCATAGAGACGGACCCCAATGTTTCTGTCCGATAGCTCATTCAAGGACCCCGTAGCAAGGCATGGAAAAAAAGTGGATTTTCAGCACCAATTAGGGTCTTGCTCGGGCACCAAATGACCTATCGAGCCGAAACTCGGGATTTGGGGTCGCCTCACATAGGCCTACACATAATGTCAGAACTGGACCCGCAGCTAGAACGTAACTATGTGTTTTACGTTTTTATTATGTTTTATACTGAAGGAGCTTTGAATTATGGGCCTTCTCTGAAATATGTGATAGTTGGCTTCTAAATGAGTTGGAAAAAGTGGGTTTGGTGTCAATTGGTATCAGTTTGGTGTCAGAATGACATCTAATTGACTGATGGACACTGACTTGCTAGTTGACTTTTGTACATTTGTAATATGATTAAAAGGAGAGGGACCATCACCAAAATGGTATTCTGAAATCAACACTAAAAATGGCATCACCATAGTCTCCAGACTGTGCCAAGTTCAGCGAGACGTCCCGCTTGACCGTAGCTCGCTCTGAGTGCAGCGACCTTGAAAAAAAGAAGGCCCAAAATGAAGCCTGGCCCTAAATGTCATTTGCTTTTGGGTGACAGTGAGAGAACCGTTAGGGTGAGACGCACAAATTGACCTCAGGTACGTACCTGAGGTCCTCCCGATCCGTGCAAGCCTAACCTTGACCATGTGGCATTAACCCATAACAGTTAAAAGAAGGTGTTTACATCAAACAGTTTGCATTGACTTCTCTCCCCATAGGAATACATTGCCTGCAACCCTAAATTCAACCTGAAGCCTATGTGGGTTATGAATGCCGTATGAACCTGTCTTCGGTGACAGTCCATCAGGCCACTATGAGGTCTACCTGTGTTGATTCTAAGCTTCTTGGAGCAACCGGAAGTGATTAAATTCACCCTAAAAGTGTTTTGAAACATAACCTGTCATTATGAAAATCACTGCATTCAACCCTGTGTAGATCAGTCAATTCTTAACATAAAGACTTTAAACTCAGGATTCTGTATGAGCATACCCCAAGAAAGATATGTGTTTATTTATAGTTTCCTGTGTCAACCGGAAGTGCCTTTAATTGGGTCACACTGTCTGTTTTGAAGGGTTAAAAAAGGCACATCTTTCCAAAACTTCATATGTGTGACTAGGTAACCCTCCTGAACTGTAAATCAGTCATTTCTCCCAACAGATGTCAAAGAAAAGCTCTCACACACACACACACACAGCAAGGATGGAGTGACAAAGTGCGGTGCTTAAAGACACAGAGAGCAGGCAATGGCATTACCATAATCTCTAGGCCGTGCCGAGTTCAACGACATATCCTGCTTGACCGTAGCTCGCTCGGTCTAAGCGCAGCGACCATGAGAAAAGTAGGCCCAAAATTAAGCCTGCCCCCCAACGTCATTTGCTTTTGGGTGACAGTGAGAGAACCGTTGGGGTGAGAAGCACAATTCGACCTCAGGTACGTTCATGAGGTCCTCCCGATCCGTGCAAGCCTAACCTTGACTGTGTGGCATTAACCCTTAACAGTAAATCAGTTTTTTTTGATCTCACAGATTACAATGACTTCTCTCCCCATAGGAATACATTGCCTGCACCCCAAAATTCAACCTGAAGCCTATTTGGGTTTTGAATGCCTTATGAACCTGTCTTCGATGACAGTCCATCAGGACACTATGAGGTCTACCTGTGTCGATTCTAAGCTTCTTGGACCAACCGGAAGTGGTTAAAATCACCCTAAAAGTGTATATCCATACCCAACCTGCAGTTTGATAGAAATAGTGCATTCAACCCTGTGTAAATCAGTCAGTTCTTAACGTAAAGACTTAAAACTCAGGATTCTGTAAAAACAAACCCCAATGAGGATATGTGTTTACTTATAGCTTCCTGTGCTAACTGGGAAGGGCCATAATAGGTGTCATAGGGGCTGTTTCGAAAAAGTCAGATCTTTCCAAAACTTCATATGTGTGATTAGGCAACCCCCATGAACTGTAAATCAGTCATTTCTCCCATAAAATTTCAAAGAAAAACTAAATCACACACACACACAGCTTGGAAGGAGGGACACATTGGGGTGCGTAGACACATACACTGCCTGCATTAGTTAACCTTGTTCGAACTATTAAAGAACCATCAGACCTAGAGTTCTGAAACTTTAGAAACCTCTTCTAGACCTCAGGTCGATAGTGCGTGGTGAGTTACGTGGCTCTAGAAGGTTCTCGGACCGAGAAATAGCCTCGTACATTTGCAATCACTTCAATTAATTTTTGCATCACGAAAATGACGACATTTAGAAATCTCGGCCCATATAGACGGACCCCAACGTTTCTGTCCGATAGCTCATTCAAGGACCCCATAGCAAGGCATGGAAAAAGTGGATTTTTAGCACCAATTAGGGTCTTGCTCGGGCACCAAATGACCTATCGAGCAGAAACTTGGGATTCGGGGTCGACTCAGCTAGGCCATCACATAACATCAGAACTGGACCCACAGCTGGAATGTAACTACGTGTTTTACGTTTTTATTATGGTTTGAACAGAAGGCGTTGTGAATTTTGGGCCAGCTCTGTAGTATGTGATAGTTGGCTACTAAACAAGTTGGAAAAAGTGGGTTTGGTGTCAGTTTGTATCAGTTTGGTGTCAGAATGATATCTAATTGACTGACGGACAGTGACTTGCTGGTGACTATTGTCAAATAGTCTATTCTCCAAATACATCTGATCAAGTGTCACATGCGCCGAATACAACAGATGTAGTAGACCTGGCTTGCTGGTGACTATTGTCCATTTGCAATATGTTTAAACAGTGAGGTACCATCACCAAAGTGACATTCTGAAATCAACCCTAATGAGCGATGGAGAGGAACCAGAATCACTGCCCAGCCATCCCGAGTTCATCGGGCCAGTCAATTTTGCATTCCTGCAGGATTTTTGAGCATGCCAAATTTGTGATGGTAAATGCCCATTGAAACATATTGCAAATGCACTTTCATTTGCAAAATGATTCAATAGTGAAAAAACATCACCAAATGGACATGATAAAATCAACACAACGAGTGATGGAAATGAACATCTATCACTGCCCGGCCATCCTGTGTTCATCTGGTCAGTCAATTTAGCATTTCTGCAGGATTTTTGAGCATGACAAATTCGTGATGGTACATGGCAAATGGACATAACATCATGATTTGGTATTTTCAAATCTTTCATATTGCATTTGGACATTTCTTATGCCATTTGGCCAAAAAAAAGTGACTTTTGACTTTGACTTTTGACTTCCTATGAAATCATATTGCAAATGGACAAAACACATGCCTTATGCACAAGTAAAAAAATAAATGATAATAATTATGATAATAAAAGTTGACAAAAGTATATTCTACAGTTCTTACACATGATTAATTGACAAAAAATCAAAAGAATTTCGAAAAACGGTCCAGAAAGCACTTTTTTAACCTGTCTAGGAAAAGCGTTCCGCTAGCGGAACCACACGACAACATTTAGCTGAAAAGGCAGTGCGCGAAATTCCAAAATATTTTTTACAATTTGTAACTTTCACACATTAACAAGTCCAATACATTAAATGAAAGATAAACATCTTCAAATCAAATCAAATCAAATTTTATTTGTCACATACACATGGTTAGCAGATGTTAATGCGAGTGTAGCGAAATGCTTGTGCTTCTAGTTCCGACAATGCAGTAATAACGAACAAGTAATCTAACTAACAATTCCCCCAAAAAAATATTGTTAATCTATCCATGGTGTCTGACTTCAAAAATGCTTTACAGCGAAATCACAACATATGATTATGCTAGGTTCTGAGCCCTCCCTGTACTCAGAGTCAAGTCACAAAAACACACACAGCCATTTTCCAGCCAAAGAGAGGAGTCACAAAAAGCAGAAATATAGATAAAATGAATCACTAACCTTTGATGATCTTCATCCAATGACACTCATAGGACATCATGTTACACAATACATGTGTTTTGTTCGACAATGTGCATATTTATATCCAAAAATCTCAGTTTACATTGGCGAGTTAGGTGCAGTATTGTTTTGATTTGAAAACATCCGGTGAATTTGCAGAAATACTCATAATAAACATTGATAAAAGATGCAAGTTATTCACAGAATTAAAGATAGACTTATCCTCTATGCAACCGCTGTGTCAGATTTGAATGGATTTAATGGAAAAAGCATAATCTGAGAATGGCGCTCAGTACCCAATTCAGCCAATGAAATAGCTGCCATTTTTGCGTCAACATTAGTTAGAAAAAACACTATAAACATTCACTTACCTTTGATGATCTTCATCAGAAGGCACTCCCAGGAATCCCAGTTCGACAATAAATGACTGATTTGTTCCGTAAAGTTCCATAAAGCCCGTCATTTAGCCACTTGTTGTTAGCGTGTTCAGCCCAGTAATCCATCTTCATGAGGAGCGAGCACTTCCTCCAGACAAAAACTCAAAAGGTTCCGTTACAGGTCGTAGAAGCAAGGGAAATGATTTTTGCAATCAATCTTTAGGATGTTTTTAACTTGTTGGGGATAGGGGGCAGTATTTTCACTTTGGATTAATTGCGTGCCCATAGTGAACTGCATGCTACTCTGTCCTAGATTGCTAATATATGCATATTATGATTACTACTGGATAGAAATCACTCTGAAGTTTCTAAAACTGTTTGAATTATGTCTGTGAATATAACAGAACTCATAGGGCAGGCAATCTTCCAAAGAGGAAGTGAAATTCTGAATACATGTCTAATTTCAAGTCATCGCCTACCACTTGCAAATAAGATATGGATCTTCCTACGCCTACGCACTTCCTACGCCTTCAACTAGATGTCCTCATTCAGTAGAATGTGGAATGGAGCTTCTGATGTGAACTTAGTCACGGTCTTGGCAGAATGCAATTTCCCTGTGGCGTATTTCTCTGTGGGTGTCACCGTCGTTCCATTTGGCTGCAGATGAAAACGTATGATCCGGTTGGAACATTATTGGATATATATGAAAATAACATCCTGGAGATTGATTCTCTACTCAGTTTGACCAGTTTATTCGACCTGGAATATATCTCTTTGAAGTTTTCATCCGAGTTGTCCTGGACCAGCGTCAGCTTTTGGGCACGTGAGCTGAAAGTGCTAGCAAATGCAGCTAATTGGACACTAGTATTGGACATTATTGAACAAAACAACGATTTATTGTGGAACTAGGACTCCTTGAACTGCATTCTGATGAAAGATCATCAAAGCTAAGGGAATATTTATGATGTAATTTCGTATTTCTGTTGACTCCAACATGGCGGAGAAATATATATACGTCTGAGATTATAGCATGGTAGGCTTTATTCGTAACGTTTAAAAAAAATCTGACACAGCGGTTGCATTAAGAACCAGTGTATCTTTAATTATATGTAGAACATGTATCTTGAGTAAAAGTTTATGATGAGTATTTCTGTATTCTGGCGTAGCTTTCTATAATTCATCCGGATATTTTGGAGGCATTTCTGAACATGGCGTCAATGTAAACCGAGATTTGCGGATATAAATATGCATATTATCGAACAAAACATAAATGTATTGTGTAACATGTCATATGAGTGTCATCTGATGAAGATTTTCAAAAGGTTAGTGATTCATTTTATCTCTAATCCTGCTTTTGTGACTCTATCTTTTGACCGGGATTTTTTTGTTGTTGATTTGGTGGTGGTCTAACATAAATATATGTTGTGTTAAAATGTAAAACATTTTTAAAAATCGGATATGATGGGTAGATGAACAATATGTTTATCTTTCATTTGCTGTATTGGACTTGTTAACTTCTTCGATATTGGGGGCGCTCTTTTAATTTTTGGATAAAAAAACATTCCCGTTTTAAACAAGATATTTTGTCACGAAAAGATGCTTGACTATGCATATAATTGACAGCTTTGGAAAGAAAACACTCTGACGTTTCCAAAATTGCAAAGATATTGTCTGTGAGTGCCATAGAACTAATGCTACAGGCGAAACCAATATGAAATTTCATACAGGAAGTGCGCCAGATTTTGAATGTGCTGTGTTCCAATGTCTCCTTATAAGGCTGTGAATGCGCCAGGAATGAGCCTACTCTTTCTGTCGTTTCCCCAAGGTGTCTGCAGCATTGTGACGTATTTGTAGGCATATCATTGGAAGATTGACCATAAGAGACTACATTTACCAGGTGCCCGCTTGGTGTCCTCCGTCGGAATTATTGCATAATCTCCAGCTGCGTGCATTTTTCCATTTGGTTCAGAGGAGAAACCAAACTGCCACGAAGGATTTATCATCGAATAGATATGTGAAAAACACCTTGAGGATTGATTCTAAACAACATTTGCCATGTTTCTGTCGATATTATGGAGTTAATTTGGAAAAAAGTTTGGCGTTGTAATGACTGAATTTTCGTTTTTTTTCTTAGCCAAACGTGATGAACAAAATGGAGCGATTTCTCCTACACAAATAATCTTTTTGGAAAAACTGAACATTTGCTATCTAACTGAGAGTCTCCTCATTGAAAACATCCGAAGTTCTTCAAAGGTAAATTATTTTATTTGAATGCTTTTCTTGTTTTTGTGAAAATGTTGCCTGCTGAATGCTAGGCTTAATGCTATGCTAGCTATCAATACTCTTACACAAATGCTTGTGTAGCTATGGTTCAAAAGCATATTTTTAAAATCTGAGATTTTTATATATTTATTTTATTTTACCTTTATTTAACCAGGTAGGCAAGTTGATAACAAGTTCTCATTTACAATTGCGACCTGGCCAAGATAAAGCAAAGCAGTTCGACAGATAAAACGACACAGAGTTACACATGGAGTAAAACAAACATACAGTCAATAATACAGTATAAACAAGTCTATATACAATGTGAGCAAATGAGGTGAGAAGGGGGGTAAAGGCAAAAAAGGCCATGGTGGCAAAGTAAATACAATATAGCAAGTAAGACACTGGAATGGTAGTTTTGCAATGGAAGAATGTGCAAAGTAGAAATAAAAATAATGGGGTGCAAAGGAGCAAAATAAATAAATAAATAAAAATTAAATACAGTTGGGAAAGAGGTAGTTGTTTGGGCTAAATTATAGGTGGGCTATGTACAGGTGCAGTAATCTGTGAGCTGCTCTGACAGTGTTGTTATCAAAAGGCTAAACTTGTGAGCCAATATATTTATTCCATTTAATTTGCGATTTTCATGAATAGTTATGGTATGGTAATGAGCTTGAGGCTATGATTACGCTCCGGGTACGGGATTGCTCGACGCAAGAAGTTAATGTGTGAAAGTTAAATATTTCTAAAGAATACTTTTGAATTCCCTGCACCACCTTTTCAGCTGAAAGGGGGGTGGAGTTCCCCTCGGGGAACGTCTTCTTAAATCGTCCATAAGGTTCCAACCGGAGAATTTCATTGTCTGAAGAAAAGCATTGGAACGAGAGCATACTCTGTTGGTAGTGCGCGTCATGAGACTGAGGCTCTCTGCCAGACCACTCACTAAAAGAGCTCCTATGAGCCCCTCCTTTATAGTAGAATTTTAAAAATTGGATCTAAAGACGGTGACATCTAGTGGAAGCCCTAGGAAGTGCAAGCACATCCATAACTATCAGGGATTTGAATAGGCACTGTTTTGAATATCGATTTCTCACTTCCTGTTTGTATTTCTTCTCAGGTTTTTGTCTGCCATATGAGTTCTGTTATACTCACAGACATCATTCAAACAGTTTTAGAAACTTCAGAGTGTTTTCTATCCAATACGAATAGTAAAGCATATATTAGCATTTGAGACAGAGTAGGAGGCAGTTCAGTTTGGGCACGCTATTCATCCAAAAGTGAAAATGCTGCCCCCTGTCCCAAAGAAATCAAGCATATAAATTCCCTTATCACTAGACCATTGCGTTGCTGTGTAGTGGGGTGAGAGTTGAGAGAACAAAGGACAAAAGTAATGAGGCTCCTTCCAAGGTCCCTCTTATCTGGGGAGGAAAGGACTTTAGAACGTTCTCTGAATAAACCTTACGAACCTTTTGCAGAAGCTGAGTCTTTGCCTAATTATTATTAAACCCAGGGTCTTACAATACTCAGGGATTGGTCAAAGCTTAAATAAGTGTTTAGTTATCATCATTGTGATTGAAAATTCTCGTGACAGTGTTTCTGATGTGCTGGCCCGACTGCAAGGAAGAAACTGCTATAGCTGTCATAGAATATTGGCCAGTCAAAGAGGAGCTCAGTGTTCAAAACGGAGTAATATTCAAGGGTCAGAGTAGTTATTCCCCGGTCTTTGCGCCCTGAGATGTTGGCGCTCATGCACTCAAGTCACATAAGAGGTGAGGCCTGTTACAGACAAGCATGTGACACACTGTATTGGCCAGGAATGCAGAGTGAAATCAAAGACTGTCAATAAATGCACAATCTGCAATGAATATGCCATTGAGCAACAGAGAGAGACGATGATGTCCCATGAGCTACCGATGCGCCCCTGGCAGATAATACGTCTAGATCTCTTCCAGCACAGTGGCAAAGACTTTCTGCTGGTAGTCAATCATTACTCAGACTTCTGGGAGATTGATCTCCTCCCCGACCTCTGAGCAGAGACAACGATCAAACGCTGCAATGCTCAGTTTGCCCGCTACGGCCAGCCAGATAGGGTATTTTCAGATAATGGAACTAATTCTCCGGATTTGAGTTCTGAAAATTTGCTGCAGAACGGGAATTCTAGCACATCACCTCATCACCATGACACCCAAAAGCTAATGGGAAGGTGGAGTTGGCAGTCAAAATCGCAAAGAACCAAACAAAGAACGCAAAGAAAATATCTCTGAGAGAGGGCAAAGATGCCTGGAAAGCAATCCTGCAGTGGCGCAATACCCCGAGAGAAGGCATAGATAGCAGCCTGGCCCAGCGCCTCATGGCACAGCGCTTAAAAGCAGCTCTGCCAGAAGGCAGCACTCTCCTGGAACCATGTGTAGTGACAGACTTGCTGGTGAAGCTACGTCACAGAAGACATGTCTCCAAGTTAATCTACGACAAATCAGCAAAATAGTTTCCTGAGAGTGTGTGAAACAGTGCGAAGCCACTACTAGGAGACCAGATGGGCCTCTGGAGACTCGAATCCTCCGTACAGAAAGGGGCACCACAGTCCTACTTGGTCAAAGTGAATGGATCACTGTACCGTCGTAACAGGGTTGACCTTCGGATTGCTGAGCCAGCACCTACTCAGAACTCTGATGGTCATAGCATTACAAAAGACGGAACCCCAGCAAGTCACATGGGGCATGAGGCAGTGGGCGAAGAGCCAGGGGATCACAGGTCGGCTGCTCCCTCGCCCATCAATACTCCCCTTAGACAGTCAGGTGACACGCCTGTGCGAGAATCCGCAGTCCTCACAGACAAGCCCCCTGTCTTTTCATGCTGCAGGCGTCTGTCCCAGCCATCAAAAATAATTCATTTGTAAGTTTCCCATTAGGGATTGTTGACAGACAGTGATAAAAGTGAAGAGACAACACATTTTGATAAAGTTGTTACTTGAAGAGAAGAAAAAAAGACCTAAACTGTTCATGTTGGAAATTATTACTAGGTCTGTTTTGTTAGTGAATTGACAGCTTCTGTCCTATTTTATAAAAGGGAAGATGTTATGGGTGTAAGATGGCACAGTGATGCCATCTGTTGGTGTGTTATGTTAATTACTGCAACTCCAGTGTTTTTACCAGTGTGCTTGAGACACCCGGATGTATTGCAATGTACTGAACAAGACTGGTTACTCGCATCAGTGCCTCTGTCTCGTCATTTAATTACCATCCCGACACAAATATAGTGTTGCTAGAGATGCAACCCAGCCATTCAGTGTTTTTGTTCTGTATCTATGGACGCAACCGTTATTCATTCTTTTTGTACTGTATCTATGGACTTTATCCAGTCGTTCATTCTAAATGTTCCATTGTCATACTGTCTGGCAACATTCTTATCCCTTGCTTGCAAGCTAGCCAACTATGGCTAACCTACAGTCATGTCAAAAATAACAGCCAGAATAACAGCAAAGTAGCTGCATTTGCATAAGCTCCTACTACGACAACTGCAGCCTTTACTATCACAACAATAACAAATGCTGCTCCTACTACCAAAACAATGACAACAGCTCCTACAACAACAACTGCAGCTCCTACTATCTTGATAAGAACTGCAGCTCTATCAACAACAACCACCGCTCCTTACGACAACCACTTGTAAGACGGCCACTACTTCAGCTCCTACCTCAACAACAAGTGCAGCTCAAACTACTACAAGCACATCTGCAGCTCTTAACAACACAGCAGTAGGAGGTACAGTTGCAGGAGGTGCAGTTGTGCCAGTTTCTGCAACAACTCCTGCAACGCCTATTACGACAACCACTGCTGCAGCGTTGACCACCACAATAAAGTATGCAGCTTCTACAATGGCAACCAAAACTGCAGCTCTTATTATGACAACTGCAGCTCCTAATACCACAAAAACTACTGCAGCTCCTATTACGACAACCACAACTTCAGCACCTACTACAACAATTACAACTGCAGTCTCTACTACCACAACCACAGCTCCCAGTACGACAACAACTTGTAAAAAATATATGTATATATTTCACCTTTATTTAACCAGGTAGGCTATTTGAGAACAAGTTCTCATTTGCAACTGTGACCTGGCCAAGATAAAACAAAGCAGTTCGACACATACAACAATACAGAGTTACACATGGAATAAACAAACATACAGTCAATAATACAGTAGAAAAAAGTCTATATACAGCATGTGCAAATGAGGTAGGATAAGGGAGGTAAGGCAATAAATAAGCCATGGTGGCTAAGTACTTACAATATAGCAATTAAACACTGGAATGGTGGAATGTGCAGAAGATGATGGTGCAAGTAGAGATACTGGGGTGCAAAGGAGCATGATAAATACAGTATGGGGATGGGGTAGTTAGATGGACTATTTACAGATGGGCTATGTACAGGTGCAGTTATCTGTGAGCTGCTCTGACAGCTGGTTCTTAAAGCTTGTGAGGGAGATAAGAGTCTCCAGCTTTAGTGATTTTTTTCCGTTCGTTCCAGTAATTGGCAGCATAGAATTGGAAGGAGAGGCGGCCAAAGGAAGAATTGGCTTTGGGGGTGACCAGTGAGATATACCTGCTGGTATATCACAACTGCAGCTTCTACTACCACAACAATGACGGCAGCTCCCACCACAACAATGACTGCAGCTCCCACTACAACAACCTCTACCACAGTTTCTACTACCAAAACAACAACTACAACTGCTACAATGACAACTGCAGCTCCTACTAATGTAACTTCTACTTCCGCTCCTATAACAATTACAACAACAAAAAATACAACTGCAGCTCCTACTACCACAACAACTACTGCAGATCCTAGTACGACAACAACTGCAGTGACTACTACCACTACAATGACTGCAACTCCTACATCGGCAACAACAACTGTAGCTCCTACTACCACAACAATACCTGCTGCATCTATTATGACAACCACAACTGCAGATCCTAGTACCACAACAATGATTGCAGCATCTACAAGGACAACCACAACTGTAGCTTCTACTACGCCAGCTACAACTGCAGCCTCTACTACGACAACTGCAGTTCATATTATGACGACCAGTACTTTAGCTCCTACCTCGGCAACAACTGCAAATGTAACTACAACAAACACAGCTGCAGCTCCTAAACACAGTAGTAGGTGGTGCCGTTGCTGGAGGTGCAGTTATGGCAGCTTCTGCTACAACAAGTACAACTACTACGACAACTGCAGCTCTCATTTGTCGTGGAAATGTCCTGTATTACCTAATCATGAGAGAGCAAACCACACACAAGTCAGAGTTATTATAAAGTCCAACTTTAATTATATGAGCTTCACCATAACCCTGTGACTCTCAGATCAATTCAGTGTCTATAAATTAATTCTCTGAGAGTCCTTACAAAACACTTCTTAGTATCATTTATAGCCAAGACACACCCATCAAAACTCATATGACGAATAACAGATCTTAGGAACATTACACAAAGAAAGATTTAATTGAAAAAGGAGTATCCTATAGCCAGACAGCATTAGCTATAAATTATCGTTCAGTTTGCCCTCTTAGACGAGGTTCTACTTCTCGTTCTTGGTACAACATAGTACCAAACCATTACCTCATCCAATGGCATGTATCAATTGTCAATTCTAGATACTCCCATCAAAAATACAACCTCTCCTGGACAAGTTACGGAGAGGAGTGACTGGCACACAGACATTGTGGAGCCAACTAACTGGTTCCACATTAATCACACCATTCCTTCACATGGTTTAGGAATAGTTACAGACACATTCACAGGTAAGACAAACCTGACCTCTCCCCTCTCTGGGCCCCAAGTAACTTTTTCCCACATAAGCATACTTATGAACATTGATAAAACATCTTATTTATCAATGTTACCTAAAGAATTCTGATTCTGCCACAACACATTGCGACCAAAATAACTGCAGCTCAAAATATAACAAACACATCTGAATCTCCTAAAAACACCCTACTAGAAGGTGAAGTGTTGGTAGAGCCTGCAACATCAACAACTACTACAGCTCATACTACGACAACCACAACTGCAATTCATATTACAACAATGAATGCAACTCCTACAACTACCCCCACAATGGCCGTTCCTACAACAATCACAACAGCAGCTTCAACTACAATAACTATAACTCCACTACCTACTAGAAAAAACACAACCATAGCTCCTCATATGATAACACTAACACAGTTCCTACAAATGCTGCAGTTCCTATGACAACCAGAACTGAATCTCCTAACAAAACAATTTGTAGGAGGTGTAGTGTCAGCAGCTCCTACTACAATGACCACAACTGCAGCTTTGACCATGACTGCAGTTCTTACAATGAACACCCCAACTGCAACTCTTACAACATCCCCAACAACTGCAGTTCCAAATACGACGACCACAACGGAAGCTTCAACTACGACAACCACAACTGCAGCACCAACAAAAAAAATCACAACTCCTCCTACCTGCTACTGCAAACATAATCGTAGTTCCTAATAAGAAAACAACTACCACTGTTCTTACTACTACAACAACTAATGCAGTTCCTACTGCGACAACGAAAGCTGCAGCTCCTACTACCACCACAACTACTGCAGCTCCTACCATGACAACAACAAATGCAGTTCTAACTAGGACAAACACAGCTAAAACTCCTAAGAATACCATATCAGGAAGTGCAGTATTGGTAGAGACTGCTACATGAACCACAATTGTGGTCTTTACTATGACAACTCCTACTATTATGGCCAGAACTGCTGCTCCTTCCACAACGAGAACCCCTGCAGCTCTAACCACAACAACCACAACTTCTACTACAACTGCAGCCTTCCCTACCACAACTACTGCAGCTCCTATTACGATGATCCCAACGGCAGCTCATACTACCACAACAACTACGGCATCTCCTATTACGACAACTACTGCAGAATGACAACAACGGCAGCTCAAACTACCACAACAACTACGGTATCTCCTATTACGGCTACTACTGCAGAATGACAACAACTGCAGCTCCTACTACCACAACAATGACTGCAGCTTCAACCACAACAACCACAAATGCATATCCAACTATAATAACCACAACTCCAGTACCTAATACAAAAACCACAACCGTAGCTCCTACTATGACAACTAACACAGTTCCAACTACTGCAGCTCCAACTACAATGACCACAACTACAGCTCCTACCATTGACAACACCTATATCTCTGACTACAAAAACCAAAACTCCAGCTCCTATAAATGAATGGAGCTCTTACAAAGACAACTGCAACTTCAACAATAATCAGAACTACCGCTTCAACTGCAGCAACCAGAACGCAACTGCAGCTCCAACTACAATAACTCCAATACAATCGTAGCTCCTTCTCTGACAATCAACAGTTACAACTACTGCAGTTGCTACTATGACCACAACAACCTCAGCTCGTACTATGACCACAACTTTTGCAGCTCCTGCAAAGAGAACTGAAAGTCCTAACAACACCATAGTAGGAGGTGAAGTGATGGCAGGTCCTGGTACGATGACAAAAACTGCTCTAACTGCGACAAGCATAACTCTTTCTACAATAACAATGACAGCAGCTTCTATAATGGCAACAACTACTCCAGCCTCTACTATGACAACTGCAGTTCCTACTACAACAACCCCAACTGCAGCTCCTATTCCAACAGCTCCTACATGGACTACCACAAGTACCCCCTCAACTGCAGCACCTACTATGATAATTAAAACTGCAGCCTCTTCTAGGATGGGGACAACTGCATCTTCTATTACGGCGACCACAACTGCAGTTCCTACTACGAAAGTCACAAGTGGGCGGCAGGGTAGCCAAGTGGTTAGAGCGTTGGACTAGTAACCGAAAGGTTGCAAGTTCGAATCCCCGAGCTGACAAGGTACAAGGTACAATAACAATGAAGGTGAAGTGCAGACTGTCAGATTTAATCTGAGGGTATTTTCATACATATCTGAGGAACAGTTAAGACATTTTAGAAGATTTTGTACATGGTTCCCCCCCCATTTTTGGGAATCAAAAAACATTGGACAGTGACTGCTTGAAGTCTGCGATGCATCGACATCACCAGATGCTGGGTATCTTCCCTGGTGGTGCTCTGCCAGGCCTGTGCTGCAGCCATCTACAGTTCCTGCTTGTTTCAGGGACTTATTACCTTCAGTCTCCTCTTCATCATGTAAAATGCGTGTTAGATCAGATTCAGATCCGGTGACTCTGCCAGTGAAGGATTTTCCACTTTTTGGCCATCAAAAACCCCCTTTGTTGCTCTAGCAGTATGTTTAGGGTTATTGTCTTGTTGCATGCTGAAGTGCCGTTCAATGAGTTTGGAGGCATTTGGTTTTATCTGAGCAGATAAAATATTTCTGTAGTGAGCCTGTTCCACTGGCAGCCATACAGGCCCAAGCCATAACACCCCCTCCACCATGTTTCACGGATGAGGTGGTATGCTTTGGATCGTGGGCATGTCTTTTTTTTCTCCACACTTTCCTCTTTCTGGTACATGTTAATCTTTGTCTCATCTGTCCACAATACTTTTTTCCATAATTCTTGGGGCTCTTTTAGGTGCTTTATAGGTGCTATTTAGCAAACTGTAATCTCGCCCTTTCTGTTCTTCAGGCTTATCAGTGGTTTGTATCTTGTAGTGTACCCTCTGTAGACCTGCTGGTAGACTTTGACACATTTACACCTGCATCCAGGTTAGTGTTTTTGATCTGTTGGGTGTTGTCAGGGGGATTTTCTTCACCATAGAGAGTACTCTCCGGTCATCCACTACAGTGGTCTTCCTCAGTCTACTGGGTTCTTTGACATAATTGAGTTCACCGGTTGTTTTTTTCTTGTAATGATGAACCAAACTGTTGACTTGGGCATGCCCAGGGTTTTTGCAATGTTCCTGATTGATTGATTTTAATTTCTGAGCCTTATGACGGCCAGTTTATTTGCATCGACACCTGAAGACCTGCTGCTTCCTCATGTTGTCACACCCCAACAACAACATCTAAAGGCAATAGCAAAGTCTAGAATCAATACTGTTCATCAACAGCTCTCCTGCATTCACTAACAACACAAATGAATACACCTGCCTAACGACACACATCTGTGAAGCCAATTCAACAAATACTTGTAGTACCTTAAAATGCGGGGACCATGAACAAAAGGTGCTGTCATTTCTTAACTGTTCCTCTGATATGTATGAAAATACTCTCAAATTAAAGCTGACAGTCTGCACTTCACCATCATTGTTATTGTATCCTTTCAAACTCAAAGTGCTAGAGTACAGAACCAAAATAACAAAAAAAACGGTCACTCTTCAATGAATTATGGTGCTCACTGTATATCAACCTTTGAAAGATCAACAACCACATCAAACGCAACTACTTTCAGTACAAGAACTGAAGGGCCGACAACAACACCAAATGCTGCTTTAGTTCTCATAACTGGTTCAACAACTTCCTCCACTGTATAAAGTACTCTGACATCTACATTTTCTTATGTGACAACAGCAGCTCCAACAAAAACAATGTTTCCTATCACCACAACAAATATTACAACTGTTACAACAATAACAAAGTCTGTAACAGTTATCACACCATCACTGAACATGACAACCACAAGAACACATTCACTATCAAGTACTGGAGGTGTACCCTTCCGGACTGAAATTCCAACCTCAACTAAATCAGCTACGATGCCTACAACCATTACAAAATCTCCAACAACACTTTATGACAAAACCACTTTAACTGCAGAATCGCCTGTAACCACACTAGAGTCTGCAAGTCCAGTCACTAGGTAAAACAAGATGAAAACAATTATAAGCATGAATTCATATTAATAGGGTAGAGATGGTGAGCTGGTGAAGATGGATGATTTTCCTTGCTGTTCTGGTAGTTAAGGTTCTGGTGTTGGAAGTTTGTCATAAAATTATTGCAAATATATATATTTTTTTAAACAATCTCAAATTGACGTCCTCCATTTTTTTTTAAAGATTTGGGACAGTGGTGGTTTACATTACACTGATGTTCCATCTCAAAACTCATGTCCCCACAGAGGATGTTGTCCTTAACACAATCAAGAGGCAACTCGTCACTCAATTAAGGACCCTAAGGATCTTCAAAATGTATATAAAGTGCATTCGGGAAATTATTCAGACTTCTTCCCTTTTTCCACATTTTGTTACATTAGAGCCTTATTCTAAAATTGATCAAATAAAATTGTTCCTCATCAATCTACACACAATAGCCCATAATGAGAAATCAAAAACCGTTTAATTCTTGCAAATGTACAGTCGTGGCCAAAATTGAGAATGACACATTTATTTCCACAAAGTTTGCTGCTTTAGTGTCTTTAGATATTTTTGACAGATGTTACTATGGAATGCTGAATTTAACAAGCACTTCATAAGTATCAAAGGCTTTTATTGACAATTACATGAAGTTGATGCAAAGAGTCAATATTTGCAGTGTTGACCCTTCTTTTTCAAGACCTCTGAAATCCGCCCTGGCATGCTGTCAATTAACTTCTGGGCCACATTGACTGACTGATGGCAGCCAATTCTTGCATAATCAATGCTTGAAGTTTGTCAGAATTTGTGGATTTTTGTTTGGCCACCCGCCTCTTGAGGATTGACCACAAGTTCTCAATGGGATTAAGGTCTGGGGAGTATCCTGGCCATGGACCCAAAATATCGATGTTTTGTTCCCCGAACAGCTTAATTATCACCTTTTTCCTTATGGCAAGGTGCTCCATCATACTGGAAAAGGCATTGTTCGTCACCAAACTGTTCCTGGATGGTTGGGAGAAGATGCTCTCGGAGGATATGTTGGCATGACACAGGACTGATAGTAGCGCTCACCTTGTCTTCTGTGGGCAAGCTTTTTTCCAGATGCCCCAAAGGGGATTCATCAGAGAAAATGACTTTACCCCAGTCCTCAGCAGTCCAATCTCTGTACCTTTTGCAGAATATCAGTCTGTCCCTGATGTTTTTCCTGGAGAGAATTGGCTTCTTTGTTGCCCTTCTTGACACCAGGCCATCCTCCAAAAGTCTTTAACCTCACTGTGCGTGCAGATGCACTCACACCTGCCTGCTGCCATTCCTGAGCAAGCTCTGTACTGGTGGTGCCCCGATCCCGCATCTGAATCAACTTTAGGAGACGGTCCTTGCGCTTGGGCTGCCTGAAGCCTTCCTCAAAACAATTGAACTGCTCTCCTTGAAGTTCTTGATGATCCGATAAATGGTTGAATTAGGTGCAATCTTCCTGGCAGCAATATCCTCGCCTGTGAAGCCCTTTTTGTGCAAAGCAATGATGACGGCACGTGTTTCCTTGCAGGTAACCATGATTAACAGAGGAAGAACATTGATTCCAAGCACCACCCTCCTTTTGAAGCTTCCAGTCTGTTATTCGAACTCCATAAGCATGTCAGAGTGATCTCCAGCCTTGTCCTCATCAACACTCACACCTGTGTTAACGAGAGAATCGCTGGCATGATGTCAGCTGGTCCTTTGGCGGCAGGGCTGAAATGCATTGGAAATGTTTTTGGGGGATTCAGTTCATTTGCATGGCAAAGAGGGACTTTGCAATTAATTGCAATTCATCTGATCACTCTTCGTAACATTCTGGAGTATATGCAGATTTTGTGAAAATTAATATTTGTGTCATTCTCAACTTTTGGCCACGACTGTATAAAATAGAAAAATATCACATTTGCATAAGAATTCAGACCCTTTGCTTTGAGACTCAAAATTTTGTTCAGGTGCATCCTGTTTCCATTGATCATACTTGAAATGTTTCTACTTCTTGATTGGAGACAACCTGTGGGAAATGCAATTGATTGGACAAGATTTGGAAAGGCACACATACCTGTCTATATAAGGTTCCACAGTTTACAATGCATGTCAGAGCAAAACCATGAGGTCGAAGGAATTCTCCTTAGAGCTCTGAGACAGGATTGTGTCGAGGGACCGATCTGGGGAAGGGTACTAAAACATTTCTGCAGCATTGAAGGTCCCCAAGAACACAGTGGCCTCTATCATTCTTAAATGGAAGAAGTTTGGAACCACCAAGACTCTTCCTAGAGCTGGCCGCTCAGCCAAACAACAATCGGGGGAGAAGGGCCTTGGTCAGGGAGGTGACCAAGAACCCGATGGTCACTCTGACAGAGCTCTAGAGTTCCTCTGTGGAGATGGTAAAACCTTCCAGAAGGACAAGCATCTCCACAGCATTCCACCAATCAGGCCTTTATGTTAGCGAGGCCAGACAGAAGCCACACATGACAGCACGCTTGGAGTTTGCCAAAAGGCACCAAAAGACGTTCAGACCATGAGAAACAAGATTCTCTGGCAACATTGTTACAGTGAAGCATGGTGGTGGCAGCATCATGCTGTGGGGATATTCATCAGCAGTAGAGACTGGGAGACTAGTCAGGATTGAGGCAAATATGAACGGAGCAAAGTGCAGGGAGATCCTTGATGAAAACCTGCTTCAGAGCTCTCAGGACCTCAGACTGGGGTCAAGGTTCACAACGACCCTAAGCACACAGCTAAGACAACGCAGGAGTGGATTCGTGACATGTCTGAATGTCCTTGAGTGGCCCAGCCAGAGACCGGACATGAACCTGATTGAACATTTCTGGAGAGACCTGAAAATTTGTGCAGCAACGCTTCCCATCCAACCTGACAGCGCTTGAGAAGATCTGCAGAGAAGAATGGGAGAAACTCCACAATACAGGTGTGCCAAGCTTTTAGCATCATACCTAAGAAAATTTGAGGCTGTAATTGCTGCCAAAGGTGCTTTGTGAAAGTACTTTGTAAATGGTCTGAATACTTGTGTAAATGTTTCTAAAATTCAGTTTTTGCTTTGTCATTATGGGGTAATGTGTGTGGAATGATGATAAAAACTGTAACCTAACAAAATGTGGAAAAAGTCAAGGGGTCTGAATACTTTCCGAAGGCAGTGTACATTATATGTGGCGAAAACCAAACACTGCGTTCTACAGTAAGAACCTCATACCAACAGTCAAGCATGGTGGTGGTGTGATGGTTTAGGGATGCTTTGCTGCCTTAGGACCGGGACGACTAGCCTTAATAGAAGGAACCATGAATTCTGCTCTGTATCATATCATTCTGCAGGAGAATGTCAGGCCATCTGTCTGTGAGCTAAAACTGAAGCGCAGCTGGGTCATGCAAGCAAGGCCATTCTCCAAAACACACAATCAAATCTAAATGAAAATGGCTAAAAAGCAACACATTTGAATATTGGAATGGCCGAGTACAAGTAAAGACCGTATCCCAATTGAAATATTGTGCCAGTTCTTGAAATGAGCAGTTCATTCTTGAAAACCTTCAAATGTCACTGAGCTGCAGCAGCAAAATTCCTCTAAAGCGACGTGAGAGACTGATCAACAACTACAGGAAGCGTTTTGTTGGAGTCATTCCAGCTGATGGTGGGGCACAACCAGTTATTGAGTGTAAGGGGTCAATTACATTTTTACACAGGGGCATTGGGTGTTGCGTAACTTTGTTTATGAAATAAATGAAATAAGTATGTAATTGTTGTGTTATTTTTTTCCATCGGGTTCCCTTGATCTAATATTATGTTTTGGTTGAAGATCTGATAACATTCAATATCAAAAATATGCATGGCACTGTACAGACAATACTGGACAGTGAAAGCTTTGGGATGGCGCTATCCCTTGCATTCACCTGTCTAATCACGTTAGGATCATTGTTTATTATTACTATTCAGAGGGAGAAAGAAAGAATGCAGCTCTAAAGCACTCAAACCTAATATTCGAACTGGGCCCTGGGCAGCCAAATTCTGATCTTTTTTTTACTAATTGATCTTTTGACCAATCAGATCAGCTCTGAAAAATATTTTGATTTGAAAATATCTAATGTGATCAGTGGAAAAATGATCAGAATTGAGCTGCCTGTGTAAACGCAAACATAGTGGCGGGTAATAGATTATTCACTCCACATGTTACCGTTTACCTTGTGAGAACGTATATTCTGATGGAGAGTAACGTTGTTCCAATTGGTAGAAAGGTGCAGCCAATTGCAAATACTTCCTATATATACCTAGGAGAGACATCAGCTGTCATACCGTTTTCTGCATTCGGTGAGGCATTGTATGAAACCATGACTTGGCAAAGGAGCGCACTGCTTTTTTTCCCGGTTTGGCTTTGCTTTGCATTGCCTTCATCGGGATGGGAGCGCGTTTCCGAAGAGGCAACCTTTGCCCACCACAACCTTGACACAGAGGAGAATTATACCGAAGACAAGGCTGTAGTGCAACTTGGAGACCCCGCCAATGTCGATCTTAACGCCGACCGTGGATTCCAGGTGCAATTCGAGGAGGTATCAGATGCAAAAAAGTGGGTATCCGTTACCGAAGCTGCCCCAGTCAGTTTAGCGGTTCTGTGCGGTGAGGATGAGTTTAAAGTAACACTGCCAGCTGGTCCAATGAGTGAAGTCAAGATTTTGGGTAAGTTATTTATAGGTTTAAAGATCATCAAATGCAATTGGACTACTTTGCTCATTTTTTACTTTCCCTACAGGACCCAACAGTATGCTCTCTGTTCTTGACGCCCCGGAATCCTGTGGATACTCCTTAAATCGAGGACAATATCAGAACGCCCTAACTGTCCGCTTTTCAGGCTGCCTCATTAGTCGTCAGGTAGGGTTTTTGCCTTTCCAATTTTAAATTATACATTTAATGGTGTAAATGTGTCATTGGAATGATTGTACATTTCTTGCCACACTGACTCTGCAGGCTGGGCGGTACACCTTGATGGTGTTGTATGTCAATGAAGCTGGCATAATGGATGTTTCTACAGTGTCCTGTGCGGCTAGCCCCAAATCCTCGTTGTCCTCGACCGTCCACCTGCCCCTCTCTAATGGTCTTCGCAATGCCCATGGTGGGCCTCCTTCAAAGTGTCTTAATCCCACCCCTCGCAATCCCAGCGCTCAAAATCCCACCAAATATCCTGGTGAGTCTCATGAGATGTTTATTCTATTTCTTTGGATAAGCATCAATATTTGCTGTTATTGTGGTCTGAGGCAGTTGGTAAAGGAGCATTTTGTGAAATGTTTAACAATGCTCCTAAGAACGTTCTAACGATTAACTTGGTCTTGATATGCTTTTTGGAGACCTGGTCATTTTGACCAGTTCAGAGGTGCTATTGAAACTGGTATCTACTCCAGTGCTCAGATGGACTTCTATCCACTGGTCATTGAGTTTCCAGCTATTAGTGAACAAACAAATGCACCGACTTTACTGAGTTACAGTTCATATGGAAATCAGTCAATTGAAATGGATGTACTTTAGGTCCTAGTCTATGGATTGCACGTGACTGGGCAGGGGCACAGCCAATGGGAGGGTATAGGCCCACTGGCTGGGCCTGGCTCTCCAGTGAATCTGAGGAAGGCTTTTCCCCACCAGGGCTTTATTACAAATACTCCTTAGTTTCATCAGCTGTCTGGGTGGCTGGTCTCATATGATCCCACAGGTAAAGAAGCCGGATGTGGAGGTCCTGGGCTGGCATGGTTAAACCTGGTCTGCGGTTGTGAGGCTGGTTTGCACACTGCCTAATTCTTTAAAATGGAGGTTTCTGCATGCCAATTGCATGCTCCCTGAACTTGAGACATCTGTGACATTGTGTTGTGACAGAACTGCACATTTTATTGTACCCAGCACAAGGTCCACCTGTGTATCAACCATGCTATTTAATAAATCAAATGTATTTATATAGCCCTTTGTACATCAGCTGATATCTCCAAGTGCTGTACAGAAACCCAGCCTAAAACCCCAAACAGCAAGCAATGCAGGTGTAGCAGCAGCACAGTGGCTAGGAAAAACTCCCTAGAAAGGCCAAAACCTAGAGAGGAACCAGGCTATGTGGGGTGGCCAGTCCTCTTCTGGCTGTGCCGGGTGGAGATTATAACAGAACATGGCCAAGATGTTCATAAATGACCAGCATGGTCTAATAATCACAGGCAGAACAGTTGCAACTGGAGCAGCGGCACGGCCAGGTGGACTGGGGACAGCAGGGAGTCATGTCAGGTAGTCCTGAGGCATGGTCCTAGGACTCCGGTCCTGAGAAAGAGAGCATACTTACCTTCACACAGGACACCGGATAGGACAGGAGAAGTACTCCAGATATAGCAAACTGACCCTAGCCCCCCTGACACAAACTACTGCAGCATAAATACTTGAGGCTGAGACAGGAGGGGTCAGGAGACACTGCGGCCCCATCTGATGACACCCCCGGACAGGGCCAAACTGGAAGGATCTAACCCTACCCACTTTGCCAAAGCACAGCCCCCACACCACTAGAGGGATATCTTCATCCACCCAACTTACCATCCTTAGACAAGGCCGAGTATAGGCCACAAAGATCTCCGCAACTGCACAACCCAAGGGGGGGCGCCAACCCAATATCCTTCTTGCTGTGCCTCGGGTGGATGAAATATCTTGGCAAAGGATAAATAATGACTAACAGGGATGTAAACAGAATTAGCTTTCTTTACAAATGGAACAATTGAGTGTGCTTTCAGCTCATTAAACATGGGACTGACACTACATGTAACTTTTTTTTCTGAAGTATAATTAATTGGCTACTGATCCTCACTTCCAATGTTTTTTTTTTTTGTATTTCAGGCTGCAGTATTCCCCAGAACCAGCACTTGGCTTGTGGTTTCACTGGAATCTCGTCCTCCCAGTGTTTGGTGATTGGTTGCTGTGTGGATTCGGCAACTTCCGCCTGCTTCTACCCAATGGATGGTAAATACTCTTTCACAGGGCAAGATGTTTGGCTTTGAATAGTGAGGACTGATGTGTACTGTCTCCCTCCCCAGAGTGCACTGCAGACCATCAGTTTATCTTTGCCGTTCACCATAACTTCACCACTTTCCCTGTGACTCCCACCAAACTTGTGGCTGCTGGGAAGTCTAGCTGTGGCCCAGTCATTGTCACTGATACGTTTGTGGTCTTCAAGTTCTCAGTCACTGAATGTGGAACTCGCTCATATGTAAGTGGACAAGAATATTACGCCCTCTGGAATCCTCCTGGTGTGGTTGATCCACACAATTACCAAACAATTACTTTATTGTTTTGATCTTAATTAGGAAATTGGCAATACCGTGATCTACACAGCAGAGGTACAGACGGCCGTCCGAACCCTTAACCTGAAGTATGGCGTAATATCCAGAGACAACCCCCGCAGGTAATTCAGATGTCACATTTTGCAGCAAACAAAATGGGCATTGCTTATTGGACAGTTTCTTCAGTTTGGTGTTTAATGAACATCTCAATGTCTACACCTTCTAGATTTCCATCTTTGCTATATGCCTTTGTCCTAGTGTTCCTATATATTGAGCTGATTCACCAGTTAAGTAGCTCAAAGTGTGTAACTTCAAGTATTGCTGTTGCAAATGCCACGAATACTTGGCACTTTCAGAATGTAATTTAATCGCACTAATTGAGGAATCATTAACTGCACCTGCTGAGATTGACTAGTACCCCCCCCCCCCCCCCCCATGTCCATCTCTAGAGTCATGGTTGAGTGCCGCTACCCTAAAACGCTGGGTACCCTGCCAACAGTGGCGAGTGTGGGCTACATGGTGAAAAGCCCCAGTGTAACATTCCCTTCAAAGGTGACATCCAAGGGACTGTTTGGTGTCGAACTCAGGATTGCTGAAGGTATCTGGCTGACATGTAAACACGCAATGGCCAGAACATAATGGTTACTGTCTCATTGTTGCGGATACTTTACATTGCTGACAAGCCCAATGCTTAAATTGTTCTTTTACCTCCCCCACCAGACGAAACCTATACCAAGTACCTCAAACGGCACCATCAGCCCCTGCGTCTCTTCCTGGGTAAACTTGTGTATCTAGAAGTTCGTCTGACTTCTCCAAATCCAGAGGCGACACTTTTGGTCAACTACTGTCTGGCTTATCCCCGCTCTGCCAAGAGCGTTCTGGTGCTCATTCACGAAGGGTAAACACTGCAATGACTTGGTGTGACTGATTTGCCTAACGTATTGTAGATTACATATTGGTGGGCCACCTTGCTCTTGAACAGCCATTGGCTTTTATTAGAGGCTGAGATGGGATGGATGGACTCCAATGTTCTCTTAATTTTGGCAATGAGTCCCTTTATGTACTTACCCAGAGTCAGGTCAACTTGCGGCTCCGTTTGTCTATATGCAGTTGAAGGAATTTTCTAACCAGCTTTGGCACAATGAAGACTAGGTATCTGCTAGCTTTAGCTAATGACACTACCAATCACTTCCTTCATAGGGGCAGACAAATGGTATCTAAGTTCATCTCTATCAAAAGTAGATAAAGGGCCTCATTGCCGAAATCCTGAAGGATCCCTTTATGTCTAAACTTTGCCCTTTCCGTAGCCAAAGCATGACAGCCATTTTGTGACAGAACTCCTTATACCAAGGGTATTCAACTCTTACCCTACGAGTTCCAGAGCCTTCTAGTTTGAGGGCCTTGCGCTGCCAAGAGGAAGTTGTCATTGAGTTCTCTATCAATTTCTCACCTCTAGGTGTGCCAACCCTCAGGACCCCAATGTCTCCATCCTTAAATTCAGCAACCTGCCACAGAACCGCCACCAGCGTCGCTTCATGGTCCAAGCATTCCAGTTCATGGATCAACAGACCAACAAGTATCTGGATGAGGAGGTGAGGAAGCAGAATATGGACTGGGATTCACACCTTGATTGGTGTATTGTTACATGGTGAATGAGGCTTTCAAAAAGCTCTTTCTATTGTGTGATTTTTATTTTTTGAGTTGCACAAAGTCAAACATGTTTAGTTGGTTTTGAATCTCACTTCATTCCTCAACAGATCTACTTCATGTGCTCTACTGAAGTGTGTATGCCCACAGTAAAAACTTGTGAAGAGCGCTGTTTTGATGGAATTAGGAGGTGAGGAAGACTGGGGACTTGCATCTTGATTCCCTGGATTGGTGTATTGTCACATGGTGACTGATGAACCAAAAAAGAAAAGTGAACTGTAGTTGGCCTACATTTCTTTACATTTTGTCCCATTAATTGTTTAGTTAGTATTTAATCTCACTTAATTTCTCCCTACCAGATCTACTACATGTGCTCTAGATAAAATAACTGAGAAGAGTGCTGCTTTAAATAAAAGGTGAGTCTTGTATATCTTTTGTTCCCAGACTTGAAAGTAACTTGCTTAAATAGGAGCACTTCTAGCTTTCACGCCTATTTTGTTTTTCCAGGTCTGACAATCTACAGGGTGACAGATCTGATGCTTGAACATGCTAAAGAAATGTGGTAATTTGACTAATGCATATTAAATATATTTTTTAAATCTTGCCTATTTAACCGAGTTGTATTTATTTTTGAGACTTAGGTCTGCTTTTAAACCTCTTTTGTGAAATTGTACACTAACAGTTTCTGGTATACTGGTTTGCTCTGCAGCGTACCGGACTTGGGCGACGTAACTAATTACTGTAGTTGTCAGCTTTGGTAAAATTGTGCATATGGCAGGTGTCATCACAAATTGATGTCTTGTGGTTACTTGGCTGTTTGGTGACTGACTTCTGTGTGCATTTTGATGCAGCCTAGAGGGATTTGTCTGTTTCAAGGACATTATACCAAGGCACTGTCAACAATGCTAATCATTCCCGGTCGGGGTTTTCTGTGCTTAGTGACACTCTGGATACGGTTTCCCAAAAGCGGCTTAAGACTAAATTCATATTAACCATAGGATACTAATACATTTAGCCCGAAGATGTTTTGGGGAAACAAGGACCTGCGCAAGGCAGTGCCTCCCGTCAGCTCATGTTCATTTAACTTCAGTAGCTTTTGACAGCCCTTGCTGGATTGGGGTGTAGTCATTATACAAAGACCTTAGCAAACAGTTGTGAAATGTTTAGCAACAATCCATTTACTCAATGTATAACATTAGCAAATAACCATCTATTGGACATTCAGGGGCGTATTCACTAGGAGGGGCTAACCTGACTTTGTCCAATTGACAATTCTGGTTTTAATGTTTTCAGTTTGAGTAAACACTTGTTTTGGGATGCTATTTGTCTAAAGGAAGACACCCTTCCCCATTTACCCCTGGTGACGTTGCGTCATACCTGCACACAAACAATACTTCAAATTGACCAAGAAGCTCACAATGAATCCCAGACCCTACTAAATTGCCGTTGTCATGTGTTGCTGACAATTCCGAAGTTGACTTTCAGTGGCGCAGTGATCACTAAACGATGGACTTGGGAGTACACTGACTTCAATGATGCAATTCATGCACCCCAATTTGTGACTTGTTTATAGCTTGGAAAACATCTAAAATTGGGAGCATTTGTTTTGTGTGAAGTCTCAGACACGCATGTGTCGTAATTATGCACACCTTCAATTATTTTGTATGAATATTGGCAAACTCAAAACATATTGGGATGAGTGTTGGGATAGCGCTTTGCTTGAGCCTGCAGCCTTGCTTGGTCATTGTCTAATTAGCCCCCTACATAATAACTTTCACTCCCTCAGCATTGGGACATTTGTGCATATGGCAGAGGTGCTTGTGAACCTGCAAATGGGGTGATTTAGGTTACCTCAGTCAGAAACCCTGCCCGTTTCTTCAAGCGACTTGCTTTAACCACACTGCTAGCCTTAAATGAAGACCAAAGCACATTTTTATGAAATGGCCCATTTTACCTGTGGAAATTGATTTGTGTTTCAGCTTCACATTTCAAAATCGTATCGACAGCAAAAGATGCCAGGGTGGCGTTTTTGAATTTTAATCAGTTTACAATCTAGTCTATCCTCTCGTAACTATAACCCCTCAACTACCATTCAGAAGTTTGGGGTCACTTAATTGTCCACGTTTTTTTAAAGCAAAGCACTTGTCCGTTGAAATACAGTGTAGATGTTATAAATGACTGTTGCTGGAAACAGCTTTTTTTATTTATGGAATATCTAGAGGCACGTTAGCATTTTTAAATGCTAAACTTGGATCAGCTACTTGATCATTAAACCCTTTCAGCTGTGCTAACAATTGCAAACTGTTCTGATTTAAAGAAGCACTAAAACTGGCATTTAGACTAGTTGAGCGTCAGCATTTGTGGGTTTGATTACAGGCTCAAAATGGCCAACAGACCTTCTGCAACTCGTCAGTCTTTTCTTGTTCTAAGAAATGAAAGCTACTGCCTTAAAACAAGAGATCGTGTTTGTATGGGGCTTTAAACTCAATAGTTTGCAAATGTAAAACATGTGACATGTATTAATGCCAAAAACAGAAGCCTCACATATCCTCAACTGGGAGCTTCATTAAATAGTACCTGCAAAACACCGGTCTCAACGTCGGTGAAGAGGTGACTGCGGGATGCTGGCCTTTCAGGCAGAGTTGCAAAGACAGCCATATCTCAAGCTGGGCAAAAGAACTCTGCCTTGAGGGCCAGCACCCCGGAGTCGCCTCACTGTTGGCGTTGATACTTTTGCAGGTAATATTGAATGAGGCTGCCAGTTGATTTGAGGTGTGTCTCTCTCTCTCAAACTAGACACACTCATGTACTTGTGGCCCGGGGCCTCCCACTCTTTCTATTCTGGTTAGACAGTTTGAAGTTCTATGAAGGGAGTAGTACACAGCGTTGTATGAGCTCTTCAGTTTCTTGGCAATTTCTCAGAACAAGAATAGACTGACGAGTTTCAGAAAAGCTCTTTGTCTCTGGACATTTTGAGCCTGTAATCGAACCCAGAAATGCTGATGCTCCAGATCCTCAACTACTCTAAAGAAGGCCAGTTTTATTGTTAAAAGAAGCAAGTTTGTTTAATGCATGTCTACTAGGGTTGTTAGCCCACCTGTCTATTTGGCTGGGTTTTTCCTCCCTCTTCTCTCTCCCAAAAGCAACACGGGCCTAATAAGAGATGGTTTCCTCTAAAGTAGTGAGTGACCATTTTAGAAAATCATGGGACAGTCTTTGGTTGCATGCTATTTTATGTCAATCATATTGCTGCAAAGCCTATAACTGATGCTTCGTGGTCTTATGCTGCCGTCTATTGGAAATATGTAGCTATTAAGTTAATGCACATAAAGACATTGAAGCAGCTGAGAAACTAATTTTCTTATTAATTCCTGAGATCGGTCTCAAACCTGCCCCACCTATCCCAGCCAATTGCTGGACTTTCACAGGTTACTTGGTCACACCCAGTTCAAACCACATTTAAAAAATGTAAATGAAGCTTGTTTATCAGGTGTTCTGCCTTGCAATAATACATATAAAATAACTGAACATGTTAACCTATGCAATTATTTTTGATTTCCCCCCCCCCCCCCCCCATCAAAATGCTGTTGTACTATAATGGTATTTACTAACATTATTTCAACAAGTGTTCTAGGCTACCCTACCCAATAATTAGGGTTAAGGCTAAAATAGGTTATACCTATTGTAGGGTTTGACCCACATCAAATTACCCAGCAGCCATTTAGAAACATCAAATTGTCCAAAAAATAAACATCTAGTGGCAGTTTAAATCGGCTACATCTTGAAAAAGGACAGGGACATGCGTTTTGTTTAGGTTTACACCTTTTCTGAAAGTAAATATGGTTAACCATGATCAGAAAATGTTTTAATGGCCATGAGCCAGCCATCATTAGCACTATTGGTCATAACAATGTGTACCTAGGCGAACAGTGAGCGTGCTCACCAACTAGCTGTTACTACGTTACTTGAGTTAAGCAAAAGAGTCTAACGTGGGCATATTCTATTACCAACAATAGCGAAGCGGGCATTGTGATGTAGAACAGTGGGCTGGGAATAGAACGTTGTTCAGAAGGCGAGTTGGTGCTCAAATGAACCAATAGGAGCTGGCAGGGTGAAAACTGCACAAAAAGCCTTTCACGATAACTCAAATTTCGGCAAATGGATGGTGATATTATGAAACTGGGCTCTACGGCAGATGCAATGAACTAGTTTGTATCAGGAAAAAAGCGTTAAATGTCATTTGTCCAGTGTACTCCTGATGCTGGCATCGGCTGGAGCTGAGCTTCTAACGTTCGTTAAATTCATCTCCTTGTTTTGAATCCTCTTCGCTATATTCCGGTTGAATGTCACCATGTAGATAATAGATGCGCCATCAAATCTGTGTTGATGAGAGAAACCACTTAACCATTGTCTGGCCAGTTCTTTCAGGTTTGCCCAAATAATATTTCTTCCATGAGGTTTAACAGTGGTTGGCATCCTACTAGACTGGAGAACAACTCCCTTATACTATGCTTGAAAGAATAAATAAACAAATACACTACACTCTAAAATTAACACCACCCTACTCCACTATTTAGTCCTACCTCATGCCAACAACCTGAAAGGATGGGACATCACCACTTAACACACCCTGTAACTCTTCTCCCACACCCAAATGTAGCTGCCACCACAACCTCAATTTTCTGCGACTTTTGTTCCATCTCTGCAGTATAGTTGATAACCATTGCTAAAAATCGGTTCAAAATGTGTTTCCCAGTCGGATATCATTTATTCACAACTTCCCAGTTGTCTTGAACTCACCGAAGTCGAGTTCTGAGTTGATGTTTTAAGCACAGCACAAATCATGCTTAATGTACAGCATGACCGATGTTGAATGTATATTAACTTTCTTTAACTAAATTCTTAAACTTCAGATTCAGAAGGACTTGATAAAATCCTAGCCTGACATGCCTAGGCTATTGCTTTCACTTCTCCAACCCTTTTAGGTCACAAGAGTAGCAAGAACTGACATGGTAGCACAACCTAGTCTCAGAGCATTTCATGTTATACTGTGCATAATTCCGAGACTTCATATAGTATGATATGTTACATTTTGTATGGTATGTATTAATTTGTGGATGTCCATCACCCATTTCGTATATTTTACGAGTTTGCTAAACATTTGATATTTTATGAATTCTAGGCAGCTGGCTAATGTTAGCTAACCCTTCCCCTTACCTCAACCCTTTAACCTAACTCAAACTTAACCCTAACCCATAACCTAGCTAACAGGCCAAGTAGTTGCAAGGTTTCTAATTAGGTAAAATGCTAAAGTTGTCTGTGATGAGATTTGAATTTGCAACCTTTGGGTTAATAGACGTTTGCGTTATACATCCTCCCCGACCAACCACCCTACTTTCGTTTTTGCCTTAACCATACCAAACGTAACATATATTAATTTGGGTGTCCCGGATTTACGTTTTCTATGCTTCATCTGGTCTATTAGACCAGCCTGGGTAGCAAAAACACCAGCACATAAAATAGGACACCAGGGTATTTGGATTAGATTTAGTGCCTAAGACTTCACTTCCTTGCCACAATAACAGTCATGTGCTTGTGGGTTTTCCTATTAATACACTTGAAGAACAAGTATAGAGCAGGGACCTCACAATATATTATAACTATACTTAGGTGCCAATACGATATGTATTGCGATTCTCACGGTTCTATATGTATTGCTATTCGATACTGTGATTTATTTTGGTATTTGACGTTCCAAGCATATTGCTCACCATATTATGTCTGCTGCAGAGGGACGAGCGAGCCATGAACTAGTTCTGATCTACTAACAACCATCATTGCACAGGCAAATACTCCTTCAACAAGATCAACATTTCAGAGTACAATTGGTAGTTCCACAGCCACACACAATACAGCTATCAGCACCACAACTGAAGTGTTGACATTGACATCAAATGCTCCTCAAGTCTTCACAAAAACTGTCTCAACAACTTCATCCAATGCAAAGTTTACACTGGCAACTATAAGGCAAATTGAGAAATCTAATACTCTCTCTTACATTCCATCAACAACCTTCTCTCAAACAACTACAACAAACACCTGAGAGTTTATCTAAAACTTACAACAGCAAATGACCATACCACCCCAACCTCTTCTACAGCTTCAGCAAATCCAACATTAACAGTTAGTTTCCACAACCGCTACACTGAGAGGGACAATCCCTTCCACAAATCTGAAAATGTCCAATTAGGTCAACATCTGGAAGTACAACAGCAGAAGTAACTCAGCTCACAACAAATACTGCCTCAACTACAGTGAGCACCATAATTCATAAAACATTTTTTTGTTATATTGGTTCTGTTCTCTAGCACTTTGAGTTTGAAAGGATACAATAACAATGAACAGTGAAGTGCAGACTGTCAGATTTAATTTGAGGGTATTTTCATACATATCGGATGAACCGTTTAAAAAAATTATAGAAGATTTTGTACATGGTCCCCCCCCTCCCCCCCCCCCCCATTTTTGGGAATCAAAAAGCATTGGACAGTGACTGCTTGAAGTCTGTGATGCATCGACATCACCAGATGCTGGATATCTTCCCTGGTGATGCTCTGCCAGGCCTGTGCTGCAGCCATCTACAGTTCCTGCTTGTTTCAGGGACTTATTACCTTCAGTCTCCTCTTCATCATGTAAAATGCGTGTTAGATTGGATTCAGATCCGGTGATTGACTCTGCCAGTGAACGATTTTCCACTTTTTGGCCATCAAAAACCCCCTTTGTTGCTCTAGCAGTATGTTTAGGGTTATTGTCTTGTTGCATGCTGAAGTGCCGTTCAATGAGTTTGGAGGCATTTGGTTTTATCTGAGCAGATAAAATATTTCTGTAGTGAGCCTGTTCCACTGGCAGCCATACAGGCCCAAGCCATAACACCCCCTCCACCATGTTTCACGGATGAGGTGGTATGCTTTGGATCGTGGGCATGTCTTTTTTTTCTCCACACTTTCCTCTTTCTGGTACATGTTAATCTTTCTCATCTGTCCACAATACTTTTTTCCATAATTCTTGGGGCTCTTTTAGGTGCTTTATAGGTGCTATTTAGCAAACTGTAATCTCGCCCTTTCTGTTCTTCAGGCTTATCAGTGGTTTGTATCTTGTAGTGTACCCTCTGTAGACCTGCTGGTAGACTTTGACACATTTACACCTGCATCCAGGTTAGTGTTTTTGATCTGTTGGGTGTTGTCGGGGGTTTTCTTCACCATAGAGAGTACTCTCCGGTCATCCACTACAGTGGTCTTCCTCAGTCTACTGGGTTCTTTGACATAATTGAGTTCACCGGTTGTTTTTTTCTTGTTAATGATGAACCAAACTGTTGACTTGGGCATGTCCAGGGATTTTGCAATGTTCCTGATTGATTGATTTTAATTTCTGAGCCTTATGACGGCCAGTTTATTTGCATCGACACCTGAAGACCTGCTGTCTTCCTCATGTTGTCACACCCCAAAGGCAATAGCAAAGTCTAGAATCAATACTGTTCATCAACAGCTCTCCTGCATTCACTAACGACACAAATGAATACACCTGCCTAACGACACACATCTGTGAAGCCAATTCAACAAATACTTGTAGTACCTTAAAATGCGGGGACCATGAACAAAAGGTGCTGTCATTTCTTAACTGTTCCTCTGATATGTATGAAAATACTCTCAAATTAAAGCTGACAGTCTGCACTTCACCATCATTGTTATTGTATCCTTTCAAACTCAAAGTGCTAGAGAACAGAACCAAAATAACCACAAAATGCTCACTCTTCAATGAATTATGGTGCTCACTGTATATCAACCTTTGAAAGATCAACAACCACATCAAACGCAACTACTTTCAGTAGAAGAACTGAAGGGCCGACAACAACACCAAATGCTGCTTTAGTTCTCATAACTGGTTCAACAACTTCCTCCACTGTATAAAGTACTCTGACATCTACATTTTCTTATGTGACAACAGCAGCTCCAACAAAAACAATGTTTCCTATCACCACAACAAATATTACAACTGTTACAACAATAACATAGTCTGTAACAGTTATCACACCATCACTGAACACGACAACCACAAGAACACATTCACTATCAAGTACTGGAGGTGTAACCTTCCGGACTGAAATTCCAACCTCAACTAAATCAGCTACGATGCCTACAACCATTACAAAATCTCCAACAACACTTTATGACAAAACCACTTTAACTACAGAATCGCCTGTAACCACACTAGAGTCTGCAAGTCCAGTCACTAGGTAAAACAAGATGAAAACAATTATAAGCATGAATTCATATTAATAGGGTAGAGATGGTGAGCTGGTGAAGATGGATGATTTTCCTTGCTGTTCTGGTAGTTAAGGTTCTGGTGTTGGAAGTTTGTCATAAAATTATTGCAAATATATATATATTTTTAAACAATCTCAAATTGACGTCCTCCATTTTTTTTTTAAAGATTTGGGACAGTGGTGGTTTACATTACACTGATGTTCCATCTCAAAACTCATGTCCCCACAGAGGATGTTGTCCTTAACACAATCAAGAGGCAATTCGTTGTCACGCCTTGGTCATAGTATTTTGTGTTTTCGTTATATATTTGGTCAGGCCAGGGTGTGACATTTGTTTATTTTGTTGTGTTTCGTATTGGGGTTTTGTAGGCATTGGGATTGCGGCTGAGTAGGGGTGTAGCATAGGTTTGGCTGCCTGAGGCGGTTCTCAATCAGAGTCAGGTGATTCTCGTTGTCTCTGATTGGGAACCATATTTAGGTAGCCGGGGTTTCACTGTGTATTTTGTGGGTGATTGTTCCTGTCTTTGTGTTTGCACCAGATAGGGCTGTTTCGGTTTTCATTATTTCATTTCGTTAGTTTTGTAGTTTCTGTTGTATACGTTTTCCTTCATTAAAATATATCATGAATCATCATCACGCTGCATTTTGGTCCGATCCTTGTTCTACCTCTTCGTCAGAGGAGGAGATAGAAGAGAGCCGTTACACTCGTCACTCAATTAATTAAGGACCCTAAGGATCTTCAAAATGTATATAAAGTGCATTCGGGAAATTATTCAGACTTCTTCCCTTTTTCCACATTTTGTTACATTAGAGCCTTATTCTAAAATTGATCAAATAAAATTGTTCCTCATCAATCTACACACAATAGCCCATAATGAGAAATCAAAAACCGTTTAATTCTTGCAAATGTACAGTCTTGGCCAAAATTGAGAATGACACATTTATTTCCACAAAGTTTGCTGCTTCAGTGTCTTTAGATATTTTTGACAGATGTTACAATGGAATGCTGAAGTATAATTACAAGCACTTCATAAGTATCAAAGGCTTTTATTGACAATTACATGAAGTTGATGCAAAGAGTCAATATTTGCAGTGTTGACCCTTCTTTTTCAAGACCTCTGAAATCCGCCCTGGCATGCTGTCAATTAACTTCTGGGCCACATCCTGACTGATGGCAGCCAATTCTTGCATAATCAATGCTTGAAGTTTGTCAGAATTTGTGGATTTTTGTTTGGCCACCCGCCTCTTGAGGATTGACCACAAGTTCTCAATGGGATTAAGGTCTGGGGAGTATCCTGGCCATGGACCCAAAATATCGATGTTTTGTTCCCCGAGCAGCTTAATTATCACCTTTTCCTTATGGCAAGGTGCTCCATCATACTGGAAAAGGCATTGTTCGTCACCAAACTGTTCCTGGATGGTTGGGAGAAGATGCTCTCGGAGGATATGTTTTTTTTATTTTTTATTTTATTTCACCTTTATTTAACCAGGTAGGCTAGTTGAGAACACCTTTATTTAACCAGGTAGGCTAGTTGAGAACAAGTTCTCATTTGCAACTGCGACCTGGCCAAGATAAAGCATAGCAGTGTGAGCATACAACAAAGAGTTACACATGGAGTAAACAATTAACAAGTCAATAACACAGTAGAAAACAAAGGGGTGGTCTATATACAATGTGTGCAAAAGGCATGAGGAGGTAGGCAAATAATTACAATTTTGCAGATTAACACTGGAGTGATAAATGATCAGATGGTCATGTACAGGTAGAGATATTGGTGTGCAGAAGAGCAGAAAAGTAAATAAATAAAAACAGTATGGGGATGAGGTAGGTGAAAAGGGTGGGCTATTTACCAATAGACTATGTACAGCTGCAGCGATCGGTTAGCTGCTCAGATAGCTGATGTTTGAAGTTGGTGAGGGAGATAAAAGTCTCCAACTTCAGCGATTTTTGCAATTCGTTCCAGTCACAGGCAGCAGAGTACTGGAACGAAAGGCGGCCAAATGAGGTGTTGGCTTTAGGGATGATCAGTGAGATACACCTGCTGGAGCGCGTGCTACGGATGGGTGTTGCCATCGTGACCAGTGAGCTGAGATAAGGCGGAGCTTTACCTAGCATAGACTTGTAGATGACCTGGAGCCAGTGGGTCTGGCGACGAATATGTAGCGAGGGCCAGCCGACTAGAGCATACAAGTCGCAGTGGTGGGTGGTATAAGGTGCTTTAGTGACAAAACGGATGGCACTGTGATAGACTGCATCCAGTTTGCTGAGTAGAGTGTTGGAAGCCATTTTGTAGATGACATCGCCGAAGTCGAGGATCGGTAGGATAGTCAGTTTTACTAGGGTAAGCTTGGCGACGTGAGTGAAGGAGGCTTTGTTGCGGAATAGAAAGCCGACTCTTGATTTGATTTTCGCATGACACAGGACTGATCGTAGCGCTCACCTTGTCTTCTGTGGGCAAGCTTTTTTCCAGATGCCCCAAAGGGGATTCATCAGAGAAAATTACTTTACCCCAGTCCTCAGCAGTCCAATCTCTGTACCTTTTGCAGAATATCAGTCTGTCCCTGATGTTTTTCCTGGAGAGAATTGTCTTCTTTGTTGCCCTTCTTGACACCAGGCCATCCTCCAAAAGTCTTTGCCTCACTGTGCGTGCAGATGCACTCACACCTGCCTGCTGCCATTCCTGAAAAAGCTCTGTACTGGTGGTGCCCCGATCCCGCAGCTGAATCAACTTTAGGAGACGGTCCTTGCGCTTGCTGGACTTTCTTGGGCTCCCTGAAGCCTTCATCAAAACAATTGAACCGCTCTCCTTGAAGTTCTTGATGATCCGATAAATGGTTGAATTAGGTGCAATCTTACTGGCAGCAATATCCTCGCCTGTGAAGCCCTTTTTGTGCAAAGCAATGATGGCGGCACGTGTTTCCTTGCAGGTAACCATGATTAACAGAGGAAGAACATTGATTCCAAGCACCACCCTCCTTTTGAAGCTTCCAGTCTGTTATTCGAACTCCATAAGCATGACAGAGTGATCTCCAGCCTTGTCCTCATCAACACTCACACCTGTGTTAACGAGAGAATCGCTGGCATGATGTCAGCTGGTCCTTTGGCGGCAGGGCTGAAATGCATTGGAAATGTTTTGGGGGGATTCAGTTCATTTGCATGGCAAAGAGGGACTTTGCAATTAATTGCAATTCATCTGATCACTCTTCATAACATTCTGGAGTATATGCAGATTTTGTGAAAATTAATATTTGTGTCATTCTCAACTTTTGGCCACGACTGTATAAAATAAAAAATATCACATTTGCATAAGTATTCAGACCCTTTGCTTTGAGACTCAAAATTGAGTTCAGGTGCATCCTGTTTCCATTGATCATCCTTGAAATGTTTCTACAACTTGATTGGAGACAACCTGTTGGAAATGCAATTGATTGGACAAGATTTGGAAAGGCACACATACCTGTCTATATAAGGTTCCACAGTTTACAATGCATGTCAGAGCAAAAACTAAACCATGAGGTCGAAGGAATTCTCCTTAGAGCTCTGAGACAGGATTGTGTCGAGGGACCGATCTGGGGAAGGGTACTAAAACATTTCTGCAGCATTGAAGGTCCCCAAGAACACAGTGGCCTCTATCATTCTTAAATGGAAGAAGTTTGGAACCACCAAGACTCTTCCTAGAGCTGGCCGCTCAGCCAAACAGCAATCGGGGGAGAAGGGCCTTGGTCAGGGAGGTGACCAAGAACCCGATGGTCACTCTGACAGAGCTCTAGAGTTCCTCTGTGGAGATGGTAGAACCTTCCAGAAGGACAAGCATCTCCACAGCATTCCACCAATCAGGCCTTTATGTTAGCGAGGCCAGACAGAAGCCACACATGACAGCACGCTTGGAGTTTGCCAAAAGGCACCAAAAGACGTTCAGACCATGAGAAACAAGATTCTCTGGCAACATTGTTACAGTGAAGCATGGTGGTGGCAGCATCATGCTGTGGGGATATTCATCAGCAGTAGAGACTGGGAGACTAGTCAGGATTGAGGCAAATATGAACGGAGCAAAGTGCAGGGAGATCCTTGATGAAAACCTGCTTCAGAGCTCTCAGGACCTCAGACTGGGGTCAAGGTTCACAACGACCCTAAGCACACAGCTAAGACAACGCAGGAGTGGATTCGTGACATGTCTGAATGTCCTTGAGTGACCCAGCCAGAGACCGGACATGAACCTGATTGAACATTTCTGGAGAGACCTGAAAATTTGTGCAGCAACGCTTCCCATCCAACCTGACAGCGCTTGAGAAGATCTGCAGAGAAGAATGGGAGAAACTCCACAATACAGGTGTGCCAAGCTTTTAGCATCATACCTAAGAAAATTTGAGGCTGTAATTGCTGCCAAAGGTGCTTTGTGAAAGTACTTTGTAAATGGTCTGAATACTTGTGTAAATGTTTCTAAAATTCAGTTTTTGCTTTGTCATTATGGGGTAATGTGTGTGGAATGATGATAAAAACTGTAACCTAACAAAATGTGGAAAAAGTCAAGGGGTCTGAATACTTTCCGAAGGCAGTGTACATTATATGTGGCGAAAACCAAACACTGCGTTCTACAGTAAGAACCTCATACCAACAGTCAAGCATGGTGGTGGTGTGATGGTTTAGGGATGCTTTGCTGCCTTAGGACCGGGACGACTAGCCTTAATAGAAGGAACCATGAATTCTGCTCTGTATCATATCATTCTGCAGGAGAATGTCAGGCCATCTGTCTGTGAGCTAAAACTGAAGCGCAGCTGGGTCATGCAAGCAAGGCCATTCTCCAAAACACACAATCAAATCTAAATGAAAATGGCTAAAAAGCAACACATTTGAATATTGGAATGGCCGAGTACAAGTAAAGACCGTATCCCAATTGAAATATTGTGCCAGTTCTTGAAATGAGCAGTTCATTCTTGAAAACCTTCAAATGTCACTGAGCTGCAGCAGCAAAATTCCTCTAAAGCGACGTGAGAGACTGATCAACAACTACAGGAAGCGTTTTGTTGGAGTCATTCCAGCTGATGGTGGGGCACAACCAGTTATTGAGTGTAAGGGGTCAATTACATTTTTACACAGGGGCATTGGGTGTTGCGTAACTTTGTTTATGAAATAAATGAAATAAGTATGTAATTGTTGTGTTATTTTTTCCATCGGGTTCCCTTGATCTAATATTATGTTTTGGTTGAAGATCTGATAACATTCAATATCAAAAATATGCATGGCACTGTACAGACAATACTGGACAGTGAAAGCTTTGGGATGGCGCTATCCCTTGCATTCACCTGTCTAATCACGTTAGGATCATTGTTTATTATTACTATTCAGAGGGAGAAAGAAAGAATGCTGCTCTAAAGCACTCAAACCTAATATTCGAACTGGGCCCTGGGCAGCCAAATTCTGATCTTTTTTTTACTAATTGATCTTTTGACCAATCAGATCAGCTCTGAAAAATATTTTGATTTGAAAATATCTAATGTGATCAGTGGAAAAATGATCAGAATTGAGCTGCCTGTGTAAACGCAAACATAGTGGCGGGTAATAGATTATTCACTCCACATGTTACCGTTTACCTTGTGAGAACGTATATTCTGATGGAGAGTAACGTTGTTCCAATTGGTAGAAAGGTGCAGCCAATTGCAAATACTTCCTATATATACCTAGGAGAGACATCAGCTGTCATACCGTTTTCAGCATTCGGTGAGGCATTGTATGAAACCATGACTTGGCAAAGGAGCGCACTGCTTTTTTTCCCGGTTTGGCTTTGCTTTGCATTGCCTGCATCGGGATGGGAGCGCGTTTCCGAAGAGGCAACCTTTGCCCACCACAACCTTGACACAGAGGAGAATTATACCGAAGACAAGGCTGTAGTGCAACTTGGAGACCCCGCCAATGTCGATCTTAACGCCGACCGTGGATTCCAGGTGCAATTCGAGGAGGTATCAGATGCAAAAAAGTGGGTATCCGTTACCGAAGCTGCCCCAGTCAGTTTAGCGGTTCTGTGCGGTGAGGATGAGTTTAAAGTAACACTGCCAGCTGGTCCAATGAGTGAAGTCAAGATTTTGGGTAAGTTATTTATAGGTTTAAAGATCATCAAATGCAATTGGACTACTTTGCTCATTTTTTACTTTCCCTACAGGACCCAACAGTATGCTCTCTGTTCTTGACGCCCCGGAATCCTGTGGATACTCCTTAAATCGAGGACAATATCAGAACGCCCTAACTGTCCGCTTTTCAGGCTGCCTCATTAGTCGTCAGGTAGGGTTTTTGCCTTTCCAATTTTAAATTATACATTTAATGGTGTAAATGTGTCATTGGAATGATTGTACATTTCTTGCCACACTGACTCTGCAGGCTGGGCGGTACACCTTGATGGTGTTGTATGTCAATGAAGCTGGCATAATGGATGTTTCTACAGTGTCCTGTGCGGCTAGCCCCAAATCCTCGTTGTCCTCGACCGTCCACCTGCCCCTCTCTAATGGTCTTCGCAATGCCCATGGTGGGCCTCCTTCAAAGTGTCTTAATCCCACCCCTCGCAATCCCAGCGCTCAAAATCCCACCAAATATCCTGGTGAGTCTCATGAGATGTTTATTCTATTTCTTTGGATAAGCATCAATATTTGCTGTTATTGTGGTCTGAGGCAGTTGGTAAAGGAGCATTTTGTGAAATGTTTAACAATGCTCCTAAGAACGTTCTAACGATTAACTTGGTCTTGATATGCTTTTTGGAGACCTGGTCATTTTGACCAGTTCAGAGGTGCTATTGAAACTGGTATCTACTCCAGTGCTCAGATGGACTTCTATCCACTGGTCATTGAGTTTCCAGCTATTAGTGAACAAACAAATGCACCGACTTTACTGAGTTACAGTTCATATGGAAATCAGTCAATTGAAATGGATGTACTTTAGGTCCTAGTCTATGGATTGCACGTGACTGGGCAGGGGCACAGCCAATGGGAGGGTATAGGCCCACTGGCTGGGCCTGGCTCTCCAGTGAATCTGAGGAAGGCTTTTCCCCACCAGGGCTTTATTACAAATACTCCTTAGTTTCATCAGCTGTCTGGGTGGCTGGTCTCATATGATCCCACAGGTAAAGAAGCCGGATGTGGAGGTCCTGGGCTGGCATGGTTAAACCTGGTCTGCGGTTGTGAGGCTGGTTTGCACACTGCCTAATTCTTTAAAATGGAGGTTTCTGCATGCCAATTGCATGCTCCCTGAACTTGAGACATCTGTGACATTGTGTTGTGACAGAACTGCACATTTTATTGTACCCAGCACAAGGTCCACCTGTGTATCGATCATGCTATTTAATAAATCAAATGTATTTATATAGCCCTTTGTACATCAGCTGATATCTCCAAGTGCTGTACAGAAACCCAGCCTAAAACCCCAAACGGCAAGCAATGCAGGTGTAGCAGCAGCACAGTGGCTAGGAAAAACTCCCTAGAAAGGCCAAAACCTAGAGAGGAACCAGGCTATGTGGGGTGGCCAGTCCTCTTCTGGCTGTGCCGGGTGGAGATTATAACAGAACATGGCCAAGATGTTCATAAATGACCAGCATGGTCTCATCACAGGCAGAACAGTTGCAACTGGAACAGCGGCACGGCCAGGTGGACTGGGGACAGCAAGGAGTCATGTCAGGTAGTCCTGAGGCATGGTCCTAGGACTCCGGTCCTGAGAAAGAGAGCATACTTACCTTCACACAGGACACCGGATAGGACAGGAGAAGTACTCCAGATATAGCAAACTGACCCTAGCCCCCCTGACACAAACTACTGCAGCATAAATACTTGAGGCTGAGACAGGAGGGGTCAGGAGACACTGCGGCCCCATCTGATGACACCCCCGGACAGGGCCAAACTGGAAGGATATAACCCTACCCACTTTGCCAAAGCACAGCCCCCACACCACTAGAGGGATATCTTCATCCACCCAACTTACCATCCTTAGACAAGGCCGAGTATAGGCCACAAAGATCTCCGCAACTGCACAACCCAAGGGGGGGCGCCAACCCAATATCCTTCTTGCTGTGCCTCGGGTGGATGAAATATCTTGGCAAAGGATAAATAATGACTAACAGGGATGTAAACAGAATTAGCTTTCTTTACAAATGGAACAATTGAGTGTGCTTTCAGCTCATTAAACATGGGACTGACACTACATGTAACTTTTTTTTCTGAAGTATAATTAATTGGCTACTGATCCTCACTTCCAATGTTTTTTTTTTTTGTATTTCAGGCTGCAGTATTCCCCAGAACCAGCACTTGGCTTGTGGTTTCACTGGAATCTCGTCCTCCCAGTGTTTGGTGATTGGTTGCTGTGTGGATTCGGCAACTTCCGCCTGCTTCTACCCAATGGATGGTAAATACTCTTTCACAGGGCAAGATGTTTGGCTTTGAATAGTGAGGACTGATGTGTACTGTCTCCCTCCCCAGAGTGCACTGCAGACCATCAGTTTATCTTTGCCGTTCACCATAACTTCACCACTTTCCCTGTGACTCCCACCAAACTTGTGGCTGCTGGGAAGTCTAGCTGTGGCCCAGTCATTGTCACTGATACGTTTGTGGTCTTCAAGTTCTCAGTCACTGAATGTGGAACTCGCTCATATGTAAGTGGACAAGAATATTACGCCCTCTGGAATCCTCCTGGTGTGGTTGATCCACACAATTACTTTATTGTTTTGATCTTAATTAGGAAATTGGCAATACCGTGATCTACACAGCAGAGGTACAGACGGCCGTCCGAACCCTTAACCTGAAGTATGGCGTAATATCCAGAGACAACCCCCGCAGGTAATTCAGATGTCACATTTTGCAGCAAACAAAATGGGCATTGCTTATTGGACAGTTTCTTCAGTTTGGTGTTTAATGAACATCTCAATGTCTACACCTTCTAGATTTCCATCTTTGCTATATGCCTTTGTCCTAGTGTTCCTATATATTGAGCTGATTCACCAGTTAAGTAGCTCAAAGTGTGTAACTTCAAGTATTGCTGTTGCAAATGCCACGAATACTTGGCACTTTCAGAATGTAATTTAATCGCACTAATTGAGGAATCATTAACTGCACCTGCTGAGATTGACTAGTACCCCCCCCCCCCCCCCCCCATGTCCATCTCTAGAGTCATGGTTGAGTGCCGCTACCCTAAAACGCTGGGTACCCTGCCAACAGTGGCGAGTGTGGGCTACATGGTGAAAAGCCCCAGTGTAACATTCCCTTCAAAGGTGACATCCAAGGGACTGTTTGGTGTCGAACTCAGGATTGCTGAAGGTATCTGGCTGACATGTAAACACGCAATGGCCAGAACATAATGGTTACTGTCTCATTGTTGCGGATACTTTACATTGCTGACAAGCCCAATGCTTAAATTGTTCTTTTACCTCCCCCACCAGACGAAACCTATACCAAGTACCTCAAACGGCACCATCAGCCCCTGCGTCTCTTCCTGGGTAAACTTGTGTATCTAGAAGTTCGTCTGACTTCTCCAAATCCAGAGGCGACACTTTTGGTCAACTACTGTCTGGCTTATCCCCGCTCTGCCAAGAGCGTTCTGGTGCTCATTCACGAAGGGTAAACCTTGCTCTTGAACAGCCATTGGCTTTTATTAGAGGCTGAGATGGGATGGATGGACTCCAATGTTCTCTTAATTTTGGCAATGAGTCCCTTTATGTACTTACCCAGAGTCAGGTCAACTTGCGGCTCCGTTTGTCTGTATGCAGTTGAAGGAATTTTCTAACCAGCTTTGGCACAATGAAGACTAGGTATCTGCTAGCTTTAGCTAATGACACTACCAATCACTTCCTTCATAGGGGCAGACAAATGGTATCTAAGTTCATCTCTATCAAAAGTAGATAAAGGGCCTCATTGCCGAAATCCTGAAGGATCCCTTTATGTCTAAACTTTGCCCTTTCCGTAGCCAAAGCATGACAGCCATTTTGTGACAGAACTCCTTATACCAAGGGTATTCAACTCTTACCCTATGAGTTCCAGAGCCTTCTAGTTTGAGGGCCTTGCGCTGCCAAGAGGAAGTTGTCATTGAGTTCTCTATCAATTTCTCACCTCTAGGTGTGCCAACCCTCAGGACCCCAATGTCTCCATCCTTAAATTCAGCAACCTGCCACAGAACCGCCACCAGCGTCGCTTCATGGTCCAAGCATTCCAGTTCATGGATCAACAGACCAACAAGTATCTGGATGAGGAGGTGAGGAAGCAGAATATGGACTAGGATTCACACCTTGATTGGTGTATTGTTACATGGTGAATGAGGCTTTCAAAAAGCTCTTTCTATTGTGTGATTTTTATTTTGAGTTGCACAAAGTCAAACATGTTTAGTTGGTTTTGACTCTCACTTCATTCCTCCTCAACAGATCTACTTCATGTGCTCTACTGAAGTGTGTATGCCCACAGTAAAAACTTGTGAAGAGCGCTGTTTTGATGGAATTAGGAGGTGAGGAAGACTGGGGACTTGCATCTTGATTCCCTGGATTGGTGTATTGTCACATGGTGACTGATGAACCAAAAAAGAAAAGTGAACTGTAGTTGGCCTACATTTCTTTACATTTTGTCCCATTAATTGTTTAGTTAGTATTTAATCTCACTTAATTTCTCCCTACCAGATCTACTACATGTGCTCTAGATAAAATAACTGAGAAGAGTGCTGCTTTAAATAAAAGGTGAGTCTTGTATATCTTTTGTTCCCAGACTTGAAAGTAACTTGCTTAAATAGGAGCACTTCTAGCTTTCACGCCTATTTTGTTTTTCCAGGTCTGACAATCTACAGGGTGACAGATCTGATGCTTGAACATGCTAAAGAAATGTGGTAATTTGACTAATGCATATTAAATATATTTTTTAAATCTTGCCTATTTAACCGAGTTGTATTTATTTTTGAGACTTAGGTCTGCTTTTAAACCTCTTTTGTGAAATTGTACACTAACAGTTTCTGGTATACTGGTTTGCTCTGCAGCGTACCGGACTTGGGCGACGTAACTAATTACTGTAGTTGTCAGCTTTGGTAAAATTGTGCATATGGCAGGTGTCATCACAAATTGATGTCTTGTGGTTACTTGGCTGTTTGGTGACCGACTTCTGTGTGCATTTTGATGCAGCCTAGAGGGATTTGTCTGTTTCAAGGACATTATACCAAGGCACTGTCAACAATGCTAATCATTCCCGGTCTGGGTTTTCTGTGCTTAGTGACTCTCTGGATACGGTTTCCCAAAAGCGGCTTAAGACTAAATTCATATTAACCATAGGATACTAATACATTTAGCCTGGATGTTTTGGGGAAACAAGGACCTGCGCAAGGCTGTGCCTCCCGTCAGCTCATGTTCATTTAACTTTATTAGCTTTTGACAGCCCTTGCTGGATTGGGGTGTAGTCATTATACAAAGACCTTAGCAAACAGTTGTGAAATGTTTAGCAACAATCCATTTACTCAATGTGTAACATTAGCAAATAACCATCTATTGGACATTCAGGGGCGTATTCACTAGGAGGGGCTAACCTGACTTTGTCCAATTGACAATTCTGGTTTTAATGTTTTCAGTTTGAGTAAACACTTGTTTTGGGATGCTATTTGTCTAAAGGAAGACACCCTTCCCCATTTACCCCTGGTGACGTTGCGTCATACCTGCACACAAACAATACTTCAAATTGACCAAGAAGCTCACAATGAATCCCAGACCCTACTAAATTGCCGTTGTCATGTGTTGCTGACAATTCCGAAGTTGACTTTCAGTGGCGCAGTGATCACTAAACGATGGACTTGGAGTACACTGACTTCAATGATGCAATTCATGCACCCCAATTTGTGACTTGTTTATAGCTTGGAAAACATCTAAAATTGGGAGCATTTGTTTTGTGTGAAGTCTCAGACACGCATGTGTCGTAATTATGCACACGTTTCAATTATTTTGTATGAATATTGGCAAACTCAAAACATATTGGGATGAGTGTTGGGATAGCGCTTTGCTTGAGCCTGCAGCCTTGCTTGGTCATTATCTAATTAGCCCCCTACATAATAACTTTCACTCCCTCAGCATTGGGACATTTGTGCATATGGCAGAGGTGCTTGTGAACCTGCAAATGGGGTGATTTAGGTTACCTCAGTCAGAAACCCTGCCCGTTTCTTCAAGCGACTTGCTTTAACCACACTGCTAGCCTTAAATGAAGACCAAAGCACATTTTTATGAAATAGCCCATTTTGCCTGTGGAAATTGAGTTGTGTTTCAACTTCACATTTCAAAATCGTATCGACAGCAAAAGATGCCAGGGTGGCGTTTTTGAATTTTAATCAGTTTACAATCTAGTCTTTCCTCTCGTAACTATAACCCCTCAACTACCAACATATTTTAAATGTATACTACCATTCAGAAGTTTGGGGTCACTTAATTGTCCACGTTTTTTAAAGCAAAGCACTTGTCCGTTGAAATACAGTGTAGATGTTATAAATGACTGTTGCTGGAAACAGCTTTTTTTATTTATGGAATATCTAGAGGCACGTTAGCATTTTTAAATGCTAAACTTGGATCAGCTACTTGATCATTAAACCCTTTCAGCTGTGCTAACAATTGCAAACTGTTCTGATTTAAAGAAGCACTAAAACTGGCATTTAGACTAGTTGAGCGTCAGCATTTGTGGGTTTGATTACAGGCTCAAAATGGCCAACAGACCTTCTGCAACTCGTCAGTCTTTTCTTGTTCTAAGAAATGAAAGCTACTGCCTTAAAACAAGAGATCGTGTTTGTATGGGGCTTTAAACTCAATAGTTTGCAAATGTAAAACATGTGACATGTATTAATGCCAAAAACAGAAGCCTCACATATCCTCAACTGGGAGCTTCATTAAATAGTACCTGCAAAACACCGGTCTCAACGTCGGTGAAGAGGTGACTGCGGGATGCTGGCCTTTCAGGCAGAGTTGCAAAGACAGCCATATCTCAAGCTGGGCAAAAGAACTCTGCCTTGAGGGCCAGCACCCCGGAGTCGCCTCACTGTTGGCGTTGATACTTTTGCAGGTAATATTGAATGAGGCTGCCAGTTGATTTGAGGTGTGTCTCTCTCTCTCAAACTAGACACACTCATGTACTTGTGGCCCGGGGCCTCCCACTCTTTCTATTCTGGTTAGACAGTTTGAAGTTCTATGAAGGGAGTAGTACACAGCGTTGTATGAGCTCTTCAGTTTCTTGGCAATTTCTCAGAACAAGAATAGACTGACGAGTTTCAGAAAAGCTCTTTGTCTCTGGACATTTTGAGCCTGTAATCGAACCCAGAAATGCTGATGCTCCAGATCCTCAACTACTCTAAAGAAGGCCAGTTTTATTGTTAAAAGAAGCAAGTTTGTTTAATGCATGTCTACTAGGGTTGTTAGCCCACCTGTCTATTTGGCTGGGTTTTTCCTCCCTCTTCTCTCTCCCAAAAGCAACACGGGCCTAATAAGAGATGGTTTCCTCTAAAGTAGTGAGTGACCATTTTAGAAAATCATGGGACAGTCTTTGGTTGCATGCTATTTTATGTCAATCATATTGCTGCAAAGCCTATAACTGATGCTTCGTGGTCTTATGCTGCCGTCTATTGGAAATATGTAGCTATTAAGTTAATGCACATAAAGACATTGAAGCAGCTGAGAAACTAATTTTCTTATTAATTCCTGAGATCGGTCTCAAACCTGCCCCACCTATCCCAGCCAATTGCTGGACTTTCACAGGTTACTTGGTCACACCCAGTTCAAACCACATTTAAAAAATGTAAATGAAGCTTGTTTATCAGGTGTTCTGCCTTGCAATAATACATATAAAATAACTGAACATGTTAACCTATGCAATTATTTTTGATTTCCCCCCCCCCCCCCCCCCATCAAAATGCTGTTGTACTATAATGGTATTTACTAACATTATTTCAACAAGTGTTCTAGGCTACCCTACCCAATAATTAGGGTTAAGGCTAAAATAGGTTATACCTATTGTAGGGTTTGACCCACATCAAATTACCCAGCAGCCATTTAGAAACATCAAATTGTCCAAAAAATAAACATCTAGTGGCAGTTTAAATCGGCTACATCTTGAAAAAGGACAGGGACATGCGTTTTGTTTAGGTTTACACCTTTTCTGAAAGTAAATATGGTTAACCATGATCAGAAAATGTTTTAATGGCCATGAGCCAGCCATCATTAGCACTATTGGTCATAACAATGTGTACCTAGGCGAACAGTGAGCGTGCTCACCAACTAGCTGTTACTACGTTACTTGAGTTAAGCAAAAGAGTCTAACGTGGGCATATTCTATTACCAACAATAGCGAAGCGGGCATTGTGATGTAGAACAGTGGGCTGGGAATAGAACGTTGTTCAGAAGGCGAGTTGGTGCTCAAATGAACCAATAGGAGCTGGCAGGGTGAAAACTGCACAAAAAGCCTTTCACGATAACTCAAATTTCGGCAAATGGATGGTGATATTATGAAACTGGGCTCTACGGCAGATGCAATGAACTAGTTTGTATCAGGAAAAAAGCGTTAAATGTCATTTGTCCAGTGTACTCCTGATGCTGGCATCGGCTGGAGCTGAGCTTCTAACGTTCGTTAAATTCATCTCCTTGTTTTGAATCCTCTTCGCTATATTCCGGTTGAATGTCACCATGTAGATAATAGATGCGCCATCAAATCTGTGTTGATGAGAGAAACCACTTAACCATTGTCTGGCCAGTTCTTTCAGGTTTGCCCAAATAATATTTCTTCCATGAGGTTTAACAGTGGTTGGCATCCTACTAGACTGGAGAACAACTCCCTTATACTATGCTTGAAAGAATAAATAAACAAATACACTACACTCTAAAATTAACACCACCCTACTCCACTATTTAGTCCTACCTCATGCCAACAACCTGAAAGGATGGGACATCACCACTTAACACACCCTGTAACTCTTCTCCCACACCCAAATGTAGCTGCCACCACAACCTCAATTTTCTGCGACTTTTGTTCCATCTCTGCAGTATAGTTGATAACCATTGCTAAAAATCGGTTCAAAATGTGTTTCCCAGTCGGATATCATTTATTCACAACTTCCCAGTTGTCTTGAACTCACCGAAGTCGAGTTCTGAGTTGATGTTTTAAGCACAGCACAAATCATGCTTAATGTACAGCATGACCGATGTTGAATGTATATTAACTTTCTTTAACTAAATTCTTAAACTTCAGATTCAGAAGGACTTGATAAAATCCTAGCCTGACATGCCTAGGCTATTGCTTTCACTTCTCCAACCCTTTTAGGTCACAAGAGTAGCAAGAACTGACATGGTAGCACAACCTAGTCTCAGAGCATTTCATGTTATACTGTGCATAATTCCGAGACTTCATATAGTATGATATGTTACATTTTGTATGGTATGTATTAATTTGTGGATGTCCATCACCCATTTCGTATATTTTACGAGTTTGCTAAACATTTGATATTTTATGAATTCTAGGCAGCTGGCTAATGTTAGCTAACCCTTCCCCTTACCTCAACCCTTTAACCTAACTCAAACTTAACCCTAACCCATAACCTAGCTAACAGGCCAAGTAGTTGCAAGGTTTCTAATTAGGTAAAATGCTAAAGTTGTCTGTGATGAGATTTGAATTTGCAACCTTTGGGTTAATAGACGTTTGCGTTATACATCCTCCCCGACCAACCACCCTACTTTCGTTTTTGCCTTAACCATACCAAACGTAACATATATTAATTTGGGTGTCCCGGATTTACGTTTTCTATGCTTCATCTGGTCTATTAGACCAGCCTGGGTAGCAAAAACACCAGCACATAAAATAGGACACCAGGGTATTTGGATTAGATTTAGTGCCTAAGACTTCACTTCCTTGCCACAATAACAGTCATGTGCTTGTGGGTTTTCCTATTAATACACTTGAAGAACAAGTATAGAGCAGGGACCTCACAATATATTATAACTATACTTAGGTGCCAATACGATATGTATTGCGATTCTCACGGTTCTATATGTATTGCTATTCGATACTGTGATTTATTTTGGTATTTGACGTTCCAAGCATATTGCTCACCATATTATGTCTGCTGCAGAGGGACGAGCGAGCCATGAACTAGTTCTGATCTACTAACAACCATCATTGCACAGGCAAATACTCCTTCAACAAGATCAACATTTCAGAGTACAATTGGTAGTTCCACAGCCACACACAATACAGCTATCAGCACCACAACTGAAGTGTTGACATTGACATCAAATGCTCCTCAAGTCTTCACAAAAACTGTCTCAACAACTTCATCCAATGCAAAGTTTACACTGGCAACTATAAGGCAAATTGAGAAATCTAATACTCTCTCTTACATTCCATCAACAACCTTCTCTCAAACAACTACAACAAACACCTGTGAGTTTATCTAAAACTTACAACAGCAAATGACCATACCACCCCAACCTCTTCTACAGCTTCAGCAAATCCAACATTAACAGTTAGTTTCCACAACCGCTACACTGAGAGGGACAATCCCTTCCACAAATCTGAAAATGTCCAATTAGGTCAACATCTGGAAGTACAACAGCAGAAGTAACTCAGCTCACAACAAATACTGCCTCAACTACAGTGAGCACCATAATTCATAAAACATTTTTTTGTTATATTGGTTCTGTTCTCTAGCACTTTGAGTTTGAAAGGATACAATAACAATGAACAGTGAAGTGCAGACTGTCAGATTTAATTTGAGGGTATTTTCATACATATCGGATGAACCGTTTAAAAAAATTATAGAAGATTTTGTACATGGTCCCCCCCCCCCCCCCCCCCCCCCCATTTTTGGGAATCAAAAAGCATTGGACAGTGACTGCTTGAAGTCTGTGATGCATCGACATCACCAGATGCTGGGTATCTTCCCTGGTGATGCTCTGCCAGGCCTGTGCTGCAGCCATCTACAGTTCCTGCTTGTTTCAGGGACTTATTACCTTCAGTCTCCTCTTCATCATGTAAAATGCGTGTTAGATTGGATTCAGATCCGGTGATTGACTCTGCCAGTGAACGATTTTCCACTTTTTGGCCATCAAAAACCCCCTTTGTTGCTCTAGCAGTATGTTTAGGGTTATTGTCTTGTTGCATGCTGAAGTGCCGTTCAATGAGTTTGGAGGCATTTGGTTTTATCTGAGCAGATAAAATATTTCTGTAGTGAGCCTGTTCCACTGGCAGCCATACAGGCCCAAGCCATAACACCCCCTCCACCATGTTTCACGGATGAGGTGGTATGCTTTGGATCGTGGGCATGTCTTTTTTTTCTCCACACTTTCCTCTTTCTGGTACATGTTAATCTTTCTCATCTGTCCACAATACTTTTTTCCATAATTCTTGGGGCTCTTTTAGGTGCTTTATAGGTGCTTTTTAGCAAACTGTAATCTCGCCCTTTCTGTTCTTCAGGCTTATCAGTGGTTTGTATCTTGTAGTGTACCCTCTGTAGACCTGCTGGTAGACTTTGACACATTTACACCTGCATCCAGGTTAGTGTTTTTGATCTGTTGGGTGTTGTCAGGGGGGTTTTCTTCACCATAGAGAGTACTCTCCGGTCATCCACTACAGTGGTCTTCCTCAGTCTACTGGGTTCTTTGACATAATTGAGTTCACCGGTTGTTTTTTTCTTGTTAATGATGAACCAAACTGTTGACTTGGGCATGCCCAGGGTTTTTGCAATGTTCCTGATTGATTTTAATTTCTGAGCCTTATGACGGCCAGTTTATTTGCATCGACACCTGAAGACCTGCTGTCTTCCTCATGTTGTCACACCCCAACAACAACCTCTAAAGGCAATAGCAAAGTCTAGAATCAATACTGTTCATCAACAGCTCTCCTGCATTCACTAACGACACAAATGAATACACCTGCCTAACGACACACATCTGTGAAGCCAATTCAACAAATACTTGTAGGACCTTAAAATGCGGGGACCATGAACAAAAGGTGCTGTCATGTCTTAACTGTTCCTCTGATATGTATGAAAATACTCTCAAATTAAAGCTGACAGTCTGCACTTCACCATCATTGTTATTGTATCCTTTCAAACTCAAAGTGCTAGAGAACAGAACCAAAATAACCACAAAATGCTCACTCTTCAATGAATTATGGTGCTCACTGTATATCAACCTTTGAAAGATCAACAACCATATCAAACACAACTACTTTCAGTAGAAGAACTGAAGGGCCGACAACAACACCAAATGCTGCTTTAGTTCTCATAACTGGTTCAACAACTTCCTCCACTGTATAAAGTACTCTGACATCTACATTTTCTTATGTGACAACAGCAGCTCCAACAAAAACAATGTTTCCTATCACCACAACAAATATTACAACTGTTACAACAATAACAAAGTCTGTAACAGTTATCACACCATCACTGAACATGACAACCACAAGAACACATTCACTATCAAGTACTGGAGGTGTACCCTTCCGGACTGAAATTCCAACCTCAACTAAATCAGCTACGATGCCTACAACCATTACAAAATCTCCAACAACACTTTATGACAAAACCACTTTAACTGCAGAATCGCCTGTAACCACACTAGTCTGCAAGTCCAGTCACTAGGTAAAACAAGATGAAAACAATTATAAGCATGAATTCATATTAATAGGGTAGAGATGGTGAGCTGGTGAAGATGGATGATTTTCCTTGCTGTTCTGGTAGTTAAGGTTCTGGTGTTGGAAGTTTGTCATAAAATCATTGCAAATATATATATATATATATTTTTTACAATCTCAAATTGACGTCCTCCATTTTTTCAAAGATTTGGGACAGTGTGTTACGGCTTTCTTCCGTTGAAGGAGAGTCAGACCAAAATGCAGCGTGGTTAGTTCGATACATGTTTAATGGATGAAAATACGAACAAATACAAAAACGTGAAAACCTAATACAGCCTGTCTGGTGAATACAAACACACTGAGACAGGAACAATCACCCACAAACACACAGTGAAACCCAGGCTACCTAAATATGGTTCCCAATCAGAGACAACGAGAATCACCTGACTCTGATTGAGAACCTCAGGCAGCCATAGACTATGCTAGACACCCCTACTCAGCCACAATCCCAATACCTACTAAAACCCCCAATACCACAACACAACACAAAATAACCCCATGTCACACCCTGGCCTGACCAAATAAATATATAAACACAAAATACTTAGACCAGGGCGTGACACAGTGGTGGTTTACATTACACTGATGTTCCATCTCAAAACTCATGTCCCCACAGAGGATGTTGTCCTTAACACAATCAAGAGGCAACTCGTCACTCAATTAAGGACCCTAAGGATCTTCAAAATGTATATAAAGTGCATTCGGGAAATTATTCAGACTTCTTCCCTTTTTCCACATTTTGTTACATTAGAGCCTTATTCTAAAATTGATCAAATAAAATTGTTCCTCATCAATCTACACACAAAATCAAAAACCGTTTAATTCTTGCAAATGTACAGTCGTGGCCAAAATTGAGAATGACACATTTATTTCCACAAAGTTTGCTGCTTCAGTGTCTTTAGATATTTTTGACAGATGTTACTATGGAATGCTGAAGTATAATTACAAGCACTTCATAAGTATCAAAGGATTTTATTGACAATTACATGAAGTTGATGCAAAGAGTCAATATATTTGCAAGACCTCTGAAATCCGCCCTGGCATGCTGTCAATTAACTTCTGGGCCATTGATGGCAGCCAATTCTTGCATAATCAATGCTTGAAGTTTGTCAGAATTTGTGGATTTCTGTTTGGCCACCCGCCTCTTGAGGATTGACCACAAGTTCTCAATGGGATTAAGGTCTGGGGAGTATCCTGGCCATGGACCCAAAATATCGATGTTTTGTTCCCCGAGCAGCTTAATTATCACCTTTTTCCTTATGGCAAGGTGCTCCATCATACTGGAAAAGGCATTGTTCGTCACCAAACTGTTCCTGGATGGTTGGGAGAAGATGCTCTCGGAGGATATGTTGGCATGACACAGGACTGATAGTAGCGCTCACCTTGTCTTCTGTGGGCAAGCTTTTTTCCAGATGCCCCAAAGGGGATTCATCAGAGAAAATGACTTTACCCCAGTCCTCAGCAGTCCAATCTCTGTACCTTTTGCAGAATATCAGTCTGTCCCTGATGTTTTTCCTGGAGAGAATTGGCTTCTTTGTTGCCCTTCTTGACACCAGGCCATCCTCCAAAAGTCTTTAACCTCACTGTGCGTGCAGATGCACTCACACCTGCCTGCTGCCATTCCTGAGCAAGCTCTGTACTGGTGGTGCCCCGATCCCGCATCTGAATCAACTTTAGGAGACGGTCCTTGCGCTTGGGCTGCCTGAAGCCTTCCTCAAAACAATTGAACTGCTCTCCTTGAAGTTCTTGATGATCCGATAAATGGTTGAATTAGGTGCAATCTTCCTGGCAGCAATATCCTCGCCTGTGAAGCCCTTTTTGTGCAAAGCAATGATGACGGCACGTGTTTCCTTGCAGGTAACCATGATTAACAGAGGAAGAACATTGATTCCAAGCACCACCCTCCTTTTGAAGCTTCCAGTCTGTTATTCGAACTCCATAAGCATGTCAGAGTGATCTCCAGCCTTGTCCTCATCAACACTCACACCTGTGTTAACGAGAGAATCGCTGGCATGATGTCAGCTGGTCCTTTGGCGGCAGGGCTGAAATGCATTGGAAATGTTTTTGGGGGATTCAGTTCATTTGCATGGCAAAGAGGGACTTTGCAATTAATTGCAATTCATCTGATCACTCTTCATAACATTCTGGAGTATATGCAAATTGACATCATACAAACTGAGGCAACAGATTTTGTGACAATTAATATTTGTGTCATTGTCAACTTTTGGCCACGACTGTATAAAAATAAAAAAAACACATTTGCATAAGTATTCAGACCCTTTGCTTTGAGACTCAAAATTGAGTTCAGGTGCATCCTGTTTCCATTGATCATCCTTGAAATGTTTCTACAACTTGATTGGAGACAACCTGTGGGAAATGCAATTGATTGGACAAGATTTGGAAAGGCACACATACCTGTCTATATAAGGTTCCACAGTTTACAATGCATGTCAGAGCAAAAACTAAACCATGAGGTCGAAGGAATTCTCCTTAGAGCTCTGAGACAGGATTGTGTCGAGGGACCGATCTGGGGAAGGGTACTAAAACATTTCTGCAGCATTGAAGGTCCCCAAGAACACAGTGGCCTCTATCATTCTTAAATGGAAGAAGTTTGGAACCACCAAGACTCTTCCTAGAGCTGGCCGCTCAGCCAAACAGCAATCGGGGGAGAAGGGCCTTGGTCAGGGAGGTGACCAAGAACCCGATGGTCACTCTGACAGAGCTCTAGAGTTCCTCTGTGGAGATGGTAGAACCTTCCAGAAGGACAAGCATCTCCACAGCATTCCACCAATCAGGCCTTTATGTTAGCGAGGCCAGACAGAAGACACACCGCAGTAAAAGGCACATGACAGCACGCTTGGAGTTTGCCAAAAGGCACCAAAAGACTTTCAGACCACGAGAAACAAGATTCTCTGGCAACATTGTTACAGTGAAGCATGGTGGTGGCAGCATCATGCTGTGGTATATTCATCAGCAGTAGAGACTGGGAGACTAGTCAGGATTGAGGTAAAGATGAACGGAGCAAAGTGCAGGGAGATCCTTGATGAAAACCTGCTTCAGAGCTCTCAGGACCTCAGACTGGGGTCAAGGTTCACAACGACCCTAAGCACACAGCTAAGACAACGCAGGAGTGGATTCGTGACATGTCTGAATGTCCTTGAGTGGCCCAGCCAGAGACCGGACATGAACCTGATTGAACATTTCTGGAGAGACCTGAAAATTTGTGCAGCAACGCTTCCCATCCAACCTGACAGCGCTTGAGAAGATCTGCAGAGAAGAATGGGAGAAACTCCACAATACAGGTGTGCCAAGCTTTTAGCATCATACCTAAGAAAATTTGAGGCTGTAATTGCTGCCAAAGGTGCTTTGTGAAAGTACTTTGTAAATGGTCTGAATACTTGTGTAAATGTTTCTAAAATTCAGTTTTTGCTTTGTCATTATGGGGTAATGTGTGTGGAATGATGATAAAAACTGTAACCTAACAAAATGTGGAAAAAGTCAAGGGGTCTGAATACTTTCCGAAGGCAGTGTACATTATATGTGGCGAAAACCAAACACTGCGTTCTACAGTAAGAACCTCATACCAACAGTCAAGCATGGTGGTGGTGTGATGGTTTAGGGATGCTTTGCTGCCTTAGGACCGGGACGACTAGCCTTAATAGAAGGAACCATGAATTCTGCTCTGTATCATATCATTCTGCAGGAGAATGTCAGGCCATCTGTCTGTGAGCTAAAACTGAAGCGCAGCTGGGTCATGCAAGCAAGGCCATTCTCCAAAACACACAATCAAATCTAAATGAAAATGGCTAAAAAGCAACACATTTGAATATTGGAATGGCCGAGTACAAGTAAAGACCGTATCCCAATTGAAATATTGTGCCAGTTCTTGAAATGAGCAGTTCATTCTTGAAAACCTTCAAATGTCACTGAGCTGCAGCAGCAAAATTCCTCTAAAGCGACGTGAGAGACTGATCAACAACTACAGGAAGCGTTTTGTTGGAGTCATTCCAGCTGATGGTGGGGCACAACCAGTTATTGAGTGTAAGGGGTCAATTACATTTTTACACAGGGGCATTGGGTGTTGCGTAACTTTGTTTATGAAATAAATGAAATAAGTATGTAATTGTTGTGTTATTTTTTCCATCGGGTTCCCTTGATCTAATATTATGTTTTGGTTGAAGATCTGATAACATTCAATATCAAAAATATGCATGGCACTGTACAGACAATACTGGACAGTGAAAGCTTTGGGATGGCGCTATCCCTTGCATTCACCTGTCTAATCACGTTAGGATCATTGTTTATTATTACTATTCAGAGGGAGAAAGAAAGAATGCTGCTCTAAAGCACTCAAACCTAATATTCGAACTGGGCCCTGGGCAGCCAAATTCTGATCTTTTTTTTACTAATTGATCTTTTGACCAATCAGATCAGCTCTGAAAAATATTTTGATTTGAAAATATCTAATGTGATCAGTGGAAAAATGATCAGAATTGAGCTGCCTGTGTAAACGCAAACATAGTGGCGGGTAATAGATTATTCACTCCACATGTTACCGTTTACCTTGTGAGAACGTATATTCTGATGGAGAGTAACGTTGTTCCAATTGGTAGAAAGGTGCAGCCAATTGCAAATACTTCCTATATATACCTAGGAGAGACATCAGCTGTCATACCGTTTTCAGCATTCGGTGAGGCATTGTATGAAACCATGACTTGGCAAAGGAGCGCACTGCTTTTTTTCCCGGTTTGGCTTTGCTTTGCATTGCCTGCATCGGGATGGGAGCGCGTTTCCGAAGAGGCAACCTTTGCCCACCACAACCTTGACACAGAGGAGAATTATACCGAAGACAAGGCTGTAGTGCAACTTGGAGACCCCGCCAATGTCGATCTTAACGCCGACCGTGGATTCCAGGTGCAATTCGAGGAGGTATCAGATGCAAAAAAGTGGGTATCCGTTACCGAAGCTGCCCCAGTCAGTTTAGCGGTTCTGTGCGGTGAGGATGAGTTTAAAGTAACACTGCCAGCTGGTCCAATGAGTGAAGTCAAGATTTTGGGTAAGTTATTTATAGGTTTAAAGATCATCAAATGCAATTGGACTACTTTGCTCATTTTTTACTTTCCCTACAGGACCCAACAGTATGCTCTCTGTTCTTGACGCCCCGGAATCCTGTGGATACTCCTTAAATCGAGGACAATATCAGAACGCCCTAACTGTCCGCTTTTCAGGCTGCCTCATTAGTCGTCAGGTAGGGTTTTTGCCTTTCCAATTTTAAATTATACATTTAATGGTGTAAATGTGTCATTGGAATGATTGTACATTTCTTGCCACACTGACTCTGCAGGCTGGGCGGTACACCTTGATGGTGTTGTATGTCAATGAAGCTGGCATAATGGATGTTTCTACAGTGTCCTGTGCGGCTAGCCCCAAATCCTCGTTGTCCTCGACCGTCCACCTGCCCCTCTCTAATGGTCTTCGCAATGCCCATGGTGGGCCTCCTTCAAAGTGTCTTAATCCCACCCCTCGCAATCCCAGCGCTCAAAATCCCACCAAATATCCTGGTGAGTCTCATGAGATGTTTATTCTATTTCTTTGGATAAGCATCAATATTTGCTGTTATTGTGGTCTGAGGCAGTTGGTAAAGGAGCATTTTGTGAAATGTTTAACAATGCTCCTAAGAACGTTCTAACGATTAACTTGGTCTTGATATGCTTTTTGGAGACCTGGTCATTTTGACCAGTTCAGAGGTGCTATTGAAACTGGTATCTACTCCAGTGCTCAGATGGACTTCTATCCACTGGTCATTGAGTTTCCAGCTATTAGTGAACAAACAAATGCACCGACTTTACTGAGTTACAGTTCATATGGAAATCAGTCAATTGAAATGGATGTACTTTAGGTCCTAGTCTATGGATTGCACGTGACTGGGCAGGGGCACAGCCAATGGGAGGGTATAGGCCCACTGGCTGGGCCTGGCTCTCCAGTGAATCTGAGGAAGGCTTTTCCCCACCAGGGCTTTATTACAAATACTCCTTAGTTTCATCAGCTGTCTGGGTGGCTGGTCTCATATGATCCCACAGGTAAAGAAGCCGGATGTGGAGGTCCTGGGCTGGCATGGTTAAACCTGGTCTGCGGTTGTGAGGCTGGTTTGCACACTGCCTAATTCTTTAAAATGGAGGTTTCTGCATGCCAATTGCATGCTCCCTGAACTTGAGACATCTGTGACATTGTGTTGTGACAGAACTGCACATTTTATTGTACCCAGCACAAGGTCCACCTGTGTATCGATCATGCTATTTAATAAATCAAATGTATTTATATAGCCCTTTGTACATCAGCTGATATCTCCAAGTGCTGTACAGAAACCCAGCCTAAAACCCCAAACGGCAAGCAATGCAGGTGTAGCAGCAGCACAGTGGCTAGGAAAAACTCCCTAGAAAGGCCAAAACCTAGAGAGGAACCAGGCTATGTGGGGTGGCCAGTCCTCTTCTGGCTGTGCCGGGTGGAGATTATAACAGAACATGGCCAAGATGTTCATAAATGACCAGCATGGTCTCATCACAGGCAGAACAGTTGCAACTGGAACAGCGGCACGGCCAGGTGGACTGGGGACAGCAAGGAGTCATGTCAGGTAGTCCTGAGGCATGGTCCTAGGACTCCGGTCCTGAGAAAGAGAGCATACTTACCTTCACACAGGACACCGGATAGGACAGGAGAAGTACTCCAGATATAGCAAACTGACCCTAGCCCCCCTGACACAAACTACTGCAGCATAAATACTTGAGGCTGAGACAGGAGGGGTCAGGAGACACTGCGGCCCCATCTGATGACACCCCCGGACAGGGCCAAACTGGAAGGATATAACCCTACCCACTTTGCCAAAGCACAGCCCCCACACCACTAGAGGGATATCTTCATCCACCCAACTTACCATCCTTAGACAAGGCCGAGTATAGGCCACAAAGATCTCCGCAACTGCACAACCCAAGGGGGGGCGCCAACCCAATATCCTTCTTGCTGTGCCTCGGGTGGATGAAATATCTTGGCAAAGGATAAATAATGACTAACAGGGATGTAAACAGAATTAGCTTTCTTTACAAATGGAACAATTGAGTGTGCTTTCAGCTCATTAAACATGGGACTGACACTACATGTAACTTTTTTTTCTGAAGTATAATTAATTGGCTACTGATCCTCACTTCCAATGTTTTTTTTTTTTTGTATTTCAGGCTGCAGTATTCCCCAGAACCAGCACTTGGCTTGTGGTTTCACTGGAATCTCGTCCTCCCAGTGTTTGGTGATTGGTTGCTGTGTGGATTCGGCAACTTCCGCCTGCTTCTACCCAATGGATGGTAAATACTCTTTCACAGGGCAAGATGTTTGGCTTTGAATAGTGAGGACTGATGTGTACTGTCTCCCTCCCCAGAGTGCACTGCAGACCATCAGTTTATCTTTGCCGTTCACCATAACTTCACCACTTTCCCTGTGACTCCCACCAAACTTGTGGCTGCTGGGAAGTCTAGCTGTGGCCCAGTCATTGTCACTGATACGTTTGTGGTCTTCAAGTTCTCAGTCACTGAATGTGGAACTCGCTCATATGTAAGTGGACAAGAATATTACGCCCTCTGGAATCCTCCTGGTGTGGTTGATCCACACAATTACTTTATTGTTTTGATCTTAATTAGGAAATTGGCAATACCGTGATCTACACAGCAGAGGTACAGACGGCCGTCCGAACCCTTAACCTGAAGTATGGCGTAATATCCAGAGACAACCCCCGCAGGTAATTCAGATGTCACATTTTGCAGCAAACAAAATGGGCATTGCTTATTGGACAGTTTCTTCAGTTTGGTGTTTAATGAACATCTCAATGTCTACACCTTCTAGATTTCCATCTTTGCTATATGCCTTTGTCCTAGTGTTCCTATATATTGAGCTGATTCACCAGTTAAGTAGCTCAAAGTGTGTAACTTCAAGTATTGCTGTTGCAAATGCCACGAATACTTGGCACTTTCAGAATGTAATTTAATCGCACTAATTGAGGAATCATTAACTGCACCTGCTGAGATTGACTAGTACCCCCCCCCCCCCCCCCCCCATGTCCATCTCTAGAGTCATGGTTGAGTGCCGCTACCCTAAAACGCTGGGTACCCTGCCAACAGTGGCGAGTGTGGGCTACATGGTGAAAAGCCCCAGTGTAACATTCCCTTCAAAGGTGACATCCAAGGGACTGTTTGGTGTCGAACTCAGGATTGCTGAAGGTATCTGGCTGACATGTAAACACGCAATGGCCAGAACATAATGGTTACTGTCTCATTGTTGCGGATACTTTACATTGCTGACAAGCCCAATGCTTAAATTGTTCTTTTACCTCCCCCACCAGACGAAACCTATACCAAGTACCTCAAACGGCACCATCAGCCCCTGCGTCTCTTCCTGGGTAAACTTGTGTATCTAGAAGTTCGTCTGACTTCTCCAAATCCAGAGGCGACACTTTTGGTCAACTACTGTCTGGCTTATCCCCGCTCTGCCAAGAGCGTTCTGGTGCTCATTCACGAAGGGTAAACCTTGCTCTTGAACAGCCATTGGCTTTTATTAGAGGCTGAGATGGGATGGATGGACTCCAATGTTCTCTTAATTTTGGCAATGAGTCCCTTTATGTACTTACCCAGAGTCAGGTCAACTTGCGGCTCCGTTTGTCTGTATGCAGTTGAAGGAATTTTCTAACCAGCTTTGGCACAATGAAGACTAGGTATCTGCTAGCTTTAGCTAATGACACTACCAATCACTTCCTTCATAGGGGCAGACAAATGGTATCTAAGTTCATCTCTATCAAAAGTAGATAAAGGGCCTCATTGCCGAAATCCTGAAGGATCCCTTTATGTCTAAACTTTGCCCTTTCCGTAGCCAAAGCATGACAGCCATTTTGTGACAGAACTCCTTATACCAAGGGTATTCAACTCTTACCCTATGAGTTCCAGAGCCTTCTAGTTTGAGGGCCTTGCGCTGCCAAGAGGAAGTTGTCATTGAGTTCTCTATCAATTTCTCACCTCTAGGTGTGCCAACCCTCAGGACCCCAATGTCTCCATCCTTAAATTCAGCAACCTGCCACAGAACCGCCACCAGCGTCGCTTCATGGTCCAAGCATTCCAGTTCATGGATCAACAGACCAACAAGTATCTGGATGAGGAGGTGAGGAAGCAGAATATGGACTAGGATTCACACCTTGATTGGTGTATTGTTACATGGTGAATGAGGCTTTCAAAAAGCTCTTTCTATTGTGTGATTTTTATTTTTTGAGTTGCACAAAGTCAAACATGTTTAGTTGGTTTTGACTCTCACTTCATTCCTCCTCAACAGATCTACTTCATGTGCTCTACTGAAGTGTGTATGCCCACAGTAAAAACTTGTGAAGAGCGCTGTTTTGATGGAATTAGGAGGTGAGGAAGACTGGGGACTTGCATCTTGATTCCCTGGATTGGTGTATTGTCACATGGTGACTGATGAACCAAAAAAGAAAAGTGAACTGTAGTTGGCCTACATTTCTTTACATTTTGTCCCATTAATTGTTTAGTTAGTATTTAATCTCACTTAATTTCTCCCTACCAGATCTACTACATGTGCTCTAGATAAAATAACTGAGAAGAGTGCTGCTTTAAATAAAAGGTGAGTCTTGTATATCTTTTGTTCCCAGACTTGAAAGTAACTTGCTTAAATAGGAGCACTTCTAGCTTTCACGCCTATTTTGTTTTTCCAGGTCTGACAATCTACAGGGTGACAGATCTGATGCTTGAACATGCTAAAGAAATGTGGTAATTTGACTAATGCATATTAAATATATTTTTTAAATCTTGCCTATTTAACCGAGTTGTATTTATTTTTGAGACTTAGGTCTGCTTTTAAACCTCTTTTGTGAAATTGTACACTAACAGTTTCTGGTATACTGGTTTGCTCTGCAGCGTACCGGACTTGGGCGACGTAACTAATTACTGTAGTTGTCAGCTTTGGTAAAATTGTGCATATGGCAGGTGTCATCACAAATTGATGTCTTGTGGTTACTTGGCTGTTTGGTGACTGACTTCTGTGTGCATTTTGATGCAGCCTAGAGGGATTTGTCTGTTTCAAGGACATTATACCAAGGCACTGTCAACAATGCTAATCATTCCCGGTCGGGGTTTTCTGTGCTTAGTGACACTCTGGATACGGTTTCCCAAAAGCGGCTTAAGACTAAATTCATATTAACCATAGGATACTAATACATTTAGCCTGGATGTTTTGGGGAAACAAGGACCTGCGCAAGGCTGTGCCTCCCGTCAGCTCATGTTCATTTAACTTTATTAGCTTTTGACAGCCCTTGCTGGATTGGGGTGTAGTCATTATACAAAGACCTTAGCAAACAGTTGTGAAATGTTTAGCAACAATCCATTTACTCAATGTTTAACATTAGCAAATAACCATCTATTGGACATTCAGGGGCGTATTCACTAGGAGGGGCTAACCTGACTTTGTCCAATTGACAATTCTGGTTTTAATGTTTTCAGTTTGAGTAAACACTTGTTTTGGGATGCTATTTGTCTAAAGGAAGACACCCTTCCCCATTTACCCCTGGTGACGTTGCGTCATACCTGCACACAAACAATACTTCAAATTGACCAAGAAGCTCACAATGAATCCCAGACCCTACTAAATTGCCGTTGTCATGTGTTGCTGACAATTCCGAAGTTGACTTTCAGTGGCGCAGTGATCACTAAACGATGGACTTGGAGTACACTGACTTCAATGATGCAATTCATGCACCCCAATTTGTGACTTGTTTATAGCTTGGAAAACATCTAAAATTGGGAGCATTTGTTTTGTGTGAAGTCTCAGACACGCATGTGTCGTAATTATGCACACGTTTCAATTATTTTGTATGAATATTGGCAAACTCAAAACATATTGGGATGAGTGTTGGGATAGCGCTTTGCTTGAGCCTGCAGCCTTGCTTGCTCATTATCTAATTAGCCCCCTACATAATAACTTTCACTCCCTCAGCATTGGGACATTTGTGCATATGGCAGAGGTGCTTGTGAACCTGCAAATGGGGTGATTTAGGTTACCTCAGTCAGAAACCCTGCCCGTTTCTTCAAGCGACTTGCTTTAACCACACTGCTAGCCTTAAATGAAGACCAAAGCACATTTTTATGAAATAGCCCATTTTGCCTGTGGAAATTGAGTTGTGTTTCAGCTTCACATTTCAAAATCGTATCGACAGCAAAAGATGCCAGGGTGGCGTTTTTGAATTTTAATCAGTTTACAATCTAGTCTTTCCTCTCGTAACTATAACCCCTCAACTACCAACATATTTTAAATGTATACTACCATTCAGAAGTTTGGGGTCACTTAATTGTCCACGTTTTTTTAAAGCAAAGCACTTGTCCGTTGAAATACAGTGTAGACGTTATAAATGACTGTTGCTGGAAACAGCTTTTTTTTTATTTATGGAATATCTAGAGGCACGTTAGCATTTTTAAATGCTAAACTTGGATCAGCTACTTGATCATTAAACCCTTTCAGCTGTGCTAACAATTGCAAACTGTTCTGATTTAAAGAAGCACTAAAACTGGCATTTAGACTAGTTGAGCGTCAGCATTTGTGGGTTTGATTACAGGCTCAAAATGGCCAACAGACCTTTCTTCTGCAACTCGTCAGTCTTTTCTTGTTCTAAGAAATGAAAGCTACTGCCTTAAAACAAGAGATCGTGTTTGTATGGTGCTTTAAACTCAATAGTTTGCAAATGTAAAACATGTGACATGTATTAATGCCAAAAACAGAAGCCTCACATATCCTCAACTGGGAGCTTCATTAAATAGTCCCTGCAAAACACCGGTCTCAACGTCGGTGAAGAGGCGACTGCGGGATGCTGGCCTTTTAGGCAGAGTTGCAAAGACAGCCATATCTCAAGCTGAGCAAAAGAACACACACTGCACAAAAGAACTCTGCCTTGAAGGCCAGCACCCCGGAGTCGCCTCACTGTTGGCGTTGATACTTTTGCAGGTAATATTGAATGAGGCTGCCAGTTGATTTGAGGTGTGTCTCTCTCTCTCTCTCTCTCTCTCAAACTAGACACACTCATGTACTTGTGGCCCGGGGCCTCCCACTCTTTCTATTCTGGTTAGACAGTTTGAAGTTCTATGAAGGGAGTAGTACACAGCGTTGTATGAGCTCTTCAGTTTCTTGGCAATTTCTCAGAACAAGAATAGACTGACGAGTTTCAGAAAAGCTCTTTGTCTCTGGACATTTTGAGCCTGTAATCGAACCCACAAATGCTGATGCTCCAGATCCTCAACTACTCTAAAGAAGGCCAGTTTTATTGTTAAAAGAAGCAAGTTTGTTTAATGCATGTCTACTAGGGTTGTTAGCCCACCTGTCTATTTGGCTGGGTTTTTCCTCCCTCTTCTCTCTCCCAAAAGCAACACGGGCCTAATAAGAGATGGTTACCTCTAAAGTAGTGAGTGACCATTTTAGAAAATCATGGGACAGTCTTTGGTTGCATGCTATTTTATGTCAATCATATTGCTGCAAAGCCTATAACTGATGCTTCGTGGTCTTATGCTGCCGTCTATTGGAAATATGTAGCTATTAAGTTAATGCACATAAAGACATTGAAGCAGCTGAGAAACTAATTTTCTTATTAATTCCTGAGATCGGTCTCAAACCTGCCCCACCTATCCCAGCCAATTGCTGGACTTTCACATAGGTTACTTGGTCACACCCAGTTCAAACCACATTTAAAAAATGTAAATGAAGCTTGTTTATCAGGTGTTCTGCCTTGCAATAATACATATAAAATAACTGAACATGTTAACCTATGCAATTATTTTTGATTACCCCCCCCCCCCATCAAAATGCTGTTGTAATATTAGTATACACCATTATAGTACAACAAGTGTTATAGGCTACCCTACCCAAGAATTAGGGTTAAGGCTAAAATAGGTTATACCTATTGTAGGGTTTGACCCACATCAAATTACCCAGCAGCCATTTAGAAACATCAAATTGTCCAAAAAACAAACAACTCCTGGCAGTTTAAATCGGCTACATCTTGCAAAAGGACAGGGACATGCGTTTTGTTCAGGTTTACACCTTTTCTGAAAGGAAATATGGTTAACCATGACCAGAATTTTTATTGTTTTAATGGCCATGAGCCAGCCATCATTAGCACTATTGGTCAGAATGTGTACCTAGGCAAACAGAGCGTGCTCACAGACTAGTTGTAACTTTGTTAATAATACGGTACTTGAGTTAAGCAAAAGAGTCTAACGTGGGGGGCATTGTGACTTAAATAAAACATTGTTCCGAAGGGGAGTCGGTGCTCAAATTAACCAATAGGAGCTGGCAGGGTGAAAAATGCACAAAAAAAAGCTTCTTTTTTTTCACGATAACTCAAATTACGGCAAACGGATGGTAATATTATGAAACTGGGTTTCACGGCAGATGCAATGAACTAGTTTTATATCAGGAAAAAAGAGTTATGTCATGTGTCCAGTTTACTCCTGAGCCTCTAACGTTCGATACATTCATCTCCTTGTTTTGAATCCTCTTCGCTATATTCCGGTTGACACGTATGGTTGAATGTCACCATGTAGATAATAGATGCTCCATCATCGAATTTGTGTTGATGAGAGAAACCACTTAACCATTGTCTGGCCAGTTCTTTCAGGTTTGCCCAAATAATATTTCTTCCATGAGGTTTAACAGTGGTTGGCATCCAATATGTTGCAATACAGCCTCCTACTAGACTGGAGAACAACTCCCTTATACTATGCTTGAAAGAATAAATAAACATACCCTACCATAACACTACACTCACAAAAAACGAATCATGCTTAATTTAGAGCATGACTAATGTTGAATGTTTTCGCATTGTAAACTTGGAGGAGAGCCCCTTAATCCCAGAATTGGGACCCCACAGCCACTCTACTGAATAGCAGGCTAGTGATTGCTTTGCAATGCTTACAGTTAACGTAAGCCACTCACTAATTCCTTCCAAACCACTCATTGTTGAATTTGCAATTTCCAACTTATTTAATGTTTGTTTAATGGCTGATGGGCACATGTTTTATCAATAATTTCTCTTCATATGACAAGGATTAAAAAGGATTTGCCAGTAGATTGTCAACTTGATTCATGATAGACTGCTAGCTAAGATCTTGACATGATCAGTCCAATCAAAGCTACTGTACATATAATGTGACTTGACGTCATTTTTTTCTGTGACCAATGACCTTGAGCCTTCTTGGGTCGGCACATCTAATGTAACTCTATGGCAGCACCCAAGGGGCTAGAATTCTTTTGCTCTCCCCTTAGACTTGGCGGTGACGTAGTGTCCCCATGAATGACAGAACACTGAGCCAATCACAGCGCAACGCTCCGTAATTCCTGCTGGTTTGCCCACCACAGAAAGCACTGAGCTAAGCTGAAACACCTGCATTTTGCAGCTGCCTTACTCAAGAAAACAAAGAGACCATGTTGGTATGCGGCTTTATTAACTCAATGATAAACATATTTTACATTGTTTGCAAACTGATGTGACACGTTAATGCCAAAATAACAGGCAAACAAAAAATGTGAGGCTCAAAACAGGTGTGGCTCTGCTCCACCTGCCCTGAATGACAGGTCGCCACTGCACCTGAGCCGTCCATAGTGTATAATTGTTTAATGTATTTTTATTTAACTAGGCAAGTCAGTTAAGAACAAATTATTATTTACAATGACGGCCTACCAAAAGGCCTCCTGTATGGATATATAGGTCAAAGCACACATCACGACGAGATACAACACTAAATCGAGAATTAAGATGGCAACATAACATGGTATCATTCAGCCTCACGAATCCCTGACCTGCCTTCCTTCTGGACAAGGAAGGCAGGTCTCGCACATCTCGCTGTTCTAGAAATGACTCGGACATTATGAAAACAAGACCAGATTCCCTCGGGCGGAACATTTGAATTACATCCAGTTTGTTTTGAGCCGTGGGTTTGAACGGGGAAGCTAACTCAAAAGGTTTCAGAAACAGATTCTTGCCAACAAGAAACTCACTTGGCTATGAGTATGAAGATTCCACATTGTTATTTGCAACGTTGGGGGTTTCTGAGATACTACCATGCCATCACAACTACTTTTAGTGTCAGTCAGCAGTTTGGGAGGAGCTATTGGTCGTTTAAAACATTAGAAGAGATTGAGGCATGTGCATTGCTCTGTTAATTCGTAGTTCAAATAATCTCTGTCCCAGCAGCTCTTGGATTCCAGTAAACACTACCAGCCAAAGATGGCTCATCTTCAAGCACTTTTTAAATATGTGGACGAACACCAGGAGCTATACATTGAGGTAGGGTTTACTCACTACTTGAATTATAATGCATTTAGTCATGTAACGTTATTACTATCTCCGCTTTGACTGAGTTTAGTAATGCATTTGCTAGCCATAGTACTATTTTAGCCAAAACATTACTTTCCAGGTGAATCTCATTATATTAACATTCTTAAACTTCAGATTCCGAAGGACTTGATAAAATCCTAGCCTGACATTTCTCCAACCCATTTAGGTCACGAGTAGCAAGAATTGACATGGTAGAACAACCTGGTCTCAGAGCATTTCATATTATTCTGTGCATAAATCAGAGACTTCATATAGTATGATATGTTACATTTTGTATGGTATGGACATCCACAAATTATTACATCACCCATTTCGTATATGTTACAAATTTGCAAAATGTATATTTTACGAGTTTGCTAAACGTTTGATATTTTACGAATTCTAGGCAGCTGGCTAATGTTAGCTAGGTTATGGGTTAGGGTTAAATTTTGGAGTTAGGTTAAATGGTTGAGGTAAAGGGAAGGGTTAGCTAACAGGCCAAGTAGTTGCAAAGTCGCTAAAAAGTAGTAAGTAGTTGCAAGGTTTCTAATTAGATAAAATGCTAAAGTTGTCTGTGATGAGATTTGAATTTGCAACCTTTGGGTTGCTAGATGTTTGCGTTATACATCCTCCCCGACCAACCACCCTACTTTAATTTTTACCTTAACCATACCAAACGTAACATGTATATTAATTTGGGTGTCCCGGATTTACGTTTTCTATGGTTCATCTGGTCTATAGTCATGGCAGGTTCCACCACGCCCATGCAGATTGGGGCATCATAAACCCTCTGCACGGGGGTTGTTGTCTTAGTTTCCCAGATGCCAGGATGATTTAGAGACAATGAAGGATTGTTCTAAACTCCTCCAGGCTATCTATCTCGGTTACACCCACCACATCTTGTCTATGGAATGCAGTCTTTAACTCATTTGTCAGCTCAAGCCATCTCTAGTGAATCATACACCCAGATTAGCTGCAGGGAGTGGAAACCATCCCTTCACAGCATTAATAGAACAGAAATGTCTTACTATTTGCAAAGCATTAATTGTTAACTATTAATATCAAACACATCAGGTAAATATGTCATTTTTCTCTCACAAAATGTTCCTTGATTACTGCCACTAACATGAACTGAGTGCGTATGAAATTGGCTTCAAAGTCTGTCAATTGAAAATGTATTTATATTGGCATGACACAAATGTGTGGTGCGTAAGCAACAATGTTGAACAATTCATCATAGACCCAATTCTGATGATTGTTTTTTAATTGTAGGCTAATGTTCATGTCTCTCTATCCTCTCTGCCTTTTAGCGTCTTGCCCAATGGGTGGCTGTGCAGAGTGTGTCCGCCTGGCCGGAGAAGCGAGGGGAGATCAAGAAGATGATGGAGATGGCAGCCAAGGACATTGAGAAGCTGGGGGGCACTGTGGAAATGGTAGACATTGGCAAACAAAAGGTAGGCCTTTGCACTATGTGAAGTGAAGCACTATACAGTGCCTTCAGAAAGCATTCATACCCCTTGACTTATTACACATTTTGTTACAGCCTGAATTCAATACCCCATAATGACAAAGTGAATGTTGATCATCGCTAGACAACCATTTTCAAGTCTTGCCAGAGATTTTCAAGCGAATTTAAGTCAACTGTAACTAGGCCACTCAGGAACATTCAATGTCGTCTTACTAAGCAACTCCAGTGTATATTTAGCCTTGTGTTTTAGGTTATTGTCCTGCTGAAAGGTGAATTTGTCTCCCAGTGTCTGTTTTTAAAGCACACTGAACCAGGTTTTCCTATGGGATTTGACCTGTGCTTCACTGCAGTTCATTTATTTTTATCCCCCCCCAAAAGTCCTCCCTAGTCCTTACTGTTGACAAGCATACCCATGATAATGCCACCACCATGTTTGAAAATATGAAGAGTGGTACTGGGTGGTGTGTTGTGTTGGATTTGCCCCAAACATAACGCTTTGAATTCAAGACTATGTTAGTTTCTTTGCTTAAATTTGTTTTACTTTAGTGCCTTATCGCAAACCGGATGCATGTTTCGAAATATTTTTATTCTGTACATGCTTCCTTTTCACCCTGTCATTTAGGTTAGTATTGTGGAGTAACTACAATGTTGTTGATCTATCCTCAGTTAAGGAAAGTTAGGGAAAGTAGGATAGGGAAAGAGGGATACCTAGTCAGTTGTACAACTGAAATGCCTTCAACTGAAATGTGTCTTCCGCATTTAACCCCCTCTGAATCAGAGGGGTGCGGAGGGCTGCCTTAATCAACATCCATGGCGCCTGGGCTGTTCTGTGACTGTTCTGCCTGCGGCTATGGAATCCTGACCTGTTCACCGGACATGCTACCTGTCCCAGACCTGCTGTTTTCAACTCTCTAGAGACGGCAGGAGTGGTAGAGATACTCTTAATGATCGGCTATGAAAAGCCAACTCACATTTATTCCTGAGGTGCTGACTTGCTGCACCCTCGACAACTACTGTGATTATTATTATTATTTGACCATTCTGGTTATTCATGAACATTTTGGCCATGTTCTGTTATAATCTCCACCCGGCACAGCCAGAAGAGGACTGGCCACCCCTCATAGCCTGGTTCCTCTCTAGGTTTCTTCCTAGGTTTTGGCCTTTCTAGGGAGTTTTTCCTAGCCACTGTGCTTCTACACCTGCATTGCTTGCTGTTTGGGGTTTTAGGCTGGGTTTCTGTACAGCACTTTGAGATATCAGCTGATGTACAAAGGGCTATATGAACTGATTTTGATTTTGGGGAACAGTGGGTTAACTGCCTTGCTCAGGGGCAGAATGACAGATTTTTACCTTGTCAGCTCAGGGATTTGATCCAGCAACCTTTCGGTTACTTGCCCAATGCTGAAACCACTAGGCAGCCTTGAGCTTGACCTTGAGCAAAGCACTTAGCCAACCCAAGGTCCAATGCATCTGTTTTTTATCTCGATATCAAATCATTTCTGGGTAACAATTAAGAACCTTTCTGTAATGGTTTTCAATTAAAATAGTCAAAAATAAACACAAATGGAATATTTAGTAAAGAGCAATTTCTCAAGCAAGAATTTTGCTGAAACTGTCTGCAAGTGGTCTGATTGGGGAGGAGAAACCTGGAAACAAGTTATTGTCAGAGCGGTTTGGAACCCTCTCATTCTTATTGGTCTATTAAGTAGTGGTGATATCACCTGGCAGGTCAAATCTCCATCCCACCAGAACGGGCTGAAATTTCAGCTCTTACACGAAAAGGGCAATATCATAATTTTCACAGTATTATTCCAACCTCATAGTGTGTAAACACGTAAAAATCACAGCAAAATAAAGTTGTTGACTGCAGTGGGCCTTTTAAGAATTCTTATTTTTGGTTCTTAAATCAGGAAGGGGTAGATTATATGTTATGGTCGAGGTATGAATTGTGTGCCACAGTCAACATTCTGTGTGGAAAACAGCCACTACCACTGACTGCATCTTGACACATGACTACAAGCACAGCTTTGAATAGATACGCTTTAAGCAACATTAAACATGAGCAGAAAGCATGTAGAGATTTGTTTTTGTATAGATATTTTATGGATTAGTGTTGCACTTTAGGGCTACTTGGTCTTTCTTGTATTTTAAATATGTGGCGTTAACATTTTTATCAATCAGTACTTGTTTCCCAGCTACATTGTCTGCATAGGTTGTTTCCACCACCAACATGGGTCCCATTATGCCTGGCGATAACCAAATACTGCATTCCAAAATAAGAACCTTATACCAACGGTCAAGCATGCGTGATGGTTTGGGGATGCTGTGCTGCCTTAATAGAAGGAACCATGAATTCTTCTCTGTATCACATAATTCTACAGGAGAATATCAGGCCATCTGTCTATGAGCTGAAATGCAGCTGTGTCATGCAGCAAGACAATGATCTGAAACAAACAATCAAGTCTATATGAAAATGACTAAAAAGCAACAAATGTAAGGTTTTGGAATGGCCTAGTCAATGTCCAGACCTAATCTCAATTGAGATGTTGTGGCAGGACTTGAAACGAGCAGTTCATGCTTGAAAACCTACAAATGTCGCTGAGTTAAAGCAGTTCTGCTTGGAAGAGTGGGACAAAATTCCTCCACAACGACGAGAGATTGATCAACAACTACAGGAAGAGTTTTGTTGGCGTCATTCCAGCTGAAGGTGGGGCACAACCAGGTATTGAGTGTAATGGGCCAATTACTTTTTCACACAGGGGCGTGGGTGTTGCACAACATTGTTTATGAAATAAATGAAATAAGTATGTAATTGTTATTTTTTCACTCAGGTTTCCTTTATCTAATATTAGGTTTTGGTTGAAGATCTAACATTCATTATCAAAAATATTCAAATGTGGAGCATGAATAAAGGGGCAAATACTTTATCACACCACTAACATTTTGAATTAAACTGCAGCCCATCAAATGAAATCCAACTGCTCCCTTGACTTTCATCGATGTAAATCATTTACCCTAGGGTCTTTACTCACTTAGTCCTCTTCACCCCTGTGGAGCTTGAGAGGCTTCCAGGAAAGAACACTGCTGCCGATCCTCTGACTGGACTCAGACCCCCTTCATCTCCTTCAACCCTGACTGCGTTGCTGTATCACTGGTTCTTAAACATCTGTCTCCTTCCCTTTTACTTTCATGTCGGTGCAATGAAGAGAAGATGAAAATATGGATTTTTACACCTTTGAGAATGAAACCCTTTTATATTGTCCCCTTCAGCTTCCCTCTGGAGAGGAGATCCCCTTGCCCCCCATCGTCCTTGGCTGCTTGGGCTCTGACCCGGGCAAGAAGACTGTGTGCATCTACGGCCACCTGGACGTCCAGCCAGCCGCAATCGGTGACGGTTGGGACACAGAACCCTTCACGCTGGTGGAGAAGGATGGTGAGAGCAGCTATTTCAAAGCACCTAAAAGAGAACAGTGCTGAAACATCAAAATCCATGCCAACATTGAGATTTGGACTTTGATGTTTCAGTGTTCTTTTTTTTGGGGGGGGGGGGGGGGGGGTATGTTTCTGATTTGCATTTCTCCTTGCATCAGCTCATAGGTGTCATGATTTCTGTTGTTTCTTGACTTGTGAAATATAGGCTTATCGCATTGTTTTAGTTTTATAAATATTTTTTAAATCAAAAACCTTTCCTACATGGCATGATTACTGAATCAAAAATCAATCTGCTAACAGACTGCAGTTGTGTGTGTGTGTGGCACACCTTTTAATAATTTCGCTGGTCTTTGAAAGCTACAGGACACACTGTATGCAAGGTGTAAAATAGCTATGAAGGCATGGCTTTCCCATAATTGACTATGTTGTTCTTAAGCCCTTTAGACATGCCCTGGACTATTGGCTATTATCTGCATGTTTTCCAAAAGTCTGCACCAATTTATCTAAAGACTCTAAACTACAGGTTACATGGGTGGCAGTCTAGCCTGTGATCAGTGTCGTTCCAATGGGTTTATAATAATTGCATGAAATTAGTGTTTGATAAGGAGCTTTCCTCAATTGTCCAGCAATCAAACACCTGTCTGTAAAATGGGGCGGCAGGGTAGCCTAGTGGTTCGAGCGTTGGACTAGCAGCCGAAAGGTTGCAAGTTCGAATCACCGAGCTGACAAGGTACAAATCTGTCAATCTGCCCCTGAACAAGGCAGTTAACCCACTGTTCCTAGGCTGTCATTGAAAATAAGAATTTGTTCTTAACTGACTTGCCTATAAAGGTAAGATTAAAAAAAAAAAAAAAAACACTGCTCAAAATAAATAAAGGGAGCACTAAAATACACATCCTAGGTCTGAATGAATGAAATATTCTTATTAAATACTTTTTCTTTACATAGTTGAATGTGCTGAAACACAAAATCACACAAAAATTATCAATGGAAATCAAATGTATCAACCCATGGAGGTCTGGATTTGGAGTCACACAAAATTTAAGTGGAAAACCACACTACAGCTGATCCAACTTTGATGTAATGTCCTTAAAACAAGTCAAAATGAGGCTCAGTAGTGTGTGTGTGTGGCCTCCGTGCCTGTATGACCTCCTACAACGCCTGGGCATGCTCCTGATGAGGTGGCGGATGGTCTCCTGAGGGATCTCCTCCCAGACCTGGACTAAAGCATCCACCAACTCCTGGACAGTCTGTGGTGCAACGTGGCGTTGGTGGATGGAGCGAGACATGATGTACCAGATGTGCTCAATTGGATTCAGGTCTGGGGAACGGGCGGGCCAGTCCATAGATCAATTCCTTCCTCTTGCAGGAACTGCTGACACACTCTAGCCACATGAGGTCTAGCATTGTCTTGCATTAGGAGGAACCCAGGGCCAACCGCACCAGCATATGGTCTCAGAAGGGGTCTGAGGATCTCATCTCGGTACCTAATGGCAGTCAGGTTACTCTGATTCTTCACAAAAAAATACAGTTTTATATCTTTGTTTGAAGCCTGAAATGTGGCAAAAGGTCGCAAAGTTCAAGGGGGCCGAATACTTTTGCAAGGCACTCTACATTATATCTGGTTTTACCAGATATTATCCCCCCCCCCCCCCGTCAGGTGACTGACTCAAGACAGTTTTTTTTTTTTTTTACGCCGAAGACTTTTCTATGCCAACAAAACCCTGTTGATGTCTTGTGACAGTTGCTAAATCCTCATTTCCTTCTTTTGGCTCTTGATGTGTTTCACAGGGAAGCTAGAAATGATTTTTATTTTCCTTTTGTAGCATTTTCCCCATTTATTTTATTGGTCAATAAGGATATCTTTTAAATGACTAAAGGCTAAAATAGTTTTCAAAGATTAATATAGTAGCTCTGTTATGGATACAGGTATCTCGTGTGTGTGTGTCCGTTTTTCTCCTTCTCCCCTCACAGGTGAAAATCATCACTCCCCAATCAGTCATCAATCATCAGTTGCTTTCCCTTGGTTTAAAAACCCTGTCAGTTGTTTGCTCTGGAGCTCAATCTCTCTGTAAATGATATGTCTGTAGATCGCTCTGTTTCACCCTCTTCTCCTATGTCTCTCTATCTCTCTTTATGTATTGAGCTCTCTTTTGTTTGAGCACCTCCATATCACTTTGTCTTCACCTGTGAGTATTGTTTTTGGTTATGGTGTTTGTTTGCTGGTGGGGAAAAGGGGGAACTAAGACAAGTCGCCCATGGGCATACACTACCCGTAGGTAAACTTTGTTAAATACCCTAGTTAGAACTGGGTGGACCACAAACTGTATTTTTGTTTAGTTAGCTGTTGTTAAAGTAGGCTAGTCCAGCTTAGGGGTGTTTTTGGATGCTTATTGTTTCTTTCCTTGGGTCTAGCTCAGCCCCTTTTCCTGCTCCCCCCATTACCGTGTGTTTACTAATAAACCCTGAGTTTGACGGTAGATTTCCGTTGTGGTTATTTCGTTCTCACTTTTACTTTGTCACTATTATAAATTGCATGAGTTATGTTACGGGTCTCGTCACCATCTCCCCCAGATTTTTTTATGGTTTTAGTCATTAACTTTTAGATTTAAGTAATTTTTTTTATTAAGCCACCTACGGCATGCAGATTGTGTACATTCTCATCATAAAAAACATAATCAGCATCTTAATCCGCTGCAGGGAAGCTCTATGGCCGAGGCTCGACAGACGACAAGGGCCCAGTGTTGGCCTGGTTCAACTGCATTGAGGGCTACCAAAAGATCCAACAGGTAAGACGCAGCACCACGACTTGATAAGTACCAGTCACTCAAGCTAGCCCAGGACAAAGAAAAACCCATGGTATTGTGTTTTCAAAACAGTTCTAGTACATGTGCTCTTTTCTTGGTTAGGCCCCTAATAACAAGCCTATAAACGACAAGCAAGTTTAAAAGGACTTGTTTTCGAGATGTCAGCTCCATGGTAAAAAGCCTCTTGGCTTGAATCAAGACTTTTCGTCTTGATGATTACAGTTGATCACATCAGTGTTATGAGCATCATGGCCGTCATGTCCTCAAGTCATTTTTATCCCCTGTCATCGGCGTTTAATGATTGAGCTGACCTACGTTTTATACTAGCTCCCTGACATTTGAGGTACAGCCAGAGGAGGATGGGCCTCCCCTCTGAGTCTTATTCCTCCTCTAGATCTTTTTTTGGGGTGTAGGCACTTAATGACAGTGATGCTTGAAAGCTAGGGCTATATACATTTTAATTTAATGATTTGATGATCTCTATTTGTCATCAAATTTAAGCACCTGACGACTGAAGAAGTTGAAGTAGTCTTTTGTCAGCCCCAACAGTGACATTCATTTCGAGGCATAATAGTTTGCGGTTAATAGAAAACAAATGAAAAAGACATCTTTACCTGGTTGTAACAGAGACCAGTTAGTTGTAATCTGGTGAGATTTTCTCAACAACAACAAAGCATTTTACAACCAGAAAGTAGTGCCATATTTTGCCCGATGAGATACTCATCCATGCCTCTCATGAAAACAGGAGCTTCCGATAAACATCAAGTTCTGCTTCGAGGGCATGGAGGAATCTGAATCGGAGGGCCTGGACAAGCTGGTGTTTGCCCGCAAAGACACCTTCCTGAAGGACGTGGATTACGTATGCATCTCAGACAACTACTGGCTGGGCAATACCAAACCCTGCATTACCTATGGACTGAGGGGGATCTGCTACTTCTTCATTGAGGTGAGGCCATAGCGTTAGAAAAATCTAGAGGGTGCAATTATCAAAATAAACAGTGATTGCATGGGTCATAAAATCAAATTTTATTGGTCACATACATGTATTTAGCAGATGTTATAGCAGCTGTAGCGAAATGCTTATGTTTCTAGCTCCAACCGTGCAGTAGTATCTAACAATTTCACAACATATACCTAATACACACATCTAAGTAAAGGAATGGAATTAAGAATATATAATTATATGGACGAGCAACGTCAGAGCGGCATAGACTAAGATACAGTAGAATATAGTATATACAGTGGGGAGAACAAGTATTTGATACACTGCCGATTTTGCAGGTTTTCCTACTTACAAAGCATGTAGAGGTCTGTAATTTTTATCATAGGTACACTTCAACTGTGAGACTGAATCTAAAACAAAAATCCAGAAAATCACATTGTATGATTTAAGTAATTAATTTGCATTTTATTCCATGACATAAGTATTTGATCACCTAAACAACCAGTAAGAATTCTGGCTCTCACAGACATGTTAGTTTTTCTTTAAGCCCTCCTGTTCTCCCCTCATTACCTGTAATTAACTGCACCTGTTTGAACTCGTTACCTGTATAAAAGACACATGTCCACACACTCAATCAAACAGACTCCAACCTCTCCAGAGAGAATAAAGTAGATGTCACGGGTCAAAATTTTGATTGATGACCCTATGTGAACCTATGTGAACTCTATGTGAACCCTATGTAGTGATGACGTGTGCATGTCTTCTGGTCAGGCAAGCCTGGTTAGGTGGGGGCTATGGGGTGAGTAAGGGTCCATTTGACAGGCCGTTAATGATTGATGACCCAAGCCTGATTTATGACCCTATGTAATGATTTATGACCCTATGTCATGTAGAAGGGTGCATGCCCTGGGTTGAGTAAGTGACCATGTGTCAGGTCAACCTGTTACTGTTTCTCACGGTTTGGGTTGGTTAAGGCCCCTTATAAAGCCGCTGAACAATACCTGTTTAAGACTGTACATGATAACCCCCCTGAATATTAAACAAAAATGACACTTATGCCAATTTTAGGGATGTTATGCTCGGCTTGTCATGAACCCAGTGACCAAAGCCTTGAAGAAGTTCTGTGTGAAGCTCCAGAATGTTTTAAAGGATTTTTGGGTACGAGTGAGGGCCACATGTCTTACATATTCCACCCGGAGGATTCTACGGTAAAGATATTCACAGACCGTGGACCCAAACCCCTTTATCCTGCAAAACCTGGGAGTTTTCCCCCGGCTCTGGGGATGAGAGAATGGCTAAACATCAGGCTGGCTCTTTGTAAAATTGAACAGGTCCTAAGTGTTACAAATGTGCCAGGATATGCGTTGGAAGAACAGGTCTGCGGCCGCAGTGATCTCAAGGCTCCTAAGAATTGCTTCAATGGACTATAGCCCTGACAACAAAGTGACAATTTTAGCCTGTGACCTTTATGATAAGGCTAAGCTACAAAGTCTGTCAATTCTCCGGTAGCTTCCAGAGCACGCAACATGTAAACTTTTTTATTCCTGTGTTTAGTTTTAAATGGGTGGATTATCCAATTTTCATAACACTTATGAATAAGCTGGACATTCTCTTCCAAAATGGGGAACAGTTAAAGCGCTGGGCGAGGCTTTCCTTGAGACAGAGTCAAGACCAAAAGGCCCGACGGAGGATCTACCCCTGGAGTGAAAACTTACCATGTGTTGATGGACATAGCAAGAGAGCCTTGCCTTTTGAGGGTGAACTCGACACGGACAATGGCGGTTGGTTGCATAAGCTCCCAGGATCTGTAAGAAAGGCATCGTAAAATACCTTAAGAATGTAACGATATAAAATGTATGTACTAAATATTTTGAATGAAATAAATGGTTTTAAAATCAGAATCTCACCACGTTATGAACTCTCGCGTTTGTTCACTCTTAGCGCAGTCTGTCCCTGAGAAAAATCTTGCGGAAAAAGCCATGTGCGCGCGCATGTGCGTGAGGGAGTTTTCTGTAGTGGCTGTGTGTGTGTGTGTGTGTGTGTGTGTGTGTGTTTCAAAAACAGAAAAAGGGGGGCGGGTTGTTTGTTAAAAAAATACCCTTGCATGCCTGGTGGGTCGTTTGAAACCAAGGTTTACACTAGCCTGCAAAACAGATGCCTACCCCCCAACAATAATATTGTGTCTTACGACTCCTAATCTTAAAGGCCTTTCATAAAACTATTTTTTTAGGTGGGCTAAAAAAGTCATTCATCCCAGCAAATCAAATCAAATCATATTTATATAGCCCTTCGTACATCAGCTGATATCTCAAAGTGCTGTACAGAAACCCAGCCTAAAACCCCAAACAGCAAGCAATGCAGGTGTAGAAGCACGGTGGCTAGGAAAAACTCCCTAGAAAGGCCAATACCTAGGAAGAAACCTAGAGAGGAACCAGGCTATGTGGGGTGGCCAGTCCTCTTCTGGCTGTGCCGGGTGGAGATTATAACAGAACATGGCCAAGATGTTCAAATGTTCATAAATGACCAGCATGGTCGAATAATAATAAGGCAGAACAGTTGAAACTGGAGCAGCAGCACAGTCAGGTGGAAGTTGAAACTGGAGCAGCAGCATGGCCAGGTGGACTGGGGACAGCAAGGAGTCATCATGTCAGGTAGTCCTGGGGCATGGTCCTAGGGCTCAGGTCAGTTGAAACTGGAACAGCAGCATGGCCAGGTGGACTGGGACAGCAAGGAGTCATCATGTCAGGTAGTCCTGGGGCATGGTCCTAGGGCTCAGGTCCTCCGAGAGAAAGAAAGAGAGAAGGAGAGAATTAGAGAACGCACACTTAGATTCACACAGGACACCGAATAGGACAGGAGAAGTACTCCAGATATAACAAACTGACCCCAGCCCCCCGACACATAAACTACTGCAGCATAAATACTGGAGGCTGAGACAGGAGGGGTCAGGAGACACTGTGGCCCCATCTGAGGACACCCCCGGACAGGGCCAAACAGGAAGGATATAACCCCACCCACTTTGCCAAAGCACAGCCCCCACACCACTAGAGGGATATCTTCAACCACCAACTTACCATCCTGAGACAAGGCTGAGTATAGCCCACAAAGATCTCCGCCACGGCACAACCCAAGGGGGGGGCGCCAACCCAGACAGGATGACCACAACAGTGAATCAACCCACTCAGGTGACGCACCCCTCCAGGGACGGCATGAGAGAGCCCCAGCAAGCCAGTGACTCAGCCCCTGTAATAGGGTTAGAAGCAGAGAATCCCAGTGGAAAGAGGGGAACCGGCCAGGCAGAGACAGCAAGGCGGTTCGTTGCTCCAGAGCCTTTCCGTTCACCTTCCCACTCCTGGGCCAGACTACACTCAATCATATGACCACTGAAGAGATGAGTCTTCAGTAAAGACTTAAAGGTTGAGACCGAGTTTGCGTCTCTGACATGGGTAGGCAGACCGTTCCATAAAAATGGAGCTCTATAGGAGAAAGCCCTGCCTCCAGCTGTTTGCTTAGAAATTCTAGGACAATTAGGAGGCCTGCGTCTTGTGACCGTAGCGTACGTGTAGGTATGTACGGCAGGACCAAATCAGAGAGATAGGTAGGCGCAAACCCATTGTAATGCTTTGTAGGTTAGCAGTAAAACCTTGAAATCAGCCCTTGCTTTGACAGGAAGCCAGTGTAGAGAGGCTAGCACTGGAGTAATATGATCAAATTTTTTGGTTCTAGTCAGGATTCTAGCAGCCGTATTTAGCACTAACTGAAGTTTATTTAGTGCTTTATCCGGGTCGCCGGAAAATAGAGCATTGCAGTAGTCTAACCTAGAAGTGACAAAAGCATGGATTAATTTTTCTGCATCATTTTTGGACAGAAAGTTTCTGATTTTTGCAATGTTACGTAGATGGAAAAAAGCTGTCCTCGAAATGGTCTTGATATGTTCTTCAAAAGAGAGATCAGGGTCCAGAGTAACGCCGAGGTCCTTCACAGTTTTATTTGAGACGACTGTACAACCATTAAGATTAATTGTCAGATTCAACAGAAGATCTCTTTGTTTCTTGGGACCTAGAACAAGCATCTCTGTTTTGTCCGAGTAATAGTAGAAAGTTTGCAGCCATCCACTTCCTTATGTCTGAAACACATGCTTCTAGCGAGGGCAATTTTGGGGCTTCACCATGTTTCATTGAAATGTACAGCTGTGTGTCATCCGCATAGCAGTGAAAGTTTACATTATGTTTTCGAATAACATCCCCAAGAGGTAAATATATAGTGAAAAACAATAGTGGTCCTAAAATGGAACCTTGAGGAACACCGAAATTTACAGTTGATTTGTCAGAGGACAACCATTCACAGAGACCAAACTGATATCTTTCCGACAGATAGATCTAAACCAGGCCAGAACAATGTTCCGTGTAGACCAATTTGGGTTCCAATCTCTCCAAAGAATGTGGTGATCGATGGTATCAAAAGCAGCACTAAGGTCTAGGAGCACGAGGACAGATGCAGAGCCTCGGTCCGATGCCATTAAAATGTCATTTACCACCTTCACAAGTGCCATCTCAGTGCTATGATGGGGTCTAAACCAGACTGAAGCATTTCGTATACATTGTTTGTCTTCAAGGAAGGCAGTGAGTTGCTGCGCAACAGCCTTCTCTAAAATTTTTGAGAGGAATGGAAGATTCGATATAGGCCGATAGTTTTTTATATTTTTCTGGGTCAAGTTTGGCTTTTTCAAGAGAGGCTTTATTACTGCCACTTTTAGGTGAGTTTGGTACACATCCAGTGGATAGAGAGCCGTTTATTATGTTCAACATAGGAGGGCCAAGCACAGGAAGCAGCTCTTTCAGTAGTTTAGTTGGAATAGGGTCCAGTATGCAGCTTGAAGGTTTAGAGGCCATGATTATTTTCATCATTGTGTCAAGAGATATAGTACTAAAACACTTGAGCGTCTCTCTTGATCCTAGGTCCTGGCAGAGTTGTGCAGACTCAGGACAACTGAGGTTTGGAGGAATACGCAGGTTTAAAGAGGAGTCCGTAATTTGCTCCTAATAATCATAATCTTTTCCTCAAAGAAGTTCATGAATTTATCACTGCTAAAGTGAAAGTCATCCTCTCTTGGGGAATGCTGCTTTTTAGTTAGCTTTGCGACAGTATTAAAAAGAATTTCGGATTGTTCTTATTTTCCTCAATTAAGTTAGAAAAATAGGATGATCGAGCAGCAGTAAGGGCTCTACGGTACTGCACGGTACCGTCCTTCCAAGCTAGTCGGAAGACTTCCAGTTTGGTGTGGCGCCATTTCCGTTCCAATTTTCTGGAAGCTTGCTTCAGAGCTCGGGTATTTTCTGTGTACCAGGGAGCTAGTTTCTTATGAGACATTTTTTTAGTTTTTAGGTGTGCAACTGCATCTAGGGTATTGCGCAAGGTTAAATTGAGATCCTCAGTTAGGTGGTTAACTGATTTTTGTCCTCTGGCGTCCTTGGGTAGGCAGAGGGAGTCTGGAAGGGCATCAAGGAATCTTTGTGTTGTCTGTGAATTTATAGCACGACTTTTGATGTTCCTTGGTAGGGGTCTAAGCAGATTATTTGTTGCAATTGCAAACGTAATAAAATGGTGGTCCAGGATTATGAGGAAAAACATTAAGATCGACCTGGTTAGGTGGGGGCTATGGGGTGAAGTACGGGTCCATTGACAGGCCGTAATGATTGATGACCCAAGCCTGATTTATGACCCCTATTAATGATTTATAGACCCTATGTCATGTAGAAGGGTGCATGCCTGGGTTGAGTAAGTGACCATGTGTCAGGTCAACCTGTTACTGTTTCTCACGGTTTTGGGTTGGTTAAGGCCCCTTATAAAGCCGCTGACCAATACCTGTTTAAGACTGTACATGATAACCCCCCTGAATATTAAACAAAATGACACCTATGCCAATTTTAGGGATGTTATGCTCGGCTTGTCATGAACCCAGTGACCAAAGCCTTGAAGAAGTTCTGTGTGAAGCTCCAGAATGTTTTAAAGGATTTTTTGGGTACGAGTGAGGGCCACATGTCTTACATATTCCACCCGGAGGATTCTACGGTAAAGATATTCACAGACCGTGGACCCAAACCCCTTTATCCTGCAAAACCTGGGAGTTTTCCCCCGGCTCTGGGGATGAGAGAATGGCTAAACATCAGGCTGGCTCTTGTAAAATTGAACAGGTCCTAAGTGTTACAAATGTGCCAGGATATGCGTTGGAAGAACAGGTCTGCGGCCGCAGTGATCTCAAGGCTCTAAGAATTGCTTCAATGGACTATAGCCCTGACAACAAAGTGACAATTTTAGCCTGTGACCTTTATGATAAGGCTAATGCTACAAAGTCTGTCAATTCTCCGGTAGCTTCCAGAGCACGCAAACATGTAAACTTTTTATTCCTGTGTTTAGTTTTAAATGGGTGGATTATCCAATTTTCATAACACTTATGAATAAGCTGGACATTCTCTTCCAAAATGGGGAACAGTTAAAGCGCTGGGCGAGGCTTTCCTTGAGACAGAGTCAAGACCAAAAGGCCCGACGGAGGATCTACCCCTGGAGTGAAAACTTACCATGTGTTGATGGACATAGCAAGAGAGCCTTGCCTTTGAGGGTGAACTCGACACGGACAATGGCGGTTGGTTGCATAAGCTCCCAGGATCTGTAAGAAAGGCATCGTAAAATACCTTAAGAATGTAACGATATAAATGTATGTACTAAATATTTTGAATGAAATAAATGGTTTTAAAATCAGAATCTCACCACGTTATGAACTCTCGCGTTTGTTCACTCTTAGCGCAGTCTGTCCCTGAGAAAAATCTTGCGGAAAAAGCCATGTGCGCGCGCATGTGCGTGAGGGAGTTTTCTGTAGTGGCTGTGTGTGTGTGTGTGTGTGTGTGTGTGTGTTTCAAAAACAGAAAAAGGGGGGCGGGTTGTTTGTTAAAAAAATACCCTTGCATGCCTGGTGGGTCGTTTGAAACCAAGGTTTACACTAGCCTGCAAAACAGATGCCTACCCCCCAACAATAATATTGTGTCTTACGACTCCTAATCTTAAAGGCCTTTCATAAAACTATTTTTTTAGGTGGGCTAAAAAGTCATTCATCCCAGCGATGTCGAGAACAACACACCCCATGCATCTAGGTGCTAGCACCCCGGAGATTTTAGAAGCTCCAAAAGGATCCTAATGTTTAGACACACCCAATACCATGTGTTTGAAATGTGTCAAATATACCATGGGCGGGGGTATAGCCCGAAAAAAACGACAAACCCCAAATGCTATGTAAAAAATCATTCAGGGGTTTTTCTCTAGGTCGTAGGGTACAAAAGCGCTAGAAACCATGGGCAATGTTAGCAGCGTTTTAGTTCCGATGCAAACAGCACCTCCAGAAACTCCAAGAATCGTTATCGGACTGAAGCGTTAAAAAAGATAATCGGGGAAAAAAGTCTAATGGATCTATCGCAAGGTGAGTTCTTGAAATAAATCTTTATTAGATTTGGTTGTTGTTGGGGAATTGTTTGAAAAGCGTGGGATGTTATAGAAATATTAAACAATCATTAGGATCAGTATGCTTACCGTATAACAAGGCAATATTAGCTAAAGTGATTATAGCTTTAATATTGTCGAATGTTTTATAGATTCTGAAGCATTCACGCAGATACTCCGAGGTATAACTGAGCTCGAACCATCCAATGGGGCTCCGAAACAAAGTGCCGACAAACAAACGCCTGCCCTGAATTGTCAACGTAAGTAAGCTCCAAGAATTCCATACATAAAAATATTTATACCTTAAAAACAAAAAGTGTGGGCATCTTATATTAAAAGTTATTTTATATGTTTACAGAGGACCTAAAGCCTAGAAGGTTAAACGATGCCCTATGGAGCCTGAACGGTTTCTGCGAAGCATATGACTACGAGACAATTCTGCCCTACTCCCAGGATGTATTTACACAAAAGCAGCGAACAGAGACTTTAAACGGCAGGTCAACTCCCCTTGGCCAGGACAACGTTGTCCCCCATATTTCTAAACACCAAAGGATAATTAGTGCTCAGATCCACAGTTCCGCTTCACCCGAACAATTCTACTTGGCCGATATTCACGAGACGTCGTTCCAAGGACTAGGTATGAATCAATTATATATTATTATTTATATATATTATTATTTTAATATTTATATATTTTTTTTATGCCGGAATATGTTAAAACAAGGCCTAATGCTGTTTTTTGTTTGTTTGTTTGTTTTTTTCAGGCTCACCATCTACCGAACCTGCAGATGCTGTAATACAGGTTGAACAAAGACATCAGCCCCTGGTTTCAGAGCTTCTTCAGAACAGCCCTCGTCAAAAAAGCCGAGGTATTTAATTAATGTATTGTTAATATATAGGCTTATATCTGAAATGTATTTGGCATTTTTAACATATTTGAGGGTTAATAACCTATTTGTGTATGTATTATTTTTATTTCAGACTCCTCACCGGCTTATGAACACAACGCACAAACATCGGAGGATGCCCAGACAAGCATCCCCGAGGAGGCTCCAAAGACACCAGCGAAACCTGATGATGTCAAAGATTTAAATGACATTTCTGAGGTAGACGATTTGATGTTCTGTGAAGCTGCCAACCTTCTTGAATCGGCCAATTCTGTGGGGGAAACAGCAGATTCTGAAATAGACCAAGAACGTTTTTTCAAAGCGTTTACCCTGGGTTTAAAATCACGAAAGGCTCTACTCCAGAGGCGCATGTGTATTCTACTCGAGCATCAATACAATCAGGATGTGTCATTCTGGTGTAGCGAGCTACCCCGTATGTTAAAAAACATTAGGGCTAAAACAAGCAAATACCGCCGTTAAAAAACACACATGTAAACACACACACACACACACATCCTTAATTAGACAGATGGCGCCCCCTATAGACCAAAGTGAGACAATTGAAACCCTCTTAGCCAGGATCCCTACAGAGCTCCAAGATATAGTTAACCATATGAATGATTCGGGGGTAATTGACATAATGACAATAGATGAAAATCTATTATCACAGATTCCCTCCGAACTCATAGACATTATTACACGTATGAATGAGTCAGGGCCTTCCGAGGAAAACATGTTAACACAGATTCCCGAAACCATCATATCTCTAATTACCCAGCTTAACGCGAGCCCTAGGTTTAATTCGGCCCCACAGACACCTCTAAGACAGCCTTTAACAACATTGTCCGAAGAGTCTGAAAGTCAATATGATGTTTTTGAACAGTTGGACAAATGTCTAGCAAATCTGGAGGGGGGTGGTCTTGAGATCAGTGTACAGAACGAGAGCGCTAGGTTTAATTCGGCACCCCAGACACCTATAAATCAGCCTTTAACACCAATGTCCGAAGAGTCTGAAACCCAATACGATGTTTTTGGACAGTTGGACAATTGCCTAGCAAATCTGGAGGGGGGAGGTCTTGATCGAAGTGTACATGTTTTGCGTCGAAATAAATTCAACAATATTGAGGTTCGCCAGTTTTTCAATTTCGCATGGGGGGGTCAGATTCGGGAATATGCTGTGTTTTACGTAATGCTTATGGACACTTTGAATGAACTGTTAGCGAGGATTAGAGATTATAGCGAACCTAGGGATCTCTTACAGTTGGAAATTTGTGGAGACAGTCTACAGAGCAAGGTATCGCTTATTTTACAGAATGGTGAAGCAGAGCTTGAACAATTTGTTAAACTGCTAGAACGCCTTGTTCAGTCAAATTTAAACGTGCTAGCAGATAGGACCCTCGAACTTGTAGTACAATTAGTACGCCAACCACAAGGGGGCGGGGGTCAGAGACGAAAGCTCGAGAGTTTAATGCAGTCCGAAATCATAAGCAATAAAAGGGCCTATCTCATAAACGTTCACAATCCAGGTAATAAGCTATGTTTTGCCATAGGTTTGGCCCACTTACTCAGCCCAGGATGTACTGATCAAGCCACGTTACATAAAGCTCGAGAGCTACAAACTGCGGTGGGTCTCGGTATACAGGATGCTGTGGCTTTCTCAGACATAGTCAAATTTGAAAACTTTCTGAACATCAAGATTGTGGTTTTGTACCACAGTAGGGCTAATGACGCTCTCCTCAAGTTCCAAAATATACCCGAACCACATCCTAAGACTATGTACTTTTATGTGCAAAATGAGCATTACTATGCCGTAACTAACATCACAGCCTTTTTAGGCGCGCCATATGTCTGTCCAGCCTGTCATACCGGCTACACACGCATGGGGGGGCACTCGTGCCGTTACAACTGTTCAGTATGTCTGGATAAACATTGCCCTATGCAGCCGCTAAACTTGACCCCCTGTGCGGATTGTCACCGCACATGTCGTTCGGCCTACTGTTACGAAAAACACAAAACTGAAACATGGCATCCCAAGGCATGTAAATCTGTAAGCAGTTGTGACATTAACAAGAAATGTCCAAAATGTCATTGCAATTACAACCTTAAAATAGATAGCCCTAAACCTCATGTTTGTGGAATTATACACTGCCCAATCTGTAAAGGTCCTTTGAAAAGCAGAGACGCGGAAGCGGTTCAAGAAGTAACACATGAGTGTTACATTCAGCCCTTGGCTGAAGATGAACATACAGAGAAATATGTGTTTTATGATTTTGAGACAACTCAGCAATCAGGGGTTCATTTGCCTATTTTTGTGTCAACCATGACTTTCAAGGGTGAAAAATGGTCGGCCGAGGGACCCGATTGTGCCCGACTCTTTCTAAAACATTTTAGAAAAGCCCAGTACAGAAACTTCACGTTTATAGCTCACAATGCTAGGGCCTATGACTCCTATCTGCTTCTGAACCCTTTGATACAGCAAGGCGTGGCACCCAGTGTCATAGCTCAAGGGAGTAAAATATTATGCTTTGTTGACCCCGCCTTCAAACAGAGATACATTGACAGCTTAAGCTTCTTACCCATGAGATTGGCTCAAATGCCAGAGGCCTTGGGTTTTGAAAACTCTGTCAAAGGCTATTTCCCTCATTTCTTCACATCTGAGGAGAATCTACATTATATAGGATCTTATCCAGCCCCCGAAATGTACGGGTGTGATCAAATGTCTCCCAAAGAGCGTGAGAGATTCATGACATGGTACGAGACCGTAAGACATGGCACTTTTGATTTCCATAAAGAGATGGAATCATACTGTGACAATGACGTTGTTATACTTCGTGAAGGATGCCTCAGATTCAGAGAAGAGGTAATCAAAGATGCGGGCATTGACCCCTGGAGCTGTACAACTATTGCATCAGCGTGCATGAAAACCTATCGTACACACTATCTAACTCCTGAATCTATAGCTATCCCATCGCCAGACAACTACCGACGCCAATTCAAGGCCTACTCTAGTGGTTCCATTCAATGGTTGGAGTACTTGGCCCAGGATAAAGATATTTTTATCCAACATGCTTTGAATCGGGGGGAGAAGGCTTTTGGGCCTTACCATGTAGATGGATACACACAGATTGACGGGGTTGAGACAGTGTATGAGTACAACGGTTGTTTCTTCCACGGTTGTAAATTATGCTTTGTCCCCCACACCTTGTGTGTCCTAACCCAAAAGACTTTTGGGGAAATGTACCAAGAGTTTCAAGACAAACTGAATTCTTTAAAGGCTACTTACGGGTTAAAAGTTGTGGTTTTGTGGGAGCACGAATGGACAGCCCTCAAAAAGGTAGATCCTAGTGTTAAGGCCTTCCTTACCCATTATGACCCTCCAGAGCCCCTGGAACCGCGACAGGCCTTGTTTGGAGGCCGGACCAATGCTTTGACATTGCGTTATGTAGCTCAACCCGACGAGACAATAGGCTATGTAGATTTTACATCCCTATATCCTCATGTAATGAGTTCCTCATTCTATCCTATAGGGCATCCTGAAATTATTCACAGCGACTTTGACGAACCCCAAAATTATTTTGGTTTAATCAAAGCGACTGTCTACCCTCCTAGGGGGCTGTTTATACCTGTGTTGCCTTACAAGGGTCCTAAAGGAAAACGTTTCTTTCCCCTTTGTCGCACATGCTGTGAAAACCACAACCAGGAAAACCCCTGTGATCACACAGATCAAGAAAGAGCCCTGACCGGTGTATGGGTCACTGTAGAATTCTCTAAGGCTTTAGAGAAGGGGTATCGTGTGGCCAAAATCTTTGAAGTGTGGAACTTTTCCAGGAAATCAGACACACTTTTTAAAGAGTACATCAAAACCTTCTTGAGATGCAAGCAGATGGCTTCAGGCTATCCTGCATCGGTCACAGATCAAGAAAGTAAAGACCAGTACATTCAAGACTACCATGACAGAGAAGGCATACTTCTTGACCCTGACAGAATAGAGGTCAACAAAACCAAAAGAAATGTGTCGAAATTGTACTTGAACTCCCTTTGGGGGAAATTAGCGCAGAGATGCAATATGCTAACAACTTCGATCATTAAAGACCCCGAAGAATTTTTGGAATTTGTTTTTTCGGACCAATACGAAATTTCAAGACATTGCCTTGGTGCAATGGAGGCGCCACCAAAAGTGGGTTCTACCCCCGGGTAATGTAAATGTGTTTCTTGCAGCATTTACCACAGCCTATGGCCGCCTTGAACTGTACACCCTCATGGAACAGCTTCAGAGGCGGGTTCTTTACCACGACACAGACTCTGTGGTCTATGTAAGCAAACCGGGGGATTGGACCCCCCCACTTAGCAACTATCTTGGGGGTTTAACGAGTGAACTCGAAGAGGGTGACCATATTACAGAATGGTCCTCATGTGGTCCAAAAAGCTATGCTTTTAGGACTAAAGCCAATCACGTGGTGTTGAAAGCCAAAGGCGTGACTCAAAACTATGAAAATGCACCGCGTGTAAACTTGGAATCAATCACGCGCTTGGTCGAGGGGTTCGTAAAGGACAAGAATAGTGACTTGGAGATTTTGAGCTCCTACAACAAAATAGTGAGGGATAAAAAGGGGTTCCATCTAAGAAACGCACCACTCACTAAAAGATTCAGGGTAGTCTATGACAAGAGACAGCTATTGCCTGACGGTACCACATTGCCCTTTGGCTACTGACTTATGCTACAAGCCCCAGTGTGTCTTAAAGCTTAAGATATTATGACTGCTGTCGAGGGTTTTGACCCCCGTCTACAATTGCCTTTTTCAGCATTAATTGCAGGCCCTTCAAACAGTGGTAAAACTTTTTTTGTAAAAAGTATTTTAGAGAATTCTGAACATGTGTTATCTCAAAAGCCTGACAATATTGTATGGTGTTATTCATGTTACCAACCTCTGTATGATGAATTATTGAAGACAATAAAAATCAAGTTTGTTGAAGGAATACCCGATTCTCTGTCTGATGATGAACTTCTCCCCCCACATGTAAATAATCTGCTGGTTTTGGACGATATGCTATTTGCTGGTAGCGAACACCCTGAAATTGCACGAGCTTTTACCCAATATACTCATCATAGAAACCTGTCCGTGCTTTACTTGGTCCAGAATGTGTTTCACCAAGGTAAAAATAGTCGGACCATTAGCTTGAATGCCAACTACATGGTATTGTTTAAAAATCCTAGAGACAAACTGCAAATTAGCACTCTAGCTCAGCAGATGTACCCTGGACGGAAATCATACTTTATGGAGAGCTATGAGCACGCTACCAAAGAGCCATTTTCTTATTTAATCGTGGATTTAAAAGCAAATACTCCAGAACACCTTAGGCTACGTACAGGGCTGTTTCCGGGGGAGAGGCCTGCTGCATACCTTCCTAAAAAGTAAACGCTATGTCTCTGCGTTTAAAAAGAAACCTCCCCCTCTTGAGAAGGCTAGTAGGTTCTACAGCTAAAGAACGGAAGGCCATCTTGGGTCGCTGTTCTTCAGATCTCATATTAGCCCTATGTGAGATTGCTTTGAATCTTCTCAAAGGACGCATTCCACTCACCCTGAACCAATTGAAAAAATTAAGGAGACAAAAGACAGCGATCAAACTCTTTGCCAATAAAAGGGCCAGTCTTCAAAAGAAAAGACATAGTATACAACAGTCTGGGGGTTTTCTTCTACCTTTACTCAGTATAGCCGTGCCCTTCATCACCAGCCTTATTGCGGCCAGACGTGGTGGTTGAACACGTGGGTGTGATGGCCACTAAAATGTACTTGGTGCCTCAACAAGAGTTGGATAGACTTAAAAAACAAATGCAGGGTCCTGAAGATATCAGACAAACAGCGGAAAATGATTTGGATACGGCCATGAAGGATGTTTTGAACCGAAAAGGATTGAACCCCTATGATAAGATTCAAAAATACACAAACCTAATGCAAAGGTATTTGACTCGGGTAAAGCAAGGGGAGAGAGAGACTAACCATTTAACCCTTTCCCTACCGGACCCTTTAACAGATGTCGAACCTAACGATAGCCATGCCCCTGTAAGGCCTGTACCGTCGATCTTACCTAGTGGAGATAATATGTCGGGTGAAGCTCAAATGCCATTTGAAGATAAAGTTATGCATGACCTACTGACACATGTGCCTTTACGTAACAGGAAGAATGTTAAATACATTATGAACAAGATAAAAGACTCAAAGGGGATAGCTGCTTGGAACGACTCTGGAGAGTTTATCCTTCAGGGCTCTGTGGTTAGGGGGTCCCATATGCAGGACTTGCTTAAAAGTACCACGGCTGCCCACAAGGTTGCTGATGACCGAAGGCCTCCCGGCTGGCGTCAGTTTCTTAAGGCCCTGGCAATCCTCAACATCCCCCTCTCCGGTGTACCCAACCATAAGCTTCGTCAACAGATTCAAGCTTTAAAACAAAAGCCTTCAACGAGATACAGCACCCCTAAAGATGCCCCAACGACACCGGCCCCATATGAAAGCGATGATGCTAACTCATTTACTCCCATGAACGTCTCAGGACCTTTCCCTAAACCCGATCTCTCGGCGTGGTTAGACTTTTGAAAATGACTTTTGAATGACTATGATTAAATTCAATAAATTTTTTATTTGAAAAATAAGCAAGTTAACATTTGTGGCATTCTTGAAACATATGACGTGAGCATACGCCTTGATTACGCGTTCTTAAAGGACACACATTTGAACACTTTTGATATTTTCTAACAAAACAAGATACAAGGTTATCATTACTTCTTAAATCATCCTTATAAAGAGACATAACATCTTCAAAAGAAACTCCCCGGGCTCTTTGGCACAGGTAAAATACACAGTGGTGACCGCATGTAGTGGAAAGGTTATCTTGCACTTGTTTGATGTTGTAGTAGATCTTTGTACCGTTTAGGGTCAAAAAATCTTTAATAGATTTAGGGAAATGTGAAAAACCGGGGGGAAAGCCATAGGAATCAAAAAAAGTTGAGATTTTTCGTCCACCTTCCTGTTCTAATGTCATAGCTAGCCAATGTTCACCAGGCATGTGTTTAGGATGGGTATTGACAATAAACATTGCAGGCCTCTCAGACCATATCTCCATAGGTAATTCATCACAAGCCAACACTCCACAAAATTGTTTTCCAATCAAGCGGCTCATGAGCCCGTCCAACTCTTGGGTATTCATGTCTTTGTTCAAAGGTCCTTAATAATAATCCACTAAGACCTGTCTTCGGGCATTCACTTCCAAGATTGAATCAGAGCATGCGTAAACAATCATGCTAACTGTACAGGTTAAAGGTGTACGGAAACGCATTTCCAGCCTGAGGTTACCTTGGGACACCACAGACAGATTTCCTGAGGTGTCATCATCAGGTGATAAATTGAAAGCATACAATGTGTAACCCTCTGCAAAATCATTTCTGTCAATAGGTAAAGAGAGATCTTTTAGATGTCGCCCTGTAGCCAGGAATAGATTGTAAAATTCTCGCACAGATATGTTGTTATTAAATTGTGGTTGGAAAGCCTTCGCCGGAACCTGACGTCCGTCCTGACAGAGCGCTACATACTCTGCATTGAAGTGCTGAAAATTAAAGTTTTTTTATCTAAACTGCCCGTATTAGAGGCGTGATCAACCAGACCTATAACCACATATCTAGGTAAAGGGCCTAGAAATAGGTTTTCTTGACTGCAGATTCTACTGCCCACAGGTATGCTAAAGGTTTTCATGGTAATTCTTTGGAGAGGGTAAAGGGCATTTCCTTTCATCAAAGCATGTGAGTGACCCAGGCGCACGGCCGGAGATACAGATACTTTTTTAATAAAAAGGGTTGCCCCCAACACTTTCAAACTAAAATCCCCGTCTTGGGGAGACATCAGGCAAAAATCATCCTTGGCCCTGGTTAATTTTAATCTTAAATCAACCGAATTTAAGAGTAACCGTTCTTGAAAGAAAATGTCAGAGTGTATAGGGCCTAGCAAATGAAACTCTCGAGATTCGGCGCAGTAGCGAGCTCGTGCCGCTAGTCCTTTGTTTGCACCGGTGGAAGGGTCTGTCGATTCCATAGAGGCTCCTGCAGTATCCTTGCTAAACAGCCCGGCGCTAAATTGGGTTTTGAGAGTGTCTTCGGAGTAGTTTAGTAAACACTCCATGATGGCTCTATAAGGGTATGTAGCGCTGCTTTGACTGATTAGGCGTTCACCCAAAGTCACATCAACTTGGGAGAAAATGGTGGCCAAGGGGTAATTAATGAGACTCACTTTGGCATCGTCTGCAATATTAGACCCATCTCTTTTGGTCACTTTTAGACGTAAATGCACCAAGGTGTTGTTGAGGTCCAGATAGTTGTCACCATGGCCTGGTATGAAAAATTCGATAGGCCCGTTATCGGTAATAGCAGAGAGAGGGGCTATCTCCACATAACTGGATCTATCTATTGAATGCTGCGTTAACGGTGCCGTGAAAAGATCAAGTTCTGTCTTTATAGCTTCAGAGGACATTCGATGTAAAAGAGCCATGTCACTTATTCTTTTAGAAAATACTTCCTAGTATTCTTTTAGCCTGTTTTGGTACAGACCTCCTCACTTTACCCCGTCTTTGACTTACTGAGGTTCTTTTAACAGTTAACCGCCGCTTTTTAGGTGCAGGTCTACGCCTTAAACCAGGGGGTCTCTTTTTTGGCCTTCGAGACAATATCATAAGCCCCGAGCCTTCTTGATGCTCCACCTCTGGTGACGCCCTTCGGGTCATAGCATTGGCTACAACCTCACTTACTATATTTTTAGCCGCTGATTTTAAATGTGGTTTGGCTATGCTGAAGCCTCTCTTCATAAACGGTAAAACCATCCTGAAGAGGTTACGGAATATACCTCCTATCCCCGAACCATACATTGTCGGCGCTCCATGATATCCTGGTAGTCCATTACCCACTTGATCCACATAGTATGAAACATAACGGTTAGGGTCGAGCTGATGGTGCTCCATAACCCTTTTATTTGTATTATGTTTATAAATATAATACAGCTATTATATATGTAGAGAGGTTTTGGTGGGTCTAAAGTGGAGTTTTACAATCGTTTTACCATAAGTAAATTCAATGTTTTCGTTCTGATCCGTTTTAAGCTCAACCAGAATGTTTTCAATATAGTTCTTGCTGACATGTACGTAGTGCGGCTTGTCATAATTGACAGTGACGATGTCCCCATCCTTGCCGTCTATATGAACTGTTCGCAGGAGGGGCACACAGCTGTCTCCGACCCTTTGATAGGTTATGATGTCGGTATAGACAAATATGTTGTAAAAGCCTGCATGTATATCCGCAGGGAATGGGAATAATTTATCGTTCACATACGTCCATTTATTGGGACCCATCCCCAACATGTAGGATAAATTACCGCTGGTCTTTATACCTCCGTTAGCAGGCCCTGAGATTTGTATCCTTTTATGGATTGGATTGTAGAATAGGAATATTTCCATCTTGTTCAGGGTTAGGTGTTCATTCAACTCTGAGACGATCCTGTCGACGGTTCTATAGAAACCTTTTTTAAGCTTAATAAGTTTCGCAGGTTCCGAGAACCTTTTGCAATAAAAATCACGGTCCTTAGCTTTGATATTATACCAACTATGGGGGTATGTAATCTCGCTGAGACCTACTTCCCAAGCCTCTGATAACTCTATAGGCTTTGGAAAATTGGTTGTATACTTCGAACTCTGATTATTACGATATATCTGTGCCGACGCATTACTGGGGAGAGTCAGGTAGAAGCCGCTGTGTTCCATGATGCCCAACTGTGTACACGCGAATGATGCGCTAGTTATCATGACTAGGGGTTTAAATTAACCCCCGTTGCCTCCACCACATCCTGCTCCAATACCCAACTGTTGAACTTTTGAGGCCAGTTTTTCCAGCGGACCAGCAACCATTTTTTACCCTTTTCTCTCTTCTGATCTAGAATCTCCTCCACGTGAAAGACTTTGTCTTTACCCAACTGGACCTTCTGTAATTCCTTCTCATAAAAAGATCCCTCTATAAGATCCCCGTCATAATCTTTTAATTTGTAGACCGGCGGAATGCGTGGCAGACATTCGGTAACGGTAAACAACTCCGAGCTAAAGCCTTGTTCGTATTTTTTGTCGAAAACACCCCTCAACTTTGATATACGCACCAAGTCACCCACTAGGAATTTAAAAGTCATTTTTTTCTTACGGCGAAGTGGGAACAAACCATACATATTTTTAAAGACTTGAAAAGAGTTTTCCGAAGAGACCTCCGAGGGCTTCATACGTATAGTCTTATGGTAGCTGTGGTTGTAACCGTTTACTAAATCCTGAACTATGTCTGTATATCGGTTGGTGTTGTGAGCTGTAAAATAGCGCCACATCCGCTCTTTCAAAGTCCTATTAAAGCGTTCCACAACCGAAGCTTTCAAATCAGAGCCTGTAGCAAAATGTACTATATTATACTTATTCATTAGCTTCTGAAATGTTTGATTAAAAAATTCTTTTCCGCCATCCGTCTGCACTTTCTTGGGGGCGCCTCCTGCCTTCAAGATCGATTCAAAGGCCCTGGTCACCTCTGCCCCGCTCTTATTTTTTAACACCCTTACATAGGCTAATTTAGAGAAAATATCTATAACCGTTAGCATGTAGCGATTTCCATCATTTTTATCGGCAAGGGACTGCATGTCACATAGATCCGCCTGAAATTGGGATAATGGATGCGTAGAAAAAACTCTATTTCTTGGAAAATGTTTTCTTACAGGTTTATGTAGAGTGTAGGCATCTTGCTCTGATAACCATTCATTCACTTTAGCATCGCTTAACAGACTACCTGTTTCTTCGACTATAGCTCTCTGTAAACGCTCTTTACCCCCATAAGACCCGGGGTTAGAGGGATTATAATATATGTTTTTCAACAGCTGCTCAGCCATCCTTCTTGCCTCTCTGAGGTACAATAACTGTAATGAGCCACTTTCATATAACGACAACATTTCAGTTTGTGAATTTTTATTTTAAGAATGCAACAATTATTACGTATACAGACAATTCAGGATTTGTTGCAAGATACAAGTCCCCGTTTTCTCAACAATCACAGCATGCAACACCCTGTATATATTGTTTAGATTTACAGGTTTGTTTCGCTGAATTTTTAAAACACACACGTCTGATATATAAGTATATAAACAACAAATATGATACACATTCACATTAAAGGGTGGTTCAAACAAATAATGTAAAATCTTAGCCAAAGTTATTTCTAGTTCTTCAGAATCCTCAACAAGCCTTGATACCATATGTGACCATTGTAAACTCTCGCCCGTATGTCGGACATGTTTCATGATTTGCTCCATTTTTAACACACGCTCTACAATAACCCCTGTATTGTGGGTTGTGTAGAACTTTACATTGTTCACTTTATTTTCAATAATCTGATGCATAACATTTGTAAGGTCTCTCAAAAGAAAAAATGTATTTATTCGCTCAAACATCGTAGACACATAGTTACCCATAGCTCTAAATAAACAAAATGTCACTCGGTCTCTTGGGATTTATTGAGCCAGAAAAGCATCACATCAGCCATCACAGCTTCCCTGTATTTGTTGTCGTCCACCAGGGTGTGTCGGATTTCTTTGAGTTTCTCATGGATGAAGAGGGCCTCCTTCAGTTCATGTAGGAAGGCTTCGGTTACCCCGTAAACTCTAGGGATAGACGGCGCAATACCCATAGACTCCAGGGCGATGACCAGCGCTGGTATAAAACGGCAGGACCACAGTCTTTTCACCAGCTCCTCAAAATGATTGAAAAAGTAGTATCTAGGAGGGTCGTAGAGGCAAGGATGACGACGCTGGCTGGGATGATTGATCTCACAGCCGATGCATTTTTCTCGTATATATTCGCCAATCACCACGTTTAAAAGTGTAGCTACAGAGGCCTTGATTGTATCCACAAAAACAGTACTGGCCACCCCATCAAACACATCCTCAGGCTGGGTAAATGTCGGGGGTGTCACGGGTCTTGCCAGGGGTGCGTAGAGTGTAGGGCTTCGTGGCATAGAGTCTTTAGTGTCGGGCCCCCATGACGTAGTGGCTTCCTCGTAGATGGTCTGGAGATCCATGGTGTATGCTGAAATGAAGAACTGGCTGCTTTTTTCTTTTTATTGTAGAACAAGACCCTTGGGTATCTGGGGGGGCGGGGTTAAAGCATCCGCTTACTTAGTTTTCTTCTGACGCTGTATCTTCTTGAGGCTCTTTTGCATCGTAATCTTTACGATTCGTATATATTATGCACTTCTTTAAATGAACAAGGCTCTGACGCTGTTGGCTCTGTACAAAGAGAGCATCCAACGGTTGCAACATTTTCAATTCCAGTACATCCCAACTGTTAAAAGGAATAAGCAGACGCAGTCGGGTATCCCCAGTCAGGCCACCACCCCTAAGTTTGTGGTTTCGGATTGCCTCGGTGCCGATATAGAACTCCACGCTGCCGCACGGTCGGCCATTCTTTCTTTGTATTTTCACCCTGTGAAATATTTGTCCTGAGGAGTCCGGGGTACCTTCCCAACGGGTCTCGTGGCCCGTGAACACACTATACCCCTTGGTGATAAGGCTCAGTTCAGGACACACAACCTTGCGAAAAACCGACCAGTCTTCAACACCATATTCCAAGCCTACAGTCTGGTCTGTATATTCTTCTCCTTCATCTACCGTATAGAGGGTCACTCTACAGGCCAGGTAATCAAACCGATACCCCCACTGCTGGCCATTAGACATCAACACTTGATCTGTCAGAGCATTTGCTGGCGGTATTTGGGTTCTATACACATTTAAAAAACGTTTTTTTGGCGCATCATATATTGCTGGTTGATACTTTGCCCTTGCTCTATGGGCAACCCGAAGGCCTGTTTCAGTTGTTACAGTCATCACTGCTTTGGTACCGATCCCAAATTCCATGGTTATTCTTAAGATCTTGTGCACTCTTAAACAGGTATTGTTCAGCGGCTTTATAAGGGGCCTTAACCAACCCAAACCGTGAGAAACAGTAACAGGTTGACCTGACACATGGTCACTTACTCAACCCAGGGCATGCACCCTTCTACATGACATAGGGTCATAAATCATTACATAGGGTCATAAATCAGGCTTGGGTCATCAATCATTAACGGCCTGTCAAATGGACCCTTACTCACCCCATAGCCCCCACCTAACCAGGCTTGCCTGACCAGAAGACATGCACACGTCATCACTACATAGGGTTCACATAGAGTTCACATAGGTTCACATAGGGTCATCAATCAAAATTTTGACCCGTGACATCTACTTTATTCTCTCTCTCTCCACAATGGCCAAGACCAGAGAGCTGTGTAAGGACATCAGGGATAAAATTGTAGACCTGCACAAGGCTGGGATGGGCTACAGGACAATAGGCAAGCAGCTTGGTGAGAAGGCAACAACTGTTGGTGCAATTATTAGAAAATGGAAGAAGTTCAAGATGACGGTCAATCACCCTCGGTCTGGGGCTCCATGCAAGATCTCACCTCGTGGGGCATCAATGATCATGAGGAAGGTTCTGGGCTGATCCCTCGCTACACGGCAGGACCTGGTCAATGACCAGAAGAGAACTGGGACCACAGTCTCAAAGAAAACCATTAGTAACACACTACGCCGTCATGGATTAAAATCCTGCAGCACATGCAAGGTCCCCCTGCTCAAGCCAGCACATGTCCAGGCACTTCTGAAGTTTGCCTATGATCATCTGGATGATCCAGAGGAGGAATGGGAGAAGGTCAGGTGGTCTGATGACACAAATAGAGCTATTTGGCCTAAACTCCACTCGCCGTGTTTGGAGGAAGAAGGATGAGTACAACCCCAAGAACACCATCCCAACCGTGAAGCATGGAGTTAAAATATGATGTCCCTAGAACACATGAGATACGAGTTATAATATAATGTCAAGAACACCATCCCAGCTGTGAAGCATGGAGGTGGAAACATAATTCTTTGGGGATGCGTTTCTGCAAAGGGGACAGGACGACTGCACCGTATTGAGGGGAGGATGGATGGGGCCATGTATCGCGAGATCTTGGCCAACAACCTCCTTCCCTCAGTAAGAGCATTGAAGATATGTCATGGCTGGGTCTTCCAGCATGACAACGACCCGAAACACACAGCCAAGGCAACTAAGGAGTGGCTCCGTAAGAAGCATCTCAAGGTCCTGGAGTGGCCTAGCCAGTCTCCAGACCTGAACCCAATAGAAAATCTTTGGAGAGAGCTGAATGTCCGTATTGCCCAGCGACAGCTCTGAAACCTGAAGGATCTGGAGAAGGTCTGTATGGAGGAGTGGGCCAAAATCCCTGCTGCAGCGTGTGTAAACCTGGTCAAGAACTACAGGAATCGTATGATCTCTGTAATTGCAAACACAGGTTTCTGTACCAAATATTAAATTCTGCTTTTCTGATGTATCAAATACTTGTGTCATGCAATAAAATGCAAATTAATTACTTAAAAATCATGTGATTTTCAGGATTTTTGTTTTAGATTCCGTCTCTCACAGTTGAAGTGTACCTCTGATCAAAATGACAGACCTCTACATGCTTTGTAAGTAGGAAACACTGCCGATTTTGCAGGTTATCAAATACTTGTTCTCCCCACTGTACATGAGATGAGTAATGCAAGATATGTGAACATTATTAAAGTGACTAGTGTTCCATTTATTAAAGTGGCCAGTGATTTCAAGTCTATGTATATAGGCAGCAGCTTCATATGTGCTAGTGATGGCTATTTACCAATCTGATGACCTTGAGATAGAAGCTGTTTTCCAGTCTCTTGGTTCCAGCTTTAATGCACCTGTACTGACTGCGCCTTCTAGATTATCGTGGGGTAAACAGGCAGTGGCTCTTGATTATCTTTTTGGCCTTCCTGTGACATAGGGTGCTGTAGGTGTCCTGGAGGGCAGGTCTTTTGCCCCCAGTGATGCGTTGGGCAGACTGCACCTCCCACAACTGCAGGGCTCTCCAGAGGGTGGTGCAGTCTGCCCAACGCATCAGTTGCCGTACCAGGCGGCGAGACAGCCCGACAGGATGCTCTCAATTATGCATCTGCAAAAGTGTGTGAGGGTTTTAAGTGCCAAGCCAAATTTATTCAGCCTCCTGAGGTTGAAAAGGCGTTGTTGTGCCTTTTTCACTACTCTGTGTGGGTGGACCATTTCCGTTTGTCAGTGATGTGTATGCCGAGGAACTTGACGCTTTCCACCTTCTCCACTGCGGTCTCGTTGATGTGGATAGGGGAGTGCTCCCTCTGCTCTTTACTGAAGTCCACGATCATCTCCTTTGTTTTGTTGACATTGAGTGAGAGGTTATTTTCCTGGTACCACACTCTGAGACCTCATCTCCTCCTTATAGGCTGTCTCGTTTAATGTTTGTAATCAAGCCTACTACTGTTGCGTCATCTGCAAACTTGATGATTGAGTTGGAGGCGTGCTTGGCCATGCAGTCATGGGTGAACAGGGAGTACAGGAGGGGGCTGAGCATGCACCCTTGTGGGGCCCCAGTGTGGAGGAGGTGTTTTCTACCTTCACCACCTGAGGGTGGCCCGTCAGGAAGTCTAGGACCCAGTTGCACAGGACGGGGGTTCAGACCAAGGTCCTCAAGCTTAATGATGAGCTTGGAGGGTACCATGGTGTTGAATGCTGAGCTATAGTCAATGAACAGCATTCTTACATAGGTATTCCTCTTGTCCAGATGGGATAGGGTTGTATCGCATTGTATCGTCTGTTGATCTATTGGGGCGGTAAGCAAGTTGAAGTGGGTCTAGGGTGACATGACCCTTTTGACTAGTCTCTCAAAGCACTTCATGATGACAGAAGCGAGTACTACGGGCGATAGTCATTTAGTTCAGTTTTTATTTTATTTATTTATCCTTTATTATACCAGGTAACTTGACTGAGAAAACGTTCTTATTTACAGTAAGACCTGGGGAATAGTTACAGGGGAGAGGAGGGGGATGAATGAGCCAATTGTAAACTGGGGATTATTAGGTGACCGTGATGGTTTGAGGGCCAGATTGGGAATTTAGCCAGGACACGGGGTCAACACCCCTACTCTTACGATAAGTGCCATGGGATCTTTAATGACCTCAGTCAGGACACCTGTTTAACGTCCCATCCGAAAGACTGCACCCTACACAGGGCAGTGTCCCCAATCACTGCCATGGGGCATTGGGACATTTTTTTTTAGACCAGAGGAAAGATTGCCTCCTACTGGCCCTCCATCACCACTTCCAGCAGCATCTGGTCTCCCATCCAGGAACTGACCAGGATCAAACCTGCTTAGCTTCAGAAGCAAGCCAGCAGTGGTATGTAGGGTGGTATGCTGCTGGCATACCTTTGCTTTCTTGGGTACAGGAACAATGGTGGCCATCTTGAAGCATGTGGGGACAGCAGACTGGGATAGGGAGAGATTGAATATGTCCGTAAACACTCCAGCCAGCTGGCCTGCGCATGCTCTGAGGACGCAGCTAGGGATGCCGTCTGGGCCGGCAGCCTTGCAAGGGTTAACACGCTTAAACGTCTTACTCACATCGGCCACGGAGAAGGAGAACCTACAGTCCTTGGTAGCGGGCTGCGTCGGTGGCACTGTGTTATCCTCAAAGCAGGCGAAGAAGGAATTTAGCTTGTCCGGAAGCAAGACGTTGGTGTCCTAGACATGTCTGGTTTTCCCTTTGTAGTCTGTGGTTGTCCGTAGACCCTGCCACATACGTCTCTTGTCTGAGCCGTTGAATTGCGACTCAACTTTTTTTCTATACTGACATTTTGCCTGTTTGATTGCCTTGCGGAGGGAATAACTATACTGTGTGTATTCTTCCATATTCCCAGTCACCTTGCCATGGTTAAATGCGGTGGTTCGCGTTTTGCGGGAATGCTGCCATCTATCCACAGTTACTGGTTAGGGTAGGTTTTAATAGTCACTGTTTGGGGTTTTAGGCTGGGTTTCTGTACAGCACTTTGAGATATCAGCTGATGTACGAAGGGCTATATAAATAAATTTGATTTGATTTGGTACAATATAATTTCCTGAAACTCAGTATATTCATCAATATTATTCTCGGAGGCTACCCAGAACATATCCCAGTCCATGTGATCAAAACAAGTGTTGATTTTGTCAGACCAGCGTTGAATAGTCCTTAGCACGGGTACTTCATGTTTGAGTTTCTGCCTATCGGAAGGGAGGAGCAAAATTGAGTCGTGCTCAGATTTGCCAAATGGAGGGTGGGGGAGGGCCTAGTCCTGCTTTAAATGTAAATACGAAATAACCTTGTTTTGCCAGATGGCGTGCTGTGACAAGGACCTCCATTCTGGGGTGTTTGGAGGCTCGGTCCATGAAGCCATGACCGACCTCATTGCACTGTTGGGTGAGTTGAATCGGGTGTGCTGGGAATAGAATTCAGAGATATGTAGGTATGAAATTATTTCATAGGTATAACAAGGTTTGAAGCCCTCTGATAGAATCAAATAAAATGCTTGAATGAAATCTACAAAGTGCCTAGGAGGTTCTATAGGGACTGGGGGTTGAAGGACTGGGGTTTGTTTCCGGACAGGGCATAAGATATCTTTCCGGGGTTCATAATGCACCAAATAAAAGAAAACAGACAAACTGGGTGGGACTAGTTCTTTTCTCGCTGCAAAATTAAATCCGAAAACTGTGTCCCCCTTCAGGCTCCCTGGTGGACACGAAGGGGAAGATCCTGGTCCCGGGGATGTACGAGGAAGTGGCCAATGTCACTGACGAGGAGAAGAAACTGTATGAGAATATCGACTTTGACATGATGGAGTATGCCAAGGACATCGGAGCTGGGAAGCTCCTACATGACACCAAGGTATGGAGAGCATGTCCCTCTTCAAATACTTCAGAAATGCAAAAATCCTCTATTTCTACCTCCCTTGAATCAATCACTGACCTTAATTGGTTGGTTTGGGGGAAGTAATAGGGTGCTAATAGGGTGACTTATCCAATGTGCTTACGTATACATTTCTTAAGAATTCCAACAGGGCCAATGTCTGAAATGACAAATAACTAGATTTTAAAAGCAATGCTGGTTGATTCTCAGTCATTTGTAAGTGATTCATTCCCAACATTATCTGGTTCATAATGTCCTTTGACCTTTCCTCTGACCCTTGTCTGCAGGAGGCTATCCTGATGCACCGCTGGAGGTACCCCTCCCTCTCTCTGCATGGCATCGAGGGGGCCTTCTCCGACGTGGGTGCCAAGACCGTCATTCCCCGCAAGGTCATTGGCAAGTTCTCCATCCGCCTGGTCCCTGACATGGACCCCAAAGTGGTGGAGAAACAGGTAGAAACCTCCTAGAATTTAGGTAGAACTCAACTCTGATCAGGTTTTTAGATACTTTCCTGCTTTAGTTGTCTTTTAAGTCCAGATCTAGGATCAGTTCCCCCTACTTGAAATCCTAACATCTCTGCAAGTTAGGCTGACATATGAACAGTGGTAAAGGTAGATAAGCAACAAGTTTCTAGGATTGGGTCTTTAGGCCATTTATTAAAATGCATTTTTCACATTATTCACACTTAGATTTCGCTGCTTTAACTTCAGTAGCCTACCTCTCTTCTCCTAGGTGGGCTTGCCTACATGGGCGGAGGGAGAATCATGTGGCAGTTAACTTAAATATGAAATTAACTTAACTCAACCAACGTGAGTCGAGGTGCAATCAACCCATTTAATCATAAAGGAAAATGCCCTTTTATTTTCAATAAGTATTACCCATTTATTTGATTACCCATTTTAGAAAATAAATCTTGATAATGGAAAAAATTGGAGGGCGCTCAACCAACGTGAGTCGAGGTGCAATCAACAAATTTGATCATTGTAAAGTATTGATTACGTATTTATTTGCCTCTGCCTGCAAATCAGCCCCCCTAAAAAGTTACTGTATATTTCTCCATCTGAGAATCTCCCCAATCCTAAAAGGTAAAGAGAAAGTGCAAGTCGCTCCAACTCTACTCTCTTCAAACCGGCTCTAGCGTGTTGGCTGATATAGCCCAGTAATACAGATAACCTAATATAATTGGTCATGTAATAATCTCTGGTAATTTAACCTATTTCTTAAGTTATTTTTGCGCATTTGATATTGCTGGGACTACGGCTGGCAAGTGACTGTGTCACATACGCCTAAAATAACATTGCAGGATTGATGTTGGGTTTGGGACCAGTTCTTGCGGTAGCAGGTGGGAGTCAGACAGAAAGCCACCTGGTGCATACGGGGTGGGATAACCTTTTTTGGTTACTATACCATCAACAAATGTTTACCCCTGAAGTACCCTCGTGCATTTTACCAGTAGGCCTATGGTCTCATGAGTCTTCTCAAGTACCTCCTGTGGATAGGCCAAGTACCCCCAGAGGTCCTAGTACCCCTGATTTGGAACCACTGGTCTATTAGCCTGTAGTGCTGACATGAATTTTTAATTTTTTAAACAACCAATTGACCCAGTCAGATCAATTGACCGAACTATGCAATGTAGTAGGGAGTTGTAAACTCAGCAAAAAAAAGAGACGGACCTTTTTCAGAACCCTGTCTTTCAAAGATAATTTGTAAAAATACTAACTTCAGATCTTCATTGTAAATGGTTTAAACACTGTTTCCCATGCTTGTTCAATGAACCATAAACAATTAATGAACATGCACCTGTGGAACGGTCATTAAGACACTAACAGCTTACAGACGGTAGGTCACACTTATGAAAACTTAGGACACTAAAGAGGCCTTTCTACTGACTCTGAAAAACACAAAGAAAGATGCCAAGGGTCCCTGCTCATCTTGGGCATGCTGCAGATGTGGCCAGGGCAATAAATTGCAATGTCTGTACTGTGAGACGCCTAAGACAGCGCTACAGGGAGACAGGATGGACAGCTGATTGTCCTCGCAGTGGCAGACCACGTGCAACAACACATGCACAAGATCGGTACATCTGAACATCACACCTGTGGGACAGGTACAGGATGGCAACAACAACTGCTTAAGTTAACCCAGGAACGCGCAATCCCTCCATCAGTGCTCAGACTGTCCGTAATAGGCTGAGGGAGGCTGGACTGAGGGCTTGTAGGCCTGTTGTAAGGCAGGTCCTCACCAGACTTCACAGGCAACAACGCCGCCTATGGGCTCAAACCCACCGTCGCTGGACCAGACAGGACTGGCAAAAAGTGCTCTTCACTGTCTCACCAGGGGTGATGGTCGGATTTGAGTTTATCGTCGAAGGAATGAGCATTACACCGAGGCCTGTACTCTGGAGCGAGATCGATTTGGAGGTGGAGGCTCCGTCATGGTCTGGGGCGGTGTGTCACAGCATCATCGGACTGAGCTTGTTGTCATTGCAGGCAATCTCAACGCTGTGCATTACAGGGAAGACCTCCATTATGTGGTACCCTTCTTGCAGGCTCATCCTGACATGACCCTCCAGCATGACAAGGCCACCAGCCATACTGCTCGTTCTGTGTGTGATTTCCTGCAATACAGGAATGTCAGTGTTCTGCCATGGCCAGCGAAGAGCCCGGATCTCAATCCTATTGAGCACGTCTGGGACCTGTTGGATCGGAGGGTGAGGGCTAGGGCAATTCCCCCCCCCCAGTAATGTCGGGGAACTTGCAGGTGCCTTGATGGAAGAGTGGGGTAACATCTCAGAGTAAGAACTGGAAAATCTGGTGCAGTCAATGAAGAGATTCACTGCAGTACTTAACGCATACTTTTGATTTTGACCTCCCCCTTTGTTCAGGGGCACATTATTTAATTTCTGTTAGTCACGTGTCTGTGGAACTTGTTCAGTTTATGTCTCAGTTGTTGAATCTTGTGTTCATACAAATATTTACACATGTTAAGTTTGCTGAAAATAAACACAGTTGACAGAGGACATTTATTTTTTTGCTGAGTTTAGTTTCCAACAGGCCAATATTCTACATAATTTCCACAGAAAACTTGGTAAATAACTACAATGGTCATAATCCATTGTGCTCTTGCTTGTCTGGTCTGTTTGTTTTATGCCTGGTACATAAAAGAGACAGAAGAATGTGCGATCGAGAGGAATAGAACACAGTTGCTTCGCAAGGCATCTATACCTGACAATACATTATCTATGTGATTGATAATTGGTATTCAGCAGTCCTAAAAGTATGCCTTCTTGTCTTTGAGCTACTAAAATAGTTATTTTGTCAGACCGCATAGCCAGCAGCTCTATTGAGATGATTACTTGGAATGAGTCTTCAAATAAAACAAATGCAGTTTACGCATTCACTTATATATATTACACACACTCTTCAACTGTATCTGTTGTGAATGTATTGTAATGTGTTTGTAGCAGCAGCTAATGGGGATCCATAATAAATATTTTTTGTGTGATTTAGTTGTATTTATTATGGATTCCCATTAGCTGCTGCTAGTCTTCCTAGGGTCCAGCAAAATTACGGCAGTTATAAAACATGTTTTAACATTACAATACATTCACAACAGATTTCACAACATAAGTCAAAAGTTCACATACACTTTAGCCAAATATATTTAAACTCAGTTTATTTTTAGTTTTTACAGTTCCTGACATTTAATCAGAGTAAAAATTCCATCTTAAGTTAGGATCATCACTTTGAGAATATGAAAGATCAGAATAATAGGAGAGCGATTTTATTTCTTTCATCACATTCCCAGTGGTTCAGAAGTTTACATACACTCAATTATTATTTGGTAGCATTGCCTTTAAATTGTTTCACTTGAGTTAAATGTTTTAGGTAGCCTTCCACAAGCTTCCCACAATAAGTTGGGTGAATTTTGTCCCATTCCTCCTGACGGAGCTGGTGTAACTGAGTCAGGTTTGAAAGCCTCCTTGCTCGCACACGCTTTTTCAGTTCTGCCCACACATTTTCAATAGGTTTGAGGTGGCCACTTCAATACCTTGACTTTGTTGTCCTTAACCCATTTTGCCACAACTTTGGAAGTATGCTTGGGGTTATTGTCTATTTGGAAGACACATTTGCAATCAAGCTTTAGCTTCCCGACTGATGCCTTGAGATGTTGCTTCAATATATACACATCATTTTTTTTCTTATGATGCCATCTATTTTGTGAAGTCCACCAGTCCCTCCTGCAGCAAAGCACACCCACAACATGATGCTGCCACCCCTGTGCTTCACGATTGGCATGGTGTTCTTTGGCTTGCAAGCCTCCCTTTTTTTCTCCAAACATAACAATGGTCATTATGGCCAAACAGTTCTATTTTTGTTTCATCAGACCAAAGGCCATTTCTCCAAACGGTACGATCTTTGTCCCCATGTGGAGTTGCAAACTGCTTTTTTTTTTATGGTGGTTTTGGAGCAGTGGCTTCCTTGCTTGGTGGCCTTTCAGGTTATGTCGCTATAGGACTCGTTTTACTGTGGATATAGATACTTTTGTACCTGTTTCCTCCAGCATCTTCACAAGGTCCTTTGCTGTTGTTCTGGGATTGATTTGTACTTTTCGCACCAAAGTACGTTCATCTCTAGAAGACCGAACGCATCCCCTACCTGATCTGTATGACTGCTGCATGATTCCATGGTGTTTATACATGCATACTATTGTTTGTACAGATGAATGTGTTACCTTCAGGCGTTTGGAAATTGCTCCCAAGGATGACCCAAGTCTTGGCTGATTTTCTTTTGATTTTCCCATGTCAAGCAAAGAGGCACTGAGTTTGAAGGTGGCCTTGAAATACATCCACAGGCACACCTTCAATTGACACAAATTATGTCAATTAGCTGATCAGAAGCTTCTAAAGCCATGACATAATTTTCTGGAATTTTCCAAGCTGTTTAAAGGTACAGTCAACTTAGTGTATGTAAAGTTCTGACCGACTGGAATTGTGATACAGTGAAATAATCTGTCTATAAACAATTGTTGGAGAAATTACTTGTCATGCACAAAGTAGATGTTCTAACCGACTTGCCAAACTGTTTGTTAACAAGAAATATGTGGAGTGGTTGAAAAATGAGTTAATGACTCCAACCTAAGTTTATATAAACTTCCTACTTCAACTGTAAGTCTTTGACTTAAGGCAGTAACGGGCATTCACTACTATCATGGGACTTTCAATTTTTAATTTTTAATTCTGTGTTAGCATTCAACCCACAGTTAATTTAAACTTGAAAAGAATTGTAGATTTAATTTTTATATATATATATATATATATATATATATATATATATATATATATAATTGAACCATCTTCAAAAAGCACTGATTGCTCAGCACATTTGCCATACACAGAAATTCCCGATTCCAGTTTTTTACATTATTTAGTAGGCAAGTCAGTTAAGAACAAATTCTTATTTTCAACGACGGCCTAGGAACAGTGGGTTAACTGCTTTGTCAGCTCAGGTATTCGATTCAGCAAACTTGGTTACTGGCCCAACACTCTATCCACTAGGCTACCTGCCACCCCAATCTGAATGTGTATTTTCTTTTCATTACTGTTTATATAATATTTTATCTCAATGAGACTTTAATATGAAGGCCAAAACATGTTTAAAAATATATATAATCCTCTCCCATCAAGGTTACTGGCCACCTGGAGAAGAAGTTTGCTGAACTAGAGAGTCCCAACAAGCTCAAGGTGTACACGGGCCACGGGGCCAAAGCCTGGGTGTCTGACTTTAACCATCCCCATTACATGGCTGGTAGAAAGGCCATGAAGACCGGTGTGTGGACACACAGGCAAACTCTCTCTCACACACACACACACACACTGGTCTTACTTAAATATTTATAATAACGTGTTGAGCAATAATGCCTGTCTTTCCCTCTTTTCTACAGTGTTCGGTGTAGAGCCTGACCTGACGCGGGAAGGCTGCAGCATCCCAGCCACCCTGACCTTCCAGGAAGCCATCGGCCGCAACGTCATGCTGCTGCCTATGGGCTCGTCTGACGACGGAGCACATTCCCAGAACGAGAAATTCAACAGGTAGGCTGCCACATGTATTTTTTTCTATGTCTATGTCTGGAATGTTTACCATGGGACAACGTGCAAGATTTGACACGCATACACCACACGCTGAGGTCCTGGACCATAACTAACACTTTACTCAGTTAAATCAGGTGTGTCACTGCTGGGCTGCAACACAAACTTGCTCACCTGGTGATTTCCCCCAGGAACTGTATTTAAGAACACTGCTCTATTGTCAACCCATTTCTATAAACCTCAACAACGTATCAGAACTATAAGCAGTAGGTAGCCTAGCCATCCTGACCGGTTGCATCACTGCCTGGTACGGCAATTGCTCGGCCTCCGACTGCAAGGCACTTCAGAGGGTAGTGCGTACAGCCCAGTACATCACTGGGGCAAAGCTGCCTGCCATCCAGGACCTCTACCCCAGGCGGTGTCAGAGGAAGGCCCTAAAAATTGCCAAAGACCCCAGCAACCCCAGTCATAGACTGTTTTCTCTACTACTGCATGGCAAGCGGTACCGGAGTGCCAAGAATAGGACAAAAAGGATTCTCAACAGTTTTTACCCCCAAGCCATAAGACTCCTGAACAGAACCAAATGGTTACCCGGACTATTTGCATTGTCCCCACCACCCGCCAACCCCTCTTTTTATGCTACTGCTACTCTCTGTTCATCATATATGCATAGTCACTTTAACCATACCTACATGTACATACTACCTGACTAACCGGTGTCTGCATATAGCCTTGCCTATTGTAGCCATTTCGATGTCTCGTTTGGAACGTTTGTTTTGAAGGGGCAGTGTCCTTTTTCAAAGCTTCTCAATGACATACTTTAGAAACAAAAATGTATGCAATACAATGCAATTCTAAAGAATAGAGTAATGACTTGCATTGCTAAATTATATTACACAGCTTTTGAATACATTTTCAATTTGGCTGGCTAGTCCATGTGGTTGTGGAAAACACTGGATCTATGGTATGTCTTGTGTACATCACTGAATTAAACAACATCTATGTAAATGTATATGAATATATGTCTATGGTTTACTTTCAGGACCAACTACATCCAGGGCATCAAGATGCTCGGCGCATACTTCCACGAGGTCTCCCTGTTGGAGTAAATGAACTAGCCAGACCTGAGTGAGATGTGTCCTTCTACCTCCAGAACTGTGGACCGAACTGTTTAGTTTTCTATCCAATGCAAGTTGCATAATGTTTTCCATGAACTGCTGCTGCTGTACAGCAAAATGGAGCCTTTAAGATCTTCCTTAGTCATTTGTAATTTTGTCTTCCATCAAGAAGATAAGTAGAGGAAAATAATATAAAAGTATTGATTATTGTACTGTAGATGCGTCATCTACTGAATCAGAGTGTTCTAGACAAGATCTAAACCAAACTCGAAGGAAGTGTGAACAGTATACCCCATTACACTTCCATGTTGTGGTGTATTTATGAATGTGCTAACAGACACCAGTACACCTACAGAATACACACTCATTTCCTCCATTTGGGGGACTTGGCGATGATATTATACCTGACTATTTTTCTATCTTAAGATGTTAGCTTGTTTGGGAAACCTCCAACTGTAATGGAAAAAAGCACACCATCTTCAACTCCTATTTTATTCCTGTTTTAAATATTATGGGTAATCATTTATGAAGCCGAACACTGCATGTCTTAACATGTAGAACAGAGAAATACACACACAGGACATAGCCATAGACATCTGCAGATATCGGATGCATTTGGAAGTGATGACAATAACGCAATACTTTTGCATAGCGTTGAATATTACAGTATACAAAATGGCTTCTTGATTTATCCATTCAGGGTTCTCTTAACTGGAACTTGACTTGTCACAAGCCAATATATTCAATAAATCATAACATGAGTCTGTGTTTTATTATGCTTTAATATCTTGAATTCCCACGTCATGCCAAAGAAAACCGAATCAATACATTTCAAATGTGATTTCGCCTTTTATTTTCTACCGTTTTTACAAGTGTAATGTGACAATGACCCTTCCCACTTGGCACACTGGTTGAATCAACGTTGTTTTTTGAGTGTGAACCCATTGCACCTTTTTGTTTGTCTGAATTTGTAGGTTTTGCGCACTAACCAAGCTTCAGGGAGAGTGATTTTTTTTTTTTTTAAATCAACGTTTCCACGTCATATCAATGAAATTTCTGTCCAGTGGGCTGAGGCTCAATCCCAAACCGATCACTCCTCCTTTTGGCCCTTTATTTGACAGTCATCATGACAGGGAGTCAACAGGAGCCTAAGGACAGTGGCGGGATCGGTTAAGGATTTAACCTAGGAGTGACAATGGGGTTGATGTTCCTACCCAAGCTACAGGATGTGCCCTTGGTTGATTTTGTGTGTGCGTGCAGCGGTGGAAAAAGTACTCAAATATCATACTTGAGTAAAATTAAAGATACTTTTACTTGGGTCATTTGCTATTAACGTGAGTCACCCAGTAAAATACTACTTGAGTGAAAGTCTAAAAGTATTTGGTTTTAATTATACTTAAGTATCAAAAGTAAACTGAATTGCTCAAAAGTTAAAGTATCAACCATTTCCAATTCCTTATATTATGCAAACATCAGTTTTTTTTTTTTGACGGATAGTCAGGGGTACACTCCAACACTCAGACATAATTTACAAACGAAGCATTTGTGTTTAGTGAGTCCTCCAGATCAGAGGCAGTAGGGATGACCAGGGATGTTCTCTTGATAAGTGTGTGAATTGGACCCTTTTCCTGTCAAAATGTAACGAGTACGTTTGGGTGTCAGGGAAGATGTATGGAATACAAAAGTACATTATTGTCTAACTTCTTATGGCTGCAGGGGCACTATTGAGTAGCTTGGATGAAAGGTGTCCAGAGTAAACGGCCTGCTCCTCAGTCTCAGTTGCTAATATATGCATATTATTATTAGTATTTGATAGAAAACACTGAAGTTTCCAAAACTGATGTCGGTGAGTATAACAGAACTCATATGGCAGGCAAAAACCTGAGAAGAAATCCAAACAGGAAGTGAGAATTCTGAGGTTGGTATATTTTCAACCCATTCCCTATTGAAATCCCATTGGGATATGAATGAAGATTCACGTCCTAGGGCTTCCACTAGATGTCAACCATCTATAAACATTTGAATGAGGCTTCTACTGTGTTATGGGACAGAATAAGAGGGAAATGAGTCAGACTACTGGCAGAGAGCCATTTCCTGGTCATGCACATACCACATATCTTCCTGCGTTCCGTTCCTCAAGACAAAGGAATTCTCCAGTTGGAACTTTATTGAAGATTTTTGATAACATCCTAATGATTGATTCTGTACTTAGTTTGAAATGTTTCTTCGACCTGTAATATAACTTTTTGAAGTTTTGGTCCGAAGATATCAAACGCGCTAACAAAAGTAGCTAATTGAACATAAATAATGGACATTATCGAACAAATCAAGCATTTATTGTTGACCTGGGATTCCTGGGAGTGCATTCTGATGAAGATAATCAAAGGTAAGGGAATATTTATCATGTCATTTCTGGTTTCTGTTGACTCCAACATGGCGGCTAATTTGACTTGTTCTGAATGCCGTCTCAGATTATTGCACGGTTTGCTTTTTCCGTAAAGTTTTGAAATCTGACACAGTGGTTGCATTAAGGAGAGGTATTTCTGTAATTCCATGTGTATAACTTGTATTATCATCTACATTTTCTGTATTTCTGTTGAATCGATGTGGCTATGCAAAATTTTGGAACTAGTGAACGTCATGCGCCAATGTAAACTCAGATTTTTTGATATAAATATGAACTTTATCAAACAACACGTATTGTGTAACATGAAGTCCTATGGGTGTCATCTGATGAAGATCATCAAAGGTTAGGGATTAATTCTCTCTGCTTTTTGTGACTCCTATCTTTGGTTGGAAAAATGGCTGTCTTTTTTTCTCTGGCTTGGTGGTGACCTAACATAATCGTTTGTGGTGCTTTCACTGAAAAGCATATTTGAAATCGGACACTGTGTTGGGATTAACAACAAGATTACCTTTAAAACAGTATCATGTACATGTATGTTTGAGGAATTGTAATTATGAGATTTATGTTTTGAATTTGGCGCCCTTCACTTTCACTGGCTAGTGTCATACCATCCCGTTAACGGGATTGCAGCCCCAAAATTAAGAATGTAGTAAAGTAAAGTTTGCAAAAATATTAACAGTAAAGTACAGATACGTGGAAAGTTGAATGACATGTAACCAGTGGGGTTGTCCTGTTGTAGACAGGTGGTCAGATGCATCCCACTGGGCATAGATGTCATTTCAAGGTCTTTGTTTTGATTTGCATTTTGGTAAGAGTTTCAAATAATGTGAAATCTTTGGAATTAAGTTCAATGTTGGGTGAATATATATTTTTTGGGGTTAATCCAATCAGTTATCCAAGTTGATGCAACATAACACACATTTTTTTTGTGTGTTGTGAAATTATGTGGAAACAATGTTGACTCAACCAGTTTTTGCCCAGTAGGATCCTCCACACCCCAGAGGTGCAGAAACCATACTGCGAGAGGAGGGACGGGCTAGCACTTGACAATAGCAACATAAAACAGACTACCCATTCTGATCTTCCCAATGGAAAAACAACTGAAATGCCGAGGTACAGTCTGCATTTGTCCAATAACAACAGTTATTTACCAAACATTTTGCTAGCGTGTGCCCTAATGAGCATGACTCATATCTCTGCCAGTGAGTATTTTTTCATAAAATAGAAGTTTCCCCTGCAAATCTAGGATCAGATTAACCAGCCCCAAATCCCATCCTTGACCACTAGGAGGTAGAGAGAAATCTGATCCTGGACCAGTGGTTTGGGACAAGTTCTACCAACTAGTGTTTTAGAAGGAGGAAAAATGAAGTACCTGTCATGATATTTGTATAACTAAGAGAACCAAGGTCCTCACTTCCCCAAGGCCTCCTGCGTTTGTGGCATTGCCATAGACATTACTATTCAGATGTGTTCGCTTGCAACGGAGAAGCTGAACGTGCCCGGGAGCATGCGGTTAGCACTGGTTTTCTTAAAACGCTACTAACGGGAGAGAACATGAATGTTGTGCTAAATTAGTCGATTGCAATGTAAAACTCAGAAGACTTAACCAGTGATTTAGCTGATCTCATGTTGATACTAGACCGCAGCAATTTTCTTTATCTAGGTTTATTCCCGCCCCCAATGAATAACAACCTACCAGGAACATCCATAACTGATGAATGTAAAATACTAGTAGATGTATGCAGCATAAGAATATGAGTAATAGGCCTATACTTCAGTCAAATGTTTAATCTTAAATGGTAAAATAATGTGCCATTTGAAATAACTTTTATTAAACTACATTTGATAAAGTACATAACTCATTCACAATTGGGTTGATTTAGTTACACATTTCAAATATGATCAGTGCAGGGATATCCCCCCATGCTTTCTAGGCCAGCTGTAATTAGATTTGGCTAAACAAACATGAGTTTTCCAGTAATAAGATGAAGCGCCTTCAGAAAGCATTCATACCCCCTTGACGTATTTCACATTTTGTTGTTACAGCATGATTTCAAAATTGATTAAATATATTATTTTCTTGCCCATCTACACACAATTTCTTTCATTTTTTTTTTTTTTTAAGTCAGTTAAGAACAAATTCTTATTTACAATGACTGCATACAATACCCCTTAATCACAGAAATGTGAAATTTACAGAAGAGTCAATACATTAGAATCACATTTGGCAGCAATTACAGCTGTGAGTCTTTCTGGGTAAGTCTCTAAGGGCTTTGCGAAACTGTATTGTACAATATTGGCACATTATTATTTTTAAATTCTTCAAGCACTGTCAAGTTAGTTGTTGATCATTGCTAGACAGCCATTTTCAAGTCCTGACAAATATTTTGAAGCTAATTTTAAGTCAAAACTAACTACGCCACTCAGGACAATTCAATGTTGTCTTCGTAAGCATTTGTCCTGCTGAAAAGTGAATTTGTCCCCCAGTGTGTTGGAAAGCAGACTGAACCAGGTTTTCCTCCAGGATTTAGCCTGTGCTTAGCTCTATTTGGATTTTTGTCCTAAACTCCCTAGTCCTTGCTGATGGCAAGTATACCCATAAAATGATGCAGCCACCACCATGCTTGAAAATATGAAGAGTGGTACTCAGTGATGTGTTGTTGGATTTTCCCCAAACATAAGCGCTTTGTTTTCAGGACATAAAGTTAATTTATTTGCCACGTTTCTTGCAGTTTTTCTTTAGTGCATTATGGCAAACAGGATGTATGTTTTGGAATATTCTGTACAGGCTTCCTTTTTGCCACTCTGTCAGTTAGGTTAGTATTGTGCAGTAACTGCAATGTTGTTGTTTCAACCTTAGTTTTCTCCTATCACAGCCATTACACCCTGTGACTGTTTTAAACTCACCATTGGCCTCATGGTGAGAGGAAGGACGCCTGTATCTCTTTATTGATTGGGTGTATTGATACTGTACACCATCCAAAGTGTAGTTAATAACTTCACCATTCTCAAAGGGATATTCAATGTCTGCTTTTTTTCTATATTTACTCATCTACCAATAGGTGTTGTTCTTTGTGAGGCATTGGAAAACCTTCCTGGTCTTTGTGGATGAATCTGTGTTTGAAATTCATTGCTCAACTGAGGGAGTTTACAGATAACTGTATGTGTGGGGTACAGAGGTGAGGTAGTAATTCAAAAACCATGTTAAACACTGTAAAAATGTCTAAAAACACAATTCCACTTTGATATTATGGTGTATTGTGTGTAGACCAGTGACAATAGTCAGGCTGTAATACAACAAAATGTGGAAAAAGTCAAGAGGCACATTTGGTTAATTATGTTTGTCCCCCATGGGACACTGTAGCATAATTCACATCCTCAAAATCCCCAGAATGAATCTAAGAATTTGTAATTCATTTGAACGTTTTGGCCTAGTATGTTTTACTTGCACAATTTTACATCTAACTAATCTGTTTGGTGCAGTATTTGTCTACTGCACTAAACAGTCAGTCTCACTGTCTATGCTATTGGATAGAGCGCAATCACTGCAGTTCTTCACCCTATGTTACTGGGCAAATGGACATCATCAAATCATAACCCAGCCTTAATTTACCCGATGTGGCGCACAGATCTTCCAAACTCCCTTTTAGACGAGACTGACTTTATGACCAAAATGATCCTATTTACACCTTGTAGTCAATTTTGACTCTAGAATAACTGTTTCTGACTTACATCGTTGCCACAGGCCATTAAATAAAAGGGATTAGTTGCTTTTTAAAGGCAGTAACACTTTAAATCTACTGTTGGTCTGCTTAAAAATGTTTCGTTTAAACCGATGATAACCACCAGAGGGCGAGATTGTATTGGTTGCAATTGATGGTTTAATGAGAGATGACTTTGTGTTAGTACACTGGCCAACGCTGGTTGCATATGACCCATGTAGGCTAATTATGGTACTATCGTGGATATGCATTTGGAAGATGTAGCAAAAACAGCCCAGTTACTCACCCTGTGGAATGATAACCTTGTTGCTTTATGGGCACCAGAGGGTGACACACAACCGTGTATTTTCCTTGAGTTTACCAGGGGTTGTGTTGTGGCCCAATCAGTAGCTGAACTATAAACTCCAGGAATATTTTGAGTAGGCCGCTGGTACGAGTATTGAATTGTTATTGCTACACCAATTGGTGTTCAAAACAATTGGCCTACCAGTCTAGGCAATCTTGTCTAGGTCAGTGTTTCCCAACCAGGGGTACTAGGAACCCTGGGGGTTCTTGGCCTATCCACAGGGAGTACTTAAAAACTCATGAGACTATAGGCATACTGGTAAAATGCAGTTGAGGGGGTACTTCAAGGGTACTCTGGGTAAAGCAAAATGTACTTGGTGGTACAGGAACCGAAAAAGGTTGGGAACCATTGATCTATATCAATGCTATTTAATTTGTGGAATGTGATGTTTACAATTCATGTGAGAACTCCTAAAATATGTTTAGAAACCCCACAGTACCATCATCACCCTCCTTTAATCACAATGGTCACAAAGGCAGCCTGACCCATAGATGTGAAAAATGAATGTGCGGGGTAGTGGTAATCTGTTTAGTCTGTTTTGTCAACACCAGGTTCGTTACAAAATGTCATTCTTACTTGATATGTTTAAAATATCCTTTGTTGATAAGAATTTAGTTATTTGTATATATTTTTTTAAGTAAAAGTGTTTTGTTATGAAGGTTAAAGAAAGGAAATGAACTAGATTAATGCTTCCAAACTAATGGTCAGGGATTTAGGATTCCCTAAGTAATGTCTACTCAAGACGTTCAACGTGTAATTGATGTGTCCATTACGTTAAGAATTCGCTGTAATTATAGTCAATAAGTCATGTAAATGGGTTAAAGCTCACTAAAAGCATACCAAATCCCCAAAAGAGAGTCTAATAATTCTAAATAATCAATGCAGAAGGCTGAGTACAGTTAATTTGTGTGTGTGTGTGTGTGTGTGCTTTCCATTAAATATATATTCAGTTGGATCTAAAACAAAATAGCTCTGTGCCAATTAGAGATGCTATTCAAGACACTTGGACAGGTTAAGTGTTCATACACCATTATTCTTCCTCTGATATAGGAAAGGTTACCTCTTAATCCTCATTTGAGAGGGAGTATTGGCTAGCAGACTGTTGCCAAAATGCTTTTATATTATAATTTAAATAAAAATGCAAACTGGAATTTGTGGTGAATTATTTACATGCATTTTTGGCTTGAGGGTTGACTGTATATTTTATGTACACATACGTATGTCATAACGTGATTGGATTACTTTCCACATTAAACCACAATGCTTAGTTTTAGGCTAACAAACGTTTGCAATGTATGGGTCCTACAAGTATCCCCAAACAATCGACCACAAACAACCCCAAACACCCACAAACAACCCCAAACAGGTACCCCAAGCACCCACAAACAACCCCAAACAGGTACCCCAAGCACCCACAAACAACCCCAAACAGGTACCCCAAGCACCCACAAACAACCCCAAACAGGTACCCCAAGCACCCACAAACACCCACAAACCGGTACCACAAACACCCCCAAACAGGTACCACAAACACCCACAAACAGGTACCACAAACACCCACAAACAGGTACCCCAAACAACCCCAAACAGGTACCCCAAACACCCACAAACAACCCCAAAACAACAACAAACAATGAGAAGCATCCAGCTGCAGATTGTGTGCTAAGGCCACCTGGTCTGCCAAACTCGCATGCGCTTGTGTCTCAGACTGTATTTTTATGTCACAGTTGGTATGTGCACATGCAGTGCTCTAATGCCCTGGACCAGAGCTATAATTTGTTACTAGCTCTGGTCCAGGGCATAGGTAGTAGCTCTGGCCTGAACTAACTTTGGTCCAGGGCATAGCTAGAAGCTAACTAGCTCTGGTTCCAGTTCTCTGCTGCCTGTGACTGGAACGAATTTCAAAAATCGCTGAAGTTGGAGACTTTTATCTCCCTCACCAACTGTAAACATCTGCTATCTGAGCAGCTAACCGATCGCTGCAGCTGTACATAGTCCATCGGTAAATAGCCCACCCATTTTACCTACCTCATCCCCATACTGTTTTTATTTATTTACTTTTCTGCTCTTTTGCACACCAGTATCTCTACCTCCCTATGACCATCTGATCATTTATCATTCCTGTGTTAATCTGCTAAATTGTAATTATTCGCCTACCTCCTCATGCCTTTTGCACACATTATTGACTTGTTTATTGCTTACTCCATGTGTAACTCTGTGTTGTCTGTTCACACTGCTATGCTTTATCTTGGCCAGGTCGCAGTTGTAAATGAGAACTTGTTCTCAACTAGCCTACCTGGTTAAATAAAGGTTCATTAAAATAAAAAAAATAAAAAAACTCTGGTCTAGCTCTGGTCCGCACTAGCAAGCTCTGGTTCAGGGTGTAGTTAGTAGCTCTGGACCAGAGCTAGTTAGTGTGGAGCTAGCTAGCTAGCTAGTAGCTACACCCTGAACTGGAGCATGTGCACATAACAACAAATATTCAAAAATAAAAATCTGAGATGCATGCGCTTTAAGGTTCGGGGGGGGGGGCTATTTGGTTGTTTTTTTGGATGCCCCATTTCTTTTTTTACTTTTAGGGGTCACAAAGATCTTTTATTTGACATAATCTACTGTTTTGGCTTTCAGTGTGTAACCACCAGATATCTTGAACTGGCTGCTTCTAAACACTCTTAGTATCAATCTGTGTAGGCGAGATGGCACGCAGGGACTTCTATTTAATGGAGATTACATCCGAGGGGAATCGAGGCAATGAATAAGTCATTCTTGGTCTAATTTCAAACCTAAAAGATTCATACCACCAATTTAGATGACAGTATTAATTTAACATGACACTGCATTAATGGTCAATCTCAGTTTCACGGAACTCATTTAAGTGGATTGGAGTCCCTTAATTTGATGAGATGTGATGGCTGAGCTGTAATGTCTCTCTCTACTCTCTTTCTTTTCCTCTCTCTCCCTTTGGCGTGTGTAATGAAAGCAGGCGTCCCAGCATGGGACGTATGCTGGGGGCTAGACCCGCTGTGTGTGCGTGTGCATGTGTGTGTCGGAGTATCTGACAATGAAGATAGATCAGTATTCCAGATCCCACCACTCAACTGTGAAACACACACCCGGTTTTCTAGACCCTTCAAATCAAATTTGATTTGTCACGTGCCGAATACGACAGGTGTAGATCTTACCGGGAAATGCTTACTTACAAGCCCTTAACCAACAATGCAGTTGAAGAAATAGAGTTAAGAAAATATTTACTAAATAAACTAAAGTAAAAAAATACAATAAAATAACAATAACGAGGCTATTCCCAGGGGGTGCCGATACCGAGTCAATGTGCGGGGGGTACAGGTTAGTCGAGGTCATTTGTACATGTAGGTAGGGGTAAAGTGACAGTATAGATAATAAACAGTGAGTAGCAGCAGTATTAAAAAAAGGGGGGGGGTGGGATGTAGATAAAAATAGTCTGGGTGGTCATTTGATTCATTGTTCAGCAGTCTTATGGCTTAGGGGTAGAAGCTGTTAAGGAGCCTTTTGGTCCTAGACTTGGTGCTCCGCTACTGCCTGCCATGCGGCAGCAGAGAAAACAGTCTGACTTGGATGACTGGAGCCTTCCTCTGACACAGTGTAGTATGTAGGTCCTAGGTGGCAGGAAGCTTGGCCCCAGTGATATACTGGGCTGTAATGACTACTCTCTGTAGAGCCTTACAGTCGGATGTCGAGCAGTTGCCATACCAGGCGGTGATGCAGCCATTCAGGATGCTCTTGATGGTGCAGCTATAGCACTTTTTGAGGATCTGAGGACCCATGCTAAATATTTTCAGTCTCCTGAGGAGGAAAAGTTGTTGTCGTGCCCTCTTCACGACTGTCTTGGTGTGTTTGCACCATGATATTTTGTTGGTGATGTGGACACCAAGGAACTTGAAACTCTCGACAGCCCTGTCAATGTTAATGGGGGCCTGTTCGGCCCTCCTTTTCCTGTAGTCCACGATCAGCTCCTTTGTCTTGCTCACACTGAGGGAGAGGTGGTTGTCCTGGCAACAGTTGCCATTCATTCTCGGTTAGAGCTTCAGGATCTGATTTGTCACGTTCCATACTTGCAGTAAGTACTCGCAGTACATAAATGTATTAGCAGTCCACTATGCCCGCAGCTCTCCTCAGAAAGAGTTTATGTCTTCCAGCATGTCTCCTAGCATTGTCTGCGTAGTTGTTAAAATCTTTTTGCTTTTTGTGTAGCACCTTAACTAAACTGGTATTATGCAGGCCCCAATCATGCTTTGCCATATAGCCCGCTAATGCTTGACTAGTCTGGCTTTGCTAACATTGTCAGTTCCGCCTAGCCCTATTAGGTTCTGTAGTCTAATGACAAGAGCTGAGTCTAGTCATGCCAAGCTAGTACAGTCTGAGGATTTGCTGCTAGTAAGCAGCAATGACCCTCTCAGCCCTGTGGTTCATCCTTAGCCATGCTACCCCCAATAACAAGTAGCTGGGCTACAGGCTAGTTAGCAGCAATGACCCTCTCAGCCCTGTGGTTCACCATGCTACCACCAATAACAAGTAGCTGGGCTACAGGCTAGTTAGCAGCAATGACATCCTCAGGCCTGTGGTTAATCTTTAGCCATACTACCCAAATAGCAAGGAGGTAGGCTAGACTAGTTGGCAGCCATGACACTCTTAGGCCTGTGGTTTATCCTTAGCCATGCTAACCCAGTAGGAGATAGCTGACAGTGGCCTGATAATGAGTCTCTTTGCCCCTGGTGATGGATGGCATGCTCGGACGCACTTCCTCTCATCCTGACAGGCCGCCGGCTATCTGATTTATTAATGACAATAATTAGGCGTAAACCTCTACAACCAAACCAGAGTGATTAGTGTCTTAATTACGGAGGGGAGTGGTGTGGGAAACCTGATTAATGCTCACCATACTGACCTTTTGCATTCTGCCTTTGCAGAGTTAGAGAGTGAGGCGTAGAAGAGGTGGAGGATGCGAGGAAGAGGAGGAGAACACTGAAGACGTCCGCTACGAGTAAGGGGTGTTCATTGTCACTATCTTCAGTTTTAAACTGAGAGGTTATTGTAAGTCCCTTCCTCCTACATCACTCAACTCTGCAGAATTTGTGTGATATTTACTTTTGCTTCATTAGTACTGTATAATGTAGTTTGACAGGTTGATATAGCCATTGATTCTTGGAGAATAGAACTTATAAATGAAAGCAATAGTGTGCCTAGTTCAATCATCTTACCCCATCAGAAGTGAAAATATAGGCTTGTTTTACTCCTTTGATTGTAAACAATATACTTGTAACATACACTATATAGTCTCAAAACATGGTTAAAAACTATCATTTTGATCTCATGGGATGGTCTATCCTTGCATCAACAGCTCTGTCTATGCATTTGAGAGTCATTACATTTCTCCAGCCCCATCCTTCAGCTATTTACCAAATCAGTGTCAGGGTGCTCACTTTCTTATTGCAGTGCAGATTTAAGTCATGGTAAATCAGATTTGAAAAGCAGCTGACAGATCTCCCAACTCAAATAATTAGGAATCGAATTGAGGACGAGCTGAACAACAACTTAAGTTGAGATACAATGTCAGTAGGTGAAGAGACACAATTAAATTCCACAAGTCAATCACAATGTTCACAAGTTAGAAAAGACAAAGCAATGCCACCAGTTTCAGTAAAACAGAAGCTTGGTAGAACCATATCACTTGTGCAATAACTGGGCATATGCTCCCCCTTCTCATAAAAGGCAGCATCCAGTGACTGACTAACTGCGAAGAAGACAAAAGGACGGAGTCTTTATTTGGGTCAGGCTTGAGTTGGAGAAGCTGGCAACTAATGAACTACAGAAAATGGAGATCAAAGTGAGGAGGACTATGGGTGGCCATTGTATGGTGCTGATGTGCTTCAGATTATACTAGTACTGACTTTATCAGTGTACTCCATCTGTGGGATAAAGCTGTTCCCTAATCACAACACAATCTATGGTGGTTGGATTTGACAACAGCCAAAAATGTAACTGGTGTGGGTTATCAAGAGAATATGACAGATTTCTCACAGTTTAGAAACTGAAATACGAAAACAGTGATATTGTGCTAGTGTAAAATCAGGTCAATTTAGACTTGTCATGACAAGCTTTGGCTCAAATGAAACTGATGTATTTCCTACAAACATGAGATTTTCCCCCTGGTTATAACATTTAATATCCACTCAAATATACCCAATTCGTGTTTGATTTTTTTTTTTTCAGCGTCTGAGCTTCTTGTTTTCTGTGGCAGAAAATCAAGAGTGGGACAATCATTCCCCATGTGGTGGAGTGGCGATTCAAAAAAAGGTGACAAGTCTTTCAATCAAATATACCTATTCATATCCTTTCACTCTTTTACATTTTAATTTCCTCATCTGATGTAGCCTATCACAAGTAACCTCTTAGGCATGCTTCGGATCCCACGTTAGTATACCATTTCTATCACCAATGTTGCAAAGTTTTTACTGTCCCACGTCTGACATGAACATACTATAGAAACATCTTTGCTATTCCAATTCTAACAATAATGCAGGAAATAGGCTAAATACACAACCAGTCAAAAGTTTTAGGACACCTACTCATTCAAGATTTTTATTTGTACTATTATTCTACAATGTAGAAAATAGTGAAGATATCAAACTATGAAATAACACACATGGAATCATGTAGTAACCAAAAAAGTGTTAAACAAATTAAAATATATTTACATTTGAGATTCTTCCCCCTTTGCCTTGTTGACAGCTTTGCACACTCTTGGCATTCTCTCAACCAGCTTCACCTGGAATGCTTTTCCAACAGTCTGAGCACTTATGCTGAGCACCTGGTGGCTGCTTTTCCTTCACTCTGCGGTCCGACTCATCCCAAACCATCTCAATTGGGTTGAGTTCGGGGGATTGTGGAGGCCAGGTCATCTGATGCAGCACTCCATCACTCTCCTTCTTGGTCAAATAGCCATTACACAGCCTGGAGGTGTGTTTTGGGTTATTGAAAAACAAATGATAGTCTCACTAAGCCCAAACCAGATGGAATGGTGCATCGCTGCAGAATGCATCACAGACAGTGTCCCCAAAAAAGCACCCCCACATCACTCCTCCTCCTCCATGCTTTACTGTGGGAAATACACGCGGAGATCATCCGTTTACCCACACCACGTCTCACAAAGACACAGTGGTTAGAACCAAAATTCGCTAATTTTGACTCCAGACCAAAAGACACATTTCCACCGGTCTATTTTTTTTTATAACTAGGCAAGTCAGTTAAGAACAAATTCTTATTCACAATGACGGCCTAGGAACAGTGGGCTAGCTGCCTTGTTAAGGGGCAGAACGACAGATTTTTACCTTGTCAGCTCGGGGATGCGATCTAGCAATCTTTCGGTTACTGGCCCAACGCTCTAACCGCCCTTGAGTCTAATGTCCATTGCTTGTGTTTCTTGGCCCAAGCATGTCTCTTCTTTTTATTGGGGTCATTTAGTCGTGGTTTCTTTGCAGCAATTCATCCATGAAGGCCTGATTCACACAGTTTCCTCTGAACAGTTGATGTTGAGATGTTTCTGTTACTTGAACTCTGAAGCATTTATTTGGGCTGAAATTCATGAGGCTGGTAACTCTAATGAACTTATCCTCTGCAGCAGAGGTAACTCTGGGTCTTCCATTCCTGTGGCGGTCCTCGTGAGAGCCAGTTTCATCATAGGCTTGATGGTTTTTGCGACTGCACTTGAAGAAACTTCTCAAAATTCTTTCTATTAACTGACCTTCATGTCTTAAAGTAATGATGTACTGTCGTTTCTCTTTGCTTATTTGAGCTGTTCTTGCTGTAATATGGACTTAGTATTTTTTCAAATAGTGCTATCTTCTGTATACCCCCTACCTTGTCACAACACAACTGATTGGCTCAAATGCATTAAGAAGGAAAGAGATTCCACAAATAAACTTTTCACAAGGCACACCTGTTAACTGAAATGCAACCTCATGAAGCTGGTTGAGAGAATGCCAAGCGTGTGGAAAGCTGTCATCAAGGCAAAGGGTGGTTATTTGAAGAATATCAAATATATTTATAAAAATACACTTTTTTGGTTACTACATGGTTCCAAAAAAATTAAGAAATACCCTTGAATGAGTAGATGTCCTGAAACCTTTGACCGGTAGTGTATATTCCACTTCTGACACCAATGCAGTAAATTTATTTTTTATTTTACCTTTATTTAACTAGACAATTCAGTTGTAAGAACAAATTCGTGTTTACAATGACGGCCAAGGAACAATTGGTTAACTGCCTTGTTCAGGGGCAGAACAACAGATTTTTACCTTGTCAGCTCTGGGATTCGATCTAGCAACATTGGCCCAACACTCTAACCACTAGGCTACCTGCCACCCCAGGTAGCTTGAATCAAACCAGCACAGATCGAAGCCCAGCACACTACAGCTATGCCAGGACAATTAATACAGCAACAGTGTTAGTGAATGTTGTGTCACTGAATTTAATGACTCTCCAAAATATGAGTCTGATCAAAGGCCCATAAAGTTGCTCAAAACAACATGACCTGCAGAAGTAGCAGAAACAGTTGGCGGGACGACCTACAGCAAACTGCCAGCAGGCAAATATTAAACCTATCCTTCATCTTTAATGGGGGGAAAACACAAGGCTGCATGGGGATTTTTGCACGGCTCTTCCAACGGTGCACGGCCACTCACACTGGACCAAAGCCACTTAATGAGAACATTTCTTTTCTCTTCCATCATGAGTACTCAGCAGCCCAAATGATCCTCCCCACTCGCTGTGTTTCTCTGCACTCGTTAAATTATGTATCAGGTCTTAAAATTCTGTGAAACATTGGTTTAATATGGACACACCACACATAAACAGCCTCGTAGAGTCATTGAAGTTCTCATTTGCATTTGGCTTCTTCTACTCTCTCTCTCTCTCTCTCTCTCCAACATGGGAGTTGTTGGATGTAGTGGGCGCCTTAACGACCTCATGCAACTCTTAAACTTTCTCTAAACGTATGAATTTATAGTCTTTTTTTTCTCTCTTAATCTCAAATGTATTGTGATATCCCTGCATCTTTAAAGCCTAAAGGATGTACGTCTCAACTCAAGCCTGCATTTGATATCTCCCTTCTTCTTTGTGTGTGTGTCTGTGAGAGAAGCGTAGTCCTGACAGCAAAGGGCCACATCTCACTAGCTTCTTCTCCCAGAGCAGTCGCCACTTAACTCAGCCTATATTGTTTGGACCTTCCACTGTACCATTTTATAATCCTCAAATTAAATCTAGTTAAAAGTACAGCAGAAACTATTTTTACTTTCGGCTATTTTTACATTATAATCTCCCCGTTAGACGATTATAATGTCATTCCCATGATCCTCGGCGCCCATTTAATTGTAAATTATGGCCTCATGGTGTGTCAAAGGATGTCGGTAGCATGCAATTAAATGGCAAAATATAATAGATGAAATTATTGGCTGTTAGATTTTGAACAACACATTCGGTATTGGAATTACACTTAATCATTATGTGCATTAGCGGTATCATTGGAATCCTGCTTAAGGATGAACATGAAACAGACTGCATTATTAATACCTCTTATTGCCGTTTATTTCTGGGTTACAGTACAACAAGCAAGGTTTTTGTCGAACACAGAATTTTTGAAAGCCAACAGCATCCAAAGTCAATCAAGCACATAAACCAAATTGTTAAAAATAGCAAATTTCCTTGGCTTGGGAAATACTTAAAAATGCTACATTTTGCAGAATATTTTAAAGGAGATATTAAATATTTACTTTTATCCAGCAAGGAGATGAGACCCTTTTTTACATAATTAATTTATCCATACAAACGAGGTTACATTCTGACTAGTAAACCTACTCATCTGTTTTTAATAACGCTTTGGCTTTGGAAGGGATCGTTTCATTTTTGCTCATTAGGACCGAAACAGACGACACTTGCTCGTCTTTTAAAAAGAGAGATGAGACACATGCTATTGATAATGAAAAAGTGTCCCTGCGTGCACCAAACATGGTGTTATTTCAGGACAGGGCAAATATTTTGTCAGCCTGTGATATTGTATCATATGTTACATTTTGTGAAGAGTTGTTAGACACTTGGGTAAGTCTGTTAATGTTTGAGAAACATTATATGATAAAGACAAAATACTAATTTGAATGCCTTACCATACACTCATTTGATTGAAGATCGCATAAATAAGTAATTATTATGATAAGTTTTGTGGCATGCATTATCTAAGATAGGTCCTCTACAAAAGACCCCTCCCGGCTGCAATACAAATAGGTCCTTCAATTTGTCTTATTCAGCTTCTTATTATCCAATTGGAGGAAATACGATTGAGCTATAAGATTTGTTAGAATTCAAATTATCTCACAATCACTGGACTTTTCCCTTGGCCTAATTCAGCATTATGCCCTGGAGCAGTACATTGAACATTTCTCTTATATCGTGTGAACAATTTGATGTAGCTTTGATATTCATCGCAGTTCTTGGGAGAACGGGAGAAAAGTGTATCTCGTAATAATTTATGCCCTCGTAACTGCTCCAATGATAACTCACCATATGGGTTTTCCTGCTTGCATCCATTATATTCAACTGTTTGACATCCCAATAAGTCACAGCCCCTGGTGCTCTTGTCTGTGTCCCCCCTAGGACGACATGTAAAGTAGGTTAACTTACACAATGATAAAACAGTTTCTGTTACAGTCTTTAACAGACAATGTTTAATTGTATCTCGCTGTACGATTCCTCAAGAGCCAAATGTTGCAAGCTTGGAATAGAATGCATATTTAGTTTGGAGAGAGAGAATTTTCACTCTCATATCATCTAACTCTGTTACCAAACTTTCATCTAACTCTAAACTGAGCAGGGGACATTTTTCCAAACCTACTGTATTTTCCCTTTCCTGAAATCCTGCATGGGCACCCTAGAAGACTTTCCTTCAGAATTGGAACACCTTTCCTTTCCCCCCTGCTGCACTTACAGTACAGGTAGCCGCCAATCACCATCACTTCATTAGCCACAAAAGCGTCTCTCACATGGGACACATACTGTACTTGGCACATGTTAACTACTGTTGTCTCAGCGAATCAGCTAAGCTCACTGATTGTAATTGAACGTTTGTGGTAGGGCGTGACGAGTGTGTGATGTGAAAAGGGAAGTTAAGGTTGATTTATTTTAAAGATTTTTTGTTAAAGTCATGGAATGACAGAAAGAAAACTCTTGCCAAACTTTAACCCCTGAATGTGTGGTACACCATCTGTAATGATGGTCGAAATCAAATTCTAATCAGTAAAGATCACTTGACTTTAGCTCATAGGGTTATTTAGTCTCATGGTAATGTCATAGCTATGCCAGCTCTGTCACGCCCTGACTTTAGAGAGCCTTTTTATTTCTCTGTTTGGTTAGGTCAGGGTGTGATGTGGGGTGGGCATTCTATTTTTTTGTTTTCTAGGTTTCTTTACTTCTATGTTTTGGCTGGGTATGGTTCTCAATCAGGGACAGCTGTCTATCGTTGTCTCTGATTGGGAATCATACTTACGTAGCCCTTTTTCTCTCCTTTCATTGTGGGTAGTTAACTTTGTTTGTGGCACTTTATCCCTGTAACCTTCACGGTTGTTTCTTTTGTTTGTTGTTTTGTATGCTCACCACGCTGCACTTTGGTCTACTTCCAACGACACCCGTGACAAGCTCTAAGGAATAAGTCAGGGATTCCCAAACTCTTATGTCGGGGCCCCTTTCGTGATACAAAATGCATCAGGGCCCCTCTCATAATATTAGAACACATCTCATTTAGAGTGCGATTAAAAATAGCATAGAAACCGTTTTACTTCTAATAAAGTCTCGGCCCCTGGGAAAGAACATTAAGTCTTCCCTCCTGAACATTTTGCAGTTTTAAAGCACATTTTTGCTTTAGCAATTCTACACATTTTGCCAAGGGGCAGAGAGAGAATTTTTCAGTTTTAAAGCTGAAATTACATTGCATTTCTTTTCAAAACAACTGTTTAGTGAATATAAGGACAATTTAGTTGGATAAAAAGTATAATTGATGGAGTACTGTGGATACCAATATCCCCATGAGCCTCCCAAATCCATGTACATCTAAGGGAACATAAACTATGGATGCATATTACATTGTTTTGTATTGCACCCTCTAAACTTTTCCCACAGATCCCTGGTCAAAAATATGTTTAAACGGTTGCTAGCAATATTAATAAAATAACAAATACATTTTTTTTTATTTTATAAAGAAAAATAAAATGTGTGATCTGGCTGCAGACCCCCTGCAGTACCTCCATTTGACCCCACTTTGGAAACCATTGTAATAGGTTATGCAGCTTTCTACATTAAGCACATTGGCCCCACAAGTTATGGCACATTGCTTCAAACCTCTCTCTGTAACACTACAGTATCTGTTCTGAAAGATGGGGCACTGTGACAATGCCGTGTTTTTCGCTCATCCCATTACAATATGCATAATGCATTTAAAGTAATGGAGTGTGCCACTCTTCGAGATGTCTGGATGACTTCGCTCTTAACACACCAGTGACTATTCTGAGTGTGATTGAACTCACTCTCAGTCAGAACTAATAGTTCAACTGCCTTCCTCCTGTTACCTGGATTTCACATCCCAAGTTACTCTGAACTTTAACCTGGTAGAGCCAGAAGAGGATGGGTCTTCCCTCTGAGCCTGGTTCCTCTCAAAGTTTTTTCCATCAAGAGTTATTACATTGTCCATATAGCACATGGACAACAAAGATCTATTCTAGTGTTCCTAGCTTGGGCCGCAGGGTTAAATTAAAGTCTAAATATCTTTGTGTGTTTCATAATTTTTTTTATTTGTATCCTTTAACTGAGTTAATTCATTTCAAAGAATGTGGAACTAAAGCAAAGCAAGAAGGAAGTTGATATTTTCATTGATTTATCTTCAAGTAACTCTTGGATCACAGTGGTGATCTGCTTCAAATTACCCTTACTTTAAATGTAGCAAAAATAACATTTTGGTTTATTGGTTGTAGTTTGCCAACTCACTCTTGTAGACTTTGAAGTTCAAGTTTCCTCTCTCCATCTGTAGCACCACCACTCCATGACTAATGTTCTCTCTCTCTAAGTCTGTGTTGTTTAGTAATACTTGTGATTTGCATATATATATATATATATATATATATATATATACACACACACACACTGACTGTACAAAACATTAGGAACACCTTCCAAATATTGAGTCACTCCCCCCTTAAGCCCTCAGAACAGCCTCAATTCATCAGGGCATGGACTCTACAAGGTGTTGAAAGCTTTCCATAGAGATGCTGGCCCATGTTGACTCCAATATTTCCCACAGTTGTGTCAAATTGGCTGTATGTCCTTTGGGTTGTGGACCATTCTTGAAACTGTTGTGTGAAAAAACCAGCAGTGTTGCAGTTCTTGACACACTCAAACTGTATCACTTGGCACCTACTACCATACGCCGTTCAAAGACATCTTTTGTCTTGACCATTCACCATCTGAATGGCACACATATACACAATCCATGTCTCAATTGTCTCAAGGCTTAAGAATCCTTCTTTAACCTGTCTCCTCCCCTTCATCTACATGGATTAAAGTGGATTTAACAAGCGACATCAATAAGGGATCATGACTTTCACCTGGTCAGTCTATGTCATGGAAAGAGCAGGTGTTTCTAATGTTTTGTACACTCAGTGTACTTTTGAGTTGAGTTACTCATGTCAGCATTAACTCATGTTAACGTAGTGTTATCTGTGTAAAAAGTATTAAACGCTTGTTACAAGTGTTAAAAGTGTTACCTAGCAGTACCTTTTTCTTGAGCACTACCTGGAGGCAGTAGTACCTTTGCCACAAAAAGCACGGGCCTCAGTCAGTAGAAGAGGCAGTTGAACAATCCTATACGCTGTTACGCTAGATCGTTACAGCCACATTGATCATATAGTGTGAAGAATCCCCTGAATAATGTAAATAGTGTTTTGCCTTGCTTGGAGACAGCTCCCAAAGAACATCTGTTTCTTTTCAACGGGGGGAGTGGTAGTGGTGGGGGGGATTTTTTGAGAAACAAATAAACTGTCTGTCGCGGGTGCATCCTCGCTCATATCGAGTTTCCTTGCGTGCGGGACAGGTTGGAATTATGGAGAGAAGAGTGGGAGGGGTGGGGAGAAGACGACCCCTATAGCTCTATCACCATTGTGCGGAATCATTCAGCACTTATGTTAGCCAATCACCCGGGCACAATGACTCCCATCCTGCTCCCTTATCGCGCCTTCTTGAATTACTTTCCGTCTTGATAGAACCGAGATGGATCGTTTAAATGCAAGTTATGATTAAAAGCCTGTTACTGTCAACCCCTCAGAGAACAAATAACAAAAGTCCCCCTGTTTGGGGGGTGAAAAAAGAAAAGATGACAGCTTAAAAAAATATATGAAATGATGCAGTGGGGCTGGGGAAGAGCAATGAAATGTATTGCGCTGAAATGTGTGGTGGGGAGATTGAGGAAGTGAACCCCGAAGGGGGAGGAAGAAGTTAATGACTGATTAACAACAGCAATTATAAGATGAGGGGAAGGTATGTAATTAAAATTGCACTGCTTGTCTGTCAGGTGCGCATGTCAGCCCATTGTTCAGTCTTGTTAAAAAAGCACAGGAAAAAGAAACCTCCACTTAATTCCAGGCCTTGGTTGAGAGGATGGGATGGGAGTGTGGGTGAACGCTCGCCCCTAGACCCAGAGCTCTTGAAGGCTGTAACTCAACGTTTTAAGAGATGCCCCGCTTCGTTAGAAGTTCACAGCCATGCATTTTGTGTTGACAGTTATCGGCACAGAATGTTCTGCAGTCAGGGAGTAATTTAACTTAGTTAATGGGATGCATATTTGATGGCGGAATAAAAGCTCACCAAAGTGGAAAAAGGGAATGATTTAGTGGGAGAGAAATGCAAGGTACGTAATGTGTGCATTCAATTCTCCAATGTAGATCGAGAGAGACTTCCACAGAGTGCCAGAAAGGGACAAAAGATCTCAAGACAGAGTCAGACAGACTTACATAAGGACAAAAGACAATGGGGAGAGAGGTTATGACGTGTCTATCCAGGTGACAAATAGCCAATCGGAAACCATACTGTCTGTCTTAACACAGAGAGGCATCCATTCAGCAAGCTGCCATGTGGGGCAATCTTATACCAGTGCACGGCAAGTGCGGAGAACCTCTTTAGAATTCACAGGGGCCATTTAAAAAGGCTCGCTACACCAAGGCCAAGAAAGCAGCCAGCACGCAGAGTTGCAGACATACAGGCAAAGGAGCTGTCAAGAATGGCCTAGTATCTTCTGGCTGTTTTTAATAGACTTCCTGCCGCTCGACAGGATTTTCTGGTGGCTTTGCAGGGATGATCATGGGGTATCATGGAGGAAAGTGGGTGGCCAGGTTTCTGCGAGCATGTAGTGTAATAAAGCAATAATCCTGGATGTTTACTGTTCAAAAGTGTGAAGTGTCTAGGAGATATAAAAAAGCTCAGGAAATATTTGTTTTTTTGGACAAATATTTAACCCCTTTATTTGTTGGCACAAAACTACTTCCATACTTCGTTTCTTTTTACCGGTACCGTGTAACCTTCAGATGAGTCCCATGACAATTGTGGGGGTCTGTAGAGCAAAACAGAGATCATGCTCCCAAGAATCAAATCGCTCCATAGAGTGCTCATATTATACTGAACTAAAAAAGAAATGCAACAAGCATCAAAAGTTTGGACACCTACTGATTCCAGTTTATATTTTACTATTCTATATTGTAGAATGAAAGTGAAGAAATCAAAACTATGAAATAACACACACAGAATCATGTAGTAACCAAAAAAAGTGTTAAACAAATGAAAATATATTTTATATTTGAGATTCTTCAAAGTAGCCACCTGTTGCCTTGACAGTTTTGCACACTCTTGGCATTCTATTAAACAGTGTCACGCTGTATAATGATAGGAGACTGGTGCACAAATACGTAATAGGTTTTTTTATTTCTCCATCCTTAAATAAAGTACGTCATGAAAACGATGGGGACGAAGACCAAAACAATATATAGATATACAGTGGGGCAAAAAAGTATTTAGTCAGCCACCAATTGTGCAAGTTCTCCCACTTAAAAAGATGAGAGGCCTGTAATTTATCATAGGTACACTTCAACTATGACAGACAAAATGAGAAAAAAATTCCAGAAAATCACGTAGGATTTTTTATGAATTTATTTGCAAATTATGGTGGAAAATAATTATTTGGTCAGCTACAAACAAGCAAGATTTCTGGCTCTCACAGACCTGTAACTTCTTCTTTAAGAGGTTCCTCTGTCCTCCACTCGTTACCTGTATTAATGGCACCTGTTTGAACTTGTTATCAGTATAAAAGACACCTGTCCACAACCTCAAACAGTCACACTCCAAACTCCACTATGGCCAAGACCAAAGAGCTGTCAAAGGACACCAGAAACAAAATTGTAGACCTGCACCAGGCTGGGAAGACTGAATCTGCAATAGGTAAGCAGCTTGGTTTGAAGAAATCAACTGTGGGAGCAATTATTAGGAAATGGAAGACATACAAGACCACTGATAATCTCCCTCGATCTGGGGCTCTACGCAAGGTACGGGTCACATTTCAGAAAGAATCCCTTGCATCTCACTTGCGCTCCGCCAAAGCCCTTGGGGAGGGACAGGGGTATTTCATGGACCGGCTCAGATGGGACGGAGGCAGGTAGTGGTAGTGTGGGGGTTGGTGCTGGAACCAGTGATGGAGACTGGAGGGACTGCACATTACCCTCCAAACGCAGGATGCTTGTCAGCACGCTGTCGAAGGCACTGCCGGGTTTGGAGAGACAGTCCTCATGATGCTGGACTGTCTCTACGATGGTCGCCAGCTCAGCCTTTCCCGCTGTCTCCACTTAGATGGGTTGATTATTCTGTCACGCTGTATAATAATAAGAGACAGGCGCAGGAATACCCCATAGAGGTTTTTCTTTCTCCACCCAAAAATAAAATATGCCATGAAAACGACAGGGACGAAGCCCGATGTAAACGTGTGTGTGTGTGTGTATATGTATGTATATATATACATATATGTATGTATATATATATATATATATATATATATATATATACCCAAACAAACCGGCGAGGTGTAAACCTCTAAATAATACACGTGCGTTGAAGATGTCGTTCCCATAGCAACGATTAAAACATTCCCTAACCAGCATCCGTGGATTGATGGCAGCATTCGCGTGAAACTGAAAGCGCGAACCACTGCTTTTAATCAGGGCAAGGTGTCTGGTAACATGACCGAATACAAACAGTGCAGCTATTCCCTCCGCAAGGCTATCAAACAAGCTAAGCATCAGTACAGAGACAAAGTAGAATCTCAATTCAACGGCTCAGACACAAGAGGCATGTGGCAGGGTCTACAGTCAATCACGGACTACAGGAAGAAATCCAGCCCAGTCACGGACCAGGATGTCTTGCTCCCAGGCAGACTAAATAACTTTTTTGCCCGCTTTGAGGACAATACAGTGCCACTGACACGGCCTGCAACGAAAACATGCGGTCTCTCCTTCACTGCAGCCAAGGTGAGTAAGACATTTAAACGTGTATAAACGTGCATCCCCAGCCGCACCCTCAGAGCATGCGCAGACCAGCTGGCCGGTATGTTTACGGACATATTCAATCAATCCCTATACCAGTCTGCTGTTCCCACATGCTTCAAGAGGGCCACCATTGTTCCTGTTCCCAAGAAAGCTAAGGTAACTGAGCTAAACGACTACCGCCCCGTAGCACTCACTTCTGTCATCATGAAGTGCTTTGAGAGACTAGTCAAGGACCATATCACCTCCACCCTACCTGACACCCTAGACCCACTCCAATTTGCTTACCGCCCAAATAGGTCCACAGATGATGCAATCTCAACCACACTGCACACTGCCCTAACCCACCTGGACAAGAGGAATACCTATCGACTACAGCTCGGAATTCAACACCATAGTACCCTCCAAGCTCGTCATCAAGCTCGAGACCCTGGGTCTCGACCCCGCCCTGTGCAACTGGGTACTGGACTTCCTGACGGGCCGCCCCCAGGTGGTGAGGGTAGGCAACAACATCTCCTCCCCGCTGATCCTCAACACTGGGGCCCCACAAGGGTGCGTTCTGAGCCCTCTCCTGTACTCCCTGTTCACCCACGACTGCGTGGCCACGCACGCCTCCAACTCAATCATCAATTTTGCGGACGACACAACAGTGGTAGGCATGATTACCAACAACGACGAGACGGCCTACAGGGAGGAGGTGAGGGCCCTCGGAGTGTGGTGTCAGGAAAATAACCTCACACTCAACGTCAACAAAACTAAGGAGATGATTGTGGACTTCAGGAAACAGCAGAGGGAACACCCCCCTATCCACATCGATGGAACAGTAGTGGAGAGGGTAGCAAGTTTTCAGTTCCTCGGCATACACATCACAGACAAACTGAATTAGTCCACTCACACAGACAGCATCGTGAAGAAGGCGCAGCAGCGCCTCTTCAACCTCAGGAGGCTGAAGAAATTCGGCTTGTCACCAAAAGCACTCACAAACTTCTACAGATGCACAATCGAGAGCATCCTGGCGGGCTGTATCACCGCCTGGTACGGCAACTGCTCCGCCCTCAACCGTAAGGCTCTCCAGAGGGTAGTGAGGTCTGCACAATGCATCACCGGGGGCAAACTACCTGCCCTCCAGGACACCTACACCACCCGATGTTACAGGAAGGCCATAAAGATCATCAAGGACATCAACCACCCGAGCCACTGCCTGTTCACCCTGCTATCATCCAGAAGGCGAGGTCAGTGCAGGTGCATCAAAGCTGGGACCGAGAGACTGAAAAACAGCTTCTATCTCAAGGCCATCAGACTGTTAAACAGCCACCACTAACATTGAGTGGCTGCTGCCAACATACTGACACTGACACTGACTCAACTCCAGCCACTTTAATAATGGGAATTGATGGGAAATGATGTAAATATATCACTAGCCACTTTAAACAATGCTACCTTATATAATGTTACTTACCCTACATTATTCATCTCCTATGCATACGTATATACTGTACTCTATATCATCGACTGCATCCTTATGTAATACATGTATCACTAGCCACTTTAACTATGCCACTTTGTTTACAGACTCATCTCATATGTATATACTGTACTCGATACCATCTACTGTATCTTGCCTATGCTGCTTTGTACCATCACTCATTAATATATCCTTATGTACATATTCTTTATCCCCTTACACTGTGTATAAGACAGTAGTTTTGGAATTGTTAGTTAGATTACTTGTTGGTTATTACTGCATTGTCGGAACTAGAAGCACAAGCTTTTCACTACACTCGCATTAACATCTGCTAACCATGTGTATGTGAAAAATAAAATTTGATTTGATTTGTGATGAGACCTGTAATAATAAGCGCACAGTAACACACAGCACGAAAGCCAACAACGGACATGGGACAATAATCGGCAAGGACAATGGGGAACAGAGGGCACATATATACACATACTAATCAAGGGGAATGGGAGCCAGGTGTGCGTAATGAGACAAGACAGTCCGGGGTTGGTGGTAATGAATCCAATTCGGTGATGCCTAGAAGGCCGGTGACGTAGACCTCCGGAGCTGGTGAACGGAATGAGCAGCAGTACCGGGTGATCCCTGACATCATGAGTTAGTCACCTGAAATGCGTTTCAATTAACAGGTGTGCCTTGTTAAAAGTTAATTTAACACAACATTCCGCTGAAAAGGCAGCGTGCGTAACTTTCATACATTAACAAGTGCAATACACCAAATTAAAGATGCACTTCTTGTTAATCTACCCATCGTGTCCGATTTCAAAAAGGCTTTACAGAGAAAGCACAACATATGATTATGATAATGTTAGGTCAGAACCAAGTCACAAAAACACATACAGCCATTTTTTCCAGCCAAAGAGACAAAAAAGCAGAAATAGAGATCAAATGAATCATTAACCTTTGATGATCATCATTGGATGACACTCATAGGACTACATGTTACACAATACATGTATGTTTGTTCAATAAAGTGCATATTTATATCCAAAAATCTCAATTTACATTGGCGCGTTACGTTCAGTAATGTTTTGCTTTCAAAACATCTGGTGATTTTGCAGAGAGCCACATTGATGTACAGAAATAGTCATCATAAACTTTAATATAAGATACAATTCACAGAATTAGAGATATACTTCTCCTTAATACAACTGCTGTGTCAGATTTAAAAAAAACTTTTGTGAAAAAGCAAACCATGCAAAAATCTGAATACGGCTCTCAGACAACAAATCAACCCATACAGATATCCGCCATGTTGGAGTCAACAGAAGTCATAAATAGCATTAGAAATATTCACTTTGATGATCTTCATCAGAATGCACTCCCAGGAATCCCAGTTCCACAATAAATGTTTGATTTGTTCGATAAATATGACCCCATAGACACTGTATATTTGATAGGCCAATAGTTGAAAAACTACAAACCTCAGATTTCCCACTTCCTGGTTGTATTTTTCTCAGGTTTTCGGCTGCCATATGAGTTCTGTTATACTCACAGACATCATTCAAACTGTTTTAGAAACGTCAGAATGTTTTCTATCAAAATCTACTAATAATATGCATATATTAGCAACTGGGACTGAGTAGCAGGCAGTTTAGTCTGGGCACGCTTTTCATCCAAATGAAAATGCTGCCCCCTATCCCAAACAGGTTAAAGTTCATTTGTGGAATTTCTTTCCTCATTTAATGCGTTTGAGCCAATCAGTTGTGTTGTGATAGGGTAGGGGTTGTATACAGAATATAGCCCAATTTAATAAGAGACCAAGTCCATATTATGACAAGAACAGCTCAAATAAGCAAAGAGAAACGACATGCCATCATTACTTTAATTTGTACATTGTAAAATAATAGCGAAGACATCAAAACTATGAAATAACACATTTGGAATCATGTAGTAACCAAACAAGTGTTGAAGAAACCCTTTGCCTTGATGTCAGCTTTGCACACTCTTGGCATTCTCTCAACCAGCTTCACCTTGAATGCTTTTCCGACAGTCTTGAAGGAGTTCCCACATATGCTGAGCACTTGTTGGCTGCTTTTCCTTCACTCCGCAGTCAGACTCATCCCAAACCATCTCAATTGGGTTGAGGTCAGGTGATTGTGGAGGCCAGGTAATATGCAGCAGCACCCCATCACTCTCCTTCTTGGTCAAATAGCCCTGACACAGCCTGAAGGTGTGTTGGGTCATTGTCCTGTTGAAAAACAAATGGTACTAATTGCAAACCAGATTGGATGTCGTATCGCTGCAGAATGCTACGGTAGCCATGCTGGTTAAGTGTGGCTTGAATTCAAAATAAATCACTGACAGAGTCACCAGCAAAGCACCATCACACCTCCTCCTCAATGTTTCACGGTGGGAACCACACAGAGATCATCCGTTCACCTACTCTGCGTTTCACAAAGACATGGCGGTTGGAACCAAAAATCTCACATTTGGACTCATCAGACCAAAGGACAGATTTCCACCGGTCTAATGTCCATTGCTCACGTTTCATGGCCCAAGCAAATCTGTTCTTCATATTGGTGTCCTTGAGTAGTGGTTTCTTTGCAGCAATTTGACCATGAAGGCCTGATTCACACAGTATCTTCTGAACAGATGATGTTGAGATGTGTCTGTTACTTGAACTCTGTGAACATTTATTTGGGCTGCATTTTCTGAGGTGCAATTAACTCTAATGAACTTACCCTCTGCACAAAGTAACTCTGGGTCTTCCATTCTTGTGGCGGTCCTCATGAGAGCCAGTTTCATCATAGAGCTTGATGGTTTTTGCAACTGCACTTGAAGACACTTGAAGAACTTGGGCCGTACCCCTCCCGGTCGACCAGGCACTTGAAGAAACAACTGCACTTGAAGAAAGTTCTTGAAATGTTCCGTATTGACTCGCTGGAAAATCCACTTGCAGACTAGTTTCAGCTTCCTGGCAGAGTCAACCAGGTTTTTGGCTAAAAAGTCCTGGTACTGGGTAAAGTTAATGATGCCATTGACCTTAACAAGAGCCCAGTGGACCAGTGGAAGCAAAATAGGCCCATAACATCAAAGATCCACCACCATATTTTACAGTAGTTATGGGGTTATTTTCTGCTCATGCATTTTAATTTTGCTGCCAAACCCACCACTGGTGTGTGTGGGGAAAAGAGCTCTATTTTCATGTCATCCAACAAATGTAAATGCCTGGAATTTGCTAAATGGCACTGGCACTTGGATTGGAAATAGTGCTTTAGTCAGATGACATGGAAAATAAAGCTTTTTGCCCAAGGACCTTGCTCCTCCTCCACTGATAATGCTAGCCCTTTCATCATCCCTCTGGTTTTTATACTCTACTTCAGTGGTGTTAGTGCTTAAATTGTGCAGTACTGTGCAGCCGTCTTCATCGACCTGGCCAATGCTTTCGACTCTGTCAATCACCATATTCTTATCGGCAGACTCAGTAGCCTCGGTTTTTATAATGACTGCCTTGCCTGGTTCACCAACTACTTTGCAGACAGAGTTCAGTGTGTCAAATCAGAGGGCATGTTGTCCGGTCCTCTGGCAGTCTCTATGGAGGTGCCACAGGGTTAAATTCTTGGGCCGACTCTTTTCTCTGTATATATCAAGGATGTTGCTCTTGCTGCGGGCAATTCCCTGATCGACCTCTACGCAGACGACACCATTCTGTATACTTCTGGCCCTTGGACACTGTGCTATCTAACCCCCAAACGAGCTTCAATGCCATACAACACTCCTTCCATGGCCTCCAACTGCTCTTAAACGCTAGTAAAACCAAATGCATGCTTTTCAACCATTCGCTGCCTGCACCCGCACGCCCGACTAGCATCACCACCCTGGATGGTTCCGACCTAGAATATGTGGACATCTATAAGTACCTAGGTGTCTGGCTAGACTGTAAACTCTCCTTCCAGACTCATATCAAACATCTCCAATCTAAAATCAAATCTAGAGTCGGCTTTCTATTCCGCAACAAAGCCTCCTTCACTCACGCCGCCAAACGTACCCTAGTAAAACTGACTATCCTACCGATCCTCGACTTCGGCGATGTCATCTACAAAATAGCTTCCAATACTCTACTCAGCAAACTGGATGCAGTTTATCACAGTGCCATCCGTTTTGTTACTAAAGCACCTTATACCACCCACCACTGCGACCTGTATGCTCTAGTCGACTGGTCCTCGCTACATATTCGTCACCAAACCCACTGGCTCCAGGTCATCTACAAGTCCATACTAGGTAAAGCTCCACCTTATCTCAGTTCACTGGTCATGATGGCAACACTCACCCGTGGCACGCGCTCCAGCAGGTGTATCTCACTGATCATCCCTAAAGCCAACACCTCATTTGGCCACCTTTCCTTCCAGTTCTCTGCTGCCTGTGACTGGAACGAATTTCAAAAATCGCTGAAGTTGGAGACTTTTATCTCCCTCACCAACTTTAAATATCTGCTATCTGAGCAGCTAACCGATCGCTGCAGCTGTACATAGTTCATCGGTAAATAGCCCACCCATTTTACCTACCACATCCCCATACTGTTTTTATTTATTTACTTTTCTGCTCTTTTGCACACCAGTATCTCTACCTGCACATGACCATCTGATCATTTATCACTCCAGTGTTAATCTGCTAAATTGTCATTATTCGCCTACCTCCTCATGCCTTTTGCACACAATGTATATAGACTCTTTTTTTCTTTTTCTACTGTGTTATTGACTTGTTTATTGTTTACTCCATGTGTAACTCTGTGTTGTTGTCTGTTCACACTGCTATGCTTTATCTTGGCCAGGTCGCAGTTGTAAATGAGAACTTGTTCTCAACTAGCCTACCTGGTTAAATAAAGGTTGTGGACAACCCTTCTCCTGGAGTACTACTGGTTGTGCAGGCTTTTGTTGCAGCCCAAGACCACATACAACAGAACCACTGCCCTCTTGAATCAGAGGGTCCAGAGAATATGGGGGAGCTGAATATGACAGAGGCAAAGGGTATGGTCGAAGGACAAACAAGCCCCTTGGGGCATAGATATGAGGAGACTAAGATTAAGCTCAGATACAGCCTTAAAAAGATGACTTTGTGTTATGCAAGGCAGACTAGAGAAGGGACACCTCCTAACTCTGCTAAACTGCCTCCTTACATCACACACTGACTCTTGAACAGTTTAGGAGTAGAATAGATTTTTTTTAAATTACACTTGGAGTGAAGAAGAGAAAATGTAGTGTGTGGTTGTGGGTTGATTCCTTATCTATTCCAAAAGCCAAATGATCAGGATGGAAATGTATGTAGAAGCAAAGTTATGTTGTCTGATACCGTAGATGTTTTAGTTGTAAATATGTCGAGATTACATTTACCCACATAGATTAAAACCATTTTTGAACTGCAGGCTAGGTCATTGAGTCCTCTCTTCAGGTGGGTAGTTAGGACTAAAAACATGGACCCCAACCCTTAATCCTCTTGCAGACACAAATGTAGAAGACTGTTTAAATGCTATAAAGGACTGACCAGACTCTGTCATCAAGCCCCAGTGCCAATTGGACATTGTGCATTGAAAATAGAAAACTGCTGTAATTGTGTAGTTCTTCACAATCATTCTAATTATATGAGGTAATCTAAAATAAAGAATATTGGGCGAAAAAAAAACATGACAAAAAAACAAAAAGATATGTTGCTTCACATCTAAAGATATTCTTAAATATAAATTCCGGACTGACCAGCTTATGTTTTTAATCAATTTGGTTAACACAAGAAGCTCTCAAACTTGCAGTGAAAAGCAGAAAGGCTAACATTCTAGCACACAGTTTTACTGTTTTATTCCTGGCATGACCTGCTTCTATACTAGCCAGCACACATAAACTAGGCCTCCTTTCACACTTCCACTGGCCCCTTGCTCCTCTCCTAGGCCTACAATGTGTTCAGTAGCTGAGGCGTTAACACACCATAACACTTTGGTGGAAAGTGGAGAAGCACTGCTTCCCCCAAACCCAAGAGACTCCCACTCTTCCATGGGATAATTGGTCAAGTTTTGTCTTCCCTCCCCTTAATTGAGGCACAGTATTTGCACAAATGTATGTTCTTTTGCCACAGAAAAATAACATCTTTCAAGAGCATGGCTTAATTTAAGTTCCCCCCCCCCTTTTCTCTCAAAGAAAAGGAAAAGTGAAATAAATGTTAAGGGGATGGCAATGAGATCTCCTTTGAAAGATATGCAATTATTTCCCAATTAAGGAAAGTTGTGGTGGACTTGATGTTATTGGATTTTATTTGGACAAATGTGCTCAGTAGATGGCGCCAGTGACTTTTCAAGCAGCATGGGGAATTTAAATGTACGTGCTACTTTCCCAAATACCTGTCTATGTCTGTCCCTTGGAGGGAATTCTGATTTGATAATACAGTTCTCATAGAACACATTGGAAATAAAACGTAGAATAAACATACACCATACATCAGGTATTCTTAGATGTCTATTTTACAATTTGTGTTTCTGTGCTCTAAAATTGTATTTTCACAGTAGTTTTATACAGCTATCGACATCACACATTTAAAAGCACATTTAAGAGTGGTAATGCAAAAATGACATGTTATATAATTAGAAAATATAGAAATTTAAGAATAAGCTAAAAGGGAATAACATATTTCAGTGGAAATTGTAAACAGTCAGCAAAGATTAATTAAGATGTGTAATTACTTAAATAAATATAATTTTAAGACATTTGGTGTCATTCCCATTCTTCTAATTCATTTAATTTGATTGATTAGAATATAATTTTCTGCATAGAAAACTTTTTTGGGGGTTTATGCATTTAAATAAATTAAAACTGAGATCCACCCTGATTAACACCATTGCACCAGAGTCCATCTCCTAATGTAGTTTGATGAACCAGAGAGATCCAGGAGAGCGGGAGCAACGGTGTCTCGAGTCCCTCCCGACACTACTCTTACTGGGCCGCGGTGGAGCTGCTGCGGGGTCCCTGGTGGGGTGGTGGAGGTGGTCACGCACTGTCTGGGTCTCCCCTAGAGACCTACGCTGGTGTAGCCTAGTGCCCACTACCTGTCATAGACGAGGACAGCCATGCCGAGAGGGCAATTACGATAAGGACAAAGACCAAACCGTAAGAAGTCCCCAATGCTATTCTAATAAACAGGAGTAGGTGGATAAAATTAGCAGGGATGATAATGATGTGTATGTACATGTTTTACCTTTATTTAACTAGGCAAGTCAGTTAAGAACAAATTCTTATTTTACAATGACGGCTTACCCCGGCCAAACCCTGACGATGCTGAGCCAATTGTGCTCCGCCCTATGGGACTCCCGATCATGTCCAGTTGTGATACAGCCCGGGATCGAACAAGGGTCTGTAGTGACGCCGCTAGCACTGCGATGCAGTGCCTTAGACTGCTGCGCCACTCGGGAGCTTGTATAGTTTACTAGACCCTACCTAACCGACTTGAGAGGTCTGGACTGTAGTTAAAGTGCAGATGACTGTCTATGCTCCCCCTTCATATTAATTAACCATTCAATCAATTAAATAAATTAAACACATGACCATGGGCTTATAGGGAAATCCATTGGACAGTATGCATTTCACAGGATGACTCAAACATAGGGATATACTGTTTCTCACAATCTGATATGCGATCTATGTAATAGATTTGTCAGAACCCTTCTTGAGGTGTTGATGTTTGTTTTTTGTGCATATTTTTGTGACCCATGACCTAAAAAAAGGTTGGATACATAGATTGATAATGTGAGTATCAGGATATTTACATTCTCTATTCATAATACTGAACATTATATACGAGCATAGCATCTGAACAGAAATGTTCCTGTATATGTGTTTAAAAAAATGTTTTATTAAATGTGCTTGTAAATGTATGGTCTGATATATTGGTAAAGAGTGGGAGCAATGATTTTCAACACTACTCTTCACATGCATCACTTGAAAGCAGCACAAACTCTTAAACTACCAATACATTATGTGTGACGTGGATAAAGGTTTCTATAAATGGTAAATGTGAAGGTGAAATACTTTCAGTCTGTCTGTCTGTCTCGATCAGTGAGACAGATTCCTGGCTCGATTTTCACAGTGTTCCATTTATCTCCCAACGGAACTTTGACCTCTCTTTCTCTCTCCCTCTCTGTGCCTGAGATGTAGCCTTGACGACACTGGCCAGATCAAAACACACACACACACACACACACACAGGACTGTTTCTATTTTTTTAAACAATATTAGTGAAATTCAAAACTGAAGTTGAATAAAATAGGGTATTTATAGCACCTTTGATGAAATGAATTGTTCGTTTTCATTATTGTTATTATCTTGAGTTAAAAAATAAATAATACTGGTAGTAGCAGCAGCATTTCAAAGCTTTACACATTTGAAAATCAGACATGCTTTAGCCTAATTTCTTTAATCACAGAAATTAAAACCTCAGAAGGAGTCACACTCATAAATTATTCCCGGCAATCACATAAACCTACCTCAGCAAGGGCTTGTCCCAGTATGACAGAAAGCTTTCCCCCCTCTTACTCTCTTTCACTCCTTCTCTCTCAAATCAATGTGGGATTAGGGGTGATTACATGCACACCCTTTGGGACGCTTTATTCCAATGAATTAACCGAGTGAATGAGCAGCAGCACCGCAACAGAACAGTATTTTGTACCAGACCATATAAATTATGCATATTCCATAGATATTAACCTCGCTTGATCTTCTTTTTATCATTACAAATTTTTTTGGATGTGGAGGGAGGGAGAGATCATTAATTGCCCTCATTGTGTAGTTGTCTTCCCTATGCTGCTGTGGTACAGTATGTGGCTAATGATAGTTATTAATTGGAATTTTCTTTATTTGATGGTAGAAAGATATTTCATAAAATATAAGCACTCAAATGAACTACATACACACCATAACAATTTGTGTTACAATTTGTACTCCATATGGTCACTTTTGATAAATGTGATCCTATGTAGGGATTGTCTGATGTAGAAATGACTTGCATTTCCGTGCCAGTGGAAGATTACTGGATGACTGTTTCCTTTTCTTTCTTTCTTTAAAAAAAAATTGTTTACACAACAAAGGCAATCGGTGAAATGGCCTCTAAGGCCATGCCTAGAAAGGACATATTTCCCTGACGTTGTTGACGACAAACACTGGTAGATGTCAGCCTCTCTTTATTAGGATATTTTGATATTTTCAAGCTGTATTTTTGCCATTGGAGAGCAAATACATCGTGTCAACTGGAATGAAGCGATGTGGCAAAGGGGGAAACTTTCACTGTTAGGATGAGGAGGAGGAGGGACATGGGACGTGAGTGTGGAAAAGTGGGGGACAGTTTTTGCATCACGGAATAGAAACTCCTCAACCCCTGTGATTGAATTTGTCATGAAGGTGTGTCATGATGAATAAAGTGTTAGGCTAGCGTGCTAAGTCCTCTTTATTTCTAGGTGGACCACTCAGGCCAAGTCGACAATAGAGCAGGAGTGAAAGGTATTGCAGAGAGAGTGGGGTAAAGTAGACTCGGGCATTGAAGAGAAAACACACTTCCTTTCCCCTTACACACACACACACACACACATTCTTCACTCTTTTTTTTCTGTCTGAACACCCTGGAAAAAATGATGATGATGCTTTGAGGATGTAATTAGGCATTTTGTTCAAAGAGTATGCCCGCGCATCCTTGAATTATTACTGTCCCTAAAATCGCACAAATATGGAAATATGATTGCCAGGAGCGCATAAATCAATGATCAGCATGCCCTGAAAATCCAATAAATATGGGGGCTTGAAATACTTAAAAATGCAAATTGCATGCAGGGATTTGCATATGGCAGTATTTAAAAGCAATGTCCTTGCCTAAAGAGCCTTCGTGGGTAGACAAAGAGAAGATTGTGAGTAGACAGACACCCACTTGCGTTGTTATCAACCCAACACCGGTCCAGTCACAATTTTTTAAAACAATATCTTACTCAAGTGGTTGATGAAGATGACATACTTAGAAATACAGAAAGTGCCTCCAAGTGATGCAAATAAGTCTACGTTAATTATTCGGCTTCTTCCATCTGAATCGGGGGAAATGGACGGATTCAGCGAAGGAATTTATCATATTTGCCCGCTGTACTGTCTTGTTGCAATGTGATAAATTAGAGTGACTTGAATAATGCACTGTGACCTTATGGTGATTACAGCTTACAAAGCAAACCATAATTGAGGTTATTGATTCATATTAAATAGCATATGCTTCTCCTTTGTAAATGTATTATTAATGCATGCATATTATACTGTATTGTATGTATACAGAACCTAACACACAGGATAGGATAGGGTGCAATATTTTCATTTTGTCTGCAATTAAATACCCTATTCTTGTACCCATTGCCTTTACTTCATCCAATTTATTGGGGAAGTTCTGCTTTGCAATGAATAAAACTTAACACATTCTTAAGTGTAGGCCTAAAAGCCAAATCATTGAGCCACATTCAACTTTTTTTTTTACAAATCACTTCACATTTAAAAACATTGCAATTCTGAAATCTCCTCCTTTGAGGCAAATACTACTACCCAAATGCAGGCAAGTACAATACTAACTGTACACAAGTCGTTTGGGACTAATCGATGGACATGGCCGCTCTGCCATGTTCTATCGCTGCGGCTACGTTGTTAGGTTAAACACCAGCCAGATCCTCATCATTAAAAATCTATTGCTGTTGTTCAAGTGAGACAGGTGACGGGGGGGGTGCATCGGTGGTCGCATAGGAAGTCACTTTTCTTGGCGTGTCCTGGGCTTTTTTTGTGCTGTGGCGCCTGCGACTATTGACCTGGATAGAGAAGAGCTCTGACCTGGATAGAGAGGAGCTCCGGGGATAGAGCGGAGGGAATCTGTCACCTAGCTCTTTGCCTGCCTCGCAGGCCCTCAGAGAGAAGTTCCATTCAAATTCCATTTTTATGGTGTCATTTGAATAGAGTGCTGAAATGCAGCGGACATGAGCTGTGTAGATAAGAGGTCAATGAAACCTTGCTATAGATGAGTCATGCAGAATAGTTTTTGTCATAGCTTGCATTGGGACAAACGCAAACAAACTTTCCGAACCACAGTTGACTTGACCTTTTTTGACGAAGACGACACGTTTATGCTCTTGCACTTGATTTTACACCCAACCCTTTCAGACTTTTCTGGTTGTTTCTGTCAAGTCCACCAAAGGATGTCCTTTGGGTGGTGGACCATTCTTGATACACACAGGAGACTGTTGAGCATGAAAAACACAGCAGCGTTGCAGTTTTTGACACACTGAAACCAGTACGCCTGGCACCTATTACCATACCCAGTTCAAAGGCACTTACATCTTTTGTCTTGCCCATTCACCCTCTGAATGGCTCACATACACAATTCCTGCCTCAAAAGGCTTAAATACCCTTCTTAATCCCGTCTCCTCTTAATCTACACTGATTGAAGTGGATTTAACAAGTGACATCAATAAGGGATCACAGCTTTCACCTGGATTCACCTGGTCAGTCTATGTCATGGAAAGAGTGCTTGTACACTCAGTGTATATTGGGCTTTAGAGGTAGCTCCACACAGGAAACGGTAAAAAGTATTGTCTTCTGAAAGCTAATTCCATTAGATGTGACTGCCCCATTTCCTCTCTTTGGATTTTTAATCGACCAGGATTTCATAATATTGCACTGCTTTTATTGTGTGTGTGTGTGCGTGTGTGTGTGTGTGTGTGTGAAGAACCAGAAGTGCTCACAAGAATAGTAAACCACCTAAAGTCTGTTCCTCACTTGTGAAAAGGCTAAGGGATTTTGAATGGGAATCAATTGATGGTCCCCAAAAAGTCCTCACAAGTATAGTAAGACATAGCTGCGTGTGCGTGCGTGCGGAAGTATCTGCTGAGTTTCTCCACTCCTCTCCTCCTGCTCATCTTGGATAAGATGCTATGGCGCTAGCAACAACATAATTGGATGATTACACAGTCTGTATGATGTTATACCACATTACACATAAGTAAGGAAATAGGAAGAGGCCTGTCAGTACATTGTAGACTATGAGATTCTCCGTAACCCTCCCTATTTTTCTGCCCCTCTGCCCCAACCACCTCTCTCTATCATTACACCTCCCTTGCCTCCCTTTGTCCTTTTGCTCACTTCAGAGACATCAAGGACAAAAAAAAGTGACTTCACTGTTTTGCTAGCATGTGTCTTCTGTTTCCCAGGAGACAGGAGATTATTACTGTAGCTGGGGGCCCAAGGTGCTGCTGGTGATGTAAGATAATCGCAAAACAAACAGATAAGTTTGGATAAGACCCGTCGACGCCGGGGCGCGTTCCAATTCCCAAGCAGCACGACTGTTAAACAGTGAGTAGAAAAAATTGAAAACATTGGGTAATGTATTTTGAGACAAACGAAAGAGACTGAAGAACCCCCTAAAAAATGTCCGTTACTAAAATCTAAACCATAATCTTTTTTATGAAATGTTAATACAGGGCGCTGCGGACAATTTAAGTTTGGGCGTCTCACAAATGGACAGCGGCCTCTAGGATTGAATGGGAGTGATAAGCCGTGCTGACATGACAACACTAAATAAATGGTTACATTTGACATTTTCCCATGGCCTGACATTGTCAAACAAAATAAATGGTGGAATAAATATATACAGTCAGGTCCATCATTATTGGCACACTTGATAAAGATGAGCAAAAAAGACTATCAAATAAATAATACAAATACTGAGCTGTAATGTATGCATAATCTTTTTTTGTGTAAATTGTATTATTTTATACTTAAAACAAATCCCAAAAATGTAAATGGAACACTTTGCCCACACACACCAGTGGTGGGTTTGTGTCTAAATGAGGATGCATAATCAGAAAAGAACCCCATACCTACTGTAAAATATGGTAGTTGATCTTTGATTTTGTTTCCACTGGTTCTGGGGCCCTTGTTGAGGTTAACAGCATCATGAACTTTACCCAGTACCAGGACATTTTGGCCAAAAACCTGGTTGCCTTTGCCAGGAGGCTGAAACTAGGCCACAAATGGATCTTCCAGCAAGAACAATTACCCAAAACACACATCAAAATCCACAAAGAAATGGTTAATTGTCCAGAAAAATCAACATTTTGCAATGGTCATCTCAGTCTCTAGACTTGAAAACCTGTGATTTGAATTGAAGAGAGCAGTCCACACACGCAGATGAAGGATCTGGAAATATTCTGACTGGAGGAATGGTCTAAGATCCATTTCAATGTGTTCTCCAATCTCTTAAAACATTTTAGAGAAAGGTTCAGTGCCATTATCCTCGCAAAGTGAGGTAGTGGTTAGAGCTTTGGGCCAGTAACCGAAAGGTTGCTAGATCAAATCCATGAGCTGACAAGGTCAAACTCTGTTGTTCTGCCCCTGAACAAGGCAGTTAACCCACTGTTCCTAGGCCGTCATTGTAAATAAGAATTTGTTCTTAACTGATTTGCCTAGTTAAATAAAGGTTTAAAATAAAATTGAAAGGTATTGAAAACAGAGTTGGAAATCATTTTGACCACTATCTTTGAGACGAAACATTTATTGGTATAAAATTACATAATTGTCCAATTTTATGAGCAGACAATATAGCTCAGTATTTGAAGTATTTATTTTACAGTCATCTTAATCAAGGGTGTTAATTTCGGACCCCAAATGTGTGTGAGATATATCTATCTATCTATCTAGATATCTGTATATATATATATATATATATATCTATATCTCTATCTCAGGTGTCCACATACTTTTGGTCATGTACTGTGTACACACACATAAATATATATATACAGTGCCTTGCGAAAGTATTCGGCCCCCTTGAACTTTGCGACCTTTTGCCACATTTCAGGCTTCAAACATAAAGATGTAAAACTGTATTTTTTTTGTGAAGAATCAACAACAAGTGGGACACAATCATGAAGTGGAACGACATTTATTGGATATTTCAAACTTTTTTAACAAATAAAAAACTGAAAAATTGGGCGTGCAAAATTATTCAGCCCCCTTAAGTTAATACTTTGTAGCGCCACCTTTTGATGCGATTACAGCTGTAAGTCTCTTGGGGTATGTCTCTATCAGTTTTGCACATCGAGAGACTGACATTTTTTCCCATTCCTCCTTGCAAAACAGCTCGAGCTCAGTGAGGTTGGATGGAGAGCATTTGTGAACAGCAGTTTTCAGTTCTTTCCACAGATTCTCGATTGGATTCAGGTCTGGACTTTGACTTGGCCATTCTAACACCTGGATATGTTTATTTTTGAACCATTCCATTGTAGATTTTGCTTTATGTTTTGGATCATTGTCTTGTTGGAAGACAAATCTCCGTCCCAGTCTCAGGTCTTTTGCAGACTCCATCAGGTTCTTCCAGAATGGTCCTGTATTTGGCTCCATCCATCTTCCCATTAATTTTAACCATCTTCCCTGTCCCTGCTGAAGAAAAGCAGGCCCAAACCATGATGCTGCCACCACCATGTTTGACAGTGGGGATGCTGTGTTGCTTTCACGCCAAACATAACGTTTTGCATTGTTGCCAAAAAGTTCAATTTTGATTTCATCTGACCAGAGCACCTTCTTCCACATGTTTGGTGCGTCTCCCAGGTGGCTTGTGGCAAACTTTAAACAACACTTTTTATGGATATCTTTAAGAAATGGCTTTCTTCTTGCCACTCTTCCATAAAGGCCAGATTTGTGCAATATACGACTGATTGTTGTCCTATGGACAGAGTCTCCCACCTCAGCTGTAGATCTCTGCAGTTCATCCAGAGTGATCATGGGCCTCTTGGCTGCATCTCTGATCAGTCTTCTCCTTGTATGAGCTGAGATTTTAGAGGGACGGCCAGGTCTTGGTAGATTTGCAATGGTCTGATACTCCTTCCATTTCAATATTATGGCTTGCACAGTGCTCCTTGGGATGTTTAAAGCTTGGGAAATCTTTTTGTATCCAAATCCGGCTTTAAACTTCTTCACAACAGTATCTCGGACCTGCCTGGTGTGTTCCTTGTTCTTCATGATGCTCTCTGCGCTTTTAACGGACCTCTGAGACTATCACAGTGCAGGTGCATTTATACGGAGACTTGATTACACACAGGTGGATTGTATTTATCATCATTAGTCATTTAGGTCAACATTGGATCATTCAGAGATCCTCACTGAACTTCTGGAGAGAGTTTGCTGCACTGAAAGTAAAGGGGCTGAATAATTTTGCACGCTCAATTTTTCAGTTTTTGTCATTCCACTTCATGATTGTGTCCCACTTGTTGTTGATTCTTCACAAAAAAATACAGTTTTATATCTTTATGTTTGAAGCCTGAAATGTGGCAAAAGGTCGCAAAGTTCAAGGGGGCCGAATACTTTCGCAAGGCACTGTATATATATATATATATATATATATATATATACATAAATATATATATATACATAAATATATATATATATCTCTATATATCTATATATATATATATCTCTATATATCTATATATATATATCTCTCTATATATATATTTATATATATATATATATATATATATATTTATATATATATCTATATATATATATTTATATATATATCTATATCTATATATATATTTATATATATATATATATTTATATATATATCTATATCTATATATATATTTATATATATATATATATATGTGTGTGTGTGTGTGTGTGTACACAGTACATGACCAAAAGTATGTGGACACCTGCTCTATATCTATCTATCTATATATATATATATATATATATATATATATATATATATATATATTTGGTCATGTACTGTGTCCACACACATAAATATATATATATATCTATATATATATATATATATATCGATATCTATATCTATATATATTTATATATATTTATATATATATATATCTATATATGTATATTTATGTGTGTGTGTGTGTGTACACAGTACATGACCAAAAGTATGTGGACACCTGCTCGTCTAACATCTCATTCCAAAATCATGGGCATTAATATGGAGTCGGTCTCCCCTTTGCCGCTATATCAGCCTCCAGCCTTCTGGGAAGGCTTTCCACTAGATGTTGGAGGAACATTGCTGTGGGGACTGATTTTGGCCAATTAGGCCTGGCTCGCAGTCGACCAATTCATCCCAAAGGTGTTTGATGGGTTTGAGGTCAGGGCTTTGTAGAGGTCAGGGCTTTGTACAGGCCAGTTAAGTTCTTCCACACTGATCTCGACAAACCATTTCTGTATGGACCTTGCTTTGTCCATGGGGGCATTGTCATGCTGAAACATGAAAGGGCCTTCCCCAAACTGTTACCACAAAGTTGGAAGCACAGAATCGTCTAGAATGTCATTGCATGCTGTAGCGTTACAATTTCCCTTCACTGGAACTAAGGGGCCTAGCCCGAACCATGAGAAACAGCCCCACACCATTATTCCTCCTCCACCAAACTTTACAGTTGGCACCATGCATTTGGGCAGGTAGCGTTCTCCTGGCACCCACTAAATCCAGATTTGTCCGTTGGACTACCAGGTGGTGAAGCATGATTCCTTACTCCAGAGAACGGGTTTCCACTGCTCCATAGTCCAATGGCGATGAGCTTTACACCACTGCAGCCGACATTTGGCATAGCACGTGGTGATCTATGCTTGTGTGCGGCTACTCGGACATGGAATCCCATTTCATGGAGCTCTCGACAAACAGTTATTGTGCTGCCGTTACTTTCAGATGCCGTTTGGAACTCAGTAATGAGTGTTGCAACTGAGGACAGACGATTTTTAAAATCTATGTGCTTCAGCACTCGGCGGTCCCGTTCTGTGAGCTTCTGTGGCTTGCCACTTCGCGGCTGAGTCGATGTTGCTCCTAGACATTTCCACTTCACAATAGCAGCACCTACAGTTGACCAAGGCAGCTTTAGCAGGGCAGAAATTTGATGAACTGACTTGTCGGTTGGCATCCTATGACAGTGAGTGCAAAGCTGTCATCAAGGCAAAGGGTGGCTACTTTGAAGAATCTCAATTGTACCATGTACTTTTTTGGTTACTACATGATATGTGTAAGCTGTAAGATGGCGCCAGAGAAGAAGGCAGACGTTTTACGTGCCCCCAGCCGATTGTGTTTTTTTATTTGCGTTGTAAAAAAAAAAAATATATAATAACTTCTAACCCTCAGGACTGTGATTACTCACCACGGACTAGCAGAATCCTTTTTGACTTTGATGAGCCTGATGCATAGGATGTACTGCTTCCTCTGGAACAGGCCCCGATCCCCGGGATCTGCGTGAAGAGGCGGAAATAGCAGGGCAGAAGGTCGGGCTGCCTTCTGAGAATTCTGAGACGATCGAATAAACCCCCACTTCCCTCCATTCTGCTAGCAAACGTGCAATCTTTGGAGAATAAAATCAACGAGTTAAGTGGAAGATTAAACGACCAATCAGACATTAAAAACTGTAACATCTTATCATTTACGGAGTTGTGGCTGAACGATGACAATATCAACATACAGCTGGCTGGTTATACGTTGTACCGGCAGGATAGAACAGTGATGTCTAGTAAGACAAGGGGCGGCGGGCTATGTATTTTTTTAAACAACAGCTGGTGCGCGATGTCTAAGGAAGTCTCGAGCTATTGCTCGCCCGAGGTCGAGTATTTCATGATGAGCTGTAGATCACACTACCTACTGAGAGAGTTTTCATCTGTATTCTTTGTAGCTGTTTACATACCACCACAGTCAGAGGCTGGCACTAAGATAGCATTGAATGAGCTGTATTCCGCCATAGGCAAACATGAAAACACTCACCCAGAGGCGGCGCTCCTAGTAGCCGGGGACTTTAATGCAGGGAAACTTAAATCCATTTTACCAAATTTCTATCAGCATGATAAATGTGCAACCAGAGGAAAAACTACTCTGGACCACCAATACTCCACACACAGAGAAGCATACAAAGCTCTCCCTCCATTTGGCAAATCTGGCTATCATTCTATCCTCCTGCACCAGTGACTAGGATCAATAAAAAAGTGGTCAGAGGAAGCAGATGCTAAGATACAGAATTGTTTTGGTAGCACAGTCTGGAATATGTTCTGGGATTCCTTCGACGGCATTGAGGAGTACACCATATCAGTCATTGGCTTCATCAAAAAGTGCATCGATGACGTCGTCCCCACAGTGACCGTACGTACATACCCCAACCGTAGTGCCTTCAAACCTTATCAATAAGCTAAGGACCCTGGGACTAAACACCTCCCTCTGCAACTGGATCCTGGGCTTGCTGATGAGCCGCCCCCAGGTGGTAAGGGTAGGTAACAACACATCCGCCACGCTGATCCTCAACACAGGGGCCCCTCAGTGGTGTGCGCTCAGTCCCCTCCTGTACTACCTGTTCACTCATGACTGCACGGCCAAGCACGACTCCAACACCATCATTAAATTTGCCGATGACACAACAGTGGTAGGCCTGATCGCAGACAACAACGAGACAGCCTATAGAGAGGAGGTCAGCGACCTGGCCGTGTGGTGCCAGTACAACAACCTCTCTCTCAACGTGATCGAGACAAAGTAGATGATTGTGGACTACAGGATAAAGAGGGCCGGGCACGCCCCCGTTCTCATCGATGGGGCTGCAGTGGAGCAGGTTGAGAGCTTCAAGTTCCTTGGTGTCCACATCACCAACAAACTAACATGGTCCAAGCACACCAAGACAGCCGTGAAGAGGGAACGACATAACCTATTCCCCCTCAGGAGACTGAAAAGATTTGGCATGGGTCCTCAGATCCTCAAAAGGTTCTACAGCTGCACCATTGAAAGCATCCTGACTGGTTGCATCACTGCCCGGTATGGCAACTGCTCGGCCTCCGACAGCAAGGCGCTACAGAGGGTAGTGCGAACGGCCCAGGACATCACTGGGGCCAAGCTTCCTGCCATCTAGGACCTCCCTACCAAGCGGTGTCAGAGGAAGGCCCTAAAAATTGTTAAAGACTCTAGCCACCCTAGTCATAGACTGTTCTCTCTGCTACCGCACAGAAAATTGTACCGGAGCGCCAAGTCTAGGTCCAAGAGGTTTCTAAACAGCTTCTACCCCAAGCCATAAGTCTCCTGAACATCTAGTCAAATGGCTATCCAGACTATTTGCAGTAAATTGTTAGGTTACAGCCTTATTCTAAAATTGATTAAATTGTTTTCTCCCCTCATCAATCTACACACAATATCCCAAAATGACAAAGAAAACATATATTTTTAAACGTTTGCTAATTTATTACAAATAAAAAAACATAATTATTATGTTTACATAAGCATTTAGACCCTTTACTCAGTACTTTGTTGAAGCATATTTGGCAGCGATTACAGCCTTGAGTCTTCTTGGGTATTTTTTTATTTTCTTGTCTGATTTCTTTTGATTTTCTCATGATGTTTAGCAAAGAGGCACTGAGTTTGAAGGTAGGCCTTGAAATACATCCACAAGAACACCTCCAATTGACTCAAATGATGTCAATTAGCCTATCAGAAGCTTCTAAAGCCATGACATAATTTTCTGGAATTTTCTGAGCTGTTTAAAGGCACAGTCAACGTAGTTTATGTAAACTTATGACCCACTGGAATTGTGATACAGTGAATTATAAGTTAAATAATCTGCCTGTAAACAATTGTTGGAAAAATGACTTGTGCCATGCACAAAGTAGAAAGTAGAAAGTAGAAATTTGTGGAGTGGTTGAAAAACGAGTTTTAATGACTCCAAACTTAATGTATGTAAACTTCCGACTTCAACTGTATCTTTCAGAGCAAGTACGGTTCTTACATCATCTCCCATCTTGCCTGTTAGGCCCTGCACCCCAGATGGTCCTGGCCTACCCTGTGGATTAGCAACATAGGAAAAGCACAAATACTCACATGTAGCGATTTGTATGCTTGCATAATCATCCTAACCACCCAATGTACTGTACTTAAGCAGGTCTCTCCAGAGATGTTCGATTAGGTTTAAATCCTGGCTCTGTCTGGGACACTCAAGGACATTCAGAAACTTGTCCCGAAGCCACTCCTGCATTGTTATGGCTGTGTGCTTAGGGTCATCCCTGACCAAGGTCCTTCTCCCCTGATTGTTCAGTTTGTCCAGGCTGCCAGCTCTTGGAAGAGTCTTTCTTAGTGGTTCCAAACTTCTTCCATTTAAGAATGATGGAGGCCACTGTGTTCTTGGGGACCTTCATTGCTGCAGAAATGTGTTGGTACCCTTCCCGAGATCTGTGCCTCGACATAATCCTGTCTCGGACCTCTAAGGACAATTCCTTTGACCTCATGGCTTGATTTTTGCTCTGACATGTACTGTCAACTGTGGGACCTTATAGACAGGTGTGTACCTTTCCAAATCATGTCCAATCAATTTACTTTACCACAGGTGGACTCTCAAGGATGATCAATGGATACCGGATGCACCTGAGCTAAATTTCGAGTCTCATCTCAAAGGGTCTGAATACTTATGTAAAAAAAAGGTATATCAGACAATTGTGATGTATGGTTTGCTTAATATAAGGAATTTGAAATTATTTATACTTTTACTTTTGATACAAAAGTATATTTAAAACCAAGTACTTTTGGACTTTTACTCAAGTATTGTTTAACTGGGTGACTTTCACTTTAGTAATTTTCTATGAAGGTATCTTTACTTTTACTCAAGTATGACAATTGGGTACTTTTTCCACCACTGCCAAGAACCCAATGACCACTCTGACAGAACTACAGAGGTTAGAAATGTACAGTGTATATATATATATATATATATACATATACATTTGCAAACATTTCTAAAACCTGTTTTCGGTTTATCATTCTGGGGTATTGTGTGTAGATTGATGATGGGGAAAAAAACGATTGAATCCATTTTAGAATGAGGCTGTAATGTAACAAAGTGGAAAAAGGAAAGGTGCATTACTTTCCTAATGCACTATACATACATATATATGCCCTGTTGTCCTTCTGGCAGGTTCTCTCATCTCAGCCAAGGAACTCTGTAGTTCTGTCAGAGTGATCATTGGGTTCTTGGCAGTGGTGGAAAAAGTACCCAATTGTCATACTTGAGTAAAAGTAAAGATACCTTCATAGAAAATTACTAAAGTGAAAGTCACCCAGTTAAACAATACTTGAGTAAAAGTCAAAAAGTACTTGGTTTTAAATATACTTAAGTATCAAAAGTAAAAGTATAAATCATTTCAAATTCCTTATATTAAGCAAACCAGACATCACAATTGTCTGATATTGTTGTCGGATAGCATGGGTTACTCTCCAACACTCAGGCATACAATTCAAACAAAGCACCCCCTAAAAAATAAATATATATTTGTTTTAAATAAAAATTACAAAAGAAAAAATGATAAAAAGCATTTGTGAGTCCGCCAGATCAGAGTCAGTGGGGATGACCAGGGATTTTCTCTTGATAAGCGTGTGACGTGGATACTTTTCCTGTCCTGCTAAGCATTCTAAATGTAACGAGTACTTTTGGGTGTCAGGGGAAATGTATGGAGTAAAAAGTACATTATTTTCTTTAGGAATGTAGTGAAGCAAATGTAAAAGTTGTAAAAAATATGAATATTAAAGTACAGATACCCCAAAAAACATCTTAAGTAGTACTTTAAATTATTTTTACTTAAGTACTTTACATCACTGGTTCTTGGTCAACTCCCTGACCAAGGCCCTTCTTGCCCGGTTCCTCAGTTAGGTCGGACAGCCAACTCTAGACAGTCTGAGTAGTTGCATATTTTTTTCAATTTCCCAAAGATGGAGACCGCTGTTCTCTTGCAAACTTCCAACACTCTAGAAATTGTTTTATACCCTTCCCCTATATGCCTCATCGCAATTCTATCTCGGACAGTTCCTTGGACTCCATGGTTTAGGTTCTGCTCTGACATGCACTGTCAACTGTGGCACTTTATATAGACAGGTGTGTTTCTTTCTAAATCACTACCAAATAATTGCATTTGCCACAGGTGGATTATTATTATAATTATTTTTAACCTTTATTTAACTTGGCAAGTCAAGACATCTCAAGCATGATGAAAGAAAATTGGATGCACCTGAGCTCAATTTGGAGTGTCATAGCAAAGGGGTGTAAATACTTATGTAAATTAGATATTTCTGTATTTTAAATCCAATACATTTGCAAATAATTCTAAAAGCATGTTTTCATTTTGTCATTATGGGGTAATGTTCGTAGATGAGTGAGAAAAAAATATATTTTGAAATCAGTCTAGTAACAGAACAAAGTGTGAAAAAAGTCAGGGGTATGAATGCTTTCTGAAGGCACATTCTGAAGGCACTGTATATACAATATATGCTTTTGGCCCATGCAAAGTTTGTGCTAGTGAAGTTTTGTCAGTGATGGGCAATGCTTGTATCCAATGGAGGGTTGAATCTGGACACATCATTTTAGCTTGGGCAGAGCACCACCATGGGGTCTGGCAATCACCCCAGGAGATGGAAGATGATGGCTGCCATTTTGTGGAACCAATCAGAGGCAGTTTCCTCTCTATCCGTATCACTTCCTTTGTGTTTTCCTTCACCTAGGAATTTCACACATGATACGTCTGTGTGAGTGGGATTTGTGGATTGTGAGTCAATCAATTTTATTTGTCATCCTGCATGTGACGTGTTATTGTGTATGTATGCACTCTGTTATACACTTCATGTGATTATTTTTTATTGTTATGATCATCTTTCACTAGATTCATGACGGGACTTGATATGGTCATGAATAATGTGATTGTATTACAATGTGATATTGCACCAATTATTTCAATAAGTATTCATCTTGCATCTTGTTTCCACTGATCATCCTTGATGTTTCTACAACTTCATTGGACACCGCCTGTGGTAAATTCAATTGATCGGACATGATTTGTAAGGCACACACCTGTGTAAAAGACAATTAACCTGTAAATCTTTCTCGTGTTTTTTTTGTTTGAATTGTTTACGTGTTCGCTATGCAGGGGAAATGATAAGACAAGCGGAACTACGTGGCTAATAACTGTTGTAACGGGGATTATTATCGTAGCAACACACCTTTGGAGTGAAGGCAATCCCGTGAGGTTTGCCATAAATAACAAGTGTGAAGTTTTTGATTTCCTCCCTTCTGTAATAAGCAGCCAATGAGGTATTTTTACTTTATTCATGTGTTTAATCTGATACTGTTATAGCTCCGGCTAAACTGTTTATGTATGTAAGCACTTCAGAGTTATATCAAGCGAATAAGTCACTCGTAAGACAAGAAGGTTGTAAGAGTGTGCTTAACTGCATTTTCATTTACTTTTTAGATGATAATTCTGACTAAAACTACAGAATAAAGCCGCCAGTTAAAATCAAGGAACGGTTGTGCTCGTGGTTACTGGAAGGAGTTACAACCTGTCTATATAAGTTCCCACAGTTGACAGTACATGTCAGAGTAAAAAACAAGCCATGAAGTCAAAGGAAATGTCCGTAAAAGATCTGAGGTAGGTTTGTGTCGTGGCACAGATCTGGGGAAGGGAACCAAAATATTTATGCAGCATTGAAGGTCCCCAAAAACACAGTGGCCTTCATAATTCTTAAATGGAAGAAGATTGGAACCACCAAGACAATTCTAGAGCTGGCCACCAGGCCAAACTGGGCTATCGGGGAAGAAGGGCCTTGGTCAGGGAGATGACCAAGAACCCAATAGTCACTCTGACAGAGCTCCAGAGTTCCTTTGTGGAGATTGGAGAAACTTCCAAAAGGACAACCATCTCTGCAGCACTCCACGAATCAGGCCTTTATGGTAGAGTGGCCAGACGGAAGCCACTCCTCAGTAAAAGGAACACGGCAGCCCACTTGAAGTTTGCCAAAGGGCACCTAAACACTCTAAGACCTTGAGGAACAAGATGCTCTGGTCTGATTAAACCTAGATTCAACTCTTTGGCCTAAATGCCAAGCGTCGCGTCTGGAGGAAACCTGGCACCATCCCTACAGTGTGGTGGTGACAGTATCATCCTGTGGGGATACTTTTCAGCGGCAGGGACTGGGAGACTAGTCAGAAATGAGGCAAAGATGAAAGGAGCAAAGTACAGAGAGATCCTTGATGAAAACCTGCTCCAGAGTGCTCAGGACCTCAGACTGGGGCGAATGTTCACCATCCAACAGGACAGCGACCCTAAGTACACAGCCAAGTCAACGCAGGAGTGGCTTCAGGACAAGTCTCTTAATGTCCTTGATTGGCCCAGCCAGAGCCCGGATTTGAACCCGATCTAACATCTTTGGAGACACCTGAAAATAGCTGTAACGCATCTCTCTTTATCCAACCTGACAGAGCTTGAGAGGATCTGCAGAGAAGAATGGGAGAAACACCCAAATACAGGTGTGCCAGGCTTGTAGCGTTGTACCCAAGAAGACTTGAGGTTGTAATTGCTGCCAAAGGTGCTTTAACTAAGTACTGAGTAAAGGGTCTAAATGCTTATGTAAATGTTCGTGTTTTTATTTTTAATAAATGAGCAAAATGACTAAAAACCTGTTTTGCTTTGTCATTATAGGATACTGTGTGTAGATTGCTGAGGAAAAAAAACAATTTAATCAATTTTAGAATAAGGTTGTAACCTAATAAAATGTTAAAGTCAAGGGGTCTGAATACAAAAATATAAACGCAACATGTAAAGTGTTGGTCCCAAGCTGAAACGTTCCATACGCACAAAAAGCTTATTTCTCGCAAATGCTGTGCACATTTGCTTACATCCCTGTTAGTGAGCATTTCTCCTTTGGCATAATAATCCTTCCATCTGACACGTGTGGCAAATGAAGAAACTGATTTAACAGTATGATCATTACACAGGTGCACCTTGTGCTGGGGACAATAAAAGGCCACTCTAAAATGTGCAGTTTTGTCACACAACACAATGCCACAGATGTCTCAAGTTTTGAGGAAGCGTGCAATTTGGCATGCTGACTGCAGGAATGTCCACCAGAGCTATGGCGAGAATGTAATGTTCATTTCTCTAACATAAGCCACCTCAACATCATTATACAGATTTTGGCAGTTTGGCCATCCGGTCTCACAACCACAGACCACGTGTAACCACGCCAGTCCAGGATCTCCACATCCGGTTTCTTCACCTGCAGGGTCATCTGAGACCAGCTACCTGGACAGTTGATGAAATTATGGGTTTTCAGAACCAAATATTTTCTGCACAAACTGTCACAAACGGTCTCAGGGAACCTCATCTGCGTGCTTGTCGTCCTCACCAGGGTCTTGACCTGACTTCAGTTCTGCGTCGTAACCAACTTCAGTGTGCTCTTCACTGATGAATCCCGGTTTCAACTGTACCGGGCAGATTGCAGACTGTATGTATGGCGTTGTGTGGGCAAGTGGTTTGCTGATGTCAACGTTGTAAATAGAGTGCCCCATGGTGATAGTGGGGTTATGGTATGTGCAAGCATAAGCTATGGACAACAAACGCAATTGCATTTTTATCGATGGCCATTTCAATGCACAGCGATATCGTGATGAGAACCTGAGGCCCATTGTCGTGCCATTCATCCACCGCCATCCCCTCAAGTTTCAGCATGATAATGCACGTGCCCATGTCGGGAAAAGATCCTGGAAGCTGAAAATGTCCCAGTTCTCCCATGGCCTGTATACTCACCAGACATATCACACATTAAGCATGTTTGGGATGCTCTGAATCAACATGTATGACAGCGTGTTCCAGTTCCCGCCAATATCCAGCAACTTCACAGAGCCATTGAATAGGTGTGGGACAACATTCCACAGGCCACAATCAACAGCATGATCAACTCTATGAGAAGGAGATGTGTCGCGCTGCATGAGGCAAACGGTGGTCACACCAGATACTGACTGGTTTTCTGATCCACACTCCTACTGTTTTTTAAAGGTATATTTGACCAACAGATCCATATCTTTAATCCCAGTCATGTGAAATCCATAGATTAGGGCCTAATGAATTGAATTCAATTAACTGATTTCCTTATATGAACTGTAACTCAGTAACATCTTTGAAATTGTTGCATATTGTGTTTATATTTTTGTTCAGTGTTAGTATATGAGGTGATATATTTTGTATGTCTTCCAAATACTGAAAAGTAGATACCATTTTTTTCTCACTATAGTTATGAATTGGGTTAGATACAAAAGCCAGTGGAATTAATGGACACTAAGTTGCAGTCGATTTAAAAAAAACATTGGAAGTGTCTGAATACCCATTCTAGTGTAGTACATAATTAAACTGCATACTATGTGCTCATCGTCGCATACTATTTAGCATGTACCGTTTAGTAAAAAGTATGCATTATGCCTCTGACTCGACACTGTAGCTGGGGCTGGGCCGAGTGTGCGGGGATTCTCCAAATTCAACAGACATGCATCGCATTAACCAGCTTGACAATAGCTCATTTCCAAATAAATAAATGGTGTATAAACTCTGAATAGAATAGGAATGGAGATATAGGCCTACTCAGGCTGGTTATAGGCAGACTATCACATTCAACCTATAAAATAGCCAATATAGCCCATCTATCCTTTTTAAAAATGACAGCTACAGATCATTTGGTTCCCTTTCAACATGTGTATTAGTTAAACCAAACTGCTGTAACATATATAAATTAAATCAAATAGCCTAAAACACACACCAAATATTTTCAAAGTTGCAAATCAAATGGCTATTGCACAGAATAAACGTGGACACACAGGTGCATTGCAAATTCAGAACCACTGGACAGCAACATAATAAACTAAAGCACCGTTCATTGGGAACGAGATCAGAATGACTGCTAAAGGTTTGATTTAAAAAATGCAATAAAAAATAGCCTACAAAACTCAAACAATCCATATGTTGAAATCAAAAGGCCTGATTATCATGACATTAATAACACAGTCACACCCTGAGTCCCAGGTGCCAACACATTCAGAAGTAAAAACAATATGGTTTAGTATTCTGTTTAAATGCTCTGATGAAGGTCAAGAGAACAAAAAACACTTTTTAAGGAGAAAACAGAAATCTGCTTTGGGTTAAAAAAAAATCTAATGAAAAAACGTCTGTTTTCAAAGATGTAGACAACAATGCAGTACATGTGTTCATTTTAAGGAGAACAAAAAACGACTTAGCTCTACATTTAAACACCACAGCAGAAGATTTGTTATTCGGCATCTTCCCAATTAAGTAGCCTAGTTTTGTTTTTTGTCTACTTGAAGAGAACTATGGCCTATCACTCACAGCCTACCTCTTCCAATGCATTGTGGATAAGTGTTCATTGAATTCTGCTAGATGAAGAGACAAAATAACAGTAGTATAAACCATACTCAATTTTCAAAATAATTTAAAAATGTGCAAAGATGGGTATTTGGTCACAGACAATTTGTGCTCAGAGATCTTGGACCCTCCTTCCTCTGTAACCTTAGACATGTAGTCAAACCAGTGAATGTATTCTGTGACCTTTTTTGAGTCTTTTGAAATTGCTAATTACCTTATACTGTGCCGTTGACGATAACGCGCAGAGATATATTTCATTTGAGCAAAATAGATTTTCTAAACGTTTCCTTGACTGAGTTTGAGGAAGATCGTAAAGGAAGTCAATGTCCTATTATTTTCCTTCATCTACATTTTGGCTGCCGATTGTGAGCATTTCGTTAGTCAATGGCATATTTAAAAGATACAATGTGAATATGATCTTTGTGATTCAAACAAGAGGGTGCGTCACTTGAATTATATAAAATCATATAAAGCTGTTCATTTCCAAATAAAAAAGCCCCCTAGACTACTGCATTCTGCTAACCAAGTGTTCTGTTTAATATATTCTGTCACAGGGCATCATTAACATGCTAGCAGTTGGCAAAATTAAAAACAAGACAAAGTTCTCCCAAAAATTATTTGGCAATAATAAAATGCCCAACTCCAACACATGCCCAATGTCTACCAGATTTAATAGCAGTTATTTGTGGTATTTTTGGGGGGGGGGGGGGTGCTTAGACTATTATGAATATTTTACAACTTTGTTTATTAGTGAAATCTCTAAAACACTATATATGGGGATTCTTCATTAGGTTGTTTTGGCGAGCTTGCAAAATGAGCAGTTTATAGTGTATGTGAGTGTGTGTGAGGGAGGGAGAGCATAATCAGCAGATAATGGGCATACTTTCACCATAATATTGAATCATTTTCCGTTTAGAGAGGAACTATTTAAAAGCATAGCTAAAGCCTGGAAATGGTGGGTTCATTTCTTTCAGGGACCGTTTGCTATACTGATGACACAAACTTCAGTGGGTGGTGAAACAATGAAATTCACACACACACATACACACACCACACACACACACACACAGAGTGTCATAACACTGTCTAAGAAATATGAATTAAAGAAAAAGTCAGTCAAACTAAGGGAAACTGCGAACTGCAGCAAGGACTGAGGCTGTGATATAGTGTCAGGATCAATGACTTTGCCGGCCTACTATCACGGATATTGTTATTAATAAATCCTATTTATGATTCTTAAAAACTTGTTTTCGAACCTTGGCTTCCCTTTTCTATATTGTCGACAAAATCAATAGTGTTCAGTCAGCGAAGTCAGCTCGTTATTGATCCTGGGTGGTGAAATGTATAGTGACTGGATAACTCTAGCTGATAGTGTGCAATGGGGATCCACTGGGGGTGTGGTGGCCGGTGGGAGTGCTTCAGAGAGAACAACCCGAGCGCTCGTCTGCTGAATTTGTTTGACTCAGGTAATTGAAAGTGTTTTAAACTATTATAGCAACTGGAGAGCTTGTTTAAGTGTCGAGCTGCCAGTCAAGCACCCGGGCGAAAAGCCTCGGCCTGTCATGCCTGTCAGTCAATGGAAACGAGAAGTGTCGGCCTAATGGGTTTTTTCTTACACGCTGAGACTGGTAGAGGGGTATAAAATCAATGCGTTGTCATGTGTGAGTGCGGGCCATCAAACAAGAGCAGGTGGATTGGAACTGTATTTGTTTAGTGTTGACAATCAGAAGCGATGTTGAGTGGGAGGAGGTTTGTATGTGTGTGTGTGTGTGTGTGTGTGTGTGTGTGTGTGTGTGTGTGTGTGTGTGTGTGTGCGCGCGTGTACACGTGTGTGTGTGATAGATAGATGCTCTCCAAACACCTTGGCATCCCATGGCTTTTGTCGGTGTGAGTGTGACAGGGGTCATGTGACCTTCAAAATAATGTTGCTTTTATCCCATGGCTCTTTCGCAGGTGACAGAATGTCTTTAATTTCTTGTGTTTTGTTTTTTTCCTCTCCACCTCCTTTTCTTTAGCGCAGACAGCAGCATGTTCGCTGTTGTTGAAAAGGCCAAGCAAAGAAAATAGGCATTTGTTGGCAAATGATTGAGACGCGAACGCTCAAATCTTAAATGCCTGCATGTCGTGTTGTGTATGTACTGTACTGTACCTACATGTTGATAGGAGTTGCTACATTAGCATTACGCTATTTATACGATCAGGGACTCCTAGTGTTACCCAGTGCAACTTAAACACTTCTCTGCATTGTGAGTTTTTATGTAGTGCTTTTCACTTTGACAATTAATTTGTCCTCCTCTTTGGTGGTGAGGTCTTACTTCTTCTTTGGTGGTGAGGTCTTGCTTCTTCTTTGGTGGTGAGGTCTTGCTTCTTCTTTGGTGGTGAGGTCTTGCTTCTTCTTTGGTGGTGAGGTCTTGCTTCTTCTTTGGTGGTGTGGTCTTGCTTCTTCTTTGGTGGTGTGGTCTTGCTTCTTCTTTGGTGGTGTGGTCTTGCTTCTTCTTTGGTGGTGTGGTCTTGCTTCTTCTTTGGTGGTGAGGTCTTGCTTCTTCTTTGGTGGTGAGGTCTTGCTTCTTCTTTGGTGGTGAGGTCTTGCTTCTTCTTTGGTGGTGAGGTCTTGCTTCTTCTTTGGTGGTGTGGTCTTGCTTCTTCTTTGGTGGTGTGGTCTTGCTTCTTCTTTGGTGGTGTGGTCTTGCTTCTTCTTTGGTGGTGTGGTCTTGCTTCTTCTTTGGTGGTGAGGTCTTGCTTCTTCTTTGGTGGTGAGGTCTTGCTTCTTCTTTGGTGGTGAGGTCTTGCTTCTTCTTTGGTGGTGAGGTCTTGCTTCTTCTTTGGTGGTGTGGTCTTGCTTCTTCTTTGGTGGTGAGGTCTTGCTTCTTCTTTGGTGGTGAGGTCTTGCTTCTTCTTTGGTGGTGAGGTCTTGCTTCTTCTTTGGTGGTGTGGTCTTGCTTTTTCTTTGGTGGTGAGGTCTTGCTTCTTCTTTGGTGGTGACGTCTTGCTTCTTCTTTGGTGGTGAGGTCTTACTTCTTTGTGTGAAGTAGTTGTCCCTTCGTTAAAACAGTTGGAAATCGCCTGCTCTAAACCACAAGGGATCTTTTGAAGAAGTTGCCCTTGTCAGACTATCTACTCATTGGTAGTTTTGGCGAAAGGGGTGTAGAGGCTCGGACTTTAAGGTCAATGTGAATTTCTTTTTTACAAACATTTGGTTTGGGTTATGCAAACCTCTTAAGGGCAGTAATCTTTCTCAAAACTGGATCAAGTTTAGAGTGAACTGATTTTAAAAATTGACAAGCCCGGAGAAGATGATAAATAGGAGGAGAAAATGGAATGGAAGGATCCAATAAAATAATTATAATTCCCCCGATCTTGAAGCAGATAAGAGCAAATTTTCAAACAAAAAGTATTTTTGCTTAACTGTGGGGCCCACACGTTTGATCAATTTGGGACAGATTTTCATTTCCGTGCTGGGTTTTCAAACCCTGGAGTCCAGGCTGAACTGGCATGAAGTGAAAGTGCTTGATTGGTTGATGGTTTCCCTTGTTGAAATGCCAGCTACACATACCTCTCAAAGCCTTATTTATTTTATCACCCTAATGTGGGTCACGGTGAACGGCCATTGAGGCACGCACCGTCGTCTCGTCTCAATACCACCTTTATGATTTATGGCCAACACATCCACTTCTCCCTCCACCTTTCTTTCTTTCTTTCTTTTCTTTTCTTCCCTCTCCATCTCCCTCTTTTTTTCCTCCCAGAGATCCTCACAACCCCTTCAATGGACAAACTCAGAGCAGAAGCAGTTGTCTCTGTTGAGTCAAACCAGACCTCTTCCTAAGAATGAATCAAATTATTTCACCATGTTGAGAGCTAGAAAGGCGTAATTACTTGTAATTGGGGCTTCATATATGTGTTCTAAATTGGATGAGGGTTTTTTTAGGGGGGAGGGGTTATTCTAGATAGCTCCAAATTATTGTTGGATGGGGCAAAATTGGAAACAATTTTCTGTTCCATTTGAAACAGATTGTTCTAGACTCATGACAGTTTTTTTTCTCTCTTCTTCTCTCTCTCTCTTCGTGCTTTGATATATCTGAAAGAGGAATATTAGAAGTACTATGATTATGCTGTAATGTTTTCTTTCAAGTTTGACTCCTCTCCCTTTGTTCTCAGTACTTGTATGCTATTATATCCCTCACTAGAGAGAAGAGGCAAGAGACAATGCGCTATTTCCAGTCGGACTGTGGATTGCAGACGGCATGTTGCGTTTAGATGACAATTGCAAATCCAATAGAGAACTGAATTGCCTCGATGTAACAAGCTTTGTGTGTGTGTGTGTGTGTGTGTCCGGGGGGGGGGGGGGGGGGGGTTCAAAAAGATCATAGAAGATGATTTAGTGCAGATGCAGGCTACTCTTGTCATCTCACACAGAGCAGCAATTTGCTAAACAAATCTATTCCTCCTACACCAGGATGACTTTGTAGACGTGTGTCTGTGTGCATGTGTGTGTGTGCGTCTGTGTATGTGAGAATGTGCTCAAAATCAATGTTTACCTTGACTGTTGTTCCACCAGTCCATCCAAACATGAACTGATGCCTATTAGAAGTGATCTGGACAAATATTTGCAGTGTGTTGGTGGCCCTGAACAGCATGCTAGTGGTATATGTACACTGGTCGAATGGGGGTTAAATGTATTAGTGTGGCTTGTAGTACATATGTCAAAAGATCAAGTTCAAAGGGTGACACGCACTCACACTCACACAGTGGGAGATCTTTTACAGGGCTGGGATCAGTAGGCATAGGAAGGGAGCAAATCGTTGAAACACAGGAAGTAATCACCCATGTGTCAATATAATTAACATGGTAAAAAAATCACTATCAAAATCTGTCGGTTTAAGCTAGAGATATGTTTTTTTGCCTGAGCTGCATGCATTTCAATCCACGACATCCGCCTATGTTGGCCTTCCATATCTATGGTGGAATGTGGCAGAGCTAAAGCTCTGTTTCTGCCCAAACGGTTTGTGCAACTAACTATTATGAAAAGATGAGACTCTCACAAACACAATGGTGTTCTCTGTTTTGCTCTATGACCCCCCACAAGCCCCATTGGACTCGTCTGAAGTCGGTACCTGTCAAGCCCTGACCATAGAGAGCTGTTTATTCTCTATGTTGGTTGGGGCGAGACAGTGACTAGGGTGGGTTATCTAGGTGATTAATGATTTATGTTGGCCTGGTATGGTTCCCAATCAGAGGCAGCTGTTAATCGTTGTCTCTGATTGGGGATTATATTTAGGCAGCCATTTCCCCATTGTGCTTTGTGGGATCTTGACTATGTATAGTTGCCTGTGAGCACTATTGTAGCTTCACATTTTGTTTTGCTTTGAGGCTCACATAGCAATAAAGATGTGGAACCCAGATCACGCTGCACTTTGGTCCAGTTATTATGACGATTGTGACAGTACCGCCGATGTGCCAACTTCTGTCTGTCCCGTCCAAACCGTTTGGGCTACAAACTAATATGACCCCTCTATGGAAAGGGGATACTCTCATGAACAGGATGTTCTCCGTTTTGCTCTACAACCCCTACACGTGTCACAGGACTCGTCTGAAGGTAACCCATTCAAATGAATGAAGTGTGGAGGTAGTTTTGTGCCAACAAAAATAACTGTCAAAAAAACTAAAATATTCGTATAGATATAGAACAGACACTTCAAAACCTTATTCCTTATTATTACAGTCTTATTTGGCAAATAAGACCATAATTTGCAAATAAATTCATTAAAAATCCTACCATGTGATTTTCTGGATTTTTTCCCCTAATTTTGTCTGTCATAGTTGAAGTGTACCTATGATGAAAATTACAGGCCTCTCATCTTTTTATGTGGGAGAACTTGCACAATTGGTGGCTGACTAAATACTTTTTTGCCCCAGTGTATATATTTTATACCTACAGTGGTCCTATAATTCTAAATCAAATGGCTAAATGAAACATTTCTTGACCATCTTTAAAAAAAGGCTATATGTTAGCTTAGTAGATATTGCGATCTAAGGGCTTAGACCTACACAGGTAAAACAATATCTGACCTGTATCAGTGGGTTGGTTACCCCCTGAACTGCCTTTTTTGCCAAATTTGCAAGTGTTAAGGTAAAAAGTGTTGTGAGTGTTATATCTGAGTGTTGATTCTAGAGGGGTTAACACCAGTGGGATTGAAATTGACACCACATGGGTGAATAAATGAAGTATTATTTGAATCACAGTGGAATCAACACTGCTTGGTGGTGTTACTTGACTGTGTTGAGTTGTAGGTTGAGTTTTGAAATAGTTTGTTTTAATATTTACGTTTCTGCATGCATATTAATTGATTAATTGATATTATACTATACAACTTTTTTTCTATACTAATCCAATCTGTAAGGGGTTGGATTTATTGCACCCGTTACTGAGATGGGAGTTCCAGTTTAGATGGTTTAATTAGTCTTGTTTGTCAAGTCCTTCACCATAACAATAATTGTGAATCCAGGTTGTGGGTGATAAAATATTCCAATTGTTGGTTATCCTCCATCTGCCTTGATTCCGATAAGAATTACTAATCACTTCACAAACCAGCTTATTGTGACTTGCAGGTCTGATGTGGCCCATGAGCTAAGATTTTCAAACCACAATGTTGATGATATCTAGGCCATAAAGACCTTATGAAATGTATAATACACTGCTCAAAAAAACAAAGGGAACACTAAAATAACACATCCTAGATCTGAATGAATGAAATATTCTTATTAAATACTTTTTTCTTTACATAGTTGAATGTGCTGACAACAAAATCACACAAATTATCAATGGAAATCAAATTTATCAACCCATGGAGGTCTGGATTTGGAGTCACACTCAAAATTGAAGTGGAAAACCACACAACAGGCTGATCCAACTTTGATGTAATGTCCTTAAAACAAGTCAAAATGAGGCTCAGTAGTGTGTGTGGCCTCCACGTGCCTGTATGACCTCCCTACAACACCTGGGCATGCTCCTGATGAGGTGGCGGATGGTCTCCTGAGGGATCTCCTCCCAGACCTGGAATAAAAAAGCATCCGCCAACTCCTGGACAGTCTGTGGTGCAATGTGGCGTTGGTGGATGGAGCGAGACATGATGTCCCAGATGTGCTCAATTGGATTCAGGTCTGGGGAACAGGCGGGCCAGTCCATAGCATCAATGCCTTCCTCTTGCAGGAACTGCTGACACTCCAGCCACATGAGGTCTAGCATTGTCTTGCATTAGGAGGAACACAGGACCAACTGCACCAGCATATGGTCTCACAAGGGGTCTGAGGATCTCATCTCGGTACCTAATGGCAGTCAGGCTACCTCTGGCGCGCACATGGAGGGCTGTGCGGCCCCCCAAAGAAATGCCACCCCACACCATGACTGACCCACCACCAAACCGGTCATGCTGGAGGATGTTGCAGGCAGCAGAACTCCAACGGCGTCTCCAGACTCTGTCACGTCTGTCACATGTGCTCAGTGTGAACCTGATTTCATCTGTGAAGAGCACAGGGAGCCAGCGGCGAATTTGCCAATCTTGGTGTTCTCTGGCAGATGCCAAACGTCCTGCACGGTGTTGGGCTGTAAGCACAACCCCCACCTGTGGACGTCGGGCCCTCATACCACCCTCATGGAGTCTGTTTCTGACCATTTGAGCAGACACATGCACATTTGTGGCATGCTGGAGGTCATTTTGCAGGGCTCTGGCAGTGCTCCTCCTGCTCCTCCTTGCACAAAGGCAGAGGTAGCGGTCCTGCTGCTGGGTTGTTGCTCTCCTACGGCCTCCTCCACGTCTCCTGATGTACTGGCCTGTCTCCTGGTAGCGCCTCCATGCTCTGGATAATACGCTGACAGACACAGCAAACCTTCTTGCCACAGCTCGCATCTATGTGCCATCCTGGATGAGCTGCACTACCTGAGCCACTTGTGTGGGTTGTAGACTCATGCTACCACTAGAGTGAAAGCACCGCCAGCATTCAAAAGTGACCAAAACATCAGCCAGGAAGCATAGGAACTGAGATGTGGTCTGTGGTCACCACCTGCAGAACCACTCCTTTATTGGGGGTGTCTTGCTAATTGCCTATAATTTCCACCTGTTGTCTATTCCATTTGCACAACAGCATGTGAAATTTATTGTCAATCAGTGTTGCTTCCTGAGTGGACAGTTTGATTTCACAGAAGTGTGATTGACGAGTTACATTGTGTTGTTTAAGTGTTCCCTTTATTTTTTTGAGCAGTGTATATTATCATAAAGGGTTTACTTTTAATTCAAACACATTCACTTAGGCAATCACTTGGTGAAGGCTTCAGGACTAGAATTTATTGAATGTTTCTGTCACAAACAAACAGACTCTTGGGCATGCTGGGAAATATGCAAATTAGGTTTTACAACCTACAATGTTAAACCCCCCCCACACGTTGAAAAGTGTTTGTTTAACACTTTTTCAGTGGGTCACACATAATTTCTAAGAAAGTGTTACATTTAACACTGTGGGTGTTAAAATAATAATCTTAAATTTGCTGTGTAGAGACTAGAGAGAAACATAAATTAATCTTCCTAAGACTCATGAAACACAAATGTCTATACTTCGATGTTCACCTCTCTGTGTCCTTGTAAGTGCACTTATGAAAGCAAGTGAACAAGTGAGCAGACATAAAGATAGAAATAGAGGGAGAGAGAGAAATGTTCTTGTTTGTCCATTTGAGACAGAGAAAGCGAGAGAGATCTGACATTGTGCTGGGGGTTGTTTCCTCTGCCATTTCCTCCTACTTGTCCGTCCACATCAAGTCCCAATGTGCTGCTGGTTTTTATTGAGCTCCAGCAGGGGGGCTGCTGGTGTTGCTGTGACACACACAGATGCACACACACACACATACACACACATGCACACACACACTCCTTTGTCCTCCTTCTTTCTCATCCTTTTGTAAACCCCCCCATCTCTTTCCACAATATAAATTATCGACAATATCAATTGTTTCATATTTTGTTTTAACCCGTTTCATTTCAAATTCCCAATACAACGTATAACCTTTGCCTGCGTTCATTGAAATTTACTCTGTACCTATCTTCAATATCTTTTGTGTAAAGTCGAGCTTTAGTTCGTGACAGATTCTTTGAGTCAGTTGTTTCTCCTTCCTGCCCCCCCTCCTTGCCACTCGCTCCAAAAATGACTAAAGCTTCCTGAATGTTGACATCTGCCACATGAGCTCGGCTTGCTCCGCCAAGGTGCGAGATATATCCGGGGGGACAGCATTACTTCAAGTTACCATGAACCTCCCAGCTGTGAGCAGGCGGCGAGCAACGAGGCTCGGCCAAATCAGAATGATGGTTGGGTTCTGTTTGCCTTTTCCTGTTATTTATTCATCTGTTTATTCCTTCTATCTGTCCACCACCCCACCCCCATCCCTCCCTTCATCCTCCTTTCCCAGAAATGCCAAAAGGAGAGACAACGGCCTGTCACATCAGGTGTATCACAACCCCTCCCCTTCCCCCATCCTCTCCAATCTGAATAGGAAATGAATCCCAGTTCTCTGCCTCTCAGCCAATGGGCTCCTGGAATACTGACCTTTTTCTGGTGTGAGGGCCATGATGGAAGGTGAAGTGTTGGGCTGGTGGCAGGGAGTGGGCGGGGGTTAAGGCAACTAGCGGTGAAGTGGGGGTGGGCTGGGGTTACTGGGGGTGTGTTGGGAGGGTCCCTGTCCGATGCAGAATCCGATTCATCGCAAAGCCAACAATGTGTGGACACCTCCTCGACACAATTTGCCCCCCTCCCCCCAACACACACACACACACTATCCCCTTCCCTGTGGTGAACAGTTACCACAGCACGGTCGGGCCCCTGGATGGACGCCCTCTGGATTTATGTGTGCTAATTAGAGTGGAAGAAATGATTGGCTGCTTGTGACATTGCAATAAAGGGGTTCCCAGATACATACACACACACATGAACACACACATTGGCCTTGCGGATAGTAATGCACACCGGCATGCTAGATCCCACTGCGTCAGGCCGCACACCTCGGTTGGGTCCGGGCTCTGTCACACTCGATTTAAACCTCCTCATGACAACCTCACACCCTTCCTACTAGTGTATCTACCCTTTAATACCCCCTTCCTTCTCCTTCTACTGTGTGTGTCTGCGTACATATGTTTGACTAGCATAACTGTGTGTGTGTGTGTGTGTTTGTGAGTGTGCATGTCTGTGTGTACGAGAAAGGATGTCTATTAGACTCCCACACAGAGTTTCTCCTATAACAGCCCAGTCTTAAATCAACACTAGCCTTGTAATAACATTTCACCCTGTGTTATTCCTATTGCAATTATGTGTCCTCAAGGCTTCGTCTTGCCGAAGTCTTCCTTTGATATCTCGTCTAGGCTGGGCAGTGGATGGAACTCTCTTTAGCTTCTCTTAAATGCTATTATAATTCATTCAAAAGTGAAAAAATATATGTAGCAAACCTAGATCGCACCTTAAAAGTTATGCTGCAACTAAAACGTAGAATTTTTCTGGCACAGTGGTTTGAGTGAGGACATTGTGAAAATGAATGTGACTATAAAAAATATATATAGAAGTCATTATCCCCTAAATTAGCATGTTTTAATTGTTATGTGTATGAGCAAGTGTCTGTGAGTACACACACTTCTAACCCACTCCAAACTCACAGAAAACAAGCTATAGTTTCAGGGACCATAAAGATGTAATCTTGTGTGTGAGCGCGTGCGTGTGCACATGGAGGACTCCCTCAAACTGGCCCTTTGAAGTGAAGCGGTAATGGAGGAAGTTAATTATCTCCCATTATGCAGGCTGGGAGCGACCAACGCCAGTTGGAGGCCATGTTTTTCCCTTTAATTAAGCACAGAGTCAAGCGTCGCCTGTCAGCAAAACACTAAAAGAGCATTTCTGAGGGAGAGAGAATCCGCTGGCGCAGATGAGAGGCCACTGACGCCGGTCCCAAGTTAATGGGAGAAGCGTTAGCATCTTAAGAGAAATGTTAGCTGTATTAGCGTCTGCTGCTTTCGAACTGGGCTCTGGAAAATGCGTTTAATGCAGGGGAGCCTCCATGGAGAAAAAGTATTTGACTCCTAAGAACTGATTGTAGGATAGCAAAGGAATGGTGGAAAGGGAAAGTCCAGGAAACTTGAATTGTATATACCTTAAGGGGGAAGTAGTGTCTAAACTAATTCTAGAACAGCTCAGGTGAATGTATTAGGGGAAATGTATTCATTGTAAGCTGTGTTAGTTTCCACTTGCTTCAATAGACTTTGGGTACTTATAACCAGATCTTAGATCAGATCACCCTAACCCCATCATCTTGACCATTTCTTGAATTAGAGTCGATTGGCGCAACCGTGGGTCACCAGGGGACGTAATTTTGAATATTAAATAGCTCCCTGTGGGTTTATGCTAGAGACGTACCGTTTCTTGAAATGGCTGCAGCTCATACCCCTCCGCCGATATAACCTTTGTGCCTATTCCACAACATGGGGCTTGTGAAAGCAGCCTTTTTCTACAAATGAGAGGATCCAGAGAGAACCTTGTGAGGTACAAACTAGCATGTCTCACCAACACCACAGTGTTTGTTGTTTGGCTCTACGACATTCACAAGCTTTACTGCAGGCCTCTGAACTCTCTGTCGCAGACGTCCTCATTTCGAAGAGGTCTTCTCACAAAACCGACTGTCCAGACCGAACCGTTGGAGCTACAAACTAATATGTCCTGATCGAAAGGGGAGACTCTCGCGAACACAGAGGTGTCAGTTCTGCTCTTAGACGCACACACACTTAAGGGTAGTTGTCTGAAGGTAACCCAGTACCAGGCTGTAAAAATGTCAGAAAGTGAATAGGGGGTCTGATGTGCCAAAAAATAACGTGACCAAACATGACTAAAAAAAAAGTATGTTTCCTAAGTTTTCTTATACCTCTCAGATATAGGACAGACACTTCAAAACTTTGTTCCTTATGATTTATTTTTTGATTTTCTGTTCTGCCATTTATGAATGTGTTATGCAATGCATTTCAATGGGCTATAGCAGTAAAGGCCAAATTCAAAGTTTCATCAAATATATATATTTATATCAACAGGGGTCCTATAATTCTAAATCAAATGGCTAAATGGTACATTTTATGACCATCTTTAAAAAGGCCATATGTTAGCTTAGTAGATATTGCGATCTAAGGGCTTAGACCTACACAGGTAAAAAAATATCTGACCTGTATCAGTGTGTTGGTTACCTGCTCAACTGCCTTAGAATACAAGTTGTGAATGGGCAAGACAAAAGATTGTGTGAAGTGCCTTTAAACAGAGTATGTTAGTAGGTGCCAGGTGGACCAGTTTATGTCAAGAACTGCAAAGCAGCTGTTTTTTTTCGCTCAACAGTTTCCCTTATGTATCAAGAATAGTCCACCACCCAAAGGACATCCAGCCAACTTGACACAACTGTTGGAAGCATTGGAGTCAACATGGGCCAGCATCCCTATGGAATGCTTTCGATGACCGGATGAATTGAGACTGTTCTGAGGGCAAAAGGGGGTGTCACTTATTATTAGGAATGTTTTCCTAAATTGTTGGTATACTCAGTGTTCTAGAGAACATACACAAGTTATTACTCTAAGTTGTGACCAGGTGATATAGATTTTTGCCTTTTTGTCATGCGCAACAAGCAAATTAATGCTTTGTGGTGTGTTGGTCCAACCCCATGCGTTGCTTACTGTACATTTCCCATTAGTATAATTGACCATACATCACATTGCATACAATGACAAATAGTCAAATGGAGCCTTGTTATTCCGTTTGCCTACAAAACAGCATAATTGCGGGAAAAATGTACTTGTCAAGAGCTCCTGGTGCCGCTACCTAAAACGAGAGAACCCATCCGTCGAATTGGTGTGTGTGTGTCTCTACCCTCACACTGAGCTCAGTAGGGGTACCGACGATTGCTGGGAAGCCAACCATCCGGGTGAGCAATTAAATAGAAATAGACAGCATGAAATATGGTTATTACTGTTATACAAAAGGCACATTTAGAGAATTGAGCAGATAACTGTAATTTTTTCTCCCCCACAGCTGTTATTTGTCCCCCTTTATTTTGTTAACTTAATGTCTCGCGGTGATAATCGACTGAAGAGAGGTTTTCTATTTACATTTTTAATTACCATGACTTTTGACACTTTGTGTGATTTTCCAGTTTCCAGTTTCACTTAAATGAAATGATAAAAAAAAAAAAGTTTATTAGGTTAATGTGTCTTCTAGCACATTATGCTCAACATACACTTTTTGGTGTTTCTTAGTTTATTTTTGCTAAGTTTGTGAATTCAATTCGGTTGGTAGTCAAATAATCACAATAGAATCTAGGTATTGATAAATTGAAATATGTTAAGATATTTATAATTTAAGAGACATTGATTGATTTTGTTTTTAATAGGCCGTGCCATTTCGTGACAAGGTGTGTGGAAAAAACACTTACAAAATAAATCACATGAAAAAAATCACATGAAAAGAACACATGAATTTCGGACATGTGACATTTCACATGTATTTTTCACATGTGAACAAATCATGTGAACAATGTCACGAGGGAAAAACAGACGTGTGAAGTTTCAGATAGATTTTTCACATTTTTCTCATGAATAAGAAATAAATATTTTTAACACACTTGAATCATTATACTCAGGTAAGCTAAGTAACTTTTTTACAGAATGGAACAGAAGAATTTGAAATTCCATATGTGACCCGATTCAGGAAACTAGGCGTATTTCGCAAGTCACGACTTCACATGAGAGCTGTTTGAACTAAAAACATTATTTAAATAAAAATTATTTTTTTGGCAGAAATGCCTTCTCGATCATGTAAACTTTCATGTGCCTTAATAACTAACTTGTATAACATTTGTAAATACGAATCAAATCGTTAAATTACGAGCGTTGTCGGTTAAACCACAGAAAAAGCCTTCAACCTTCGCACTAGCCATGATTGGCTGAGATAATGAGTGGGCTGGACATGCCGAGGGCTGAGTTCGGATTGGTCTGCCATATAGAGGGCTTCTGTCTATTTGAGCTCGTCAGTCTGTGTTGGTAATCCTGTCGAACACTGCTTTTAAAAAAATGTAGTGTGTAGTGGAGTTGAATAAGTGTTGCTTTCTGGATTATCAAGTTTTGAAATCAGTGGAATTAGAGTATGATAGGTAAAGAGATGATTAAACACCTGTGGACAGAAAGTGGTTTTATTTTAAGTGAAAGTGTACTGTTAGCTAGCTAATGAGATCCTGATGTTAGCTAGCTACCATTGAACCTGGTTGGTTAGCTCCCAGCATTGTGGCATTGTTGGCAGCAGAATTACTTTCCCATTGTTCCTCAAATGCAGTGTATTATATACTATTTTGTAGCTCTGAGTCTTTACTTTAATCCAATGTAAAAAAGACCATTTCAAATGTTACTATGTAAGACCGAAATCAGGTGTTGAGTGACATAGGTGGAAACATTGCTACTGCAACACGTTAACACCAGCTTTTCACGAAAGACTAACACTATTTCACCACCATGTGAAAGTTACATTTTCACATGAATGTTTCTTACATGTGAAATTGCAAATGTGAGTTTTACATGTATTTCTATTTATTATGGATCCCCCATTAGCTGCTGCCAAAGCACCAGCTACTCTTTCTGGGGTCCAGCAAAATTAAGGCAGTTTATTTAATAAAAAAAAACATTACAACACATTCACAAATTTCACAACACACTGTATGCCCTCAGGCCCCTACCCCACCATTACCACATATCTACAGTACTAAATCCATGTGTATGTGTTACGCCCCTGAAAAAGGGGAGAAATAATCACGAGAGTGATACGGTGTTGTTTTCTCAATTCAACTTTTAGTGCAATCATTTTACAAAAGTAACACATTACAAAACAACAGAAAAACCATTATACAAATAACACAGCAAAATATCTTATGAACAACACACATGTTCATTCACAATCGACATAAAATGGCAGCTACTCTCAGTACGATGCTATTCTTCGCTACAACCGAGCAGGGCTCATATTACTCTCTGCAAACTTAACTCTAACTTCCTCAAGATGTTACTAAGATACACCTTAAACACTCTTGACATGTTAGCGAGTTATTACATTTTAATTACTATTTTTTGTCATCAATAACTTACCCGGAAATATGGGTGGAGACCAGAGCAATCGATCTCAGGCTCATAGATTAAGAGCATTTAGTAGATCACAGATTAACACTTTTAGGCACCACAAAATAAAGTAATCAATATAACGTTTACACATTACTTTCACAATTCGTACCCTTTGTACGCTTGACGGATTTGAACTTTAACACAATTATATGAATGTTATCAATCTCTATCAACTAATACTGAATGCATGATATTTTAAACCTTAGATATTTTAAGATCCTCACATACGATGAACTTACTAATACTTTTTAATGTATAACAGGCTATGAATATTTCCTTTAACCTGTCACATGTATAGTGCGTATGTTATCGTGTGTGTGTGTGTGTGTGTGTGTATGCATGTGTCTGTGCCTATGTTTGTGTTGCTTCATAGTCCCCGCTGTTCCATAATGTGTTTTTTATATCTGTATTGAAATCTAATTTTACTGCTTGCGTCAGTTACATGATGTGGAAGAGAGTTCCATGTAGTCATGGCTCTATGTGGTATTATGTGCCTCCCATAGTCTGTTCTGCACTTATGGGACTGTGAAGAGACCTCTTGTGAGGTATGCATGGGTCCGAGCTGTGTGCCAGTAGTTTAGACAGACAGCTCGGTGCATTCAACATGTCAATACCTCTCATATATAAAAGTAGTGATGAAGTCAATCTCTCCTCCACTTTCAGCCAGGAAAGATTGACATGCATATTATTAATATTAGCTCTCTGTGTACATGCAAGGGCCAGCCGTGCTGTCCTATTCTGAACCAATTGCAATTTTCCTAAGTCCTTTTCTGTGGCACGTGACCACACGACTGAACAGTAGACAAGGTTCGACAAAACTAGGGCCTGTAGGACCGCCTTGTTGATAGTGTTGTTAAGAAGGCAGAGCATCACTTTATTATAGACAGACTTCTCCCCCTCTTAGCTACTACTGCATCAATATGTTTTGACCATGACCGTTTACAATCTAAGATTACTCCAAGTAGTTTAGTCATCTCAACTTGCTCAATTTCCACATTATTTATTACAAGATTTAGTTGAGGTTTAGGGTTTAGTGAGTGTTATGTTCCAAATACAATGCTTTTAGTTTTAGAAATATTTAGGGCTAACTTATTCCTTGCCACCCACTCTGAAACTAACTGCAGCTCTTTGTTGAGTGTTGCAGTCATTTCAGTCGCTGTAGTAGCTGAAGTGTATAGTGTTGAGTCATCCGCATACATAGACACTCTGGCTTAACTCAAAGTCAGTGGCTTGTCGTTAGTAAAAATTGAAAAAAGCAAGGGGCCTAAACGGCTACCTTGGGGAATTCCTTATTCTAAATGGATTATATTTGAGAGGCTTCCATTGAAGAACACCCTGTGTGTTCTGTTAGACAAGTAACTCTTTATCCACATTATAGCAGGGGGTGTAAAGCCATAACACATATGTTTTTCCAGCAGCCGACTGTGATCGATAATGTCAAAAGCTGCACTGAAATCTAACAAGACAGCCCCCGCAATCATTTTCTCATCAATTTCTTTTAGCCAATCATCAGTCATTTGTGTACGTGCTGTGCTTGTTGAGTGTCCTTCACTATAAGCATGCTGAAATTCTGTTGTCAATTTGTTTACTTTGAAATAGCATTGTTTCTGGTCAAACACAATAGTTTCCAGAAGTTTTTTAAGGGTTGGTAGCAGGCTGATTGATTGGCTATTTGAGCCAGTAAAGGGGGCTGTAATGCTCCGGGTGTCGTGGGTGTGGAGTCAAACGCAGGAGACAGAGAGTGCAATGTTGTGCTTCTTTAATAGCACCAACGCACCACAGGGTGCTCACAATAGTAACGGCCCCAAACACAGGGAATGAAAATGTACAACGGAAAAATGCACGACCAGGCACTAACATGTACCTCTACAACAGAGCCGAAGGTTACACTGAATAATCCCGCACAACAACCAGGCGGGCCGGCTGTCTAATAAAGACAAACTAATCATTCATAAACAGGTGCTACCAATAAACATACAAGGAGGGGGAGGAAAGACAATCAGTGGCAGCTGATAGGCCGGTGACGACAACCGCCGAGCGTTTCCCGCCCGGGAAGGGAAACCACCCTCGGTCGGACTCGTGACAGGGGCTTTACTATTCTTGGGTAGCAAAATAACTTTAGCTTCCCTCCAGGCCTGAGGGCACACGCTCTTAAATTGAAGATGTGGCAAATAGGAGTGGAAATATCGTCTGCTATTATACTCAGTAATTTTCATCCAGATTGTCAGACCCCGGGGGCTTGTCATTGTTGATAGACAATCATTTTTTCACCTCTTCCACACTGACTTTACGGAATTCAAATTATGAAATTCTTGTCTTTCATAATTTAGTTTGATATACTTGGATGTGTAGTGTCTGCATTTGTTGCTGACATGTCATCCCTAAATTTGCTTATCTTGCCAATGAAAAAGGCATTAAAGTAGTTTGCAATATCAGTGGGATTTTTGTTATGAATGAGACATCGGATTCAATGAATGAAGGAGCCGAGTTGGATTTTTTCCCAAAAATGTCATTTAAGGTGCCCCAAAGCTTTTTACTATCATTCTTTAAATAATGTATCTTTGTTTCATAGTGTAGCTTATTTTTATTTAGTTTAGTCACATGATTTCTTAAATTGCAGTATGTTTGCGAATCAGTTGGGCTGCCTTACCTTTTGCCTCATCCCTCTCAACCATACAATTTTTAAATTCCTCATCAATCCAAGGGGATTCAACAGTTTTTACAGTCATTTTCTTAATGGGTGCGTGCTTATTAGTAACTGGAAAAAGTAGTTTCATAAATGCGTCAAGTGCAGTGTCTGGTTTCTCCTCATTACTACTCTGGACAGTTCTGACTTAGAATATGTGGACAACTACAAATACCTAGGTGTCTGGTTAGACTGTAAACTCCACTTCCAGACTCACATTAAGCATGTCCAATCCAAAATTAAATCTAGAATCAGCTTCCTATTTCGCAAACAAAGCATCCTTCACTCATGCTGCCAAACATACCCTCGTAAAACTGACTATCCTACCGATGCTCGACTTTGGCGATGTAATTTACAAAATAGCCTCCAACACTCGGCAAATTGGATGCAGACTATCACAGTGCCATCCGTTTTGTCACCAAAGCCCCATATACTACCCACCACTGCGACCTGTATGCTCTCGTTGGCTGGCCCTCGCTTCATATTCGTTGCCAAACCCACTGGCTCCAGGTCATCTACAAGACCCTGCCAGGTAAAGCCAGAGATCACTGCACCTGTACATAGCCCACCTGTAATTAGCCCATCAAAACTACCTCATCCCCATACTGTTATTTATTTTGTTCTGTTGCACCCCGGTATCTCTACTTGTACACTCATCTTCTGCACATCTATCACTCCAGTGTTTAAATGCTATATTGTAATTATATCGCCACTATGGCCCATTTATTGCACTACCTCTGTTATCCTACCTCATTTGCACACACTGTATATATGTCACGGCATTTATCGGAAGAAGAAGAGGCTACCTAAGTATGGTTCTCAATCAAAGACGAAAGACAGCTGTCCCTGATTGAGAACCATACCCGACCAAAACATAGAAATACAAAACCTAGTCATACAAATACACCCTGACCAAACAAAAAATAGAAACATACAAAGCAATCTACGGTCAGGGCATGACAGTACCCCCCCCCCCCCCAAAGGTGCGGACTCCGGCCACGAAACCTGAACCTATAGGGGAGGGTCTGGGTGGGCATTACTCCACAGTGGTGGTTCTGGTGAGGGATGTGGACCCCGCTCCACTTCTGGCTCGGCCCACTTTAGTAATTCTCTGGAGCGGGAACCCTCTCCGCCGACCCCGGACTAGAGGATGCCACTGGACTGATGGTCGAGTCTGGAGTGAGTGGTGCCTCTGGACTGACGGGCGCCTTTGGACTGACGGGCGGCTCTGGCGCCTCTGGACTGACAGGCGGCTCTGGCGCCTCTGGACTGACGGGCGGCTCTGGTGCCTCTGGACTGACGGACGGCTCTGGCGCCTCTGGACTGACGGGCGGCTCTGGCGCCTCTGGACTGACGGACGGCTCTGGCGCCTCTGGACTGACGGGCGGCTCTGGCACCTCTGGACTGACGGGCGGCTCTGGCAGCTCCGGACAGGAGGGCGGCTCTGGCAGCTCCGGACAGGAGGGTGGCTCTGGCAGCTCCGGACTGGAGGGAGAACCTGGAGGGAGGAGACGGAAAGACACCCTGGTGCTTGGGGCTGCCACAGGGCCCACCAGGCTGGGGAGACCTACTGGAGGCCTGGTGCGCAGCCTTTGCACCACTCCTCCAGGCCGGATGACCACTTTAACCCGGACCGTCCAGAGTGCAGGCACAGGTCGAACCGGGCTGTGGGGGAGCACTGGAGATCTGGTGCATACCACTCGCACCTCACCCTTAGGCTCAATGCCCACATTCGCCCGGCACGGGCGGAGCGCAGACATAGGGCGAACTGCACCCTCCCAACGCCCCGGAGACACAGTACGCAGAACCGGCGCAGGATACCCTGGACCGAAACGGCGCACAGGAGACCAAACGCGCTGAACTGGCACAATCCGCCCTGACTGGATGCCCTCTCTCGCATGGCACTTGCGTGGAGCTGGCATATAGCACTCCGGGCTATGAGCGCGCACTGGCAACACCGTGCACTTCATCGCATAACACAGTGTCTGACCAGTACCACGCTGGCTCCGGTAAGCACGGGGAGTTGGCTTAGGTCTCTCGCCTGACTCCGCTAATCTCCCCTTGTGCCTCCCCCCCAAAATTGGGGCTGCCTCTCATGCCTGTTGCGCTGCCTTACCTCATATCGCCGCCGCTCAGCTTTAGCTGCCTCCAGTTCTTCTTTGGGGCGGTGATATTCCCCAGCCTGTCTCCAGGGTCCCTTGCCGTCCAATATCTCCTCCCATGTCCATGAGTCCTTCAACCTTTGCTCCCTGTTACCCCGCTGCTTGGTCCGTTTGTGGTGGGTGGTTCTGTCACGGCATTCATCGGAAGAAGAAGAGGAATCGTCAGACCAAAATGCAGCAGGGTACGTGTTCATCTTTAATATACTGAACTGAACACTAAATACAAAATAACAAAAGAATAGCCAAAACAGTTCTGCAAGGTGCAACCAACACTAAACAGAAAATAACCACCCACAACTAACAGTGGGAAAACAGGCTACCTAAGTATGGTTCTCAATCAGAGACAACGAAAGACAGCTGTCCCTGAACCATACCCGACCAAAACCTAGAAATACACAACCTAGACATACAAACATAGAATGCCCACCCACATCACACCCTGACCAAACAAAAAATAGAAACATACAAAGCAATTTACGGTCAGGGCGTGACAATATAGACGTTTTCTATTGTATTATTGACTGTATGTTTTTTTTCCATGTGTAACACTGTGTTGTTGTTTGTGTCGCACTGCTTTGCTTTATCTTGGCCAGGGCGCAGTTGTAAATTAGAACTTGTTCTCAACTAGCCTACCTGGTTAAATAAAGGTGAAATAAAAAATTACACACCACAGACCATCAAATATTCTTTACATCATCAACATCAAATTTGCTGAATCACAACAAAACTTCTTGTATGACCTCTTATACGCTATATTAGGCCCAGCCTTTGGAACTTTGGTTTTCCTAGATATGGCTATTATATTGTGATCACTACATCCTATGGATTTGGATACTGCTTTAAAGCAAATATCTGCAGCGTTAGTAAAGATGTGATCAATACATGTTGATGATTTAATTCCTGTGCTGTTTGTAGCTACCCTGGTAGGTTGACTGACAACCTGATCCAGCTTGAAGGCACTGTTTAGAGTTTGAAGTGTTTTCCTGAGTGGGCAGCTTTACTTGCCAGCAGCATACCACGCTGCATACCACTGCTGGCTTGCTTCTGAAGCTAAGCAGGGTTGGTCCTGGTCAGTTCCTGGATGGGAGACCAGATGCTGCTGGAAGTGGTGTTGGAGGGCCAGTAAGAGGCACTCTTTCCTCTGGTCTAAAAAAACATCCCAATGCCCCATGGCAGTGATTGGGGACACTGCCCTGTGTAGGGTGCAGTCTTTCGGATGGGACATTAAACGGGTGTCCTGACTCTGAGGTCATTAAAGATCCCATGGCACTTATTGTAAGAGAAGGGGTGTTAACCCCGGTGTCCTGGCTAAATTCCCAATCTGGTCCTCAAACCATCATGGTCACCTAATAATCCCCAGTTTACAATTGGCTAATTCATCCCCCTCCTCTCCCCTGTAACTATTCCCCAGGTCGTTGCTGCAAATGAGAATGTGTTCTCAGTCAACTTACCTGGTAAATAATGGATACATAAAAATACTTCTCTGTTCTCACATACCTTATCAAGCATTTCACACATATTATCCAGATACTGACTGTTAGCACTTAGTGGTCCATAGCAGCTTCCCACTAGAATGGGCTTTAGGTGAGTCAGATTAACCTGTAGCCATATTACTTCAACAGTATTTAACATTACATTGTCTTTAAGCTTTACAGGAATGTGGTTCTGAATATAGACCGCAACACCACCTCCGTTGGAATTTCTGTCTTTTCGGTAGACATTATAACCATACAGCTACCACTGTATTATCAAAGGTACTTTCTAAGTGTGTTTCGGAGATAGCCAGAATATGAATGTCCTCTGTTACAAGCAAATTATTGACTTCTTGGACCTTGTTTCTTAGGCTACATATGTTCATATGGACTATTTTTAGCACTTTTCTGGGTTGCTTGATTGTTTTTAATGCTTTACTGGGAAGCCTATCAGTAGACTTACTCATGTTATTTACATTGAAGCTGATAGTGCAGGGTGAGCTGCATAAAGTGGTCTTCCTACTATTGCACACCGCCTCAGTGCTAACAGTGGAACTCTGATTTATAGGCTCATGATTACTGCTTACAATAGCTGCAGGATAAACAGATGTATTCGGTGCAATTAGGAGTGCATAAATTAAATTACTTATATTAATTTTTGCCAATGCCCCTAACTAAGATCATGTACATTTGATGCCACATTATGACGACTCATTGTCAGAATGGTAGGGATTAACTGAGCTGGTCTTGGATCATTTACCAGTCATTGTTTCGACGCAACCCTGAAATGTGTGGACAGAGTGACGTGATTGTTTTTACATGTGAAAATGTAATTACATGAAAATCCAATACGTGTAAGTGAGACTTTCCCATGTGGAGTTTGATTTTCACATGTTAACTTGCAATTCCACATGTGAACGTGAGATTTTCACATGACAGTTTTCATGTGAAACTGCATATCACAGATTTGATTCAGCTGAAAGCAAATATTATGGGATTGAGAGAGAGATGTTTGAACCCTTACAAAAAAACGTACAATTTAAACTCAACATATAAAAACAGCTATTAGGAAAATGCTATTTTCACATGTTTTTGTTGTTGTAAGGAGAGCTCGGACATCTCACTATCCTCTCTCTCTCTCTCAATACTATAATATTAGCATTCAGCCAAATCAAATCTGTGATATTAATTTCTCACATGTAAATGTTCTTTTCGCCTCACCTCTCGGGACAATGAATTTCTCTCTCCTCAAAATTATGAACGATTTCTAATGTGTATTTATAATATACATTATTTCAGTCTCAACAGCATGCAAATATGAATATGAATCATCCTTTATATAATTGATATGAATCACCCATACTACCCACAACCAAAGGGGGGTGCCAGCCAAATCTTTTGCTGGTCTACATCCTAACACATTTGACCAACAACCATCCTCCTATTGACCTGTCTGGCCTATGACTGTGCAGATGACAACCCGAGTTGTTATTAATGTACGCCGCGGGTCCCATATCTCTGTATCTGTAGCAAAGAACGGTCGCCGCCTCTGTCCCCCGCCCCTCTGTCCTCCGCCCCTCTGGCTCCGACAGTCTGGCTCCTGTGTGTAAAAAGATCCAGCCTAATCTCTTTACTCCCATAGCTAAAATCAATAGGGACATATTTCTGGAAGAAGTTTCCAGCCCTTGTAATGTGCTGTTATTGGAGGGTGCGATTGATGGCGGTTCAGGTTTAGCTTCAGGCATCTCGGAGGGATCTTGAGGGTGTTGGTGAGTGGTGGAGAGGCCTCCTGGGTTTACCGGGCTCACTGGGTAGAAGGGACATATCAGGGAAAGTAGTGGAAGCAGAGGAAAGCTAGTTGTCTTGTGACTAGACATGACAGACAGCCTGACGTTCCTGCATACAGAATAGTCATTGTGTGAGAGAGTTTACATTTTCAAAGTTTATTCACCATGTGCACAGGATACAACAGATGTAAAACAGTACAGTGAAATTCCTACCTTTTGAGAGCACTTTGACAACAATGCAGTGATAAACCTAATAGTAATATAAATAATAAGAAAATAAAAACACACAAGAGCTACAGTGTGTGTTAAAGAAACAGTGGCAGTACCTTATGTAATGTGCAGGGGTGCTGGAGTGAGCCTCTTGCTACACCTGGACACACACACACCTTTATGAAGTTTTCCACTAGGCTACAAATGACCCTGAAGGAGTGAGGGCGGTAATGTATGGTGCCTAGAATAGTTTTACAACAGGTTTGTGTAGCATGGCTTTTAATGTGAGATTGGTGAATCGCAGTACAAGTACAAACACTGAGTCAGTGGTGCCATGGAGACACAAATCGTGTGTGTGTGTGTTTGTGCGTATGTGTGGGAGTCTCCTTACGCATGAGCAGAAATGATCCGTTGATTGCAAGGAAGAGCTACAGTACTGCCGTCAGCTTATCGGAGACCTGTCATCTCCTGTAGAACTCTAGCCAGCCATTTTATTTCCCTTGTAACGTAGTACAAGCCCCCTCTCTTCCCCTCCCTGCCCTCCTTCTCCCTACTCCTTCTCCTTCACCGCCATTGATTTTCTATAACCAGTGGTGAAAGTAAGGTGGTACAGTCCGGTGCGGCGTCCCAGCAAAATAAAACTATGGGGGTTCGCCGTACCGGTAAAAAGTGAGCCTATCACAATTAATACAACCTGCCCAAAAAACGATAGGCGATTACACCACTATTTAACATTACTGCATGTCAGCTGCATGACAAAGTAACAAATTGACAGGAAACCGGGTGGTATAAGCTCCAAATTGCCTTGTGGTTTGAGGAGAACACCAACATTTTGTCAAGCCAGAGATGTATGGCCTGGACAAGGCGGAGATGAGTGGCCGAGACCGAGGCTTGCGTTGACAACAGTGGATGCATCAATTCAGGCTACAAGGCCTAATGATAATCACAGAATGTCACTACAATACACCTAGGTGTTTTGTAACAGATTTCTTTTTCCCATTGATCAAATTGCGGGTGCACAATGCATTTTTTGGGTTTGGATGCTGAAATGATTTTGTGAGTGTAGGAATGTTTGCAGGTGGCCTACAGGAACGCCTTTGTTAAGTGATTGTTAGACAATCAGATGAAAACATCATATATTGGTTGTGTTTAGTTATTTATTTTTTGTTATCAAAAATTCGGAACTTAATTGAGCGAAGGTATCTTATTGGCACCAACTGAGAACATCGACCATATCCCCGGTGAGTGTGCATATTCAATGTCTTTGTCATTGGGTCAGTGTGTCATGACACAAGGCGAGACCCTGATGCAGACACAGGAGGCAGATGGTTGGAGTCTTAAAATATTTATTAACCAATAGGGGAAGGCAAGAGAATGGTTGTGGACAGGCAAAAAGGGCCAAAACCAGTTCAGAAGGTACCGAAGGGCAGACGGATTCAAGGTCAGGCCAGGCAGGATGATCAGGCAGGCGGGAAAGTAGTCCAGAGTCAGGCAGTGGTCAAAACCGGGAGGACTATCAAAAAGAGAACAACAAAAGGAGTACGGAAAAAACACGCTGGTTGACTTGATTAACATACAAGACCAACTGGCACAGAGAGACAGGAAACACAGGGATACATACACTGGGGAAAACAAGCGACACCTGGAGGGGGTGGGGACAATATCGAGGACAGGTGAAACGGATCAGGGTGTGACACAGTGCCACTTTTATTTGTTTTTGGACAATCATTTCCTCCTCCAGGTTAGATGGATGTCATATTGTATTTGTGTCTCCACTTTTCATAGGCCAATTATATGGATCAGCCAACATCATTTTCATTGATCTGTTTGTCAGTGTCAGCAGAATGGGCTACCCTGTAATTTCTGTAGTATAAAAAAAATGTGTGAGTGCACTTGGGTGTCCCGGACCGCTAAGAAGTTAAATGTACTTTCATCCCTGTCTATAACTGAGGCTAACCGTTATTTTGGTTGTCACGTTTTGTTATCCTCCCGTGACTTGCCAGGCCACCCTGTCCCAAACCATGGCTGCTGCTCTTCCTCTCAGATGTCCCAGAAACCAGGAGACTGTTATGATTTTAACCCTTCCACCCCTCCTTCAGTACAGACTACCCTTTTTCTCTTTCTGGCCACCCCTAGGCACCTGCATACAGACGCACGCACTTAAAAAAAAAATGTTTATCCTTTATTTTACTAGGCACACCAGTTAAGAACATGACAGCCTCCCCCGGCCAAACCTTGGACATCGCTAGGCAAATTGTGTGCCTCCCTATGGGACTCCCAATCACAGGATGTGCCTGGATTTGAACCAGGGACTGTAATGACACCTTTTGCACTGAGATGCAGTGCCTTAGACAGCTGCCCTTACACACACACACACACACTGGCGTACACACTGAAATGTGTACGACAGAATACCATTATAACTGCCGCTATAACCACCCCCATCCACTCTGTCTTTCTCTCAGTATTTTATCTCTCACTCTTTCTAGCACCTGCACACTCTTTTTCTCTCACTCTGCCTCTCCCACTTCCCTCTTTCTCTCTCCCCCTTCTCTCTCCCCCTTCTCTCTTTCACTCATCCCTCTATCCCTATTTGTTTGTCTCACCCATTCTCATGCACACTTTCTCTCATCCCCCCCATCTCCATCCTCTCTCGATAGCACCCGGCTGTTGGCTTGTGGCTGGGCTTGGGTTGACGGCTGGCTGTCTGGTGTCATGAGCGATCAGGTCGATGGCGGCACGGTAAGGCCGATAGGAGCTGAGCGAGGGCCGCCTTGTAGCGGGTCACCTCTCACGGCCAATTAGTGTTGGAGCTGCGGCGTGCTCGCCTCTTGTCAGGCCTGCTTATCGTCGGAGATCAGTGGCGATCAGTCTCTCACACCGGCCCCTCTCTCTCTCACTCTGCTCAGGCTCTCTCTCGCTTGTCTTTCCAGGCGGTCCTTGTCTCTCTTCCTCTCTTTCTCTCTGTTTGTGCCTCCATTTTGTTTTTGCCAGTGGCAGGTGGCTGCTTCACTTTGTGTTGATCGGTTTCGCTCTCACTGTTTTTCAGAAATGTCTCTTTTATTGTATTAATTTAGCAGAAACTATGGTACAGAGGACTTATAATCTGTGTACTTTGTGTTTGAATAGCGGCTGTTTCGTTGAGGCCATCACAGGGAGTGAATTAAAATAGGGGAAAAGAATCAACAGTGTTTAAGGCAGAGATATTTTTCTCTCACTTTATTCACTTTATTCACTCCAACTCCCCCTTTTCACTTCTCATTTTTATCCTACTCTTTCTCTCTGTCCATTCTATCCAGGATGATCCTCCCTCTTTTTCCTCCCTGTTGTTTATTGTTTTCTTTTCTTTTCCTCTTTCACACACCCTCCATCTGTCTTTCTCTGATGTGAAAGAATGGAGCCGTGTCCCAGTGGGTGTCAGTGTATGACCGACCGACTGGCTGGTGTGTGTGTGTGTGTGTGTGTGTGTGTGTGTGTGTGTGTGTGTGTGTGTGTGTGTGTGTGTGTGTGTGTGTGTGTGTGTGTGTGTGTGTGTGTGTGTGTGCGCGTGTCTCAACCGAAGGTGACTCAGTGTTGGCAGAGTGAGACCCTTGGTGAGTGACTCTGTCTTCTCACGAGCTGAACTCTGGTACTCAATTGCCCTTTTCTTTAACATACACACACGTACACACAAACGTGTGTGTGAATTTATGTGTGTGTGTGTGCGCGCGTGTGTGTGTGCGTGTGAGAATTTGTTTGCGGTTGTGTGCATATTTATTTGTGTGTTAGAGTTTGTGAATGTCTGGCAAAGCATTTGAATCATCCCCCCAAAATACTAATGGTTAGAAATCAGCAATACATACAGTACAACTATCCCCAGCAGATGGCATAAACATGTAAAGAACCCATAGACTATATCCGTGTCATGGAAAGGTTTCATTTTTCAATTATGCTACTTTTGTATGTAAAGTGATTTTAAGTGTGCATGAAAGGGCACCTAACAAATAGTATATATTACCATTATCCACAGACAGTGTATTTTTAAATACCAGTAGGTGTATAGAGGCTCATCTGATGCCTGGCGACACGGGCATTGATTAATGATGTCTGGCTAGAAGACTCCTCCATCCATAGGGCCAGTATTAGTTTTTGTTTTAATTACCACTGCCTAGTAATGTTTCCTATCCATAACTGTCTGGCGTGTGTGTGTGTGTGTGTGTGTGTGTGTGTGTGTGTGTGTGTGTGTGTGTGTGTGTGTGTGTGTGTGTGTGTGTGTGCGTGTGTAGTAGGGTGCATGTGTGTGTGTGAGGGGTGGGGAGTGAGTGAGTGTAGGAAAGAGTAAAGTGAGGGAAAGGGAGAGAGAGAGTGTGTGTGGTGTGGTGGGGTGGGGTGGGTGGGTGTGTGTGTGGGTGGAGTGAATAAAGCAAGGGAAAGGGAGAGAGAGCGTTGGTTTGTGTGTGTGTGAGGTATTGTAGTGAGTGTATATCTGCGAGGAAGTGTGTTTGTTCACATGAGTGGGTAAAATTGTGTGAGTGGGGGGGGGGGGGGCACATGTATTTACATAGGGCAGTGAGAGAGAGTGAGTGTGCACTTGTGTGCGTGTGTTTTTTGTCTACATGTACGTGATATCCATGATTGAGGCCTTGGCACCTGGCTCAGCCCTCGTGCCCATCTCCCTCCATGCACAGCTGTGTGGCAGGCAGCATCTTTCATTTCAATATTTCAATATTTATGTCTCACTTTTACAAGCCCCAGAGGTTCAAAGTCATTGTAAGGGTATGTGTACCTGGGCTGTTTGGCTCTCTGTCAATTACTTCCCCTTCTTCTTTTACTGAGCCTGGTTTGATTTTCTATTTATTTATTTCTTATATATAGTTTTTTCCCCCTCTACCTCGGGTAGTATAAAGACAGTCTCTACCTCGGGTAGTATAAAGACAGTATCTACCTCGGGTAGTATAAAGACAGTATCTACCTCAGGTAGTATAAAGACAGTCTACCTCGGGTAGTATAAAGACAGTCTCTACCTCGGGTAGTATAAAGACAGTATCTACCTCGGGTAGTATAAAGAAAGTCTCTACCTCGGGAAGTATAAAGACAGTATCTACCTCGGGTAGTATAAAGACAGTCTCTACCTCGGGTAGTATAAAGACAGTCTCTACCTCGGGTAGTATAAAGACAGTATCTACCTCGGGTAGTATAAAGAAAGTCTCTACCTCGGGAAGTATAAAGACAGTATCTACCTCGGGTAGTATAAAGACAGTCTCTACCTCGGGTAGTATAAATACAGTCTCTACCTCGGGTAGTATAAAGACAGTTTCTACCTCGGGTAGTATAAAGACAGTTGAAAGAGAGTGCTTCATAAGTACAGTATCATACTTAGTTAGGGAGCTAATGCATGTAGTTTTAGACTGAAATATATAGTATAAATAAGAATACTTTCTGCTTTTTGTATTTTTTATTATTGATTGGTGACTCACAGCATTTGTTTTATTAATGTATGCATATGGGTGTATTTTTTGCGCGCTTGCCATCTGTCGTGTGTGTGTGTGTGTGTGTGTGTATGTGCACCATAGGCACACATTGATACATACACATGTACCATGTGTGTGTGTCAATGTGTGCTGCATGTGTGGTCTGTGCATACATGTTTGTGTTTGTTCTCACACAAAACTTTCATATGATCCCATTCCTCCTGTTTGGAAGATGAACTGAACGGTGGAAGTGAAGGAAAAGGGCAGCCTCATTTGCATAGCGGGGCTTTATTAGAATATGCTAAGGATGGAGAGGAGTATATTTCCAGCCTCGGCGATGAATCGCTGCAGCATCACAAAGTCGCCTCAAAGTACTCTGTCGTCACCCTCATTTGCATACCTTGCAGTCTTCCTTTATTTATTTTTTTAACTTACCATAATGGGCAAATGCTTATTTTAAATTACAGATTTGTCTCCAAGGAGACTTTTGGCAAGCACTCTGCAACTTAAATGGGGCCGTTCTGTTTCTTTATAGACGAACTGAGGGATTGTGGCTTTAAAAGGTTCCGGATGTGTCTGTCTGTAGTTGGGATGCTGTGGAGGGTTTGTGATATGGAGAATAAGGTGTTATTGAGAGGTTGGTTTAATGGTCGGGAATTAGACCTTTGGTTTGAAGGATGAGGTTTGATTATTACTACACCCATCCGCCTCAAGGGTTCTCTCCAAAAAACTAGGTGCCACATTAGATTTCAGACACAGACAGACACTTCCAATAGCCAGTCTTTCAAGAGAAATTGTGTGGCTCATCCACATAATACAACACTGGTGTTTTATGGAAATTGACAGAATATATGGCCACATTGAGCATCCAAAAGACTGAAAAATTATATTAGTCTCCACTTCACATATTTACATCCAACATCCAAAATCAAAGCTAAATCTACCACCACACCTTCCACTGCTCAGAACAAGCATCAACACTTTTTTTTGTTTAATTTTTTTCCAGAACATCCACCGGTTAAATGCAAGCCAACATCTGATGACGTTTGGCTCCGTTTGTTTATGGAGGCCGATGGATTGCCGTGGCGAGCCTTGACTCTGAGATCTCACTCGGGACCGGGCCAGTCAGATCTCGTCAGGCCCTGGATGACTAGATGAAACAGGCGTTGTTGGCCCATCCGCTCAGGTTTGCTTTCAAAAAGACAGCACCGCATGGGGCCTCGGAGACGAGGCCGCCCATGGGTCCATGTTTTTTTTAAAGGGAAAGAAGGAGGGGAGAAAAAAAACATGATTTATTTAGGATATTTACTGTTTCCATCATATCTTGGAGAGCAGGATCACAAACAATAAATCCCCTGGAGTATTACTATTAGAACTCTGGGATCCCGGGGTATTTGGCTTCCAAAACGATTGACTGTAGGTGGGACTTTGATTTGCTTCAATTTAGGCATTGATTCCCAACTCTGGTCCTTGGATACCCCCAACAGTACAATTTTGTTTTGAAGCTCCAGTTTACACATGTGAACAACAGGTCATAGAGATAGATATAGGTATCATCTTTGTATCTGTGCCATTATAGTGTCTGTGACAGCATGGGCAGTGCCATCTTCATTGACTGATTGGTCCAAACTCTGGAATCCCCACCCAGTTATCTACTTTAAAATGCTAGAAGCCCTCAACGGCAATGCCCATGCTAAAAGGGGTTATATCCATGATGAGTCTCTATGACGACAGGCACAACAAAGTTGCCAAAATGCCACTTGAGTCCACTTATTTATTATTTTTTACCTTTATTTAACTAGGCAAGTCAGTTAAGAACAAATTCTTATTTTCAATGACGGCCTAGGAACAGTGGGTTAAGAGCTTCAACCTGGGGATGTTCAGGGGCAGAACGACAGATTTGTACCTTGTCAGCTCGGGGGTTAGAACTTGCAACCTTCTGGTTACAAGTCCAACACTCTAACCGCTGCCACTTATACTGTGTCATTGCATTTGTAACCACCTAACCATTGCAAAACTTCTATTAGATAAAATAATCCTAACATGGCAAATTTGTAATAATAATAATAATGATACAATAATGGACTTATAAAGAGTTTTTCAAGGACCCAAAGTCACTTCACAATTGTAAAACAACCAAATTTAGTCAACAAGAAGGGTTGGGATTTGGATACAAACCCAGTTTAGGGTAAGTGGTAGGGTAAGGGTTTGGGTTAGGTGCACACCAGTATGGTGAAGAGAGGAGTGTCTTTGTAGTATATGAACTCGCTTAAGGGTGGACCTTGTCAAAGAGGTTGGGCTTTAGGAGGGACTGAAAGACAGTGATGGACTCGCTGTCACAGATGGCTGGAGGGAGGGAGTTCCAGAGCCTAGGAGCAACTGTGGAAAAGGCCCTGCCGCTGAAGCTCTGGAGCTTCGACCTGGGGATGGCAAGGTGGCCTGCTGTGGTGGAACAGAATGCGCGTGTGGGTTGGTGGGGAGAAGAATGTCCTAGAGGTAAGGGGGGCAAGGTGGTGAAGGGCTTTGTAGGTCAGAAGGAGGATCTTGTAATCAATGTGTTGGGAGACAAGGAACCAGTGGAGATCATAGAGGACAGGGGTGATGTGCCGCCAGGACTTAGTGTGGTTGAGGAGTTGGGCTGCAGATTTTTGAACCATTTGGAGCTTATGGAGGGAGCTGGAGAGTAGTGAATTGCAGTAGTCAAGACAGGAGGAGATGAATGCATGTATGCGGGTTTCAGCGGCAGGACAGGAGAGGGAGGACCTGACTTTAGCAATGTTGCAGCGGTGGAAGAATTAGGATTTGACCGTCTGTGTCATGTGTTGGTCAAAGGAGAGGGTGGAGTCCAGCAACAAACATTTTGTTGACCAAGTTTGACACTCTCATTGATCTCCACACAAAAATTCCTCACTTCATGGGATTATTTTCGTGGACAGATATTGGGCGGAGTATAACCTCTCGCTTCGCCTCTTCCTCTCTGGTATGATTTTCTTACCATCTTCCGATGGCTTGTAAATATTCAATCAATAAAGGCCCTCTTTCGTAATTGGGGAGGAAGTTCATAGGGTTATATCAATATTGTCGGTTATAATGTTAAAATGGAACCTTGTGCCAGAGCAAACGCTGAAGGTACTGTAGAGCAATGAAATCAGCCAAAAACACAGAGTCAAAAAGTAGCATAGTTGCTTTAACCTTTGATTTTACAAATGGACACCTTTAATGAAATGGAAGAACTAATTTGTCTAACTCACTCGAAATGTGAGGGAAAATAAATGTATTACGTAGTGCAGGTGGTGATTAAAGGTGCTTTTATATATATTTCCCCACTATGAGTTTGGAATAATACTTTAAAAATGATGACAATGCCCTTTTATTGTAAAAGCGGTTTGAAAAGACTGCCTGACATTTTTGCCTGTTTTCGTGGGATGGAGCTTTGGCCATCCATGTGGTAAATAAGTTAATAGACCAACAAGAAAGAGATTTCCAAAACAAATTTCCCTTCCCCACTCAGACCTCTACCAGACAGTCCTAGCAAAATTCTTGCATAAGAAATTGCCCTTTGCTAAGAAGTTTTTTTGTTTCTTTCCGACAATTTTAATTGAAAACTATTACAGTTAGGTACTTCCAGAAATGCCGTCTGCATTGGGCCGTTAACAACCATCTCAAACCATGAATGCATTAAAATGTAGGTTCTCTTTAACACAGTATTGTAGAGGTTCGAGATGTTTGGGAAAAGATGGAAATACATTGCTCAATCATACATTTCCCAGGGTGCATCATTATTGAGCAGATTTCCCAAGAAACCTTACCAACAACATACTCCACACACTCAGCAGGGTAGCCTACAATTTGTTCTTGTTGTTGTTGCTGTTGCCATACCATAATTAAGGCAATCAAATGTTACCATAGTGCAATGCACTTAGTGGCACCAATATTAAGTACAAAGGTGTATACTGGTTTTACTACATTATTTGATTAATTATTCAATAAAGAGTGAGGGAGCTAGTATGTGTGTGTTGGTTTCTAACTATTATAAAGTGAACATCCCACGTGTTGAGATCACACATTTTGTTGTTGCCAATAACAGCCCATCTGAAAACAACAGTTTAATTTGCTCTTTAGCTTTCCTTGTCTCAAGTGGGTCCTATTCCTGTCTACGTTGCCAGCGAATGACCAGTCCCTTTCACAACACATGGAAGCAGACTTTTTTCGTTGACTTTACGTTTGCTTGAAACTTTAGGCTATTCTTCATCGTATTAGAGCCCCTTGGGTGAAGTTAAGTTGTCATTTAGGACTGCAGTGCTTTAAATCTTAACTGCAGGCCTTTTATAGAAAAAGCCAATCCCAGGAGCTATGGAGCTTTAATTTTTATCCCAGGCTCTGATTTATTTGATTTCAGAGGAAGTTTTGCTAAGCGGGCTAATAGCACAGCACTGTTGAATGATTTAGTAGGAAGAGGGAGCCCAGTCAGTGAGAGAAAGTCAAAAGACAAATTCTTGTCTCATCCCTTAATTGGTGAAGGAGGAAAAAAAGTCAGACTCCAAACGATTTAATATCACAATAAATAAATATTAGTCGCTAATGAGACTTTAGTGTGACCATTTGTCGCGATATGTGCCACGTACAATATCACTCTCTTAATCGCAATTTACCAGTTCTTCTTTTTTAGTATCATTTAGTACCCCAAAGCTGAAAAGGATGGTATTTTTTTCCTTTTAACAAAGGATTGTCTTTAGGCATATTGGAATTTTAAGTTCTATAGGAAATTTGAGATTTCTTGACAAGCAAGCTCAAAGATAAAGATTAAAGTGGTTCTTTAAGGGCTTTGGGGGAACACTAGAAACAACAATAAAGTAGCCAATTACTCTTTGCAGTTGATTGAAGTTTTGGTTTCCTACTTCCTACAGAGGATGCACTGTGTCTTAATGTAACTGCACTCTTACAAAGTAAGGAAGTGTGGAGATCCATCCTCATTGACATGGCTCTTCTCTACCCTAATATTCCAAATACCACTTGTTTCGGTGTGATCCAATTGGGCCCAAAGTGCTTTTGAAAAATGTAAAGTGTTAATCTATCAATCAAATATATTTACTTAGTAGCCCTTTTTATAGAAACATTTATCAAATAGTACTTTACTTCCAGCAGCAGCATAGTGGCATGCTGAATACCACTTGAAGTGATCAATAGTGCTTTTGAAAACTGTAATGTGTCAATCACTCAATCAATCAAATGTATTTACTTAGTAGCCCTTTTTTAAAGAAACATATGACAGATATCTTGTGGCAAGGAAAAATTAAGAGATGAGACAAGAATTTGTCTTTTGACTTTCTCTCACTGACTGGACTCCCTCTTCCTACTAAATCATTCAGCAGTGATGTGCTATAAGGCCGCATATCAAAACTTCCTCTGAAATCAAATAAATCAGAGCCTGGGATAAAAACTAAAGCTCCACAGCTCCTGGGATTGGCTTTTTCTATAAAAGGCCTGTAGTTAAAGCACTGCAGTCCTAAAGCACTGCAGTCCTAAATGCCAACTTAACTTCACCCAAAGGGTTCTAATGCGATGAAGAATAGCCTAAAGTTTCAAGTAAATGTAACACTAATGAAAAAAGTCAGTTTCAATGTGTTGCGAAAGTGGCAGGTCATTCGCTGGGAATGCAGATAGTTATAGGACCCGCTTGAGACAAGGAAAGCTGAAGAGCAAAATAAACTGTTGTTTTCAGATCGGCTGTTAATTGGCAACAACAAAATGTGTTATCTCAGAAGCATGTGGGATGTTCACTTTATTAGTGAACAACACACACACACTATCTCCCTCACTATTTATTTAGAGTTTTGGCCCATATTTTGTCCCATTCCTCCATGCAGATCTCTTCTAGAGCAGTGATGTTTTGGGGCTGTTGCTGGGCAACACAGACTTTCAACTCTCTCCAAAGATTTTCTATGGGGTTGAGATCTGGAGACTGGCTAGGCCACTCCAGGACCTTGAAATGCTTCTTACGAAGACACTCCTCCGTTGCACGGGCGGTGTGTTTGGGATCATTGTCATGCTGAAAGACCCAGCCACGTTTCATCTTCAATGCCCTTGCTGACTCAAATTCTCACGATGCATGGCCCCATTCATTCTTTCCTTTACACGGATCAGTCGTCCTGGTCCCTTTGCAGAAGAACAGCCCCAAAGCAGGATGTTTCCACCCCCATGCTTCACAGTAGGTATGGTGTTCTTTGGATGCAACTCAGCATTCTTTGTCCTCCAAACACGACGAGTTGAGTTTTTACCAGAAAGTTCTATTTTGGTTTCATCTGACCATATGACATTCTCCTAATCTTCTTCTGGATCATCCAAATGCTCTCTAGTAAACTTCAGACGGGCCTGGACATGTACTGGCTTAAGCAGGGGGACACGTCTGGCACTGCAGGATTTGAGTCCCTGGCGGCGTAGTGTGTTACTGATGGTAGGCTTTGTTACTTTGGTCCCAGCTCTCTGCAGGTCATTCACTAGGTCCCCCCGTGTGGTTTTGGGATTTTTGCTCACCGTTCTTATGATCATTTTGACCCCACGGGGTGAGATCTTGCGTGGAGCCCCAGATCGAGGGAGATTATCAGTGGTCTTGTATGTCCTCCATTTCCTAATAATTGCTCCCACAGTTGATTTCTTCAAACCAAGCTGCTTACCTATTACAGATTCAGTCTTCCCAGCCTGGTGCAGGTCTACAATTTTATTTCTGGTGTCCTTTGACAGCTCTTTGGCCTTGGCAATAGTGGAGTTTGGAGTATGACTGTTTGAGGTTGTGGACAGGTGTCTTTTATTCTGATAACAAGTTCAAACAGGTGCCATTAATACAGGTAACGAGTGGAGGACAGAGGAGCCTCTTAAAGAAGAAGTTACAGGTCTGTGAGAGCCAGAAATCTTGCTTGTTTGTAGGTAACCAAATACTTATTTTCCACCATCATTTGCAAATACATTCATTAAAAATCCTACAATGTGATTTTCTGGAATTTTTTTTCTCATTTTGTCTGTCATAGTTGAAGTGCACCTATGATGAGAATTACAGGCCTCTCTCATCTTTTTAAGTGGGAGAACTTGCACAATTGGTGGCTGACTAAATACTTTTTTGCCCCACTGTATATGGATGAGCAGTGACAGCGCAGCTAAGATGCAATAGATAGTAAAGAATAGATAGTGAAGGATACAGTGTACAGTACATACATATGAGATGAGTAATGCGAGATATGTAAACATTGTTAAAGAGGCATTATTAAAGTGACTAGTGTTCCAGTTATTAAAGTGCCCAAAATTCACCCAACTTATTGTGGAAGGCTACCCAAAACATTTGACCCAAGTTAAACAATTTTAAAGGCAAAGCTACCAAATACTAATTGAGTGTATGTGCACTTCTGACCCACTGTGAAAGTGATGAGAGAAATAAAAGCTGAAATAAATCATTCTCTCTACTATTATTCTGACATTTCACATTCTTGAAATGTAGTGGTTATCCTAACTGACCTAAAACAGGGAATTTTTCTAGGATTAAATGTCAGAAATGTTGAAAAACTGAGTTTAAATGTATTTGGCTAAGGTGTATGTAAACATCCGACTTCAACTGTAACTGGTGCAATGAGACAAAATCTCTCTCATAGTCACTCAATGCCTAGGTTTACCTCCGCTGTTCTCACATCCTACCGTACCATTGTCTGTACATTATGCTTTGAGCCTATTCTTCCTCGCCCAGAAATATGCTCATTTTACTCTCTGTTCCGAACACACTAGATGACCAGTTCTTATAGCCTTTTAGGCGTACCCTTATCCTAATCCTCCTCTGTTCCTCTGGTGATGTAGAGGCTAACACAGGCCCTGCAGCTCCCAGCACCACTCCCATTCCCCAGGCGCTCTCATTTGTTAACTTCTGTAACCGCAAAAGCATTGGTTTCATGGATGTTAACATTATAAGCCTCCTCCCTAAGTTTGTTTTATTCACTGCTTTAGCACACTCCACCAACCCTGACGTCCTAGCCGTGTCTGAATCATGGCTTAGGAATGCCACCAAAAATCCTGAAACTTCCATCCCTAACTATAACATTTTCCAACAAAATTGAACTGCCAAAGGGGGCGGAGTTGCACTCTACTGCAGAGATAACCTGCAGAGTTCTGTCATACTATCCAGGCCTGTGCCCAAACAATTCGAGCTTCTACTTTTAAAAATCCACCTTTCCAGAAACAAGTCTCTCACCGTTGCAGCTTGTTATTGACCCACTTCAGTCCCCAGCTGTGCCCTGGACACCATATGTGAATTGATTGCCCCCATCTATCTTCAGAGTTCGTACTGTTAGGTGACCTAAACTTGGACATGCTTAACCTCTAGTGACACCCCATCCCGTGAACGGGACCGTAAGCATCACCTGACACTAATTAGCATAACGCAACGTACATAAATCTTCCTAGAAAATCTTCCTATTCATGAAAATCACAAGTGAAATATGTTGGAAGACAGCTTAGCCTTTTGTTAATCACCCTGTCATCTCAGATTTTCAAAATATGCTTCACAGCCAAAGCTAGACAAGCATTTGTGTAAGTTTATCGATAGCCTAGCATAGCATTATGCCTTGCTAGCAGCAGGTAACCTTGTCACGGAAATCAGAAAAGCAATCAAATTAAATCGTTTACCTTTGATGAACTTCGGATGTTTTCACTCATGAGACTCCCAGGTAGATAGCCAAAGTTATTTTTGTAGGCGAAATAGCTCAGTTTGTTCTTCAAGTTTGGCTGAGAAATCGACCGTAAATTGCGGTCACGACAACGACAAAAATATTCAAAATTTGCTCCATAATATCGACAGAAACATGGCAAACGTTGTTTATAATCAATCCTCAAGGTGTTTTTCAAATATCTATTCGATAATATATCAACCGGGACAATTGGTTTCTCAGTAGAAGCGATTGGATGGCTAATGGCTACCTCTGTATTTTATGGAGAATTTCTCTGGGAGCATCAGGTGACCACTTGCGCAATGAAGCCACCTACGGGTATTCTTCAACATAAATGCGTAAAACTACGTCACAATGCTGTAGACACCTTGGGGAATACGTAGAAAGCGTAATGTGGTTGATAGGGCATTCACAGCTCAATAGGGACGCATCGGAACGCAGGGCTTTCAAAAGATGAGTCACTTCCGGATTGGATTTTTCTCAGGCTTTCGCCTGTAACATCAGTTCTGTTATACTCACAGACAATATTTTTACAGTTTTGGAAACTTTAGAGTGTTTTCTATTCTAAGCTGTCAATTATATGCATATTCTAGCATCTTGTCCTGACAAAATATCCCGATTAATTTGGGAACGTTATTTTTCCAAAAATGAAAATACTGCACCCTAGTACCAACAGGTTTTAACATCCCGGTTGCCCTTCAATCGGAGCTAGATGCCCTCATTCTCACACAAAATATCAAGGAACCTACCAGGTACAACCCCAAATCCGTAAACACGGGCAGCCTCGTAGATATCATCCTGACCAACTTGCCCTCTAAATACACCTCTGCTGTATTCAACAAGGATCTCCACGATCACTGCCTCATTGTCAGCATGCGTAATGGGTCCGCTGTCAAACGACCACCCCTCATCACTGTAAAATGCTCCCTAAAACACTTCAGCGAGCAGGCCTTTCTAATCGACCTGGTCAGGATGTACTGGAAGGATATTGACCTCAGCCCGTCAATAGAGGATGCCTGGTTGCTCTTTAAAAGTGCTATCCTCACCATCTTAAATAAGCATGCTCCAATCAAAAAATGTAGAACTAAGAACAGATATAGCCCTTGGTTCACCCCAGACTTGACTGCCCTTGACCAGCACAAAACATCCTATGGCTTTCTGCATTAGCATCGAATAGCCACCGCGAAATGCAACTTTTCAGGGAAGTCAGGGACCAATATAATCAGTCAGTTAGGAAAGTTAAGGCTAGCTTATTCAAACAGAAACATACATCCTGTATCACTAATTCCAAAATGTTTTGGGACACTATAAAGTCCTTGGACGATAAGAGCACCTCCTCCCAGTTGCCCACTGCACTGATGCTAGGTAACATTGTCATCACTGATAAATCTACGATAATTGATCATTTCAATAAGGCCAACAGCTCAGCACCCCGTGCAGCAATTTACCCAAATTTCACTGGTCATCCTCAAAGCCAACACTTACTTTGGCCGCCTTTCCTTCCAGTTCTCTGCTGCCAATGACTGGAACGAATAGCAAAAATCACTGAAGCTGGAATCTTATCTCCCTTTCTAACTTTAAGCATCAGGTGTCAAAGCAGTTTACAGATCACTGTACCTGTACACAGCCAATCTGTAAATAGCACACTCTACTACCTCATCCGCATATTGTTATTTATCCTCTTGCTCTTTTGCACACAAGTATCTGTACTTGCACATCATCATCTGCATATCTATCACTCAGGTTTTACTGCTAAATTGTAATTATTTAGCCTCTATGGCCTATTTCTTGCATTACCTCCCTACTCTTCAACATTTGACACACTGTAGATAGATTTTTCTATTGTGTTATTGACTGTACGTTTGTTCATGTTTAACTCTGTGTTGTTGTTTTTGTCGCACTGCTTTGCTTTATCTTGGCCAGGTCGCAGTTGTAAACGAGAACTTGTTCTCAACTGGCCTAACTGGTTAAATAAAGGTGAAATAAATAAACAAGTAAACAAAAAATAGGCCTCGAGCATGAATCATCTGCAAATACTACAGTATACATCAGGAATCATTTTATTTTACCTCTTTCTTTTACACTTTGTTCAAGTTCCTCTTTTACCTTGCTAGTTTAAATAGTGTATGCAGCAGTACTGTGTGTAGAGCTGTTCTTACTGACTGCCTACTTGATTGTTCTGTTTGTTCAGGTCTGCTAAGCTGCGGCTGAAGTTGTCACTGTTAATACAAGTTTGTATTCAATCATCCTGTCAGCTTCTGAAAAGAGCCTGAGTGACAGATTTAAGAGGCTGCTGAACCACGGGGTAAACTGCGGGAAAGCGATTTCTCTACTCCCTCCCCATGTTAGATCTGAGACAGACGGGTTCTGCCGAAAAGTTAGACGAGCCGTCTGGTCCGGTATCAGCGTTGACAGTGATCAACAAAGAAGTGTTGTCTTACCTTTTTTTTATTGTCTTCCCGCGGTCTCAGAGATCAACTGCCTAAGATTTCTTGGCGCTCTTATCAAATATTGAACCTGTCTGGTTTTTGTTGGAAAAACTGTTGGAGTAAGTGATGTTTCCTGACGAGCTTGGCGCAGAAGTGCTCAAAGTGATATTGACATGTTGTCAAGTCAGCGCCTCTCCCAAAAGGCTTCTTGGGTTTTTGACGGGCTTGAAGAGCGATCATGATATTTCCTCCATCGGGTAATTACAGCTTATCTCCCGAAATGATGGGTTGCCCTTATTTTTTGTTCACACTTAAATCTTCCTCCGTCAAATCCAAAGTTGTCTAGAAACACCTGCTCTGAAGGTCCGCTGAGATCCCCGACCTCAAGAATGAACAACTCTTGATTAGGCCCTGAGCGATATCACATAATCATAGGGACATCACAGCACGACATAACACTTTGGTTGAGTCAACCTTAACTCAGTTTAAGATCTGATTATTGAGGGCAGAGATGGACAGAATGCTTCTCTCTTCTTAACTGTGTCCAAACGGTCATTTGGGGACAGTTACCACGAAATACAAATAGCTCAGTGGCAATTATTTACTAAGACAAACAGATGCAGGGGCAGCACTTTTGACTAGAACTGACAGTTACAGATTGTGGAAAAGAAAAGGCGGACACGGAAAGTAGAGGGAAAGTACACTACAACTACACTGAGCATGCAGGAGTATTGGAACCCCAACACTGATCGACCTCTCCTGCACCCTCCCAGCAAGACATGCTGTGAGGTAAAAGGGCCGAGGTTGTCGCCCAACTGTGTGACATATTGCTCCGCAGAGCCACTGACGTTTCCCTCTTTCAACCCCCTCATCCACTCCTAAACCTTCATGGCTACCCCCACTCTCCTCACCCCATTTAATTCACACCCCTCCTCAAAGACACGAGTCCACAGTGTTTTAGATGAGGTGCTCATGGGTGCTGACCATAAAAATAGCATCAAGGCAATGAGCCTTAGAGAGAGATGCGGGGGGGGGGGGGGGGGGGGGGCTGGAAGAGATGGATGGTGAGAAAGAGGAGAAGGATAGATGGAGGAGGTGTAGCAAGGAGGGTGGTGGATGGGAGAGGGGATATGTGGTGAGAGGAATTGGGAGGGATGGAATGTTAGAGGACAGGAGTTAGATAAAGAGAGGTTTTTGGAGAGCTAGAAAGAGGGAGAGGTAGAGAGAGTGGGGCGAGGGTGATTGGGATAAAGAGAAAGTCAGAGGACAGGGAGAGCGCGAGAGAGAGAGAGAGAGAGAGAGAGAGAGAGAGAGAGAGAGAGAGAGAGAGAGAGAGAGAGAGAAAGATATGGAGGGAAAGACAGTGAACGCTCTGGGCTGCTGGGACAAATGGGAGTAGACCACTCCAGCTGTGGCCATAAAACAGCAGGTGGACACCATCATTAGACCTGGCAGATGAGGCAGGAGAACCTGAGATCGAGTCCTCCAAACACCCCTCTCTCCGAAGCACCTTGCTCGGCCACTCTAGTGTGCTAAATGTCCGCTCTCTCAGTTACGGTTCAGCATGGCTGTAGTGTTGACACCAGGGGAAAGGTGAAACCTTGATCTCTAAACCCCAGCCTGAACTGAATTTTTAGCAGAATTGGTTCTGCAAATCACACCTTTTACAGTGCATTAGAAAGTATTCAGACCCCTTGACTTTATCCACATTTTGTTATGTCACAGCCATATTTAAAATGGATGATTTTTTTTCCCTTCATCAATCTACACACAACACCCAATAATGACAAAGCAGATCCTTTACTCATTACTTTGTTGAAGCACCTTGGGCAGCGATTACAGCCTTGAGTCTTCTTGGGTTTGATGATACAAGCTTGGCACACCTGTATTTTGGTGAGTTTTTCCCATTCCTCTTTGGAGATCCTCTCAAGCTCTGTCAGGTCGGATGGGGAGTGTCGTTACACAGCTATTTTCAGGTCTCTCTAGAGATATTTGATCGTGTTCAAGTCCGGGCTCTGGCTAGTCCACTCAGGGACATTAAGAGACTTGTCCCGATGCCACTCCTGTGTTGTCTTGGCTGTATGCTTAGGGTCTTTGACCTATTGGAAGGTGAACCTTCACCCCTGTCTGTGGTCCTGAGTGCCCTGGAGCAGGTTATCATCAAGGATCTCTCTGTACTTTGCTCTGTTCACCTTTCCCTCGATCCTGACTAGTCTCCCAGTCCCTGCTGCTGAAAAACATCCCCACACAATGATGCTGCCGCCAACATGCTTCCGTAAGGATGGTGCTAGGCTTCCTCCAGACGTGACGCTTGGAGTTCAGGTCAAAGAGTTGAATCTTGGTTTCATCAGACCAGAGAATCTTGTTTTTAGGGGCCTTTTGGCAAACTCCAAGCAGGCTTTCATGTGTCTTTTACTGAGGAGTGGCTTCCGTCTAGCCACTCTACCATAACAACCTGATTGGTGGAGTGCTGCTGATATGATTGTCCTTCTGGAAGTTTCTCCCATCCCCACAGAGGATTCTGGAACTCTGTCAGTGACCATCGGGTTCTTGGTCACCTCCCTTACCAAGGCCCTTCTCCCCCAATTGCTCAGTTTGGCCAGGTGGCCAGCTCTAGGAAGAGTCTTGGTAGTTTCAAACTTCTTCCATTTCAGAATGATGGAGGCCACTGTGTTATTGGGGACCTTCAATGCTGCAGAATATTTTTGTTTTTGGTTCTAGATCTGTGCCTCGGCACAATCCTGTCTCGGAGCTCTACGGACAATTCCTTCGACCGCATGGCTTGGTTTTTCTCTGACATGCACTGTCAACTGTGGGATCTTATTTATTTTGGACATGATTTGCCTTTCCAAATCATGTCCAATCAATAGAATTTACCTCAGGTGGACTCCAGTCAAGTTGTATAAACATCTCAATGCTGATCAATGGAAACAAGATGCATCTGAGCTTAATTTTGAGTCTCATAGCAAAGGGTCTGAATACTTATGTAAATAAGGTATTTCTGTTTTTAATTTTTAATACATTTGCAAAAATGTCTAAAAACCTGTTTTTGCTTTGTCATTATGGTGTTTTGTGTGTAGATTGATGAGGAAAACAATTATGTAATCCGTGTTAGAGTAAGGCCGTGAATACTTTCCGAATGCACTGTACTTAAACAAATGAGATAAAATCTCCTTTGCAAGAGAATGACCTGTATCATATCACCTACTTTCAGTCCCATGGTGGCCATTTTCCAAGACCCAACCCCTTACCCAGGGCATCTTGTCATTTAAGTCATTGTTCAGATATTAAATAACGTAATAATACAGTGCATTCGGAAAGTATTCAGACCCCTCAACTTCTTCCACATTTAGTTATGTTACAGCCTTATTCTAAAATTGATTAAATGTTTTTTTTCCCCCCATCATCATTCTACACACAATACCCCATAATAACAAAGGAAACCTTGTTTTTTGCAAATGTATTAAAAATTAAAACCTGCAACATCACATTTACATAAGTATTCAGACTCATTGCTTTGTTGAAATACCTTTGGCAGCGATTACAGCCTTGAGTCTTCATGAGTATGATGCTACAAGCTTGGCACCCCTGTATTTGGGTAGTTTCTCTCATTTTCTCTGCAAATCCTTTCAAGCTTTGTCATTATGGGGTATTGTGTGTAGATTCAAGAGGAAAATTTTTTATTTAATCAATTTTAGAATAAGGCTGTAACGTAACAAAATGTGGAAAAAGGGAAGGGGTCTGAATACTTTCCAAATGAATTGTAATTATGAATGACTCTGCTCTTTATTTTTTTCAACCGTTTATTTAACTAGGCAAGTCAGTTAAGAACAAATTATTATTTACAATGACGGCCTAGGAACAGTGGTTTAACTGCCTTGTTCAGGGGCAGAAGAACAGATTTTTTTTACCTTGTCAGCTCGGGGATTTGATCTAGCAACCTTTCGATTATTGGCCCAACACTCTAACCGCTAGGCTACCTGCCACCCCAATTAAAAGCATTTGATATTTGTTTGTATATGACAGAGAAATCACAACTGTTGGTATTGGACTATTTCAATGGTCATATAATTTATGGACTGGCACTATGTGTGAGAGAGCTAAAAGGGTGTTGCACGTCAATAAGTCAGATAAGTTTATGTGTGATTTGAACCATTCATTTGTATCTATGATATTACCAACCCCTCAGTTCCCCTCAGGCTGTCTGAGTAAAAGTCTTATTAGTTCAATTCACTTATAAAATAAATGATTGAGGTAATGACCGACTGTAATATCCTTTTATAATAATAATCGAGACACAATCATTAAAGAGCCACCAAATGATGTTGTTCCGCCTCCCTCAAGGCAGTGAAAAAAAATGAAAAAGAGAGATCCGCTATGATATTACTGACAGTTATCCGTGGCCAACAAATGAAGAAGAGTGGGGAGAATGGGCCGGCTTGCTGAAATGAATGCGTGGCATACCTCCCTGGTGCCAAGGGCTTTATGCCTTCATCCCCGTTCCATCGGGCACTGCCGCCGCTCCACGCCACGTCTGTATGCATCGTGAGCCCGAGCGATGAGCGTCTCATAAGCTGCCACTTTGATTTGCAAGGCTCCCAATCAAAGAATGCAAATTAAAATCCCGGTTTTACATACGCCATGTCTCTTTCCTTCATGTACAAATGCAAATGGAGTCGCTTTGCCTCTCGGCGACTTTGTAATTACCTTTATGAAGGACAGCTGTAATACATAATTAACAGAAATGTTTGCAAGGCGCCAAAACCCTCCCCTCTGTTTTGGCTCCCTGGGCAAAGAGAGGGTTTGGGGATTAGTGGATAACTGGGTCGTGTTCATTAGGACATGCAAAAGAAAACATTTTCTTCCATTTGGTGCACTAATGAATACGACCTAGGGTTCTGAAAGTCGTTGTCTGGCTGATGGATTGCTTGTGTAGAGCCCTAGGTGCCCCAGAGGCCATAGGATAACCCGTGATTTTAGCTTGTCATTTTCCAGACAAATGGAGGTGCCTTTCTTAACTATGATTCTTCCTCTTTGGGGCTAGTTTTCCAGACCTGGATTTAAGCCTGATCCTGGACTGAAAAACACAATCTCCCAGGCATAAATGACATAACTGACTTTCAGTGACTTATGTCAGTCACTGAAAGTCACTCAATTAGTCATGTCAGCAAAAAAAAGGCAATTGGTAGTCTAGCCAGCTGTCTAAACTTGTAGTAATCATGGCTGAACATTTGATTATTTCCTATTGTTGTTGCATTTTTGAGAAGGAACCTGCAAGTAAGTATTTCTCTCCCCCATGGCAAAATAAGTAAAATTGCATGAAATTTGTTATAAAATTGCAACGTTTTCTTTCCACCTCATGGCAAAATGTGTAGAATTGCAGGAAATTAACTTTAAAACATTTCTCTTCACCGTTTTTTGCTGCGAGGTGGGGAAGCCCCCCCCCCCCCCCCCCCAAACAAATCTAGCTTAGGGCCCCCAAAAAGCCTAGAGCCGGCGCTGACTTCATCTGTGTGCCAATATTGTCTAATAGCTTCCTTTCTTCATATGTTTCTTTTCCTTTACTAGCATTGTATGATAAGTATATATTGCCACCACACTGCTTTCCCCCAGTCTGTTTAGATTAGGGATCGCTTCAAGGAGAGCAATGCATCCTCATTCACTGTACATTGCATGGTTTGAAGCTGACATGAGTGGGACTGAGAGGCTGTCTTTTCCACATCTCCTCAATATACCCTTAGTGGAATGGAACTCTCCACACATTGCTGTCTGAATCCCTGTCTGTTGTTTTACTCCTCTGTGAAGTCCTTCCTTCCTTGTTAGGAATACTTTGGAAAGGCATACTTCCTTCCTCGCATGGAGTAATAGCATTTACAAAGTGTACGAACAGGGCATACATCTCACTAAGCTAACCAGAAACACTGAAGAGCCAAGCGGTCAGTTCCCTAAAGTCTAAAACGGAATAACTGTACTCAAAGTTATTCATTCCTGCCTCCAATCACTATGAAAGAAGAAATTGCATTTCTTCATTTTTTTTTCCATAATCAACTGAAAGCACACTTTCACTTCTTAATGCAGGAGGATAAGTGTTGAGCATGTTCTCTCCCTTGACAATCCATGTGAGCCTGGGAACTCTCCCATGTTGGTTTAGTTTGGTCTTTGACTGGTTTTCACTTTATCCCTCTGTGGCTGTAGTGGGAAGCGATGTGGTGTATACATGTCATCCAGTGATCTCCTTTTAAAAACTGATGCTGATGCTTTTAAATGCACCATCAAGGCAGGGGCTGTCCAAGTCGGTTATAAGTTAACCAAATAAACTGTGACAATGCAATTAATAATGCATATTGTTTGCGAAAGCCTCAGCTCAGTGATTTGACTGATGTATGCAAAGATGGTAATTTATTGAAAGTAAATTCATGTAATTGTGCCGGGGAACTTGATGAACCAAAAGAAGGTGTCAGCATGGCTTCCATCACCATCAGATGAACGGAATCATTAAAGAGAAAAAACAAATCCACTTCAAAGGGCGGCTACAGAACAAACATTTATTTTATGGGCGCATTTTGTTTCGAAAAAGTTAGGAACGGCTGATATGGTAAATATGTCAGATTTGTTGTAGGTTGTTTTGTTTCTGTTGGTTTTTTAGTTGTTTTATTTATTTATTTCGGCCGTGGGGATGTAAACATTCACTATGCAGTTCCCATTGGTTTTTATTAATGCAACCTCAGAGATTGTGGTTGTCCCTGTATGAGTAACCCAACTAAATTAAATACCCCTATCCTCCAATTCCCTCCACCACAGACATCGATTGATATGACCACTAACCAGACACCGCCAATAGAATAATCGGTACTGTTTAAATTGAGAGGTAAAAAGATAACCTATCCATGTGGTTCCCGAACCCCAACCTACTCTAACGACACATTTAGACGAGAGACGCAAAAACCACCATATGAGACGGATAGCGGGACAAGGAAGCAAGAAAGACAGTGACCGCAAAAGCAAGCCAGCGCTACAGTATGCGTTGCTACGGTGATTTCAGCAAACTAACAGTACAAATCAGCATTTGTTAGAAAACAACGCTATGGCAGAAGATGAAATGTTTAAACTCTGGCGGCAAATCCTGTCTACTGTGGCGGCTGACAGCATTCACCGCCAGCCTCAATGGCATTTTTATTATTTTACCTTAATTTAACTAGGCAAGTCAGGTAAGAACAAATTCTTATTTACAATGACGGCCTACACCAGCCAAACCCGGACGACGCTAGGCCAATTGCGCGCCGCCCTATGAGCCTCCCAGTCACGGCCAGTTGTGATACAGCCTGGATTCGAACCAGGGTGTCTGTAGTGACACCTCAAGCACTGCGATGCAGTGCCGTAGACTGCTGTGCCACTCGGGAGCATTTACCATCTTTCTCTCATTGAAAACAATGACATCCGGTTTGCCATCTACTGTGTATCTCCGTGCAATCTAAACGCAGCATTAGGAAACTGGATATGTATCCATTCACTCTAGGCTACAGGTACTTCAGTGGGTATCTTTTGTGCTCTCTCCCCGCTCCCTCTCTCTTGACAGCTGTTTTTTCTCTCTTTCTACTTCCCTTTTAGTGCAATGAAGGGTAGTTAATAGTAGTTAATAGTCTATATTTTCTTTCTTTACTTCCGTTACGCTTATATGTACATTGTTTGCACTGTAATGGATAAGGGTTTCTCAATTGTCTTTTATTCTGTGTATTTAAAATGTCTTACATACCACTCTGTCTCCCTTCTTGCCAAGATCATATGTAAGAGAGGTGGTTTCGTGAACAAATCTTGCAGTGATGAGTAACCTTGCAGGAGACCTGAACATTTCCCCTAGCAGACCCAACCTAATCAAATCAAATTGTATTTGTCACATGCGCCGAATACAACCGGTGTAGACCTTACCATGAAATGTTTAGTTAAAACCCTTAACCAACAATGCAGTTCAAGAAATATAGTTAAATATTGCTAAATAAACTAAAGTTAAAAAAATTACATAAAATAAAAAAAGACAATAAAATAACAATAATGAGGCTATATACAGGGGTTACCGGTACAGAGTCAATGTGCAGGGGTACAGGTTAGTCGAGGTAACTTGTACATGTAGGTAGAGGTAAAGTGACTGCATAGATGATTAACAGCGAGTAGCAGCAGTGTAAAAACAAAGGGTAGGGGGGGGGGGGGGGGGTCAATGTAAATAGTCCGGGTGGCCATTTGATTAATTGTTTAGCAGTCTTATGGTTTGGGGGTAGAAGCTGTTGAGGAGCTTTTTGGTCGTAGACTTGGCGCTCCGGTTCCACTTGCCGTGCGGTAGCAGCGAGAACAGTCTATGACTTGGGTGACTGGAGTCTTTTACAATATTTTGGGCCTTCCTCTAATGCCTAGGCTTAAGCTCAGCAGGCTAACAGTCTTATGGTGTGCAGATGACTCGGGTTCAAGCCCAGCCAGTCACACTTCCAGTGCTTGCAATGTGATGGATGCATTTCCCATATTTAAATCATATTTATACCACTCTTTCTGTTCCTTCTGTCTCCATCCCTCTGCCTATCTTTTCCATCTTGTCAAGAATGTCCATTGTTTGCATTTTGACGCAACATATTCTCACCTCTTAGGTGGCTTTAATGATCTATCATCAGCGTCTAAACGGCACCAGTTGCCTTTCTACCGGTCTCGCGCCCCTTTGATTGACACCCGCGCCGGCGAGGGAGAGAAGGAAAACAGCTCTTTGATTGACGCGCGCCACGGTTGTTATTCCCTGGCCGTTTGACCGACAAGTCAGGAAAGAAGAAGAATATCCCCCCACCACCACCACCTCCACAGCTCATCCATGTCAAGCAAGCTGTTGGTTACACCGAAGAGAAACGCTTAACACTCTGTTTATTTGACACCCCTTTACTCCTTTACCCCCCCCCCCCCCCTTCACTCGTCTGTCAGTCTGCTGTTATACCGCCTCGCCGTTGAAATGAAGTTGTGAATAACTTCTTCTCCTTCCTGGCAGCTTACGAATGAGGCTGCTAAACACAGACAAATCTGCAAACAAACCACTTCAAGGGGTCCCAACTGTTTCCTCACATCTTGCCGACACATGAAAATGGCCTCCTTTATTTTTTTTTGAAGAGCCCATCAGGCAGGAAATGACAATTGATGTTGAATATTAATAAAGTGTGCCATATGTTCCGGACAAAACACGCCCATGCATTATTAAACATGATTCGATGTGTCATCCCGCTAATTAGTGCTTGTTAAACGATAATAAAAGAACAGAGATGTAGAACATGATTAAAGAATGAGAAGTTTGTTAACATTGGAGGGAGATGAATGAGAAGAGGACTGATTTGTCAGTTACTGTATGTCTTTTAGTTTCCTGGTAAGTATTGTCAGACAGAAGCTAGCTACACTCATGGTTGTCAAACTCATTTGTTTAGACAGGTTTGTATATTTTCATTGTTTGCATGATACACTTGTTAGTGTGTGTTTAGATGTACAGTGGAATGTTAGGCCTTACACTTTTAATTTGTGTTTTTGTAAATACATACAGAATTATTTATTTAAGCACATATTCACTGAGTGGACAAAAACCTGCCGTTTGGCCTCAGAACAGCCTTGATTTGTCGGGGCAAGGACTCTACAAGGTGTCGAAAGCATTTCACAGAGATGCTGGCCCATGTTGACTCCAATGCTTCCCACAGTTGTGTCAAGTTGGCTGGATGTCTTTTGAGTGATGCACCATTCTTTATACACACAGGAAACTGTTGAGCATCAAAAACCCAGCAGCGTTGCAGTTCTTGACACACTCAAACCAGAGGAACTTAAATCTTTTGTCTTGCCCATTCACCCTCTGAATGGCACACATTGCAAATTCATGTCTCAATTGTCTCAAGGGTTAAAAATCGCTCTTTAATAACCTGTCTCCTCTTCTTCACATACACTGTTAGAAGTAGATTTAAGTGACATCAATAAGATATCATAGACTGACCAGATGAATCCAGGTAAAAGCTATGTCATGGAAAGAGCAGGTGGTCCTAATGTTTTGTACACTCAGTATAGATTGCATTTCTGTGTTTAGGAGAGTGAAACTGCATGTGTGGTATTTCCCCTTGTTGTGTTAAAATAGAGTCAATGGTTTTGTAGGGACAAATGAAAAGTAGTGTGTGAGTGTGTTTTTTCTTTACAGTGGCTTGTGAAAGTATTCACCCCCTTGGCATTTCTCCTATTTTGTTGCCTTACAACCTGGAATTAAAATGGATTTTGGGGGCGTTTATATCATTTGATTTACACAACATGCCTACCAATTTGAAGATGCAAAATATTTTTTCTTGTGAAACAAACTAGAAATAAGACAAAAAAACATAACTTGAGCGTGCATAACTATTTACCCCCCCCCCCCCCCCCCTCTTGGGGTATGTCTATAAGCTTGGCACATCTAGCCACTGGGATTTATGCCCATTCTTTAAGACAAAACTGGTCTACAACAATCTTTAAGTCATACCACAGATTCTCAATTGGATTGAGGCCTGGGCTTTGACTAGGCCATTCCAAGACATTTAAATGTTTCCCCTTAAACCACTCAAGTGTTGCATTAGCAGTATGCTTAGGGTCATTGTCTTGCTGGAAGGTGAACCTCCGTCCCAGTCTCAAATCTCTGGAAGACTGAAACAGGTTTCCCTAAAGAATTTCCCTTTATTTAGCGCCAATCATCATCCCTTCAATTCTGACCAGTTTCCCATTCCCTGCCGATGGAAAACATCCCCACAGTATGATGCTGCCACCACCATGTTTGGGAAGTCTCCCACATGCCTTTTGGTGAACACCAAAGATGTTTGCTTATTTTTGTCTTTAAGCAAGTGTCACGTGCGTCATATGAACATTCGGATCAAAGTACAGCGTGATATGGGTTGCACATATTTATTGAAGTGAAACGCACAAAACAATAAAAAACTAACAAAGCATGATGTCAATGAAGGGCTCACAGGCAACAACAAAAAAACAAACATCCCACAAAACACAGTGGGGAAATAGCCGCCTAAATATGATCCCCAATCAGAGACAACGATAAACAGCTGCCTCTGATTGGGAACCATGCCAGGTCAACATAGAAATAAAACAACCAAGATTACCCACCCTAGTCACACCCCGACCTAACCAAAATAGAGAATAAAAAGGCTCTCTATGGTCAGGGCATGACAGCAAGGGCTTTTTTCTGGACATTTTTCTGTAAAACCCAGCTCTGTAGAGTGTACGGCTTAAAGTGGTCCTATAGACAGATACTCTAATCTTCGCTGTGGAGCTTTGCAGCTCCTTCAGGGTTATCTTTGGTCTCTTTGTTGGTCTCTTAATTATATTTGTTGCCTGATTAATTCCCTCCTTGTCTGGTCCGTGAGTTTTGGTGGGCGGCCTTCTCTTGGCAGGTTTGTTGTGGTGCCATATTTTTCAACTTTTTAATAATGGATTTAATGGTGCTGCGTGGGATGTTCAAAGATTCAGATGTTTTTTTATAACCCAACCCTGATCTGTACTTCTCCACAACTTTGTCCCTGACATGTTTGGAGAGCTCCTTGGTCTTCATGGTGCCGCTTGCTTGGTTGTGCCCCTTTCTTAGTGGTGTTGTAGACTCTGGGGCCTTTCAGAACAGGTGTATATATACAGTTGAAGTCGGGCGTTTACATACACTTAGGTTGGCGTCATTAAAACTCATTTTCAAACACTCCACCAATTTCTTATTAACAAACTATAGTTTTGGCAAGTTGGTTAGGACATCTACTTTGTGCATGATACAAGTTATTTTTCCAACAATTGTTTACAGATTATTTCACTTATAATTCACTGTATCACAATTCCAGGGGGTCAGAAGTTTACATACACTAAATCAACTGTGCCTTTACACAGCTTGGAAAATTCACCAAAACATATGTCATGACTTTAGAATCTTCTGATAGGCTAATTGACATCATTTGAGTCAATTGGGGGTGTACCTGTGGATGTATTTCAAGGCCTACCTTCAAACTCAGTGCCTCTTTGCTTAACATCATGGGAAAATCAAAATAAATCGGCCAATACCTCAGGGAAAAATTGCAGAATTCCACAAGTCTGGTTCATCCTTGGGAGGAATTTCCAAATGCCTGAAGGTACCACGTTCGTCTGTACAAGCAATAGTACGCAAGTATAAATACCATTGGACCACGCAGCCATTATACCGCTCAGGAAGGAGACGCGTTCTGTCTCCTAGAGATTAACGTACATTGGTGCGAAAAGTGCAAATCAATCCCAGAACAACAGGCAAGGACCTTTTGAAGATGCTGGAGGAAACAGGTACAAAAGTATCTATATCCACAGTCAAACAAGTCCTGTATCGACATACCCTGAAAGGCCGCTCAGCAAGGAAGAAATCCTGCTCCCAAACCGCCATAAAAAAAGCCAGACTACGGTTTGCAACTGCACATGGGGACAAAGATACTTTTTGGAAAAATGTCTTCTGGTCTGATGAAACAAAAATAGAACTGTTTGGCCATAATGACCATCATTATGTTTGGAGGAAAAAGGAGAGGCTTGCAAGCCGAAGAACACCATCCCAACCATGAAGCATGGGGGTGGCAGCACCATGTTGTGGGGGTGCTTTGCTGCAGGACGGACTGGTGCACTTCACAAAATAGATGGCATCATGGGGGAGGAAAATTATGTGGATACATTGAAGCAACATCTCAAGACATCAGTCAGGAAGTTGAAGCTTGGTCGCAAATGAGTCTTCCAAATAGACAATGACCCCGAGCATACTTCCAAAGTTGTGGCAAAGTAGGGGCTTCATAGCAAAGGGGCTGAATATATTTGCACGCACCTCTTTTCTGTTGTTTTTTATTTATTTTTGAAACAAGTAATTTTTTCATTTCACATCGCCAATTTGGACTATTTTGTGTATGTCAATTACATGAAATCCAAATAAGAATCTGTTTAAATTACTTGTTGTTGTCACACCCTGACCATAGTTTGCTTTGTATGTTTCTATGTTTTGGTTGGTCAGGGTGTGATCTGAGTGGGCATTCTATGTTGGATGTCTTGTTTGTCTATTTCTATGTCTGGCCTGATATGGTTCTCAATCAGAGGCAGGTGTTAGTCATTGTCTCTGATTGGGAACCATATTTAGGTAGCCTGGGTTTCACTGTGTGTTTGTGGGTGATTGTTCCTGTCTCTGTGTTTTGCACCAGATAGGACTGTCTTAGGTTTTCGCACGTTTGTTGTTTTGTTAGTTTATTCGTGTACAGTTTCTTTATTAAAGTACAATGAATAACAACCATGCTGCATTTTGGTCCGCCTCTACTTCACCTAAAGAAAACTGTTACAGTTGTAATGCAACAAAATAGGAAAAACAGCAAGGGGGGTGAATACTTTTGCAAGGCATTGTACGTAGTGTATATCTGTATATGTGCCTGTGTGTGTCTAATGTATCTGTAGGGTCTCTGTCCTTGTTTGAAAGTTTCAGGACCATCAAATAGCTTTTTACAAAAAGACTGAGATCAGCTGGGCTAAGAATGAGCTCCATCCGTCTTCCAGGTCCCTTGTCATGGGACACACCTGGGTTGTGTTCATTGGGCAACAAACAGAAGAAAAACTACCTGGCCCAATAAGAAATGGTCATTTTCATTTTCCATTTCAAAACGTTTTCCTTTGCAGGACATAATGAACAGGACCGCCATCCTTCTCTGTCTTTTGGAACGTTACTTCTACATAGCTATATGATACATAGAATGCAGATTTACTGACATGAGAAAGAAACTACATTGACATCAAAACAGTCCAACTGAAGTTTATCCCAGCCCGATAACAGATAGAAGGAAAACACAATATTTCTTTGGAACCTTAATTCTATTTCAACAGAGAGGAACACGGTGTCAGCATTCCCCGACAGGGGCCTTGAGAGGGAGTTTATCTCATAGTTAGTTAAGTATCATATTTCCCTACATACTGCAAGTGCCTAATTGGAGAAGGGGGGTTGGGGAGGAGGAAGGGGGTAATTTGGGAGGCCTTATTAACTAGAACAAATTCGGAAAGCTGTTGAAGAGAAGGGAATAGGAAACGACGTTAGCTGCCTCTGTGTTTCGGTCGACTCTCTGTTAAGGCCCGGCTCTCGTGATTGATAACTGCACCAGTCGGGAGAGAGTCAAACTGGGAGACATGAAGGAGTGACTGGGGAAAAGAAGAGGGAGGGATGGATGGAGAGAGAGGGCAGGAGGGTGAGAGAAAAGAGAGATTGGAGGTGGGGTGGAGTGATTGGAGACATATGCTAGCTCTCGGGCGAAAGAGCGATGGAGAGAAGAATGAGAGAGGGAAAGGGAGGAGATAGATGGCAGTGCCGGGCCATGTCAGAAAGGCTCTCTTCATCATAAATTCCACCCCTTTTTGAGCTTTTTAGAACGTTGGACATGTTTGTCAAGAGAAGGGGAAGGGAAAGAATGATGATGGTGATCGGAATGTGTATGTGTGCACGCTAGTGTGAGCGTAAATGTACATGCACTCGGCTGCAAAAGCTGGGGCCAAGCAGGAGATGGTGTCAGATTGGCGGGGTGACACTGTTTTCCATTTCCATAATTCACAGCGACATAACGGGTTTGGCTGGTCACGTTGAAACAACAGCTCTTTTGCTCGGGTGCCACACCGGGGTTGCCAAAATTCCCAGTGGCAGCTGACCTAGCACAAGTTTTGGCACACTGTTAAAGGGGAACAACATAATGCGGGCCAGTGACAAATCTGCCATCAGGAATGACAGGAACTCAAACAGCGAGTCCCTTTTCTTTCTATACACATCTGGTTCACCATTGTATTGTAGGCACAGTAAATACATCAAGATTAACATCCCCAAATATATTTTACAGTTGTTGAAAAGACTTCTTTCATATCTTTCATATGCTTTTTCCCTGAATTTACATATTCATCTGTTAAAATGTATAGCCAAATATTTGATTACTGTCCGGAATTACTTCTATCGGTTTTTATTTAAATGGTGGTCTTTTCAATGAATGCCATATAACCCATTGATACTCTAAGAATATAACACATATATGTATGTCCGAATTTTACAGATTAGATTTCCCAACGACATAGCTTGTTCTCTTCCAAACCAAGAGGCGAGGCTGCTGTTGGGCCAAAACACCAGACTTTGTGTTATAATGTATATTACTGCCTTAATTGTTGCTGGACCCCAGGAAGTGTAGCTGCTGCCTAGGCAGCAGCTAATGGGGATCCATAATAAATACGAATACTCCAGACCGTGGCTTTAACGGCACGCTGCGGAAAGTTGTGCCTCATTGATTGACATCACCAGCCTTGTCATAATTGAACATAATTGGGGCAATTTACAGAGGTCTTTTGAAAAGTGACCAAATAATAACACATGACTTGACTAGGGCATTGTTTTCTCAAATAATTGTGCAATAAGCGCCCCACACACCATTAGTTACATTTTCTCATAAAAATAACAAGCCTTTTGAACTAATACACTCCTCAAACGCCAAACGTGTGTCTGGTGGAGAGATGGTGTAGACTGGTCCAAGCAAAATAAACAAAAGACTACAGACGTAGCAATTTAAAGGTAGAAGAACAATACCATGATATGGTGAGTGTTTCTTCATGTGAAGTAATATGAATTGAGTGTCTATATTAATCTCTCTTCCTCATTCATACCAGTTGTGTAGACTTGAAGCATACGTTAGTGGAGAAATTACCATTGCAGCAATTGGGATAACTATCATTACCAATTGTACTTTCAGGTATTGATCAATTATACTTAGGCCATGGGTAGCATGGACACGGAGTTGCCAAATAATATTATCCATCATTAAATGGAAAATAAAGTTTGCCCCCAAAACATGAATAAATAAATAAGTCCAATATATATATATTTCCTTTCCACTTCAGATCATTATCATTCAGGTTTCATTCCTCTAAATATTTTATAGATTGCCATTTGTTGGAATGAGAGATTGCACTAATATCACATCGAATTTGAAATGATAATTAAAAATTGTTAGTTTAAAGCTATTGCTGCCCATAAAACTTTGATTACGTGAACATTAGCCACATTACCTTTTAATGGGCCTAACCCATGTGGTTACTCTCTGGATTTGATGTACTACAGAAAGCATATGGTGAATAATGGAGAAAGGGAAGGAGAGGGTAAGCCTAACAGAGAGAGACAGCTTCAGCTTGCCTTCGGAAAGTATTCACAACCCCTGAATTTTTCCTCTTTGTTGTGTTACAGCCTGAATTTAAAATGGATTAAATTAAGGATTTTTTTTATGTCACTGGCCTACAAACAACACCCCATAATGTCAAAGTGGAATTATGCTTTTAGAAATGTTTACTAATTAATACAATTATAACTCTGAAATGTCTTGAGTCAATAAGTATTCAACCCCTTTGTTATGGTAAGCCTAAATACATTCAGGAGTAAAAATGTGCTTAAAACTTGTTATGGCTGGGGGCAGTATTGAGTAGCTTGGATGACTAAGGTGCCCAGAGTAAATTGTCTGCTACTCAGGCCCAGTTGCTAATATATGCATATTATTAGTAGATTTGGATAGAAAACACTCTGAAGTTTCTAAAACTGTTTGAATGTCTGTGAGTATAACAGAACTCATTTGGCAGGCAAAAACCTGAGAAAAAATCCAACCAGGAAGTGTAAAATCTGAGGTTTGTAGATTTTCAACTCATTGCCTATCGAATATACAGTGTCTATGGGGTCATATTGCACTTCCTGAAGCATGGTGGTGGCAGCATCATGTGTGGGGATGTTTTTCAGTGCCAGGGACTGAGAAACAAGTCAGGATTTAGAGAAAGATGAACGGAGCAAAGTACAGAGAGATCCTTGATGAAAACCTGCTCCAGAGCACCCAGGACCTCAGACTAGGGCGAAGGTTCACCGCCCAACAGGACGATGACCCTGAGGACACAGCTAAGTCAACGCAGGAGTGGACTATTAAACTCGGACAAAACAGAGATGCTTGTTCTAGGTCCCAAGAAACAAAGAGATCTTCTGTTGAATCTGACAATTAATCTTAATGGTTGTACAGTCGTCTCAAATAAAACTGTGAAGGACCTCGGCGTTACTCTGGACCCTGATCTCTCTTTTGAAGAACATATCAAGACCATTTCAAGGACAGCTTTTTTCCATCTACGTAACATTGCAAAAATCAGAAACTTTCTGTCCAAAAATGATGCAGAAAAATTAATCCATGCTTTTGTCACTTCTAGGTTAGACTACTGCAATGCTCTATTTTCCGGCTACCCGGATAAAGCACTAAATACACTTCAGTTAGTGCTAAATACGGCTGCTAGAATCCTGACTAGAACCAAAAAATGTGATCATATTACTCCAGTGCTAGCCTCTCTACACTGGCTTCCTGTCAAAGCAAGGACTGATTTCAAGGTTTTACTGCTAACCTACAAAGCATTACATGGGCTTGCTCCTACCTATCTCTCTGATTTGGTCCTGCCGTACATACCTACACGTACGCTACGGTCACAAGACGCAGGCCTCCTAATTGTCCCTAGAATTTCTAAGCAAACAGCTGGAGGCAGGGCTTTCTCCTATAGAGCTCCATTTTTATGGAACGGTCTGCCTACCCATGTCAGAGACGCAAACTCGGTCTCAACCTTTAAGTCTTTACTGAAGACTCATCTCTTCAGTGGGTCATATGATTGAGTGTAGTCTGGCTCTGGAGCAACGAACCGCCCTTGCTGTCTCTGCCTGGCCGGTTCCCCTCTTTCCACTGGGATTCTCTGCCTCTAACCCTATTACAGGGGCTGAGTCACTGGCTTGCTGGGGCTCTCTCATGCCGTCCCTGGAGGGGGTGCGTCACCTGAGTGGGTTGATTCACTGTTGTGGTCATCCTGTCTGGGTTGGCGCCCCCCCCTTGGGTTGTGCTGTGGCGGAGATCTTTGTGGGCTATACTCAGCCTTGTCTCAGGATGGTAAGTTGGTGGTTGAAGATATCCCTCTAGTGGTGTGGGGGCTGTGCTTTGGCAAAGTGGGTGGGGTTATATCCTTCCTGTTTGGCCCTGTCCGGGGGTGTCCTCGGATGGGGCCACAATGTCTCCTGACCCCTCCTGTCTCAGCCTCCAGTATTTATGCTGCAGTAGTTTATGTGTCGGGGGGCTGGGGTCAGTTTGTTATATCTAAGTGTGCGTTCTCTAATTCTCTCCTTCTCTCTTTCTTTCTCTCTCTCGGAGGACCTGAGCCCTAGGACCATGCCCCAGGACTACCTGACATGATGACTCCTTGCTGTCCCCAGTCCACCTGGCCATGCTGCTGTTCCAGTTTCAACTGACCTGAGCCCTAGGACCATGCCCCAGGACTACCTGACATGATGACTCCTTGCTGTCCCCAGTCCACCTGGCCATGCTGCTGCTCCAGTTTCAACTTCCACCTGACTGTGCTGCTGCTCCAGTTTCAACTGTTCTGCCTTATTATTATTCGACCATGCTGGTCATTTATGAACATTTGAACATCTTGGCCATGTTCTGTTATAATCTCCACCCGGCACAGCCAGAAGAGGACTGGCCACCCCACATAGCCTGGTTCCTCTCTAGGTTTCTTCCTAGGTATTGGCCTTTCTAGGGAGTTTTTCCTAGCCACCGTGCTTCTACACCTGCATTGCTTGCTGTTTGGGGTTTTAGGCTGGGTTTCTATACAGCACTTTGAGATATCAGCTGATGTACGAAGGGCTATATAAATAAATTTGATTTGATTTGATTTGATTCAGGACAAGTCTCTGAATGTCCTTGAGTGGCCCAGCCAGAGTCCGGACTTGAACCCGGTCTAAAATCTCTGGAGAGATATGAAAATAACTGTGCATCGACTCTCCCCATCCACCCTGACAGAACTTGAGAGGATCTGCCGAGAAGAATGGGAGAAACTCCCCAAATACTGGTGTGCCAAGCTTGTACTGTCATACCCATGAAGACTTGAGGCTTTAATTGCTGCCAAAAGTGCTTCAACAAAGTAATGAGTGAAGGGTCTGAATACTTATGTGAATGTGAATGCAAATCAATCCCAGAACAACAGCAAAGGACCTTGTGAAGATGCAGGAGGAAACAGGTACAAAAGTATCTATATCCACCTTAAAACGAGTCCTATATAGACATAACCTGAAAGGCCGCCCAGCAAGGAAGAATCCACTGCTCCAAAACCGCCATAAAAAAGCCAGACTACGGTTTGCAACTGCACATGTGGACAAAGATCGTACTTTTGGAGAAATGTCCTCTGGTCTGATGAAACAAAAATAGAACTGTCTGGCCATAATGACCATCGTTATGTTTGGAGGAAAAAGGGGGATGCTTGCAAGCTGAAGAATACCATCCCAACCGTGAAGCACGGGGGTGGCAGCATCATGTTATGGGGGTGCTGTTCTGCAGGAGGGACTGGTGCACTTCATAAAGTAGATGGCATCATGATGATTGAAAATTATGTGGATATATTGAAGCAACATCTCGAGACATCCGTCAGTTGTCTGACATCTGTCAGTTGTCAGTTAAAGTTTGGTCGCAAATGGGTCTTCCAAATGGACAGTGACCCCAAGCATACTTCCAAAGTTGTGGCAAAATGGCTTAATGACAACAAAGTCAAGGTATTGGAGTGGCCATCACAAAGCCCTGACCTCAATCTTATACAAAATTTGTGGGCAGAACTGAAAAAGCGTTTGCGAGCAAGGAGGCCTACAAACCTGACTCAGTTACACCAGCTCTGTCAGGAGGAATGTGCCAAAATTCACCCAACTTATTGTGGGAAGCTTGTGCAAGGCTACCCGAAACGTTTGACCCAAGTTAAACAATTTAAAGGCAATGCTACCAAATACTAATTGAGTGGATGTAAACTTCTGACCCACTGGGAATGTGATGAAAGAAATAAAAGCTGAAGTAAATAATTCTCTCTACTATTATTCTGACACTTCACATTCTTAAAATAAAGTGGTGATCCCAACTGACCTAAAACAGGTATTTTTTACCAGGATTAAATGTCAGGAATTGTGAAAAACTGAGTTTAAATGTATTTGGCTAAGGTGCATGTAAACTTCCGACTTCAACTGTATGTAGAATGATGAGGACAAAAAACGATTTAGTCAATTTTAGAATAGGGCTGTCATGATCATTTGGAGAGACGGACCAAGGCTCAGCGTGATTGGAGTTCCACATCTTTATTAAGTGAAACTTAAAACAAACCAAGAAACAAACAACGACCGCGCAGTACTGAGGTGCTACATGCACTCTCTCAAAAAACAATATCCCACCAAGCAGCTGGGATCAGGGAACCTTTAAGTGTGATCCCAAATTAGAGACAGCGAACATCAGCTGCCTCTAATTGGGAACCATACCAAGAGCACCAACATAGAAATATATAACCTAGAACACCCCCTAGTCACACCCTGACCTACTACACCATAGAGAACCAAGGGCTCTCTATGGTCAGGGTGTGACAAGGGCTGTAACGTAACAAAATGTGGAAAAAGACAAGGGGTCTGAATTATTTCTGAATGCACTGAATTTCTCTGACATCAAAATGCAGTTTCCCATTAATTTCTCAACTGCAACAAAACATCTTTAGCGCCATCATATTTGTGTTAGCTGTCACGACTTCCGCCGAAGTTGGTCCCTCTCATTGTTCGAGCGGTTTTCGGTGGTCGACGTCACAGACCTTCTAGCCATCGCTGATCCACTTTTCATTTTCCTTTGGATTTGTCTTGTCTTCCATCACACCTGGTTTCAATCACATCAAACCCTCTGTTTCCCCTCATGTCTTTGTCGGTGATTGTTTGTTGTATGTTTTGTCCAAGTCATGTTCTGGTGTGCGATGGGTTTTGTACCCTTTTATATTATTTTTTGTATATTTTGGTTTTCTGAGGTTTTTTTGCATTTATTAAACTGCTCCGTTTATACCAAGTTCACTCTCCTGCGCCTGACTTCCCTGCCACCAGCACGCACCCATTACATTAGAGGCCTAAACCAAAACTATGATGATGGTTGCAATCATCAACCTACTTTTATCATTGTGCTAACTGGTTAGATTTATAGGCTAACGATGTTTTAAGAAGGACAAATCAAATCAAATTTATTTATATAGCCCTTCGTACATCAGCTGATATCTCAAAGTGCTGTACAGAAACCCAGCCTAAAACCCCAAACAGCAAGCATGCAGGTGTAGAAGCACGGACAACGCACTAGTACTTGAGGTACTTTTAAATTCAACAAACTTTTCATGTTTTTTTCATAAAGTTTATGACAGTCTTGTACCATAGGCTTCCCTCTCTCTTTTTGTTTCTCTCTCCCCCTATGCTATTTTAATGCCAAGTCTTTGGCTATTGCACCCAGTCGCCACCCAGATTGTTGTTTATATTTGTATGGTATTTACGAGCCATAGCAGAGCAACTAAAAGTTGTGGATTAACATTTATTACCTTGACAAACACTGCCAATGCATCTTTGCACATCTTCATTTGAGCATCTCAGCAAGCCGTCAATAATTCATATATTTTTATTAAATCAACAGGAATGAGCTCTTTACCAGGCTTTGGAGATTAGCCATGGGAACTGGAGATGCCAGGTCTTTCATAAGGGCTAAACACAAACATTGTTTTGTTATGAGCAGTATGTGTATGTTGTTAGCATTGCTTAACCCACACTGTCTCAGAATGCCTACCTACACACTATGGGGACCTCATTGAGGATTCACTGAGAGTACCCTAGCTAGCTTCTCTGTTGATGAACCTCACTTTGGATTATAAGAGAGAACCAATGCTTTTCTCTAACGTGCAAAGGATGTGCCTCATTTCACTGAACGAGCAATGAGGTCATTAGCAGGGTTGGGGTCAATTCCATTTAAATTCCAGTCTATTCAGGAAAGAAATTACAATTACAATTCTATTCAATGCTTTTCAATGAGGAAATGTTAGAATTTGAGTTGGGAGTTTGGTTGACTTTTTGAATTGACTGAAATTGACCCCAACCATGGTCATTAGATACTGTAACAAGAGCATTGTTTGTTAATTTCCCTCATTGACGGCTGCACCTTCTCAACTTGGTTACAAATGGCTGTCCGATGGCAACAGGTTGTTGCAATGGCCACCTTCAGCTGGTATGTACTCAGAAGGCTGAAACAGTTTGAACTTTGTAGATAGAAATGCAATATATAGAGTTGACATTCTCTGTGACAATTAAGAATGTCTCTTCGTCTGTATTTCTATCTGATCATTTTGTTAAGGTCTAACCCCAGATTAAGCCCATTGCTAAGCAATGCAGAAACAGACTGGTATGCAGTTTACAAACATCAACCAATTGTGTGTCTATGAAATTCTTCTGAATGTTGGGCCAAGGTTTCCGAGCGAGCACTTTATCTCTTTCAAACATGGACATTACAAAAAACAGTGTCCCCGTCTCGGCCTACGTTATTAATTGTTCCTTCACGTTTCTTCACGATGCTAATAAACCAACGACGCTTTCCAAAAACACCTGAAAAATAAGTCCAAGGACAACGTTCTTCACGAAAAAAAGGTGTGGCTGGCCATTTATGAAAAATGATCGGACACAACATCCAAGATTAATGGAACTCGGATGGCTTTTAATTAGTGCAGCTGCGCTCGTTAATTATCCCCCACCCCCACCCCCGCCAACACAAATATTGTTATATTTAGGGAAACTCTTGATTTATTTCATTTGGTTGGCCAGCAGATATAGATGAATGAGCCCTCACCGTAAGCTTTGTGGGAACACAAAGGCCTAAAGAGTGGAGGCAAGAAGGGAGGCTTGCCCTTAAGGCTGAGTTGTATTATTTTACCGAACAATCACATTTAACAATGATCACAAGTGTAGAATAGAATGGATTGAAATGGTATCTCTCACTAGTTTAGTAGACGGATAGTTTAGGTTGGATCCTGTTTGATCACAGGTCGTCGGAGAACAAGTGAATCATTGGCAGTGATATACTACCCTAGTTTTCAGTCTTAGCAATCATTTTCACCTATATGAAGTTATTAAAGATGCACTCCAGTTTTTTTTTTACTTGCTGAAAACCGATATCCCACGTATAAATACAGTAATGTACACTCACTTAAGGGTAAACAAATATGTTTTTAGGAAAATTGTTTTTTTTTTGACACAACTGCAGAGGAGTAGGCCATTGAAAGAGTTTGTTTGAGGGTGCCCTCTGATGTCATCGGCCTCCCCTTTGCTTGCGGGAATAATAGAGAAGTAATACAGAACAAAAGAGGAAAGAAAAAATAAATGACACAATGTAAATGGGACAATATTTTCATGTTGCACACCTTTTAATTGTCTCATTAAATGCTTTCAATATTTGCTGATGAATTTCTACAATTTATAGTTCGTTTGAGATTTTTAAGTCATTGGAATTTGGAGCTATTGACATTTCAAAAATATTGTGTTGTGTAATTTACTGATTGATGGTCCTTAACTAGACGCATAGGAATATCGAATCTTAAACCAAATTGACCATGGGTATTAAGATCGGGTCGTGTGCATCTGTGCTCAGAACTGATGATTACTTGGGTGTTGCCAGCTGTGGTCATGTGGGCAGGATTGAAATAAATCCAACCCAAGGAAAACTGTTACGGTACCCTTCATTCCGTGACATACAATTTTTTTCCTAATTATCTCACAAATCTCCGTTTTGGACAAGACTGACTTTATGACCCACATTATGCTATTTTCAAAAAGGAATTGTTGCTTATTACATTCACTTGCTCTTTAAATCTAACTTTAACCATAACCTTAAAACCAAGACCTAAAGCTGAATCAATATTTTACCACAAGGAAATGAAAGGACCACTGGCCTGCACATTTAAAATGTAGAAGTGAATCTCCCATGGCGATGGTCTTTGGAAAATGGAAATGTAACTTTTAACAAAGTGTGGCAGAGGTTCCATGACCATGGTGCTCTGCTGGAGGGAGAAGCTGTCACCACTACTGACTGTGTCCTCCTCTTGTTGTAGTAAGTAAAATCATTATGGTGTTACATAGTTTAGCCTTATTATCAGCTTTAGCTTTTCAGTCTACTGTGATATGCGATGTCTGTTAATTAAGAAGATGCCAACATTTAAATGTTTTTGCCAACATTTGAAGTTATGCCTCTCTGTCTAGAAGTGATCTTCACATCTTATCCAGTTTGAATCATCTGTAATTGTAAACAAGAAGTCAATATTATACGGTGTTAATAAATTAATTTGGTTATTTAGCTTGCCTATGAGCAATTATTGGACCTGTTTTAAATTATGTTCAGCTTATAAAGTCTTCATAACGCCTTCATAATGCCTTCCTAAGCACGACATAGATTAAAAAGCATCTATAACCGTATGTCATGATATATAAATGGTTTATAAATGTGGCATAACTGTGTGACATAATTACCAATGTCAAATGTGACATAACCCACTATGTTGAATAAAATGAAGGCTTCTCAGAGGAGGAAGGGGAGGACCATCCTCCTCAGCGAATTTCATAAAAATATAAATGGTGAAACATTAAAACTATGCTAAATATATTCACGTCACCAAATAATTGATTACAGCACACTGTTTTGCAATGAAGGTTTACAGTAGCCTCAACAGCACTCTGTAAGGTAGCACCATGGTGTAGCTGGAGGACAGCTAGTTTCTGACCTTATCTAGGTACACAGACTTCAATAGAAAACCTAGGAGGCTCATGGTTCTTACCCCCGTTCATAGTAATTATGACAACTTCATCCTCCAACCTATCAGAGCTCTTTTTGGCCAAACAATCAAAGGATGTGTGTAGTGGTTAGAGGTTATGATATGAAGGTTTGGCTTGGGTTTGTTTGCTTGGTCACAGACAGCTGATGTGTTGTGCACTAAAGTTCGCAAGCGAAGGGAAAAGGAGAGCGAGTAGATGCGAGAAGGAATTGCAACGAGCAAAGTGATCATGATGCTTTTATGTAGCTGCTTTATGTAGCTGCTATGAAAGTGTTTGTGTGTGATTAGGGGTGTATTCATTCTGCCGATTCCTTTGAAAAACCTTTCTTAAACGGAAGCAAATGGAACGAAACAGTGATAAATATTCTCTCGACCTGTGCACCTACGTTGTAAGCTTTCATTCATAGGCTAGGTTGTAGCAACCTCATGATAGCGATAGGGGAAATTAAAGCATAATGTAAAGCCTAAAGCTATCAATGTTACATTGAGCTGGATGAATGGAATATGAATGACAGTCATGCAACATACTGTAATAGAAATAATATGACAAACATGTGCATTATAAAGGGTGACATGTTGTGCTGCAGGATGACACACGCTCTAAAGAGAATTAATGTTAGTCACATTACACCCGGCAACAATTACCTTCATGAAAGCCCCCAACATAGGGAAATTGAATGTGGCTTTCTTCTTAAACCAAGTTACATGTTCCTCAGTACACAAACACACACACAAAAATATAACAAGCCATACCGTGGGGTGCTGGGCCCAGTCAGGTCTTTGACACAACACTATAACAAGACATACCGTGGGGTGCTAGACCCATTCAGGTCTTTGATATAACACTATACCAAGCCATATGCTGGACACAGTCAGGTCTTTGGAATGAGATGTTCAATGAGCAGGTGTCCACATACATTTGGTCAGTGTTTAGTGTAACAACAAAGAAAGTTAGCAGGTCTGTTAGCTAGCTAGAAATTGCTCTGAAGTCACCGTCATCTACTACAAACTCATTTAAATTACAATAAATAAAGGTTAACTGACTCGTTTTTCACTGTCCAGTGGCACCACAAGTGGGCTTTTGATTTGAAAACTCCCTCACGTGCACTTACTGCGCTACAGAAGCACAGCTATCCAAACAGTGCATGCACACTGAATTAAAGTTAACTATGCTCAAAAATCTAAGTTCATGATTTGGTTTAAGCATTGTTGTAATCACAGACAATCAGAAAATGCAAATGTGATGCTTTTCTAAAAAAAGGTGTGCATAAAATATGGGAAAACCAGACAAAAACTGGAGGAAATCTGCAACCTGTAAAAACTAAACCAAGAAGATTTAAAAATAAAATAAATAAATACGGATTTTACCCCCTCGAGTTGATTGTGCATCAATCTAAATACCATAATACAAAAATCCCCCTCAAAATCTGCCAGTTTCAGCTAGAGATGTCTGGATCAACTGCATCCGCCAATATCACAATCCACTGCATCCGGCGATATCTCAGATCTGCATCTGAAGTGAAAGGTGGCAGAGCTAGAGCAGCGGTGGTATTCTTTTTGCTCTACAACTCCCACTAGTGTCATCGAACTAGTCTGAAGGTAACCGGTACCGGTTTTAAAAATGAACGGCAGGATGAAGGTAGTTTTGTGCCTTCCCCAAAATTGGGTTAAATATGTGTAAACAAATATTTCCTGAGCTTTCTTCAACACTTCAAAACCTTGTTTCTTATGATACATTTGTTTACTGTCTTTTTTGCCATTTATGAATGTGTTATTAAATGTGTTTCTTTGGATCCTAACACTCAAAATCCAATAGCTAAATGATCCGCACTATGACCGTCTTAAAACAATTCCACATGTCAGCTTAGAACCCTCTCAACGGCATAGACTTTATAGAATAAAAAGGCCCTACCATCTTTTTTTTATTGTGTTCTTTAGTGTGTGTCATCCTGCAGCACAGAATTTGGGGGGAAGTTAAAACTCTTTGGGCTAGGGGGCAGTATTTTCACATTCGGATGAAAAGCGTGTCCAAAGTAAAATGCCTGTTTCTCAGGCCCAGAAGCTAGGATATGCATATAATTGGTAGATTTAGATAGAAAACACTCTAACGTTTCTCATGTCTGTGAGTATAACAGAACTTATTTGGCAGGCGAAACCCCGAGGACAAACCATCCAGGAAAAAAAAAATCTGAGATCACTGTGTTTTCAATTATTTTATATGGGGAACTAGATTTATGAGGCACATGGTTGCAATTCTTATAGCTTCCACTATATGTCAACAGTCTTTAGAAATTGGATGATGTTTTTCCTTTGAGAAATGAAGAAGTAGCCCTTTCCTTTCTGAGTGTCAAGCCAAGTGTACTTTTTTGTTTGGTGCGCGTGACCTGAAACTCGCTCCACTTTCATTTTATCTGCTATTGAACACAGTATATTCCGTCTTAAATTTGATCGATTAGTTACGTTTTAAAATACCTAAAGTTGGATTAGGAAAGTTGTTTGAAATGTTTGGGTCAGGTTTACAGGTCACTTACAGTATTAGATACTTTGTAGTCATGTTGGGCGAATTGGAACCGTTGTAATTTCTGAATCAAACACGCCAAATAAATTGACATTTTGGGGATATAACGAAGGAATCTATCGACCAAAAGGACCATTTGTGATATTTCTGGGACATATAGGAGTGCCAACAGAAGAAGATCTTCAAAGGTAAGGCATGAATTATATCATTATTTCTGACTTTCGTGTCGCACCTCCCTGGTTGAAAAATGTTTGTTGTGCATTTGTATGCGGAGTGCTGCCCTCAGATAATCGCATGGTTTGCTTTCGCCGTAAAGCCTTTTTGAAATCTGACATGGTGGCTGTGTTAACAAGAAGTTCATCTTTATTTTTTATTTATTACACTTATGATTTCATGAATGTTAAATATTTATACTAATTTAATTTGAATTTGGCGCTCTGCCATTTCACCGGATGTTGTCAAATCGATCCCACTAAAGGGATTTGATCCCTAAGAAGTTTTAAGACCAGGTCCAATATTGTCTATGCACACAAGAGGGAATGGGCCATCCTAGAAAGGTTTTAGAGTCATATAATATATGCAATTTATCCAAAGCGACTTACAGTCATGCGTGTATACATTTTATAAAATAAATGCTTATATTCAAATGTAGGAACTGGGTTCTAAAGTTTGGATCCCTGCTGTTTCTGCTATATTATTTGCTGTAAAACCTTGTTAGTGTTTCAATGGCCTTGTGGTTAAGTGTCTGCTCTGAGATCGCAAGGTTGGGTTCAATCCTTGGTTAAGTCTTACCACCAGGTGCATGGTGTTTCCTCCGGCGCATTGGTGCGGCTGGCTTCCGGGTTGGATGCGCGCTGTGTTAAGAAGCAGTGCGGCTTGGTTGGGTTGTGTATCCGGAGGACGCACGACTTTCAACCTTCGTCTCTCCCGAGCCCGTACGGGAGTTGTAGCGATGAGACAAGATAGTAGCTACTACAACAATTGGATACCATGAAATTGGGGAGAAAAAGGGGTAAAATTCAAAAAAAAAAAAAAAAGTCGATATTAAGGAGATGGATTGGGGATAAGGCCCTGCAATAGACTAGCATCTTGTCCAGGTGTCAGGAATCAAGGTAAGACCCAGATGCAGACTGTCAAAGTAACACTGTTTATTGTAGCAACAAGGGTAGGCAAAGACAGGTGAAGGCTGGCAGGCGTCAAAAATCCAGGGTAAGGCAAAGGTACAGGATGGCAGGTAGACTCAGGGACAGGCAGGGTTCAGTAATCCAGAGGTGGAGCAAAGGTGCAGGACGGCAGGCTCAGGGACAGGCAGAGAGGTCAAGCGGGTGGGTATAGGGTCAGGACAGGCAAAGGTCAAAACCAGGAGAGAGGCTGGGAAATGATAGGAGCTGACAGGAAAAACGCTCGTAAGCTTGAACGAACTGGCAACAAACAGACAGAGAACACAGGTATAAATACACAGGGGTTAATTGAGAAGATGGGCGACACCTGGAGAGGGGGTGGAGATAAGCACAAGGACAGGTGAAACAGACCAGGGCGTGAGAGTACCCCCCCCCCCCCCCTCTAGGGACGCCCCCTGGCGTTCCACCTGGACGGATACCTGGTTGACTGGGGTGCCGGCGGTGAAAGTCGCGATGAGGGCCAGGTCCAAGATGTCTTTAGTGGGAACCCTGCACCTCTCCTCCGGGCCATAAACCCTCTCAGTCAACCAGGTGCTGGAAACCCTTGCCCCGTGGTCGAACCCTCAAGAGGCGTCTCACCGTGTACGCTGGCTAGCCCTCGATGACACGTGGGGAGGGATGGGCCTAGAAACAGAAGACGAGGAGCAGTCAGACATGGTTTTGACTCAAGACACAGAAAAGGTAGGAAAAATATGGAGGGTACAGGGCAACAGAGTACGAACAGCAGAGAGACTAATTATCTTGGAGTGGGGGGGACAGGTCTCGGCTTCCGGGGGTGTAGCCGTGGCCCTATAGCGACGTGCCAGTACCTCAGATTTGACCTTCTTGGATACCGGCTAGTGCTAGAGAAGCAAAGTGACCCGGTCCTTACTGAACCACTCCTAGAGGTCCTGGTACTCTGTGGAGCTGGCGTAGAGGTCCGGGGCAATTTCCAAGTCCCCAGGAAGACATCCCGGGGCAGGCAGAGCTGAATTCAGGCAATGAGTGTGGCAGGGCAGCCTCCAGCCCACGATAGCACCAGTAGCCCAGTCAATGGAGGGATTGTGTCACTGGAGCCAAGAGAATCGCAATACCACGGGGACCTGCGGGGACTCGCTGTGGTTCCCCGACACTCGTAGGCTGACGGTGGTGGTCTGGTGGGTGACCCGGCCTATAGAGTGCCCGTCCAGCGCTCTAACACCCATGGGAATAGAAAGGGGTTGAGTGGGGATGCCCAGCTCAGAGGCCAGGGTAACGTCCATGAGACTCACATCGACCTCCTAGTCGATGAGTACCTGAAGAGACTTGGACTGGTCGCCCCACAGCAGGTTGGCATAGACAGGAGGGCGAGTAAGGGGAGAAGAACCATTAACATGGAACCACAGCGTGGGGAACCAAATCATCCTTGGCAGAGAAACATCTGTGAACATGCATCACAGGAGGGACTCCACTTCCTTTCAAACTTCATGGTTACCCTCCTCTCTCCCCCACTATCTCTCTTTCTCTCTTCTCCAGTCTCTCTCTGTTTTGATATGTTTCTTTCTCAATCACTTTTGCACCCCTTCCCCCTTTTTTCCCTCCCTCTATCTCTTGACCTCTCGCTCACCCTCCTCTCACTCCCTCTCCCTTATTTTTTTCCATGGCCACAGTAAATTTATTTGGAACATGCTTTTGCGCATGAGGGAAGAAATGTAAGGGCTAGAGTAGAAACTAAAATGTTATTATTTACTGCACTCGAGCTACAGAGTGCAGATAGTGCAACTCTCTATCTCCCTCTCCAATTCAATATCTTCACTCATGCTATCTCTTTCTACAACGCTCTGTGGCGTCAATCACCACCATGTCGGTCACCCCCTTTTCTGCAACTGTCACTACTGGAAACACACACATTCACGATCTCATGTACACATGACATGGTAACAGACAGTCTCTCTCTCTCTATTTTTTGTTTCTCTCTTCAGAAGTCCTATGTTCCTGACAATCCAAACACTGTACAGTCACTAGACACTAACCTCAAACCACTAGCCTCTTTAGACCCTGGGGACAATAGGACGTTATTCAAGTGGAGGCCCATACTTGAAAATAGAGGCAGAGAAATGGGAGGGTGAAAAAAGAAAAATGTCAGTGTTTTAAATGCAATCATTGTTAGCCCTGAACAATGTCATTTATCAAAGTAGCATTTTGGACTATATAATACGTTTCATATATTAATAACATTTTTCATCTCACACCCGGGACCAAGATTTATGACCAGCAGGTGAACACAGGTGATCATCGAATTATAATGAGAGAGGGTGAGAGAGAGTGAAAAAGAAAAAGGGAGAGAGAAGAAGGAATGGAGAGAAGGAGAAAAAAAGAGACTGCTTGTCCAGTGTTGACTGTTTCACCAAGCCAATTGACCAAACAACCTTAGGCTTAAATGCTGCCTGTGTAACAGTAGAACTTTGGTCCATCCCCTCGCCGGGCTCAAACCAGGGACCCTCTGCACACATCAACTACTGACACCCACAAAGCATCGTTACCCATCGCTCCACAAAAGCCTTGCAGAGCAAGGGGAACCACTACTTCAAGTCTCAGAGCGAGTGACGTCACCGATTGAAACACTGTTAGCGCACACCACCGCTAACTAGCTAGCCATTTCACATCGGTTACACCTGCTAATTCAAAGAAAACCCCTCATTGAATGATATCAGAATGAGATCCAGCAAAGGGTTATACAATTACACTGAGTGTACAAAACATTAGGAACACCTTCCTGATATTAAGTTGCACCCCTTTTGCCCTCAAAACTTAAATGAACTAGTCAGTGAAGAACAATTTCTTATTAACAATAATGGCCTACACTGGCCAAACCCAGACAACACTGGGCCTATTGTGCGCCACACTATGGGACTCCCAATCACAGCCGGTTGTGAACCAGGGTATCTATGGTGACGCCTCTAGCACTGCTTTAGACAGCAGTGCCTTAGACCGCTGCGCCACTCAGGAGCCCATCTTGACACTAATGCTTCCTGTACAGTTGTGTGAAGTTGGCTGGTAGTGGAACTCTACTCCAAATAGCTCATACCGCAGATGTGCAATTGGATTGAGATCTGGTAACGACAGGCCACTGCAGTAAGCTGAATTCACAGTCATGTTTGCCAAACCGTTCCTGGACAATCCTAGCCTTGTGGCATGGGGCATTATCCTGCTGAAAAATCTATTTGCTGATGGATACACTGCTGCCATGAAGGAATGCATCTGATTGGAAATGATGTTCAGATATCCTGTGGCATTCAAATGTTACTCCACTGTTATCATGAGGCCCATTGTGTGCAATGAAAACACACCCCATGCCATCACACGCCTGCATGTTAACACATATGAAATGGATGCATGTACTCATGTGGTTTTCTCTATACCCTCGTCCTCCAATCAGCAGGAAACAGCAGGAACCGGGATTCATCAGACCAGGCAATGTTTTTCTAATTGTCCAGTGACCAGTGTTTTCCTTCAGCTGCTTCTTGTGAAACTCTGTAAGATCGTTGGCTGCCATACCCATTAGTTTCAAGGTATGACGAGTTGTGCATTCTTTTATGGGTCTTTGGGCACCAATGTTGTACTGGACTGTCAGTTGACTATCTGTAGCCCATCTGTTGCTCTGCACATTTTGTGTCAGCCTCCTTTTTCCTCTTTCATCAATGACCCATTTTTGACCACTGGCCTGCTGTTGGCTGGATGTCCTTTGGGTGGTGGACCATTCTTTAAAACACACAGGAATCTGTTGAGCACTCAAACCAGTGCGCCTGGCACCTACTACCATACCCCGTTCAAAGGCACGTAGATGTTTGATCTTGCCCACTCAGAATGGCACACATACACAATCCATGTCTCTAATATCTGAAGGCTTAAAAAAAAGCGTATTTAACCTCCCCTTCATCTACACTGATTGAAGTAGATTTAACAGGTTACATCAATAAAAGATCATAGCTTTCACCTGGATTCACCGGGTCAGTCTGTCATGGAAAGAATTCCTAATGTTTTGTACACTCAGTGTATATTGCAAGGAGAGGTTACAGAATAGCTTTTATTACCTGGCTTGTGATATTGAACGGTGTCCTGTGAGACAGACAGTGTTAGTAGAAGCAGTGTTTGGTCTGTATTACATCTTTATTAAAGCTCAGCCATGGGAGCAGCAAAGTGTACATTGTACTTTTTTCTACAGGTGAACATTGTCCTTCCACTCCTGAGAAATCCATGAATGCTTTGCACGTGATTTCGAATTAGCTTGAAACTCAACAGTGAAATGCCCTACGAACCGTGGTGTAGTGGAAGGTAAACACCTGTAAAGACTGTTTTACACACCTTTTTGATTTTGCTCGAGCATTTATCCACCTTTTCTTGACCAATACATTTAAAGTATGGGTTACTTTACGCACCACGAATGGCAATTAGCATTTACCCACCTTTTTGTTTTTACCACTACATCATTTACATTTTTGTCATTTAGCCGACATTCTTATCCAGAGTGACTTGCAGTGGCAATTAGAGTTAGCACTGCCCAAAACATATTTCAGTAAGGTAAATTGTTAATATTCATCTATGCATGTGATGTCATCTAGTATTGACCACTGGAAATATGTCTTGAATTATACTCATGACAAAATCTCATAATGACATATAGTACCAATCAAAACTTTGGACACACCTACTCATCCAAGGGGTTTTCTTTCCTTTTTACTATTTTCTACATTGTAGAATAGTAGTGAAGACATGAAAACTATGAAATAACACATATGGGAGCATGTAGTACCCCAAAGGGTGTTAAACAAATCAAAATATATTTTATATTTGAGATTCTTCAAAGTAGCCACCCTTTACCTTGATGACAACTTCATGAGGTAGTTAACTGCAATGCATTTCAATTAACAAGTGTGCCTTGTTAAAAGTTAATTTGTGGAATTTCTTAGTTGTGTTGTGACAAGGTAGGGGTGGTATACAGAAGATAGTCCTATTTGGTAAAATACCAAGTCCATATTATGGCAAGAACAGCTCAAATAAGAGAAAACGACAGTCCATCATTACTTCAAGACATGAAGGTCAGTCAATACGGAACATTTCAAGAACTTTGAAAGTTTCTTCAAGTGTAGTCACAAAAACCATCAAGCCCCATGATGAAACTGGCTTCTCATGAGGACCGCCACAGGAATGGAAGACCCAGGGTTACCTCTGCTGTAGAGGATACGTTCCTTAGAGTTAACTGCACCTCAGAAATTGCAGCCAAAATAAATGCTTCACAGAGTTCAAGTAACAGACACATGTCAACATCAAGTTTTCAGAGGAGACTGCGTGAATCAGGCCTTCATGGTCGAATTGCTACAAAGACTAAAGGACACCAATAATAATAAGAGACTTGCTTGAGCCAAGAAACACGAGCAATGGACGTTAAGACCAGTGGAAATTTGTCCTTTGGTCTGATGAGTCCAAATTTGCGATTTTTGGTTCCAACCGCCGTGTCTTTGTGAGACACAGAGTAGGTGAACGGATGATCTCCCAATTGAGATGGTCTGGGATGAGTTGGACCGCAGAATGAAGGAATAGCAGCCAACAAGTGCTCAGCATATGTGGGAACCTCTTCAAGACTGTTGGAAAGACATTCCAGGTGAAGCTGATTGAGAGAATGCCAAGAGTGTGCAACGCTGTCATCAAGGCAGAGTGGCTACTTTGAAGAATCTAAACTATTAACAATTTTGGTTACTACATGATTCCATATGTGTTATTTCATAGTTTTGATGTCTTCACTATTATTCTGCAATGTAGAAAATAGTAAAAAGAAAGAAAAACAATTGAATGAGTAGGTGTGTCCAAACGTTTAACTAGTTCTGTACGTTTCTATAATCATCATTACATCAGCTGTACCACGTGCCATTGAGAAAAAAACTGTCTAGGGCTCTGTAGATATGCATTCTACATTAAATATTTCCCCTATGACATCACTATGACATCACTAACCATAGAAATGAATACAGATAGGACCATAACGATGACGTCTATGGCTGTGACCTCTACAACACACCCATTGTCTGCATGGTTCAGATCTACTTAGCTAGGAACTAATGTCATTGGCCTTGTTGTCAGGAAACAGTTATCCCAATCCAAGGTTTTTGACGATCTTTCACAAAGCAGTGCCTAATCCGGTTAGCATTGACTTTCCTCCCGTTTTCGCTCGTCTGCGTGTCTGTTGCTCGGCCGAATCTATCAGCTTTAAAGCATTGTCAGCCCCCACTAATATATGTCTGGCCTAGGCACTCGCCAACGGTTCATCTTCATTCAGCTCATTTAGTCTGGTGCAGAAATTGATTAGCTGGGCTGAATACAGGGGTTGTCTAGGTGTGTGCACCGGGGGCCTGTCTGAGTAAAATGTGTCTTCACTCCTCGGTCTCTTTTTCACCTCTTCCTTTCCTTCCTTCTCCTCCACCTTTCTCTTTAACCGTTCTTCCCCTCCACCTTTCTCTCTAACCTTCCTTTCTTCCACCTTTCTTTCTTTCTTCCAAATCACTCATCTCAAGGGACTCTGTAAGGAAAACAATACGAAGTCCTTCTATCATAAATGTATTTTATCTCACCAGCTGTCAGACAGGAAAAAGGACACTATTTTAGAGTGTTAGGACAGAGCCAATGATTAGAGACTAATGAAGCTGTGTCGATCTAATCAGTGGGTCTTCTACAAGGACTGTTTGTGACGACCCCATACAAATCTATGCAAATCAAGTGTACCCTGACGGTTGAGTTTAACTACGAGTTCTGCCACAGACATTATTATTTTACCACTGAGTGTCACACTGTCACTGTGATTTAATGCTCAGAAAGATACAGTACCTTCATCATGTTCATTAGTAACCAAATGGAAGAAAACAGACTGAAACAGGAACGGACTCCTTGGTCTTGTCCAATAAGAAACGCTCCTTTTTGTTTTCCGTGTTTTGCCTTGGTGTGCTCTACTGAACACCACCCAGTGTCCTTCTTCAACATACTGTATAGCATTTAGAATGTCGTGTTCACATACTGTAATGTATGTGCTGCTAAAAAAAGGCACATTTGGGAGGCAAATCCGGGGGACACAGGTGAACATAAAGAACTGTTGATGATTCCACCCGTTCACAAACATTACAACTGTCAGATCAAGGATATAAGCGTTCTGAGCTTTGATCAATTCTAGGAGCATGATATACTGTAGATGTTGTAGCCCGTCATTGTAAGTAAGAATTTGTTCTTAACTGACTTGCCTAGTTAGATAAAGGTTAAATAAAAAATGTTAAAAAATACTGTAATGGTAGTGAAACTCAACATAATGCTCTTCTGTTTGTTTGCATATCAACTACAGAGCACAGGCAATTATTGGAGATCAGCAATACCTGCATGTTCACCACAATGAAACACAAATGAAAAAACAACAACACATAATTCAACTCCATTTACATGTACCTTTCCATAAATCATTTGTTTCCCCCTACACACAATTAAGACTGCAGGCTACAACTGCTAATTTGCTTGATACTGTATGTACTTTGTATGAGCAGTGGCACCACCAACAACAACAACGTAAACAACAACAAATATCCCGCTCTAATTCTAGTTAACAAACTGTGTTTTTGAACAAGGACAATGTTGTTTATCCTCTCTACCTCTCTCTTTTCCCCCTCTCATTCCCTCTTTCCTTTCTTGTTCCTAGACGTAATATGCCTACATCTTGGGCCTGTCGGAGAGGGAGAGATCAGACACGTAGCGGTGAGGGATCAAAGGGAGCTATCTGATCTCATAAAATCACATTAAAAACTCCAACACTCATTTCAATGCGCTAACATATTGATCGTCGAGGAGGAGAGGATAAGAGTGCTTTGTATTAAACTGCAGGAAGACTGAGGGAATCTGATGGAAATCAGTCCCAAGGTCATTAAAATTGCATGGCTTTCTATACATTTCCACCAAAAGTCATCTGCTTAACTCCCGGAGAAACAAAATAACACAACGTATTGATTATAGTGTTTACAATGACATACCATCTGCCCCCACCTCCCCTCCATCTCCTGTCAACAAAGACTCCCACCTATTGCCGTGGATACATATGAGGACAACGACCTCGCTAATTATTTTCAAATACATTTTATATATATATAGTACACAATAAAGAAAATCAATTACAGGTCAACATCTATATAATGCTCCTAGAATTGATCAAAGCTCAGAACGCTTATATCCTTGATCTGACAGTTGTAATCTTTATGAACGAGTGGAATCATCAACAGTTCTTTCTGTTCACCTGCGTCCCCCGGATTTGCCTCCCAAATTAGCTTTTTTAGTAGCACATTCACCGCTCTCTCAAATGGCTACTCCGCCCTCTCGCGGCACAGGCCGAGGCCCTGAGACGTGAAACGAACAAGGCCTACCCCAGCTCACAGTCAGCTCAATAGGCAATTAGTCAAGAGACGCTGCTGACAGTGTGTTTGCGAGATGCCAGACAAAAGGCAATTGTCTTCAGACATCCCCCAGACAAACAAAAACCGACTCTGAGAATGAGTGCACAGCTGGTAAATAGTCACTTACAGATATGTCAGTCAGTCAGGTGGCTAGCTGCTGTCAGAACCTTTTTTAGCAGAGAGAGAGGTACAGTGTACAGTGAGAGAATCTATACTAATCTTATCAAAAAAAATATATGATTTGTCCCTATAGGCCGACATTCATATGTAAAAAACAATAAAGTTCTAAAAATATCAAATGTTTTCATTTCATCGCTGATGCTACATGTCACTGTGAATCATTTCTCATATTTCCCCCTTTTCAGGGGTATAACAGACATATTAATAGGCCATGTGTTTGTAGATCGACTGAGGTGAATGAACCTGAAGCAGCCAAAGGTGATAATGTCTGGGGTCTTTTTTGCAGGTTTTTTAATATGTATAGAAATGCCGTAAATTAGCTTCAAATTTATAAAACAAATCCCCCTCCCGCACCCCCCCCCCCCACTTCTGGACCTCACTAAAACTCATAACCTGGTTACACCCCTTCCCCCACCACCATTTTACGGTATATTTCCCCATGTCGGAGGAGTGACGCTCAGTAGATACTTGAGGAATTAGGCAGGTGGTATATCGAAGGTGGGGGGGAGGATGGGTAATATGGCTGTCAAACATGGCTGAACGATGCACTAGCTGCTCCGAAAGGGGAGTTGTGGGGAGCAGTAGGCCTGTATGGAGATGTGATTGCATTGTTTGCCATTGTTACCCGGTTTGGTTAATGAGTACTTTTCAAACTCAGCCCATTATTTAACTCCTCAGCTGGTGTGGTAGCTGCTGCGCCCTCTGAGTTAACTTGTACCCTCTGTTATTAGAGTCATTCTTGCTCTTCAAGTGAAATGTGGAAAGAGAGTTTTACCACCAATTTTAACCCCCCAAAAATTTGGCACTGATCACATTTCAGGTCTGCTGAGCGCAAACTTGGATATTGTAAAAACTCCTTGCAACTTCCAGAGCGCGTTTACTGTGAACACTGAGGCTGTGCCTGCTTTACATTACAGTTTTAACAGTGGCCAAGTAGACTACTATGACTATTTGATCATAATGTGACCCTACCAGACTGGCATACCATTAATAAATACAATGGAGAAAATGCATCCCAGAACATTTTAAGAACTCTACGGGATCGGTGTGTCCCTCCACTGGGACAGTTGAGCTAACATGCGCTAATGTGATTAGCATGACGTTGTAAGTAACAAGATCATTTCCCAGGACATAGACATGTCTTACATGGGCAGAAAACTTACATTATTGTTAATCTAACTACACTTTCCAATTTACAGAAGATATTACAGTGAGGGAAGCTCATTTTCAATCGTGTACGACCTTCCTGGGAGTGTGAAAACTTAAATGTTTTATTACAAAGTATTTTTTGTATGTTCTCTATAGTTATGTACTTATGTATGTTAAATGTATCAATTTACCATTTCAGCAAATTTGGGCAAATTTTCGGACTTATTGCAATACTTCACTGGATCAGTCTGAAACTTTGCACATACACTGCTGCCATCTAGTGGCCAAGATCTAAATGGTGCCTATACCGCAATATTATATTACGGACTTTCACATGCATTTCAAAGATGATACAAATAAAATAAAACATAAATAAAATAAAACAATTAGTTTGTATTATCTTTTACCAGATCGAATGTGTTATATTCTCCTACATTCATTTCACATTTCCACAATCTTTAAAGTAATTTCTTTCAAATGTTATTAAGAATATGCATATACTTGCTTCAGGTCCTGAGCCACAGGCAGTCAGATTTGGGCGTGTCATTTTAGGGCGAAAATTGAAAAAAAGGGTCCGAACCTTTTAACATGGAAATAGCTGTTCTTTCATTCAGCCTACAGTTGCAGCCAATGTGTGGTATTCAATGTAGACCTACATTCCATGAGACTTTTGGGGAAAAAACATGCAGGGCTTGACATTAACCTGTTCATCTACAAGACCTTCAGACAATGAGGTGATTAAAAATGTTGTTGTGTTGTTTGATGCAAGAAACCACTTTACAAAATAAAATGAATTATTACAGAGAATCAAACAAATTATGCTACCCTCTGCCTATTGGCTACTTAGCTTATTCAAGTCTCAAAACACAACAATGTTTTGACAAAAAAAGCTCTTACCTGAATCGCTTTTCAAAGATGTAATGTACACATTTTGTGCTCTTCTAGGAAGTAATCAATCCCCTATTGCTGACTACAAATGATCTGTAACTGGGCTAATAACTCACTATATAGCAAGGGATATTAACAAAATGTGCTTTGATTTCAAAACAAGTGCATCTACTCACGACCACGGCTGTAAACACAGTCCCGTTAAAAGTAAATGGCACAGATCCATATGGTAATGACCTATTTGCATATAGACCTACTGCAGCTCTGATTGGCTATGCCACACCGGTCTGTGTAAAGTACGGGCTGAGTCATGCACAATAGAATCCTACTCCTATATGATCTACCTTCAACAAAATCTCTTGCATAGTTTGTTTTGTTTCGGGATGCTGCATTGAAAGTGGCTAATATTGCATTGATTCGATCACAATTGCCACAGTAAAGGGAAATGTTGATAGTGTACACATCACAGACAAACTGAATTGGTCCACTCACACAGACAGCATCGTGAAGAAGGCGCAGCAGCGCCTCTTCAACCTCAGGAGGCTGAAGAAATTTGGCTTGTCACCAAAAGCACTCACAAACTTCTACAGATGCACAATCGAGAGCATCCTAGCGGGGTGTATCACCGCCTGGTATGGCAACTGCACCGCCCTCAACCGTAAGGCTATCCAGAGGGTAGTGAGGTCTGCACAACGCATCACCGGGGGAAAACTACCTGCCCTCCAGGACTACATGCTACAGGAAGGCCATAAAGATCATCAAGGACATCAACCACCCGAGCCACTGCCTGTTCACCCCGCTGTCATCCAGAAGGCGAGGTCAGTACAGGTGCATCAAAGCTGGGACCGAGAGACTGAAAAACAGCTTCTATCTCAAGGCCATCAGACTGTTAAACAGCCACCACTAACATTGAGTGGCTGCTGCCAACACACTGTCAATGACACTGACTCAACTCCAGCCACTTTAATAATGGGAATTGATGGGAAATTATGTAAATATATCACTAGCCACTTTAAACAATGCTACCTTATATAATGTTACTTACCCTACATTATTCATCTCATATGCATATGTATATACTGTACTCTATATCATCGACTGCATCCTTATGTAATACATGTATCACTAGCCACTTTAACTATGCCACTTTGTTTACATACTCATCTCATATGTTATACTGTACTCGATATCATCTACTGTATCTTGCCTATGCTGCTTTGTACCATCACTCATTCATATATCCTTATGTACATATTCCTTATCCCCTTACACTGTGTATAAGACAGTAGTTTTTTTGGAATTGTTAGTTAGATTACTTGTTCGTTATTACTGCATTGTCGGAACTAGAAGCACAAGCATTTCGCTACACTCGCATTAACATCTGCTAACCATGTGTATGTGACAAATAAAATTTGATTTGATTTGATTTGTGTATGGCTGAGATCCCGCTAACGGGATTGATATGACAACAGCCAGTGAAAGTGCAGGTCGCCAAATTCAAACAAACAGAAATCTCATAATTACAATTCCTCAAACATACAAGTACTTTACACCATTTTAAAGATACAATTCTTGTTAATCTCACCACAGTGTCCAATTTCAAATAGGCTTTACGGCGAAAGCACCACAAAAATTATGTTAGATGAGTGCCTATTCACATGAAAACACAGGCATTTTTTCCTGCAAAGAGAGGAGTCACAAAAGCAGAAATAGAGATAAATGAATCACTAACCTTTGATGACCTTCATCAGATGACACTCATAGGACTTCATGTTACACAATACATGTATGTTTTATTCGATAAAGTTCATATAAAAAAAATCAAAGTATACATTGGCGCGTTATGTTCAGTAGTTCCAAAAACATCCGGTGATTTTGCAGAGAGCCACATCAATTTACAGAAATACTCATCAGAAATGTTGCTGAAAATACAACTGTTATACATGGAACTTTAGATAAACTTCTCCTTAATGCAACCGCTGTGTCAGATTTCAATAAAGTTTTACCGAAAAAGCAAACCATGCAATAATCTGAGTACAGCGCTCAGAGATCAAAACTAGCCAAACAGATATCCTCCATGTTGTGTAATCAACAGAAGTCAGAAATAGCATTGTAAATATTCACTTACCTTTGATGAACATCATCAGAATGCACTCCCAAGAATCCCAGTTCCACAATAAATGTTTGATTTGTTCGAATAAAGTTAATAATTTACGTCCAAATACCTCCTTTTGTTAGCGCGTTTGGCAAACTCACGACATGCGTGCAAGTCCAGCGGAAAGTACGGATGCAAAGTCCAAAAAGTTATTTTACAGATCGTGGAAACATGTCAAACGAAGTATAGAATCAATCTTTAGGATGTTTTTATCATAAATCTTCAATAATGTTCCAACTGGAGAAATCCTTTGTCTGTAGAAATGCAATGGAACAGAGCTCGCTATCACATGGGCTCGCGAGACTGAGCTCATGGCTCTCTGCCAGACCTCTGACTCATTCCCCTCTCATTCGCCCCTGCTTCACAGTAGAAGCATCAAACAAGGTTCTAAAGACTGTTGACATCTAGTGGAAGCCTTAGGAAGTGCAATTTGACCCAATAGACACTGTGTGTTCGATAGGCCAAGAGTTGAAAAACTACAAACCTCAGATTTCCCACTTCCTGGTTGGATTTTTTCTCATGTTTTTGCCTGCCATATGAGTTATGTTATACTCACAGACATCATTCAAACAGTTTTAGAAACTTCAGAGTGTTTTCCATCCAAATATACTAATACTATGCATATCTTAGCTTCTGGGACTGAGTAGCAGGCAGTTTACTCCAGGCATCTCTGGGCACCTTATTCATCTAAGCTACTCAATACTGCCCCCAGCCATAAGAAGATAACTAGAAAGTAAACTCTAGAAAGTTAAGTGAAGTTCAATCTCATGCTTCTCTCCTGTGGGCTGATATTTCCTCTGCACTCTGCTCAACAGTCCTGGGATCTGTGTGGCTGGATCTGTGTGGCAGTCTCTGGGCTACTGCACGCCTGTGCTTGTGTGCAGCTTAGAGGGAACATTGTTTACCACCTAGGTATGTGCTGTAGGCATGTGGTTTTGTCTTATCTTTGAGCCTACGTATGGTATTTTAGGCCATTTTAGGTCTCTGGGACAGATTTAAGGCATGCAGGCTTTAATTCCAGGCCAGATTAATCTGGTCTGTAAGTAACAGTAGGGTGGGGGGCATGTACATCACTTATTTTTCCCTCCCTGTCCTTCCCTCTTTCTCTCTCAGGTCCTGAATCATTTTACATCTCCCCCTGCTTCCCTCTTTCTATCTCCCAACTTTAACTTTCCCACCTCTTTCTCTGTTTCATCTCCTCTTCTCTCCACCACCACCTTCTCTCTCATCTAATATTTTCCTCTTCCATTCACCCTCTTCACTCCCTCTCTCACCAACCTTCTTTTCTCTCTCCCATCTCTTCCTTCAGTCTACCAACCTCTCCTACTCTGATGGCCCTGCGTCGGTTTAAATTGCTTCTCTTTCCCTTCCACCTTTTTTGCTAATGCTCCATCGCAGGGATATTCTTTCACAGGCCTTCAACCAGTAAGGCAATTCCATTGGCCTTTGGTGCATATTTGCTTCTAATTCTGCAGTATATTTCACTTAGGGCCTTAAGCTTGTTAAGGTGCTATTGACAGGGGAGGATTGATTTTGTTGTAGCTTTCTCCTTTCGCTGATGTCCGATTGATTAACTAGTTTTAATGGTTCTGCACTGTGTTCTCTAACACGTTGGTGTCATTTGTAATGGTTGGCTCAGTGAAGTGTACAATATGCTGCCCTACAAAGGCAAAGTGCAGTAACTACGTAAAAAAAATTAACTGCAAAATCTGACTTCAAACATGTTTATTTCTGTCTGCAAATCTGCAATTTGTGGTATTTCATGATACACTACATGACCAAAGGTATGTGGACACCTGGTCGTTGAAGATCTCATTCCAAAATCATGGGCATTATTGTGAATTGGTACCCTCTTTGCTGCTATAACATTCTCGATGGACTGCCTTAGACCACTGCGCCACTCGGGAGCCACATCGCTGTGTGCTCAATTTTATACACCTGTCAGCAACAGGTGTGGCTGAATAGCCGAATCCAAAAACTTTTGTATATACTGTATAGTGTATATTCTAACTGACTAGCTTGTTCTTCTGTCAGGAATCTAAATACCAAATTAATCAGATAATATATAGTGCTTTCAGAAAGTACTCTCACCCCTTGACTTTTCCCACATTTTGTTTTCTTACAGTCTGAATTTAAAATTGATGGTTGCTGGCTAACACACAATACCCCATAATGTCAAAGTTGGATGGGCACTTCTCATTTATTTATTTAATTATTTAAAAATGTAAAAGAAGAAACGTCTTGTCAATAAGTATTCCACCACTTTGTTACGGCAAGCCTAAATAAGATCAGCAGTACAAATGTGCTTAAACAAGTCGCATAATAAATTCCATGTACTCACTGTGTGCAATAATAGGGTTTTGAAATGATTGTTTAATGCCTACCTCATCTCTGTACCCTACTCATACAATTATTAAGGTCCCTCGGTCGAGCAGTGAATTTCCAACATAGATTCAACCGCAAAGACCAGGGAGGTTTTACAATGCCTCGCAAAGAAGGGCACCTTTTGGTAGATGGGTACAAACAAAATCAGACATTGAATATCCTTTTGAGTAAGGTGAAGTTATTAAGTACCCATTGGATGGTGTATCAATACACCTAGTCACAACAAAGATACAACATCCTTCCTAACTCAGTTGCCGGAGAGGAAGGAAACCGCTCATCTCTGTACCCCACACGTTCAATTACTGTATCTGTAAGGTCCCTCAGTCAAGCAGTGAATTTCAAACACAAATTCAACCACAAAAACCTGGGAGGTTTTCCAATGCCTGGCAAAACACCCAGTCACTACAAATATACAGGCATCCTTCCTAACTCAGTTGGCGGAAAGAAAGGAAACCGCTCAGTGTTTTCACCATGAGGCCAAAGCTGACTTTAAAACAGTTACAGAGTTTAATGGCTATGATAGGAGAAAACTGAGGATGGAGCAACAACATTGTATTTACTCCACAATAGTACCCTAATTTACAGAGTGAAAAGAAGGAATTCTGCAAAGAAAAAAATCCAAAACATGCATCCAGTTTGCAACAAGGCTCTAAATTAATTCTGCAAAAAAATGTGGCAAAGCAAATCACTTTTTGTCCTGAATACAAAGTGTTATGTTTGGGGCAAATCAAATGCAACACATTACTGAGTACCACTCTCCATATTTTCAAGCATAGTGGTGGCTGCATCATGTTATTGGTATGCTTGTCATCATTAAGGACTGAGGAGTTTCTCAGGGTTATAAAGAAACGGATTGGAGCTAAACACAGGCAAAATCCGAGAGGAAAACCTGGTTCAGTCTGCTTTCCACCAGGCACTGGGAGATTAATTCTCCCTTAAGCGCCATCCACAGGGTATGTCATGGCGTTGCAAAATGGAGTGATGTCCTTCCTTCATCAAGATCCCTGTTACCCTGTAAAAATCTCCCACTTTACCACCACCAAAGCACCCCCAGAACATCACATTGGCTTCACCATGCTTGACAGATGGCGTCAAGCACTCCTCCAGCATCTTTTCATTTTTTTGGCGTCTCAAGAATGTTCTTCTTTATGATTCGAACACCTCAAACTTAGATTTTTCTGTCCATAACACTTTTTTTCTTCTAATCTCCTCTGTCCAGTGTCTGTGTTCTTTGGCCCAACTTAATCTTTTATTTTTATTGGCCAGTCTGAGATATGGCTTTTTCTTTGCAACTCTGCCTAGAAGGCCAGCATCCCGGAGTCGCCTCTTCACTGTTGATGTTGAGACTGGTGTTTTGCGGGCACTATTTAAAGAAGCTGCCTGTTGAGGACTTGTGAGGCATCTGTTTCCCAAACTAGGTACTTGTCCTCTTGCTCAGTTGTGCACATGGGCCTCCCACTCCTTTTTCTATTCTGGTTAGAGACAGTTTGCGCTGTTGTGTGAAGGGAGTAGTACACAGCATTGTACGAGATCTTCAGTTTCTTTGCAATTTCTCGCATGGAATAGCCTTCATTTCTCAGAACAAGAATAGACTGATGACTTTCAGAAGAAAGGTCTTTGTTTCTGGCCATTTTGAGCCTGTAATCGACCTGCCAAATGCTGATGCTCCAGAAACTCAACTAGTCTAAAGAAGGCCTGTTTCATTGCTTTTTAAGCAGAACAAACATTTTCAGCTGTGCTAACATAATTGCAAAAAGTTTTAATAGTGATCAATTAGCCTTTTAAAATGTTTAACTTGGATTAGCTAACACAACGTGCCATTGGAGTGATGGTTGCTGATAATGGGCCTCTGTACACCTATGTAGATATTCCATTAAAAAAAATGCTGTTTCCAGCTACAATAGTCATTTACAACATTAACAATGTCTACACTGTATTTCTGATCAATTTGATGTTATTTTAATGGACAAAATAATGTTATTTTCTTTCAAAAGCAAAGGACCTTTCTAAGTGAATTCAAACTTTTAACGGTAGTGTATGTAAATAAGATATTTCTCTATTGTATTAAATTTGCAAATATCTCTAAAAACATGTTTCCACTTTGTCAGTATGGGATACTGTGTGTAGATGGGTGAGAACTATTATTTTTTAATTCATTTTAAATTCAGGCTGTAACACAACAAAATGTGAAATAAGTCAAGTGGTATGAATACTTTCTGAAGATACTGTACCTCAGTATAATATTATAATATTGTCTTTGTAGAGCTGTATGTATCGCAGGTTTCTTAAAGTATTGATAATACATATGCATGCAGTGACATACGGTAGTTTAACTGAAAATAAGATTGAAATAGCATCGCTGAGTCTGTTTTCTTGAAGTGGACTAATAGTTTCAAGTTTCATGTTTTTAATGTCAAATCCACAAGTACAGTGAAATGCCTTTCTTGCAAACTCAAAACCCTTCAATGCAATAATCAATAACAATGTATTACTTTAAAAATAGGAAGAAATATGAAGAACACAATAAGTAAGTAAGCAAGCATAATATATATATACAGGGTCAGTTCCAATACCATATTTACAATGTGCAGGGATACTGGAGTGATGGAGATATATATATATATATATATATACATACACAGTATATATAGGGGTGAGGTGACTAGGCAACATTATATAAGATAAACAGACTAGCTGTAGCTTGTATGTGAGTGGGTGTGCATGTGTGTCAGCATAAATGTATGTACATATTATGTGTGAGTGAGAAAATTATGGAGTGAGAGTGTGTGTGAGTGAGTGTGTAGGGCCCTGTGAGTGTGTGTGTGGGTAGGGCCCTGTGAGTGTGTGTGTGTAGGGCCCTGTGAGTGTGTGTGTGTAGGGCCCGGTGATTGTGTGTGTGTAGGGCCCTGTGAGTGTGTGTGTGTAGGGCCCGGTGATTGTGTGTGTGTAGGGCCCTGTGAGTGTGTGTGTGTAGGGCCCTGTGAGTGTGTGTAGGGCCCTGTGAGTGTGTGCGCGTAGGGCCCGGTGAGTGTGAGTGTGTAGGGCCCGGTGAGTGTGTGTGTGTAGGGCCCTGTGAGTGTGTGTGTGTAGGGCCCTGTGAGTGTGTGTGTAGGGCCCTGTGAGTGTGTGTGTGTAGGGCCCTGTGAGTGTGTGTGTGTAGGACCCTGTGAGTGTGTGTGTGTAGGGCCCGGTGAGTGGGTGTGTGTAGGGCCCTGTGAGTGTGCATAGAGACAGTGCAAAAATAAAAGTTAAATAAAATTACAAGGTTAACTCAGATAGTCCGTGTAGCTATTTTGTTAGCTATTTATCAGTCGTATTGCTTGGGTATAAAAACTGTTCAAGAGCCTGTTGGTGTCAGACTTGATGCACCGGCACCACTTGCTGTGCGGAAGCAGAGTGAATAGTCCTTCCACACTGCCTGATATACATAGATAACGTGGATGGCAGGGAGCTCAGCCCCAGAGATGTACTAGGCTGTCTGCATCATCCTCTATAGCGCCATGTGATCGAAGGCAGTGCTATTGCCATACCAGGCAGTGATGTAGCCAGTCAATATACTCTCAATGACACAGCTGTAGAACCTTTTGAGGATTTGAGGGCCCATGCCAAACTTTTTCACATTCCTAAGGGGGAAAAGGCTTGTTTGTTTGGACCATTTTAAGTCGATTTGGACACCGAGTAACTTGAAGATCTCGACCTTCTCCTTACAGCCCCGTTGATGTGTATGGGGGTGTGGTCGCCCCCCCATTTCCTGTAGTTCACGATCAGCTCCTTGGTCTTACTGACGTTGAGATAGAGGTTGTTGCTCTGGCACAACACTGCAAGGTCACTGACCTCCTCCCTGTTGGCCGACTCTTCGTTGCCAGTGTTCAGGCCTGCCACCGTCGTTTCATCAGCAAACTGAATGATGGTGTTTATTATTTTATTTTACCTTTATTTAACTAGGCAAGTCAGTTAAGAACAAATTCTTATTTTCAATGACGGCCTAGGAACAGTGGGTTAACTGCCTGTTCAGGGGCAGAACGACAGATGTGTACCTTGTCAGCTCGGGGATTTGAACTTGCAACCTTCCAGTTACTAGTCCAACGCTCTAACAACTAGGCTACCCTGCCACCCCGTGTTGGAGATGTGGCAGGAGAAAAAGATGCTGATGGGATATACAGTTGAAGTCGGAAGAGTCATTAAAACTTGTTTTTCAACCACTCCACAGATTTCTTGTTAACATAACAAAAAGGGGGAGGCTTGCAAGCTGAAGAACACCATCCCAACCGTGAAGCACGGGGGTGGCAGCATCATGTTGTGGGGGTGCTTTGCTGCAGGAGGGACTGATGCATTTCACAAAATAGATGACATCATGGTGATGGAAAATTATGTGGATATATTGAAGCAACATCTCAAGACATCAGTCAGGAAGTTAAAGCTTGGTCGCAAATGGGTCTTCCAAATGGACAATGACCCCAAGCATACTTCCAAAGTTGTGGCAAAATAGCTTAAGGATGACAAAGTCAAGGTATTGGAGTGGCCATCACAAAGCCCTGATGACAATCCTATAGAAAATGTGTTTGCAGAACTGAAAAAGTGTGTGCTAGCAAGGAGGCCTACAAACTTGACTCAGTTACACCAGCTCTGTCAGGAGGAATGGGCCAAAATTCACCCAAGATATTATGGGAAGCTTGTGGAAGGCTACCCGAAACGCTTGACCCAAGTAAACAATTTGAAGGCAATGCTACCAAATACTAATTGAGTTTGTGTGAACTTCTGACCCACTGGGAATGTGATGAAAGAAATAAAAGCTGAAATAAATCATTCTCTCTGCTATTATTCTGACATTTCACATTCTTAAAATAAAGGGGAACTTTTACTAGGATTAAATGAAAAACTGAGTTTAAAAGGTAGTTGGCTAAGGTGTTTGTAAACTTCCGACTTCAACTGTAGTTCTCCAAAGACATTTGTGAACCAAATATTTAGTTAATATCATTTTTAAAATCTTTAAAATGATGTAGACGTTGACAAACTAACCAGGAGTCCAGGAGTAATCAGAATTTAAACAAGTTAAAGGACACGTCCAAGTTATCTGTTAGCCACAGTACACAGGATGTTTTGACTCTGTTATTGTCATTGTCGCTATACTCCGAGCTTCGGAGCTGACAGGGGAGTGCAGGCAATTAGGAGCCCAGATGAGTGACCTCAACATTGGACTCGGAGCGCAGACCGCAGTGAACAGTCTTGCAGTTGAAAAAAACATGGCGAGCTTTTCATTTAGTATCTCTCTGTCCTTCTCTCTCTCCCAAGGTCTCTCTCTTTTTGTCACTCTCTCTCCCTAGGTCTCTCTCTTTTTGTCACTCTCTCTCCCTAGGTCTCTCTCTTTTTGTCACTCTCTCTCCCTAGGTCTCTCTCTTTTTGTCACTCTCTCTCCCTAGGTCTCTCTCTTTTTGTCACTCTCTCTCCCTAGGTCTCTCTCTTTTTGTCACTCTCTCTCCCTAGCTCCTCCTCTTTTTATTTCTCTCTCTGCTTCTCTCCCTATGTGACATATCCCTGCCCCTGTTAAGTGGCCCTGGCCTCTCTCCTCTCTTACAGGTGAAATATATTCTCACATAGGCCTCAGGGGCCCAGGCTGGACTGTAACAGAATTTCTCAACCCCTTTGGGCCAGACCACAAAGCTGAGAATAAATGGCTGAGGTGCTGGTGCTGGACAGAAAAATCAATGCGTGTTTATACAGACATGACAATCCTGGCGCCCAAGCAATTCGCTGCTTGCTCTCCTTGGCTCCCTTCAATGTACCGTGCCCCCCCCCCCCCCCCCCCTCTCTCTCACCTACCGTGGACTCTCCTTCACAGAGGTTAAAGTATGTGCCCTCTCAAGAGGTTGGAGCAGTAGGTTGCAGACTCTGTGTTATTATTATGTTGTCATTCCCTCTGGTATGCATTACGAACATAGCCAGGTCGTGAGTGGGGGACCTGCGGTACTGTACGTTGGGGACTTTGGACCACCTTGTCATTCACCACTTTTTCTGTACCCTTCACTGCTGGGAATACAGTCAGACAGACACACACTCACATTCTCACATACACATATGCCAACGTAACACAGATATTCATGTCTTTTAGTTGAGGTGGTTGTAGTTGTGCTATGAGTAGAATTCCGGCTTTTTGAGTGGTCAGTTATGATTTTGCTTTTGCCACAATGCTGACGAACAAGGCCTAAAATATATTGACATACAGACTGACACAGGGACAGTTTAGCTACTCAGCTTGTATAATGATTTAGGTCAGCATCATGGTATGGAACAATTTTTCCCACATCAGTTATGAACAGTAAAGCATAACCATTTTCCAAAGCAGAGGCCCTCAGCTACAGACTCCTCAGTCCGAAATGTGACGTCGGCTTTAAGAAACAAATGGTCGACACAGGCTGGAAACACTTGCAGCATTATTGTAATTACACCGGACAAATGGGCTGACACCCTTGAAATATTAGTCATGTGTGTTATCTATTTAAACGTTATGAGCTCATTGAAAGCACAGGGCAGGATGAATTTATCCTCTTGAATGAAAGTCTAATTATTTTCATATGCTTTGAATGGTACTTAAAAGATCAATAGAAATGATACAAACCAGACACGGGCAAACCAGGTCCAGGGACCCCCCTGTGCATACAGGTTTTCAATCCAAACAGCAATTATGTTTGACTGAGCTTTTAATGGAATAGTGAGCTGAGTCTTGGTTTACCTCACTGGTCTCAGGTTTTTATCCTGTGAGAGGAGCTTCCACAATTCATAACAACCTGAGTGTAGGAAGACAAAATATAGAGCTTGTTATATAGTAATGATACAGATTGATTTACATTGTCTCTCCAAAGGGCGAATAATTGATTTCAAAAGTAGAGGGGGAGACGCCTATCAAGTTTGTCCTTAAAATAATAAGAGTGCCAGTTATCAAAAACAAAGAGTGTGTTAAAAGGATAAATAGCAGGGGTTTCTCCCCCACTTCCCCCTGTTTTCATGACCTATGGCCTCCTCTGTCTCATAACCATACTTTTATACCCCCTCCCCCACCCCACCTCATAGTGGTTTCTCCCGGTCTGAGCAGTGTGATTAGCTGCTATTACAGTTTCCAGTGAAGGAGTTGACAGCCAGAGTTTCAGAAGCATTAGCACTGTAATAGAAGCACGATGCTCCTCCTCTCACAGTGGGTAATGAGAAGGAGAGCTATATTCATTTTCTTTCTTTCTTAATTTGCTCTAATTTTGTAATATACTGTATGTTACTGGTATTTATTTTCCTTCACACCCTGTTTCTTTCTTTCTTCTTTTTCTTTCACATACATTTCAATGCCATGTTTTTCTGCCTGCCATTTGGTATCTTGCGATGTAACAGGCGAATTCCACACACTGCACTAACACTTGTTATCTACTGTCCTTTTTTAATGTAGAACTATTCAGTATTCGGCCTCTTATTCCCGAGCTATTGATTTCTCCGCTCTGTTTTCTGTTGAAACATGGGTAGGGTGTGGTGTGTGAACCATCGGGGGTAATTTGAAACTCATTCTGATTTATGTCCCTGTCCCAAACAAAAACATGAATCATGGCCTGCCAGAGAAGTCAGTCTCACAGTGGGCTGTCCAAAACAGTGCCAGTGGTGGGAATAAGGCCCCGGCGACAGGGACACAATTGATTTCCTCATTGCTCCAATTTGTCATCTAATCCAGTGATATGTTGATAAATGTTTGCGCTTTGTCAATTAATTTAGCAAAAAAAATTGCCCCGGAATGGTGGATGACGCATCAAGAACAGCAGAGTTCGGTGACAAAATTAAGTGATACAATTAATTGCCTTCCATTCCTTTCTGTGAAAACATAACTAATGAGGGAGGCAATTATGGTTGTATGTGGTCTCCTTCGGGAAAGGAAGGGGGTGTATCTTGAGAAAAAAGACCATTACGATGATTATAAAAAGGAAAAAAAGGGCCCATAACTTGAAAAACATTGCCTTCCTGTGTAAAAAAATTACCTCAAACATAAAAGAGAAGGAGAAAATAATGGATTTGTTTTTGTTCGCGTCAGCTCAATGTAGCCGTGTCGAGGAGGAGAGGACAATGGATGCCGGCCATCTTTTAAAAATAATTTTGACGCAGACATAATTCAAACCAAATATCAGGCTCTTGTACTTGTAAAGCCCTTTCTCCTCTGATTACAGTGTGTGAAGTCCCGTGGGCCGCATGGATGGCGCCGTGTGAGGCCCTGTGTCCCTTCGGCCTCCCTGACAAGGGCGTTGACAGCACCTGGGCAGCCGCCCACCACCCCGAGAACGAAGCACTAGCTCAATCGAGTTAGCAGATGAAAAGCACAACGAAGATGTAATTTATTGTCAGCTTTTCCTCCCAAAAGAATAATTTTGACGACTTGGAGCCAGTTAGATCGATGCGTATGGATCTTGTAGCAGCATGGCGTAAATGAGGGATAGGGGTTTGTGTAACTGCTTTCAAATTGGAAAGAGGCATGTTCAGCGACGCCCTCTTGCAACATTACCATGCAAACCGGGAGGAGTTAGGGGGGAGGGGTGATGGGCGATGTCTGGAATTATTCGCCACAGAGCATGGCATCCTGGGCCTCTACCTCGCATCAAGCGGAGGGCAAAGGTTGTGTGTTTGCCTCGTTTTTACAACAGCTGTTTGACAGAGCCGCCCTCCAAGTCATTTCTCTTGCCACCTGTAGGGTGTCGGGATAATATGCATCTGTCCAGTAAGTGATTCTTTTGTGATAGTACTTCCGAGCAATGTTCTCAAAGCTCAGCAACTGATAGTGGACTCTCTCTGAAGGATTGGACAGAGAGACACCGCACAAGCATTTTTAAGTGTAAAAAATGCTTGTGAAAACTTGTATTCCAATCAGTCTCTCTCTAAATGAACTAAAAAGCTAACTAACATATCTAAATGATGTTTTGCACAAATTTGTCTAAACAATGAAAAGACGATCAAATAACATGATGGACCTGTGAACTATATTTATCCAACCCTTATCAAAATAAAAAAAAGACGTGCATAATTAACTAATTAATAGTTTTTACAACTGCACAATGTAAATGACATGTACAGTATCATTAAACTCAGAGCATAATTTTAAGTAAAGAAAAAATGCCTTTAAGCCCCAAATGCCCCAAGGGCACAATTCTGTAAAGAATGGAGACGATTTGCTAAATCTGAAAGTTGACCCTGACAATGGCGATGTTTTGTTCAGTGGCAATGCTTCATTAAGTGCAGTAACTTCAGCGGTTTTAATGAAGGTATTGCAATGCACTGGAGGGTACTAAAACAGAAAATAGCAGGAGTGAGTCAAGTAGGTTTAAGAGACCCTGGTTCACACAAACAACCTGGAACGAGTGACTCTCATGAACGAAAACATCTGCACTTAAAATGTTTATTGGCGTATAACAAAAGTGGGTAGAGCATTTCAGACAGATTTTTGGTGTGCAATTTTCTTAGTACAGTCAGTGGATAGAGTATATTTTTACATCGAAAAATTGTTTTGGTGTATTTCTGTTAGTGTTTGAATGTGGGAAAGAGAGAGAGCCAGATAATGTGACTGCATGAGTGAGTATGTGCGCACTTGTAAAGAGAGAGAGAGACGGTCTCTGCGTATCAGGTCGACTTTCCCAGTGGAATAAGTGGAGGCTGCCATTAAGCATAGGTGTCTGTTTTAAATATAAATCAGTTCTCTTCTAGTTCAAGTTGTTTTCTTAATAATTCAGTGAGACCGGAGGGATGCATTATCATCTTGATCTAAACGTGATATGAGTGAATATCAAGATGTGCGACTGAGATGATAAGTGATATGACAATGGAGTACAGGACAATGGCAACAAATAATAATTTAAATGTAAATAAATGATGGCGGTAAAACTGTTAGCGCAGCTGGATGAAACACCACGCACGCTTCAGCGAGGCAGCAGTAAGCGCGTGCGGCAGGAAATGACAATGAGTAAAAAGACACCAGCTAGAAACTTACAACCAGCTATTGTAGACCTAATTACGACGCCATTCCTTCATATTGTACCGCAATGCTCAAATAAATAGACCACTAAAACACGCAACTATATTAAATAGATGCTTTACACTGTTACATTGTGTGCATAATAATATTCATCTATTAGACACCAAGCTGCATAGATTACACAGTAATATAGATCATGCAGTATCACGCATACAGTAACACACAGAATGTTGAAGTGCTTCACCACGTTGTATGCCCTACTATAGCCTTTCCTTTGCTGTATGTGTATGAAGGTACTGTATGTGTGCATGTCTGAGAGATCGATTTTGTATGGGTTTGCAAATACTCACAGTAGCCACGACAGTAGGTGACAACAAGGCCCTCTGTCCATTTTAGGACAGTCACTTTACTCGCTCTTACCCTTTACTTCTCTCAGACTACTAAGTTTTGAGTTTCCAGTTCTTTAGGATCACTATGGGGCTACTGTTATCATTGGTTCAGTAAAACCTCTCCCGCCTGACAGAGCTAATGTGCCCTCAGCTCAGCCCCAGACACCACCCCTTCTTTCCCTCCTTCCTCCTCCTTTCCGCCTGCCATCGAGCAGCTAGATGCAGGGGGATAGGGGAGTGGAGGGGGAAAAGCAAGGGAGGAGAAAAAATCTCCCCAGATCTGCATAAAAACTGCTCAAGTGCAGAAAGCGGGCCCCATCTGGAAGACATCGAACCGAAAATGAAGATGTACAAAACCATTCCATTGAAAATAAAGCTAATTTTTATGGCTCTGACAAGTATGTAATTATGTTCAGTGGTGCTTTTCAGATTCTATCACAGTCAATAAACCACAGTGCTAATTTCATTCGGTTTTGACATATTTACACGGAAACATTTGATTGGGGGGAATTAGTCATCCTGAAAGCCTTGATAGATCGCTTTTAATGATCTGTGACCCTCGGCCTGTGGGCTCATCTGTTTGCCGCCTGTCGATCTCTCAGGAGATTTGCTTCCTGGGTGACCTCATCAGACAGGATGTCATCTAGACCCCCAGTAGGCCTGAATAGCTTTCTATTCTTGTCTCCTTCCCATCCTGACCACTGATCTGAAAGGATGTAGTCGGTGAACGTAATAGTGTAGAAACCCATCCACTCTTTTTATCAGTAAAGTCGGGAGTTTTTTCTGGTCAGGTCATGTGGTCAGGAACAACTCTGGGCCGTAATGATCACAAAGGAGAGGAGATGAAGAGAATAGTATTGGGACATTGACCTTAGGCACGGAACACCTATCACATCCCATATCTAGTTTTTATTAGAACTACTGACCTTCCTACTCTCCCATCCACTTTCTTCCCTCTACTTCCCTGATGGAAACCCAACAGATGGACACCTTCCCCATCAGAACGCAACCTCTGCCTGGACAAATCAAGCTTCTGTCCTCCAGGTTAGATGCCTGTCCAACTGGCTGCTGATGCAGCGTGACTAACGGCTCATTGATCGCTCTCCATTCCTTCGGGGAGGCACCACAGGGGTTGATGGAAAAGACAAGGTTCGTTTAGGGAAGGCGGGAATTGGTGGCAGCAGCGGGATCCGACAGTCCTCCCATCCTCCTGGAGCTCAGCCTGGACAGAGGGGCACAGCAGTGGGGGTCCCTGTCATAAAAAGCTCATCAGAAAGTGCCAGTAATTACCCAGGAAATTGGCGGTGAAATTGAAAAACTTTGTGGCCATTGTGACACTTCTTTTCCCCTCTGAGAATCCCTCTTGTGTGACTTTATAGCGCTTTAGCCCCGGTGATAAAATAATGGTTAGTCTTCAGTGCCTGAGTGAGTTCAGTCAGGTATACCAGCTTCAAGCTGTCAGGGGAAGTATTTTATGGTTGCACTTGTTCCCATTTGTATCTATCAGCACTTTTGAAATTTTACTGTCTGTCAAATGTATGTTTACACATACCTGTTTGTGAAATTACATTTTATCGTATTCGAGAACAATCAATCAATCAAATATATTTATAAAGCCCTTTTACATCAGTCGATGTCACAAAGTGCTCTACAGAAACCCAGCCTAAAACCCCAAACATCAAGCAATGCAGATGTAGAAGCAATGGTGGCTTGGAAAAACTCCCTAGAAAGGCAGGAACCTAGGAAGAAACCTAGAGAGGAACCAGACTCTGAGGGGTGGCCAGTCCTCTTCTGGCTGTGCCAGGTGGAGATTATAACATTACATGGCTAAGATGTTCAAATGTTGAGAGATGACCAGCAGAGTCAAATAATAATAATCACAGTGGGATTAGGTTTAGAGGTTTAGAGGATGCAAAAGGTACTCCTCAGGAGTAAATGTCAGTTGGCTTTTCATAGCCGATCATTCAGCGTTAGAGACAGCAGGTGCGGTAGAGAGAGAGAGTCGAAAACAGCAGGTCTGAGACAAGGTAGCATGTCCGGTGAACAGGTCAGGGTTCCATAGCCACAGGCAGAACAGTTGAAACTGGAGCAGCAGCACGACCAGGTGGACTGGGGACAGCAAGGAGTCATCAGGCCAGGTAGTCCTGTGGCATGGTCCTAGGGCTCAGGTTTTACGAGAGAAGTGAGAAAAGAGAGAAAGAGAGAAAGCAAGAGAGAGTTAGAGGTAGCCTACTTAAATTCGCACAGGACACCGGATAAGAGATGTGAAATACTCCAGATATAACAGACTGACCCTAGCCGCTCCAAATATAAACTATTGCAGCATAAATATTGGAGGCTGAGACAGGACAGGGACAACCAGGCAGGATATAACCCCACCCACTTTGCCAAAGCACAGCCCCCACACCACTAGAGAGATATCTTCAAACCACTAACTTACTACCCTGAGACAAGAACGAGTACAGACCACGAAAATCTCCCTCACGGCACAAACCTGAGGGGGGCGCCAACCCGGGCAGGAAGATCACGTTAGTGACTCAACCTACTCAAGTGACACACCCCTCCTAGGGACGGCATGGAAGAGCACCAGTAAGTCAGTGACTCAGCCCCCATAATAGGGTTAGAGGCAGATAATCCCAGTGGAGAGAGGGGAACCGACCAGGCAGAGACAGCAAGGGCGGTTTGTCGCTCCATTGCCTTTCCATTCACCTTCACATCCCTGGGTCAGACTACACTCAATCATAGGACCTACTGAAGAGATGAGTCTTCAATAAAGACTTAAACAACTTCTTATGGCTAGGCCCCTTCTTTCTCCATTTCTGCCTGAATGATGTGCCCAAAGTAACCTGTCTGTTGCTCAGGATATGCATATAATTGGTAGCATTGGAAAGAAAACACTTTGACATTTGTAGAAATCTTAAAATAATGTAGGAGAATATAACACAATAGATATGGTAGGAGAAAATCCAAAGAAAAACCACCCAGAATTAGGAGAGAGACCATCCTCTTAGAAAGGCAATTAAAAGGTCAAATTGCAATTCATATGGCTTCCACACGGTGTCAGTCAATATTCAAGGTTTTAGGCTTGTAACTTAAAAAAATATATATCAGTTTTAGTTGAGGGACACAGTCTTGGAAATTCGTGTTTGCGAGCACCATGGAGACAGGACACACCTGCTAAAATCGGTTTCCTATTGAACATACTTCTTTCCGTAAGATATATTATAGTTTGATTACATTTTAGGGTATCTGAGGAGTAAATAGAAATGTATTTTGACTTGTTGAAACAAAGTTTAGGGGTAGATTTTTGGATTCCTTTCTCTGCATGTTGAACGAGTGGATTATTCAAATCTCTGGTGCCAACTAAACATACTGTTTTGGATATAAAGAAGGATTTTATCTAACAGAATGACACTATATGTTATAGCTGAGACCCTTTGGATGACAAATCAGAGGAAGATTTTCAAAAAGTAATTGAATATTTCAATGTTATTTGTGAATGTATGAAACCTGTGCCGATGGAAAAAAATATATTTTGATGTGGGGCACCGTCCTCAAACAATCACATGGCATGTTTTTGCTGTAATAGCTACTGTAAATCGGACAGTGCAGTTAGATTAAGAAGAATTTAAGCTTTCAGACGATATAGACACTTGTATGTACCTAAATGTTTAATATCCATAATTCTTATGATTATTTATTTGAATTGCGTGCCCTCCAGTTTCACACGCCTATCCCTAAAAAGGAGGAGACCGAGCCTGCGTCTCTCACATGGATAGGCAGACCATTCCATAAAAATTTTGCTCTATAGGAGAAAGCTCTGCCTCCAGCTGTTTGCTTAGAAACTCTAGGGACAATAAGGAGGCCTGCCTATTGTCATGCTTTGTAGGTTGGCAAGTAACACCTTGAAATCAGCCCTAGCCTTAAAACAGGAAGCCAGTGTAGAGAGGCTAGCACTGGAGTAATATGATCATATTTTTGGGTTATAGTCAAGATTCTAGCAGCCGTGTCTGAAGCTTATTTCGTGCTTTTCCGGGTAGCCGGAAAGTAGAACAGTAGTTTAATCTAGAAGTGAAAAATGCATGGATACATTTTTCTGCATCATTTTTGGACACAAAGTTTCTGATTTTTGCAATGTTATGTAGATGGTAAAAAGCTTCTTATGTACGTCAAAAGAGAGATCAGGGTACAGAGTATCGCAGAGGTCCTTCACAGTTTTATTTGAGACAACTGTACAACGATCAAGTTTAATTGTCAGATCCAACAGTAGATCTCTTTGTTTCTTGGGACCTAGAACTAGCATCTCTGTTTTGTCCTAGTTTAAAAGTACATTTGCCACCATCCACTTTCTTATGTCTGAATTAAAGGCTTCCAGTGATGGCAATTTTTGGGCTTCACCATGTTTCATCGAAATGTACAGCTGTGTATCATCCGCATAGCAGTGAAAGTTAACATTATGTTTCTGAATGACATCACCAAGAGGTAAAATATATAATGAAAACATTAGTGGTCCTAAAACGGAACCTTGAAGAACACCAAAATTTTGAGTTGATTTGTCAGAGGACAAACCATCCACAGAAACAAACAGATATCTTTCCGACAGATAAGATCTAAACCAGGCCAGACCAATTTGGGTTTCCAAACTCTCCAAAAGAATGTGGTGATTGATGGTATCAAAAGCAGCACTAAGGTCTAGGAGCACAAGGAAAGATGCAGAGCCTTGGACTGACACCATTAAAATTAAATTTACCACCTTCACGAGTGCAGTCTCAGTGCTTTGATGGGGTCTAAAACCAGACTGAAGCGTTTCGTATACATTGTTTGTCTTCAGGAAGGCAGTGAGTTGAGGCGCAACAGCTTTTTCTAAAATGTTTGAGAGGAATGGGAGATTCGATATAGGCCGATAGTTTGTTATATTTTCTGGGTCAAGGTTTGGCTTTTTCAAGTGAGGCTTTATTACTGCGACTTTTAGTGAGTTTGGTACACATCCAGTGTATAGGGAAACGTTTATTATGTTCAACATAGGAGGGCCAAGCACAGGAAGCAGCTCTTTCAGTAGTTTAGTTGGAATATCGTCCAGTATGCAGCTTGAAGGTTTAGAGGCCATTACTATTTTCATCAATGTGTCAAGAGATATAGCGTTAAAAAACTTGAGCATCTCCCTTGATCCTCGGTCCTGGCAGTGTTGTGCAGACTCAGGATAACTGAGCTTTGGAGAAATAAGCAGATTTAAAGAGAAGTCCTTAATTTTTTTTTCTGATGATCATGATCTATTCGTCAAAGAATTTAATGAATTTATCACTGCTGAAGTGAAAGCCATCCTCTATTGTGGAATGCTGCTTTTATAGTCAAAAATACATTTGGGATTGTTCTTATTCTCCTCAATTAAATTGGAAATATAGGATTATGGAGCAGCAGTGAGGGCTCTTCGATACTGCACGGTACTGTCTTTCCAAGCTAATCGGAAGACTTCCAGTTTGGTGTAACACCATTTACGTTCCAATTTTCTGGAAGCTTGCTTCAGGGCTTGGGTATTTTCTGTTTACCAGGGAGCTAGTTTCTTATGACAAATGTTTTTTGTTTTTAGGGGTGCGACTGCATCTAGGATATTACGCAAGGTTAAATTTAGTTCCTCAGGTGCTTAACTGATTTTTGTACTCTGACATCCTTGAGTAGGTGGAGGGAGTCTGGAAGTGTCACACCCTGATCTGTTTCACCTGTCTTGTGATTGTCTCCACCCCCTCCTGGTGTCGCTTATTTTCCCTGGTGTATATAACCCTGTGTTTCCTGTCTCTCTGTGCCAGTTTGTCTTGTATGTTCCAAGTCATCCAGTGTGTTTTATCCATACTCCTGCTTCTATTTTCTTTTTGCTAGCCCTCCCGTTTTTGACCCTTGCCTGTCCTGTCTCTGAGCCCGCCTGCTTGACCACTCTGCCAGCCCCCGACTCTGAGCCTGCCCGCCGACCTGTACCCCTGCCTCCCTCTGGATTACTGACCTCTGCCTGCCTTGACCTGTCTTCTGCTTGCCTTTGTTAGAACATTAAATATTGTTACTTCGACAGTCTGCATCTGGGTCTTACTCTGATACCTGATAGGAAGGGCATCTAGGAATCTTTGGGTTGTCCGAGAATTCATTGCACAGCTTTTGATGATCCTTGGTTGGGGTCTGAGCAGATTATTTGTTGCGACTGCAAACATAATAAAATGTTGGTCCGATAGTCCAGGATTATGAGGAAAAAAATTAAGATCCACAATATTTGTTCCAGGGGACAAAACTAGGTCCAGACTTTGACTGTGGCAGTGAGTAGGTCCAGAGACATGTTGGACAAAATCCACTGAGTCAATGATGGCTCCGAAAACCTTTTGGAGTGGGTCTGTGGATTTTTCCATGTGAATATTAAAGTCACCAAAAAATTTGAACATTATCTGCCATGACTGCAAGGTCTGATAGGAATTCAGGGAACTTGGTGAGGAACGATGTATACAGCCCAGGAGGCCTGTAAACAGTAGCTATAAAACGTGATTGAGTAGGCTGCACACAGTAAATTCATCAGGCTTAAGCCATGTTTCAGTCAGGCCAATCACATCAAGATTATGATCAGTGATTTAGTTCATTAACTATAACTGCCTTGGAAGTGAGGGATCTAACATTAAATAGCCCTATTTTGAGATGTGAGATATCACAATCTCTTTCAATAATGACAGGAATGGAGGAGGCCTTTACCCTAGTGAGATTGCTAAAGCAAACACCACCATGTTTAGTTTTGCCCAACCTAGATTGAGGCACAGTCTCAATGGGGATAGCTGACCTGACTACACTGACTGTGCTAGTGGCAGACTCCACTAAGTTGGCAGGCTGACTAACAGCCTGCTGCCTGGCCTGCGCCCTATCTCATTGTGGAGCTAGAGGAGTTAGAGCCTTGTCTATGCTCATAGATAAGATGAGAGCACCCCTCCAGCTAGGATGGAGTCCGTCACTCCTCAGCAGGCCAGTCTTGGTCTTGTTTGTGGGCGAGTCCCAGAAAGAGGGCCAATTGTCTACAAATTATATATTTTGGGAGGGGCAGAAAACCGTTTTCAACCAGCGATTGAGTTGTGAGACTCTGCTGTAGAGCTCATCAATCACCTTAACAGGGAGGGGACAATTACTCGATGACGACACATCGTTCTAGCTGATTTACACGCTGAAGCTATTTTACTTGGTGACCTCTGACTGTTTCATCCTAACATCGTTGGTGCTGATGTGGATAACAATATCCCTATACTCTCTACTTTCGCCAGTTTTAGCCTTAGCCAGAACCATCTTCAGATTAGCCTTAATGGGGAGAACCGTTTGAAAGTTTCTGTCAACTGAATGAGCGACACCGGTTGAGCATTCCAACAGCATTTCCTTCCAGAAGTCATGAGAAAATTGTTCGGCTGTGAGGACTGTGCTAGGGGAAAGCACCATAAGGCGTTGTTCTTCTGTGTATTATGAGTACAGCAACTGCAATTATAAAGCATAATGTTAATGTTACTTCTTGGCTTCAGCTGGTCGAGGTCGTAAAGCATCTGGGGTGAAAAAGTAGAATGAAAAAAGTTTAGTGAGGGGAAAAAATATAAATATAAAACGGTAATTAAAAAGTAAAAACCGTAAAGTTGGCAGATAACAAAGTAACATTAGCAACAAACCGCACAGCAGCACGTAAACAAGTCCACAAGTTGTGACCAGAATCACGTTTGTTATGGATCCCTCTGGAACTTGCATCCAGCACACCTGTCCTATATTCCCACTGATTATTATTTGTATACATGTGCCCTGTGGTTTCCATTGGGGGGTCAATTATTGTTACAATGTCTGTTGGTTTACGTGATTACCTGTGCTGTGTGTTTTGGATTTCATTCCATTGTGGATTGAGCCGATGATTACGGGTCTCGTCCCGTGTGTTAATCATTGTACGCGTGTGTTATTTATTCGGGGTATTCCTCACTCTTTTGTTTTGCGTTTCAACCCTGTGTTTTGTTATGTGTTCGTTTGGTCTTCGTCCCCGTGCCTTTACACAGCACGCCGTAATTTGGGCTTAATAAAAAAAACTATTACACATTCCTGCACCTGTCTCCCGAATCTCTTCATGCTGTACCAATGTGACAGAATAATCGATCATTAAGGGAGATAGCGGGAATGGCCTGTCTGACGATGCTGCGACTGGTCCGGTCGGCGCCGCCGCAACTTCGGCAGCTGCAACTTGGTCGTTCGACGTCTCCACAACGGGTCCTTCCGACGACCCAACTTCAGCAGCTACAACTGGCCCCTCCGACGTCGCCACAACTGGTCCATCCGCCGCCACTGCTACTGGTCTCCCTGACGCTGCCACAACTTCGGCAGCGGCAACTGGCCCATCCGACAACGATGCAACTTCGGCAGCTGCATTGGGTCCTGATCAACCAAATAGTTCCTGTGATTGTCCTCGAGGCCGGTGTCGTTGTGCTGCCAGTGCAGCGCATTATGAGAGGGATCCCTCACGGATCCCTCCGTAAATTTCACCACGCACACCTGTCCCCTATTCCCACTGATTAGAATTTGTATATATGTGCCCTTTGGTTTCCATTGGGGTGTTGATTATTGTTACAATGTCCGCTGTGAGTACCTGTGCTGTGTGTTTTTGGCTTTAGTGCCTTGTGGATTGCACAGATGATTATGGGTCTTGTCCCATGTGTTAATCATCATGCGCTTGTGTTATTTATTCAATGAACTCCTCGCTCTTTTATTTGTGTTTCAACCCTGTGTTTTTGTTATGTGTTTGGTTGGTCTTCGTCCCCGTGCCTTTACACGGCATGCCGTAATTTGGGGTATAATTTTTAAAAATATGATGCATTCCTGCGCCTGTCTCCCGAATCATTGTTACCAACGTGACAATGTATCTGGAATTAAATGTGTAGTGGTGCAGGCCTAATTGGCAAGTTATACAAATCATTTCCGCACTGAAGTTAGTACTTGTCTAAAGTTTTTCAGCATTCAATTTGGTATTGTCACAGAATACGTCTGATGCCTTTTAGCTCTTGGCCTAGTTATTTAGTAATCCTGTAGTATTCAAGGTTGAAGAAGGGCTGAACCTCATTTTGAGATATGGACGTATGATTGATTTAGCTGTTGTGATCCCATGCATGGCCTAACAGTATGTAACAGTGCATTTGGCACTTTCCAATCCCAGAGAGATGAAGACACTTAAGTACATTAAATAATGCAGCATGTCAATAGTAATGAAGCAGTGACATGCTCAGGAACGACCATGCGCAAGAGAGTCTGCATTGTTCTACCGATTTAACGGCAATCTCCATAATCAACATGAAACCTCTACAGCGTGCAAGCAGACACAATACGGCCATTTACAGAGGAGTGATTGATTGAATTTGAAGTAATAAGGGATTTCTGGTGCTCCGGTGGTCATCTAAAATTCAGCATACAAATCAAATGGAAATGTTATGCCAATGAGATGTATTAATGGAATCCAGGAGGCATTTTAATGTGTTCATGTAGAGCACAGCAATAAGCAGCCTAGGTTGTCTTAGGAAGATGACAAGTTGTAGCCATTGATAAGCCATTTCAGTGCATTACTGTCAAAATAATGCATGTATTTCGGGTGCCAGTTAATATTTTTATTCCACTGCTCAACTGAGCACAACTTTGTACAATTACAAGTGCACCACCAGATCGCTAAGTATGAGGGTTGCCAGTTAAGATTGATAAGCGATAATTTGTTATTATGGTATGCCATTATTGCAACCAGTGTTGGAGTAGTACTGCTCTTGAATACTGCCATATGCTCATTTGCCTCTGAGTGACCCAAATCTCAACAATTCTACCTTTCTACAGCCCTGACCCTTTCTATTGTGCTAATGACATGGAAAATGCTGACTTTGTGTGCAATCTTTTGTACAACCAAGTGCCATTAATTACAATTGTGAAACCTACCCTCCCCACAGATATGTGTTCATTTTCTGGACTTCTGCCGTATTCAATTCAAGCCAAATTACAATTCAGAACGTTATTTATTAATGAACTACATTCAAGAATATTAGGCTCTGCAATCATCACTAACTGTGTATGTTTTCAAAATGGACCTAGCAAAGCACTAGAGAAATCAGCAGTAGCGACATTGGGCACCAGTGGATGTAAGACTTGGTGGTCACTAACAGTTAGCGCTTTGGTTCCTCTGTTGATGCTAAGTGATGTTTACAGGTTGTGGCAAATGAAATGGCATATTAGCAGCCCAATTACCATTTGAGTTGCCCAGGGCATTGTGTAGCAGAGCTCAGCTGGTAGGCTAGTGTCAAGTTCCTGATGCGTGCAGGGAAATCTAACATGGTCACCAGACAGCCCCTGGTCACATGACCAGCATACCCATTAATCAGCTTGCATTCATTTTAATCACATTTAAAGGTCTATCTCAGCAATTAAATCAACTCAGGTGGAATAATATTGTTTTGATTTCACAAATAGGGTGTCATTTGTAAACCAGCCTACGTCCTTCGGGGACACGGTCATGCATTATGCCAATATACCAGACGGACGGATGGGAGAACCCGCAAAACTAGAAATCTTGAATTTAGAGTGACAAATTCTAAAAGGCATGCTGTATATTCATCATAATAAAAATAATATTGTGTTCAACACTATCACATTAAAATGAACAGATTTGTGGAACAATTCAGTTCTACAAAACAGTCCTTTGAACAAATCTTTCATACAACTCCACTTTTGCACATAGCCCACTGCAGTAGTGTATTGGTGTAGCCTAGGTCTGTGTTTCACATTACATACTGTGTATGCCATAGTGTAGGCATCACAGCTAAGCCTCTGTTTTGTTTTCTATTTTGTTGTACCTTTTGTTTAGCTGTTGATTTCTTTTACAAAAATACATTTACCATGAATTGTAGATTACAAAAAAACGCAGGCCTAGTGCGGTTTCCTGCCTGGATTTAAGTTTACATACACTTAGTTTACATACACTTAGGTTGGAGTCATTAAAAGTAATTGTTCATCCACTCCACAAATTTCTTGTTAGCAAACTGTTTTGGCAAGTTGGTTTTTATTTTTATTTATTTCACCTTTATTTAACCAGGTAGGCTAGTTGAGAACAAGTTCTCATTTGCAACTACGACCTGGCCAAGATAAAGCATAGCAGTGTGAACAGACAACACAGAGTTACACATGGAGTAAACAATTAACAAGTCAATAACACAGTAGAAAAAAAAGGGGAGTCTATATACATTGTGTGCAAAAGGCATGAGGAGGTAGGCGAATAATTAAAATTTTGCAGATTAACACTGGAGTGATAAATGATCAGATGGTCATGTACAGGTAGAGATATTGGTGTGCAAAAGAGCAGAAAAGTACATAAATAAAAACAGTATGGGGATGAGGTAGGTAAAAATGGGTGTGCTATTTACCGATAGACTATGTACAGCTGCAGCGATCGGTTAGCTGCTCAGATAGCAGATGTTTGAAGTTGGTGAGGGAGATAAAAGTCTCCAACTTCAGCGATTTTTGCAATTCGTTCCAGTCACAGGCAGCGTGTGCTATTTACCGATAGACTATGTACAGCTGCAGCGATCGGTTAGCTGCTCAGATAGCAGATGTTTGAAGTTGGTGAGGGAGATAAAAGTCTCCAACTTCAGCGATTTTTGCAATTCGTTCCAGTCACAGGCAGCGTGTGCTATTTACCGATAGACTATGTACAGCTGCAGCGATCGGTTAGCTGCTCAGATAGCAGATGTTTGAAGTTGGTGAGGGAGATAAAAGTCTCCAACTTCAGCGATTTTTGCAATTCGTTCCAGTCACAGGCAGCGTGTGCTATTTACCGATAGACTATGTACAGCTGCAGCGATCGGTTAGCTGCTCAGATAGCAGATGTTTGAAGTTGGTGAGGGAGATAAAAGTCTCCAACTTCAGCGATTTTTGCAATTCGTTCCAGTCACAGGCAGCAGAGAACTGGAACGAAAGGCTGCCAAATGAGGTGTTGGCTTTAGGGATGATCAGTGAGATACACCTGCTGGAGCGCGTGCTACGGATGGGTGTTGCCATCGTGACCAGTGAACTGAGATAAGGCGGAGCTTTACCTAGCATGGACTTGTAGATGACCTGGAGCCAGTGGGTCTGGCGACGAATATGTAGCGAGGGCCAGCCGACTAGAGTATACAAGTCGCAGTGGTGGGTGGTATAAGGTGCTTTAGTGACAAAACGGATGGCACTGTGATAAACTGAGTAGAGTGCTGGAAGCAATTTTGTAGATGACATCGCCGAAGTCGAGGATCGGTAGGATAGTCAGTTTTACTAGGGTAAGTTTGGCGGCGTGAGTGAAGGAGGCTTTGTTGCGGAATAGAAAGCCGACTCTTGATTTGATTTTCGATTGGAGATGTTTGATATGAGTCTGGAAGGAGAGTTTACAGTCTAGCTAGACACCTAGGTACTTATAGATGTCCACATATTCAAGGTCGGAACCATCCAGGGTGGTGATGCTGGTCAGGCGTGCGGGTGCAGGCAGCGAACGGTTGAAAAGCATGCATTTGGTTTTACTAGCGTTTAAGAGCAGTTGGAGGCCACGGAAGGAGTGTTGTATGGCATTGAAGCTCGTTTGGAGATTAGATAGCACAGTGTCCAAGGACGGGACGGAAGTATATAGAATGGTGTCGTCTGCGTAGAGGTGGATCAGGGAATCGCCCGCAGCAAGAGCAACATCATTGATATATACAGAGAAAAGTGTCGGCCCGAGGATTGAACCCTGTGGCACCCCCACAGAGACTACCAGAGGACCGGACAGCATGCCCTCCGATTTGACACACTGAACTCTGTCTGCAAAGTAATTGGTGAACCAGGCAAGGCAGTCATCCGAAAAACCGAGGCTACTGAGTCTGCCGATAAGAATATGGTGATTGACAGAGTCGAAAGCCTTGGCAAGGTCGATGAAGACGGCTGCACAGTACTGTCTTTTATCGATGGCGGTTATGATATCGTTTAGTACCTTGAGCGTGGCTGAGGTGCACCCGTGACCGGCTCGGAAACCAGATTGCACAGCGGAGAAGGTACGGTGGGATTCGAGATGGTCAGTGACCTGTTTGTTGACTTGGCTTTCGAAGACCTTAGATAGGCAGGGCAGGATGGATATAGGTCTGTAACAGTTTGGGTCCAGGTTGTCTCCCCCTTTGAAGAGGGGGATGACTGTGGCAGCTTTCCAATCCTTGGTGATCTCAGACGATATGAAAGAGAGGTTGAACAGGCTGGTAATAGGGGTTGCGACAATGGCGGCAGATAGTTTCAGAAATAGAGGGTCCAGATTGTCAAGCCCAGCTGATTTGTACGGGTCCAGGTTTTGCAGCTCTTTCAGAACATCTGCTATCTGGATTTGGGTAAAGGAGAACCTGGAGAGGCTTGGGCGAGTAGCTGCGGGGGGGGGGGGGGGCGGAGCTTTTGGCCGAGGTTGGAGTAGCCAGGCGGAAGGCATGGCCAGCCGTTGAGAAATGCTTGTTGAAGTTTTCGATAATCATGGATTTATCGGTGGTGACCGTGTTACCTAGCCTCAGTGCAGTGGGCAGCTGGGAGGAGGTGCTCTTGTTCTCCATGGACTTCACAGTGTCCCAGAACATTTTGGAGTTGGAGCTACAGGATGCAAACTTCTGCCTGAAGAAGCTGGCCTTAGCTTTCCTGACTGACTGCGTGTATTGGTTCCTGACTTCCCTGAACAGTTGCATATCGCGGGGACTATTCGATGCTATTGCAGTCCGCCACAGGATGTTTTTGTGCTGGTCGAGGGCAGTCAGGTCTGGAGTGAACCAAGGGCTATATCTGTTCTTAGTTCTGCATTTTTTGAACGGAGCATACTTATCTAAAATGGTGAGGAAGTTACTTTTAAAGAATGACCAGGCATCCTCAACTGACGGGATGAAGTCAATGTCCTTCCAGGATACCCGGGCCAGGTCGATTAGAAAGGCCTGCTCACAGAAGTGTTTTAGGGAGCGTTTGACAGTGATGAGGGGTGGTAGTTTGCCTGCGGCTCCGTAGCGGATACAGGCAATGAGGCAGTGATCGCTGAGATCCTGGTTGAAGACAGCGGAGGTGTATTTGGAGGGCCAGTTGGTCAGGATGACGTCTATGAGGGTGCCCTTGTTTACAGATTTAGGGTTGTACCTGGTGGGTTCCTTGATGATTTGTGTGAGATTGAGGGCATCTAGCTTAGATTGTAGGACTGCCGGGGTGTTAAGCATATCCCAGTTTAGGTCACCTAACAGAATAAACTCTGAAGCTAGATGGGGGGCGATCAATTCACAAATGGTGTCCAGGGCACAGCTGGGAGGTCGGTAGCAGGCGGCAACAGTGAGAGACTTATTTTTGGAGAGAGTAATTTTCAAAATTAGTAGTTCAAACTGTTTGGGTATGGACCTGGAAAGTATGACATTACTACTGCTATCTCTGCAGTAGACTGCAACTCCTCCCCCTTTGGCAGTTCTATCTTGACGGAAGATGTTATAGTTGGGTATGGAAATCTCAGAATTTTTGGTGGCCTTCCTGAGCCAGGATTCAGACACGGCAAGGACATCAGGTTAGCAGAGTGTGCTAAAGCAGTGAGTAAAACAAACTTAGGGAGGAGGCTTCTGATGTTGACATGCATGAAACCAAGGCTTTTTCGATCACAGAAGTCAACAAATGAGGGTGTCTGGGGACATGCAGGGCCTGGGTTTACCTCCACATCACCTGCGGAACAGAGGAGGAGTAGTATGAGGGTGCGGCTAAAGGCTGAGCGTTGGGGACAGAGAATAAAATGAGCAGATTTCTGGGCATGGTAGAATATATTCAGGGCATAATGCGCAGACAGGGGTATGGTGGGGTGCGGGTACAGCGGAGGTAAGCCCAGGCACTGGGTGATGATGAGAGAGGTTGTATCTCTGGACATGCTGGTTGTAATGAGTGAGGTCACCGCATGTGTGGGAGGTGGGACAAAGGAGGTATCAGGGTTATGAAGAGTGGAACTAGGGGCTCCATTGTAAACTAAAACAATGATAACTAACCTGAACAACAGTATACAAGGCATATTGACATTTGAGAGAGACATACAGCGAGGCATACAGTAATCACAGGTGTTGAATTGGGAGAGCTAGCTAAAACAGTAGCTAAAACAGTAGGTGAGACAACAACAGCTAATCAGCTAGCACAACAACATCAGGTAAAATGGCGTTGACTAATTATTGATTAATTAATGGACAGTCCAGCATGCATCAGCTATGTAGCCAAGTGTCCAGGGGGCAGCGGTGGATGGGGCAGGGAAGCTGGACTGGCAAGTGTTATCCAGGTTAAAAAAACTGTCTGGCTGTGCAGAAGGTAAAAGGTAAAAGCCGCTAGCAGTGGCTAACAATGACTAAATAGCTTGTAGCTAGTTAGCTGGTTAGCTTCTGGAGGTTCTTGAGTGTGTTCTAAAAATTAAGAATAATAGCGATTCTGTATCACAATGGGTGAGGCAGGTTACCGGAAGGTATAAACAAATTAAAATCGAAAAGAGATAGAAAGTAAATATGGGTCCAGTGAGTGTTTGGGATGCGGCAATTCAGACGGTTAGCAGGCCTGTGCTAACAAGCTAACAGTTAGTAGGCCGGGGCTAAACAAGGTAGCAGTTAGCGGACCAGGGCTAAACAAGGTAGCAGTTAGCGGACCGGGGCTAAACAAGCTAGCAGTTAGCAGGCTGAATTAGCAAGCAAGGAGATAGCAAGGGCTAGAAAGTTAGCCTTTGGGGGACATCGCGATGGGGTGAGTCTGTTTATTCCTCTTCATGCGGTGACATCGATAGACCGGTCGTGGGTCCGGATATTGTAGCCCAGGAGTATGCTTCGGTGGTAGCACAGGAGCTCTGGCCGGGCTAGCTTCAAGCTAAGTGGGTGGAAACGCTAGCCAGGAGTAATCATCCGGGGTTGCGGTTAGCTAGATAGCTAGTTGTGAAGATCCAGCTGAAAATGTTCCGTTTGCGGTGGGAATCCGGGGATAAAAAAATAATAGGTCCGTTATGCTCTGGTTAGAGTCGCGTTGTTCGAACTGGCGAGAGCTTTCCGAGCTAAAGGTTAGCTAATGACCGGTTAGCTGAAGACCGCTAGCAATGGTTTGCTGACTGATAGCTGGTAGTTAGCTGGCTGACATCTACTTTGTGCATGACACAAGTAATTTTTCCAACAATTGTTTACAGACAGATTTTTTCACATATAATTCTGTATCACAAATCCAGTGGGTCAGAAGTCTACATACACTAAGTTGACTGTGCCTTTAAAAAACTTGGAAATTTCCAGAAAATGATGTCATGGCTTTAGAAGCTTTAGAAGCTTCTGTGGATGTATTTCAAGGCCTACCTTAAAACTCAGTGCCTCTTTTCTTGACATCATGGGAAAATCAAAAGAAATCAGCTAAGACCTCAGAAAAAAATTGTAGACCTCCACAAGTCTGGTTCATCCTTGGGAGCAATTTCCAAACGCCTGAAGGTACCACGTTCATCTGTACAAACAATAGTACGCAAGTATAAACACCATGGGACCACGCAGCCGTCATACCGCTCAGGAAGGAGATACGTTCTGTCTCCTAGAGATGAAACATACTTTGGTGCGAAAAGTGCAAATCAATCCCAGAACAACAGCAATGGACCTTGTGAAGACGCTGGAGAAAATAGGTACAAAAGTATCTATATCTACAGTAAAACAATTTCTATATCGACATAACCTGAAAGGCCGCTAAGCAAGGAAGAAGCCACTGCTCCAAAACCGCCATAAAAAGCCAGACTACGGTTTGCAACTGCACATGGGGACAAAGATCGTACTTTTTGGAGAAATGTTCTCAGTTCTGATGAAATAAAAATAGAACTGTTTGGCCATAATGACCATCGTTATTTTTGGAGGAAAAATGGTGAGGCTTGCAAGCCGAAGAACACCATGCCAACCGTGATGCACGGGGGTGGCAGCATCATGTTGTGGGGGTGCTTTGCTGCAGGAGGGATGGTGCACTTCAAAAAATATAAGGTATCTTTAGGCAGGAAAATTATGTGGATATATTGAAGCAACATCTCAAGACATCAGTCAGGAAGTTAAAGCTTCTTTGCAAATGGGTTTTTCAAATGGACAATGACCCCAAGCATACTTACAAACGTCAAGGTATTGGAGTGGCCATCACAAAGCCCTGATGGCCAATCCTATAGAAAATTTGTGGGCAGAACTGAAAAAGTGTGTGCGAGCAAGGAGGCCTACAAACCTGACTCAGTTACACCAGCCTTTACAGGAGGAGTGGGCCAAAATTCACCCAACTTATTGTGGGAAGCTTGTGGAAGGCTACCCGATACGTTTGACCTAAGTTAAATGATTTTAAGGCAATGCTACCAAATACTAATTGAATGTATGTAAACTTCTGACCCACTGGGAATGTGATGAAAGAAATAAAAGCTGAAATAAATCATTCTATCTACTATTATTCTGACATATCACTTTCTTAAAATAAAGTGGTAATCCTATCTGACCTAAAACAGGGAATTTTTACTTGGATTAAATGTCAGGAATTGTGAAAAACTGAGTTTAAATGTATTTGACTAAGGTGTATGTAAACTTCTGACTTCAACTGTATATTACATTATGGTAAATGTATTATTATATCTCATTAATACGGCTGTACTGTATGTTAGCATTTTGGAGGATATTCTTAAATCTGTTGAGGGAGGTGGGCGTGACTTCACCATAAGAGCTTGTAATTTGTGGTGAAGAAAAATGGTACTACTACACTAAAAGTGTTTCTATCCTCTAGACTAAAAACTGCCGAAAAGTTCAACTTTGAGTCAGTTCTCCTGTTATGAATGTCTTGTGAGTTTGTTATGTTTTAATCATAGATCCAGTGGCTTAACACTGACCTCACCGCAACGCAACAGCCCAGAAAATACGAATGCAAATACCTCCCCGGTGTCATGCGTTCATCCATTCGAAGAGTTTTGAAACACACAAACGTCCCTAATTAGTTTTTTATTCATGTCCTATTCCCAACTATGGGGAAGGAGTTGGTCCAATTGTAAGGAGGCTAAGTTATTGTATTTCTGTTCTTTTTTTGTTGTTGTTATTTTTCCAAGGCGTAAATTAATCTCATCTGTGTCTGTAGGGCCAGCGATGCCAACAGACATACTCTGTTGGCCCAATTAATTTCTCTAAGTGCATCACGCTCTTTATGGTACTGATGCAGGCTGACTCTTAAATACAGCTTCATACATGTTTTATGAGTGGGACAATTATGGCATTTCCATATCTGAGACATTTGTGTGCCGAGGTTCTCTGAGGACTTTTGCTCTTCCCCAACTCTCCTTTTAGGATTTTTATTTTGTAGTGTGTGTGTGTGTGTGTGTGTGTGTGGATAAGTTCCATATATTTAGTTATTTTTCCCTTTCTCCTAACCCTCTGTTTTTAGATATCACTTCTCTCCTTAATTACATAGATTATCATAACAACATCCATGTCGGAGAGAGATTTGTCTTGGATCAGAACCATTGTGCTGCCTGGTATAGTGAGAAAACGTTATCCAGCTTCTTGTCGAGGTATTTTTAAACAGATGTTGTGCCCTGAGTTTATTTCCCCCTATGGCCTCATGGAGAGGTGTTTCTTCCACAGGATTAATTTGCCAAAAGAATGGTTCCCAGGTCCCAAACCTATTACTATGTACTGTACAAAGTTAAAGTAGCGTTTGGGGGACACCTGTTTATAAGGGGTGTGTGTGGTGTGTGTGTCTAGTCTAGCCAAAGCTTTCATGGTCCTTATGTCAGCCAAGTGATTGCTTTTCCGAGCTTCTCTCTTTCCTCTGGCTACTTTCCGTTCACTCTGCTACTGTAAAACTGCTGTGGCCACTCTCCTAGCCTAGCGCCTTAGCTACAGGTCTTCTATCAGCACCCACCCATCAGGAAGGTGCTAACAAAGGCCTTGTGATAAGCGTGGTGTTGTTGCAAAAGTAAAATAAATGTTTCCTTCATTTACATGAGCTATGGTGGCTATAGAAGCTTTATTGTCCCTGGCAAAGTGATAAGGGAGAGTAATTGTGTATTATACTGTCCCAGGACATCTGCCTCCACATGAGAGGGGAGATTAATCTATCATCGGCCCCTTACTCTGTGTGTGTGTGTGTGTGTGTGTGTGTGTGTGTGTGTGTGTGCGTGTGTGTGTGTCTGCTTGCGTGTGTCACATGTGTGATTGTACAATTCCTATGAGAGTGTCTGTGTGCGTGTGTGCGTGTGCGCGTGTGCGTGTGTGCGTATGTGTGCGCGCAGTGTCTGGACCAGTCCTCCTATTAATCAGTTGCCCATGTTGGGCAGCCCAGCTGACATAATTATAACACAGCGCAGGGCACTTACTCAAGGCCAGTCCCTGTCACAGACACTGCAAAACTCCACCACTCCGATCCCCCAGAGAGATAGCCTTATAACTGGATAGAAGGGCTCCCTGCTACCACCACTACTGTGGAGAATTGAAATGGTAGAATGTCGCTCTCTCCATCATTCACTATTTCTCCTAAAATAAGTTTTCAGTAAAGCTCTGGGACTTTCTCGTTGTTGTTGAATTTTTCTTTCCAGTGGCAGACACAACAATCAAATGAACTACTTTTTGTGGATTCAGTGCATGGATGAAGACATCAGAACGCTGAAAATTCTAGCAGGCACTATACTTGAACATAGTGTTAAAGCCCAGCTCAACATTTCCATCTCCCCCTGAGATTAAAGTTACAAAAGTTTTCAATTCAATAAAAAAAATAAGTTCATATCAAAGTTAGTTCTAATAGTAACGATATAGAAAAAAAGATGAACAAGAAAGATACCACATTAACCCGCATATGATTGTGTGCTGTCAGAATAGCGCTTCTTGGACGTCCTAGCACGAAGGAAATTATTTCTGATGGCCGTCCAGTCTCCTTCTCCTTTGAAAGCCTGAGATCAAATGGGCTCACTCTTGTCAGCGACTAAGCGGCAGGCTTTCCGATGAGGCGCCCGATTGATTGACAGGCAGACACGCTGGCTTTTTAATTAAACCTCCACCTGGGATGAAAGGGCCCAGGCTTCCCCGCTTACAGAGTAAGGACTCCCAAATGATAGGGAAATTGAAATTATGATTAGGAGAGAAAATAGATATTCATTCTACTGGATTTGCCAATATTGCAGATGGCTTCAGGTTTCTCAAAATGATAAAATACTGATGACAATTGTTTTTGGGGGGGATTTGGGGGTTTTCAATGTAAGGTGTGTTGGATAGCAAATGTAGTACAATTGTGATACCATTATATCTTGGAGTGAGTTTGAGAAGAAATTGTGTATACCAGTCTGAAGCAAATTGACTGTGGACCAGGCCAATACTGCGTTGTCCATATGGAGCATTTAGACAACTTTAGGCTGGACTTTTGTATCTGGATAAATGTGTCACGATAGTAGAATATTAATTTGGCTTCATACAATATAACAATATTATTTTGGCTACACACTGCCAAGTGTGAGGTGATAGGCACATACACATATGTATTTGACTTGTTTAATGTTATGAAACACTTGCAAGGTTTAAACTTTATGTTTATCTTGTCATTTCCATACTGTTATCTTATTGTATCTACTGTACCGGGCTTTATCTGCATTGTTTGCATTGGCAAATCAAAGATGGCGACCGTAGCCATTTCTGGGGCTCATCCAGCTTTTGTTAATTAGCCTTTCAGACAAACTCATTGATACAAACCGTTTTTGTCTGCTTGCGATTTGAAGGAAGTTGAAGGTAGATTCACAAGCCATTTCTAACTGGCGTTAGCACAATGACTGGGAGTCTATGAGATCAGCTAGCTGATGGTGCTAACACTAGCTGATACCATATCTGATCCCATAAACTTCCAACTTTAAGTAGAAAATAGAAACATCTCACCATTATCAATAACAGGGGAGGTTTGCATTTTTTTTGGGGGGGGGGGGGGGGGGTCATGATATTTATGCCTCTGTAAAATTCTCACTCATAATTATTCACAATTAATGTATGTTTATCCGTAATCATGGTAACATCCACATTAATGTAGAAGTGTTCAGCATTTTGTAGAGTTATAAGCTTCATGTAGTCATTGCGTGCTAGGAATATGGGACCAAACACTAAACTTTTGGCTACTTTAATACAATTAAACTCAGCAAAAAAAGAAACGTCCTCTCACTGTCAATTGCGTTTATTGTGTGTAAATATTTGTATGAACATAACAAGATTCAACAACTGACACATAAACTGAAAATGTTCCACAGACATGTGACCAACATAAATGTAATAATGTGTCCCTGAACAAAGGGGGGGGGGGGTCAAAATCAAAGTAACAGTCAGTTTCTTGTCTGGCCACCAGCTGCATTAAGTACAGCAGTGCATCTCCTCCTCATGGACTGCACCAGATTTGCCAGTTCTTTCTGTGAGATGTTACCCCACTCTTCCACCAAGGCACCTGGAAGTTCCCGAATATTTCTGGGGGGAATGGCCCTAGCCCTCACGCTCTGATCCAGCAGGTCCCAGACATGCTCAATGTGATTGAGATCCGGGCTCTTCGCTGGCCATGGCAGAACACTGACATTCCTGTCTTGCAGGAAATCACACACACCAGTATGGCTGGTGGGATTGTCATCCTGGAGGGTCATGTCAGGATGAGCCTGAAGGAAGGGTACCACATGAGGGAGGAGGATGTCTTCTCTGTAACGCACTGCGTTGAGATTGCCTGCAATGACAACAAGCTCAGTCCGGTGATGTTGTGACACACCATCCCAGACCATGACAGAACCTCCACCTCCAAATCGATCCCGCTCCAGAGTACAGGCCTCGGTGTAATGCTCATTCTTTTGACGATAAACGTGAATCTGACCATCACCCCTGGTGAGACAAAACCACAACACGTCAGTGAAGATCACTTTTTGCCAGTCCTGTCTGGTCCAGTGACGGTGTGTTTGTGCTCATAGGTGACGTTGTTGCCTGTGTGTCTGGTGAGGACCTGCCTTACAACAGACCTACAAGCCCTCAGTCCAGCCTCTCTCGGCCTATTGCGGACAGTCTGAGCACTGACGGAGGGATTGTGCATTCCTGGTGTAACTCGAGCAGTTGTTGTTGCCATCCTGTACCTGTCCCGCAGCTGTTGTGTTCGGATGTACCGATCCTGTGCAGGTGTTGTTACACATGGTCTGCCACTGCGATCAGCTGTCCGTCCTGTCTCCCTGTAGCGCTGTCTTAGGCATCTCACAGTACGGACATTGCAATTTATTGCCCTGGCCACATCTACAGTCCTCATGCTTCCTTGCAGCATGCCTAAGGCACATTCACACAGATGAGCAGGGACCCTGGGCATCTTTCTTTTGGTGTTTTTCAGTCAGTAGAAAGGCCTCTTTAGTGTCCTACGTTTTCATAACTGTGACCTTAATTGCCTACCGTCTGTAAGCTGTTTTTCCGTTCCACAGGTGCATGTTCATTCATTGTTTATTGTTCATTGAACAAGCATGGGAAACAGTGTTTTAACCCTTTACAATGAAGATCTTTGAAGTTATTATGATTTTTATGAATTATCTTTGAAAGACAGGGTTCTGAAAAAGGGACGTTTCTTTGTTGAATTTGTGTGAATTTGGCCAAATACTTATGATACCTTCAAATGAGGGGAATATATACATGAAGTGATTTCTAAACGGTAAAACATATGTATGAAAATACCCAAAAATAAAATGGGAAATTGTGTGCTGTCACTACATATGAAACATTTAATCTAAAATCCAAAATGCTGGAGTATAGAGCCAAATTAAAATATGTTGCTTCATTGTCCAAATAAATACGTAGGGGAGTGTACATCTACCTCTGTGCCAAAGTGCACTATTGAGTCAACATTTGAGTGTATCCATGCATCACTAGTATACAAAAGAGAGATAATTTTTTTAAATAATGTTTTTGTTTTTTCGTCAGTAACTTATTGCTTGACAAAGTCCTAAAAATGCAGAAGGATACAAAAAATGGGTTCTAAAACCCCTTTTGGAGCTTTTAGGGTTAATTATATTATTAGCATCTTGAAGGGGATTGCACATTTTTGCTTTTGGAATTGACTATTTGATCTTGATATAAACGGATTGGATTTTGGTCTTCCTTATTTTGTTGGAGATTGAGACTTGTTGGGATTCTATGTATTAACTTGATTTACTTTACTATACTACTTTATTACTTTACTATACTACTTTATTACTTTACTATACTACTTTATTACTTTACTATACTACTTTATTAATTTACTATTTACATTTTGATTGAAACTGTCATTGTTGACCATCTATGCTTTTTTGCTAACTACTTAGTATTACTTTGTATGTTATGCCTTTGTTGCACTCATATTGACACGGTATTTTCTTTAACTTTTAAATTGTAACTTAGTTTGAGATCCGATCTGATTGCTACACATAGATGTCCATGAAACTAGAGATGCAGAGAATACATTTTGAGATATTCAGCCTCTTTATCTCAGGTGTCTAGTTGTCTGGACCTAATCTTTTCGTTTAAAAAACTCACATGCATTTATACAGCTAAGGCTGTGACATGGTTGACGTTGGAGAAGTAATAATAAATACATGTTACAGTTATAACATGTGCAGTTTTATGAGACAACAGCCGTGGTAAATCATGCATGAGTAGTAAACCGTATTTGTCATACAGCTTGTAAATGTAACTAGTCCCATCGAGGTCAGTGTCAAAGTAATATGATAGGTATGAATCACAAATGAATGGTCTACAAGCCAGCTAACTATTGTACTTTATTTTCAGTTTGTTATCATACCAAACTTGGAACACCTAAAGTGTCTTTAGAAATTATTCACACACCTTGACTTTTTCCACATTTTGTTGTGTTACAGCCTGAATTTATAATGGATTTTGTCGCTGACCTACACACAATACCCCATAATGCAAAAGTGAATTATGTTTTTAGAAATGTAAGTCAAAGTTTGCTTAACAAGTCACATACAACTACAAAAACCAGGGAGGTTTTCAATTGCCTCGCAATACACCCAGTCACTACAAAGATACACGCATCCTTCCTAAACTCAGTTGCCAGAGAGAAAGGAAACCGCTCAGTTATTTCACCACGAGGCCAATGGTGATTTTAAAACAGTTGCAGAGTTTAATGGCTGTGATAGGAGAAAAATGAGGATGGATCAACAACATTTTAGTTACTCTACAATACTAATCTAATTGACAGAGTGAAAGGAAGGAAGCCTGTACATAATAAAAACATTCCAAAACATGCATCCTGTTTGCAACAAGGCACCAAAATAATACTGCAAAAAATGTGGCAAAGCAATTAACTTTTTGTCCTGAATATAAAGTGTTATGTTTGGGGCAAATCCAATACAAGACATTACTGAGTACCACTCTCCATATTTTCAAGCATAGTGGTCGGTGCATCATGTTGTTGGTATGCTTGTAATCATTAACGACTGGGGAGTTTTTCAGGATAAAAATAAACGTAATGGAGCTAAGCACAGGCAAAATCCTAGAGGAAAGCCTGGTTCAGTCTGCTTTCCACCAGACACTGGGAGAAGAATTCACATTTCAGCAGGGCAATAACCTACAACACAAGGCCAAATCTACACTGGAGTTGCTTACCAAGAAGACAGGGAATGTGGGCGAGTTACATTTTTGACTTAAATCTACTCCTGAAAATGGTTCTCTAGCAATGATCAGCAACCAATTTGACAGAGTTTGAAGAATTATGAAAAGAATAATGGTCAAATGTTACACAATCCAGGTGTGGAAAACTCTTAGAGACTTACCCAGAAAGACTCACAGCTGTAGTCACTGCGGTGTCAGGGGTGTGAATAGTTATGTAAATTAGATATTTCTGTATTTCATTTTCGATACATTTTGGGGAAAAAAATCTAAAAACATATTTCACTTTGCCATTATCGAGCAGTGTGTGTCGATGAGTGCGAAAAATATATATTTAATCAGTTTTATATTATGCTGTAATACGTCAAGGGGCATGACTACTTTCTGCATGTGTACCAGGTACTACACATAGTGAACCTTAGAAAGTGTTACCATTTATATAAATGGTCAGTATAATATCCATATGGTATAGCATTGATGCGTATGAGGTCCAGACATTCATCGATCTTTCAATTTCTTAGAGAATAGGTATTTTGACAAAAGAACATAAAGTAGGCTGTGCCACTTGACAAACACACTACCCATGCCTGTGTGAGTGACAGCCACGTTTAGGATCTCCACCTTCTCATCCAGCCAGGTTATTGATCTGGGTCAGGGGCGAGTGCAGTCCTTCACAGAGATGATTAGCCTCAAAGTAGCCTACCCCACTTCCCCTACACTCTGATTTTATCGTGCCAGAGGGGCCTACTCTGGAGAGCCATTTTTGGGCAGGATTCACAGTCTCAGCCAATCAATGATCTACCTGTCCACGCAATCTTATGATTTATAATGTTTGATTATCTTACTATTTGAAACACATAACTGATTCTGTGTCTCTAAGACTCTTTGTCAATACAGGTCCTGAACTTTGAGTAGAACAACTGCCTACTTAATAAGCACACAGAAAACTTCAGTGTTGTTCTGTCTCATTACATTTAGCATATAAACACATTGACGCTGAGTCATTTTTGTTGCCTGTACCAACAAACTCTCTCCATTCTGTTCAACATCTCGCCTCTCAAACAAGGTACAAAATTGTCTCTGACTTCAAAGATTTCGACCCTAGAAACAGATAAGAGGCTCAATTTCTTTTTATCTATACTGTATTTCTCCATTCTTGAAATTTTGTCTCGTCTCTATTCGAGCGGATTCATTGGTGTACTAGCAACCCTGTTATTGAGAATGCTATACCTGGAGAAAGTATTGAAGTAGCATTATGAGCATGGCATTTCTTAGCCTAGTTTCCAATTTCCACAATTCAGATATTTTAGTACATCGCTTTGAGAATAACTACAGTAATAAGGGATAATTGCTTGTCATACTTTCTGTAATATCACTCACCCCAATTACCCAAGATTGATGGCAGAGTATGGTGGCTGAGGATGTCCATAGTTTTAAAATATGTTAATGATTTGGTCAAGCTTGTAACGGTTTTCTTCTGTTGAAGGAGAGGAGGACCAAAATGCAGCGTGGTTGTGTTCAACATGTTTAATATAGACGATAAACGAGAACACTACAAAATACAAAACAACAAATGTGAAAACGGAAACAGTCCTATCTGGTGCAATGACACAGACAGAAGACAACCACCCACAAAACCCAACACAAAACAGGCTACCTAAATATGGTTCACAATCAGAGACAATGACAAACGCCTGCCTCTGATTAAGAACCATATCAGGCCGCTCTGGCGGCTCCCTGCAGACTGGCGGCTCTGGCGGCTCCCTGCAGACTGGCGGCTCTGGCGGCTCCCTGCAGACTGGCGGCTCTGGCGGCTCCTTGCAGACTGGCGGCTCTGGCGGCTCTGGACAGGCAGGAGACTCTAGCAGCTCTGGACAGGCGGGAGCACCTGTAGCCAAAGGACGGAGAGACAGCCTGGTGCGGGGGGCTGCCACCGGAGGGCTGGTGCGTGGAGGTGGCACTGGATGGACCGGACCGTGAAGGCGTACTGGAGATTTTGAGAGCAGGGCTGGCACCATCCGCCCTAGCTGGATCTTCACCATAGCCCGGCAGATGTGGGGAGCTGGGATGTAGCGCACCGGGCTAATCACGTGTACTGGGGACACCGTGCATTCCACCGCATAACACGGTGCCTGACCAGTACAACGCCCGCCACGGTTAGCACGGCTAGCACGCACCTCAGGACGAGTGCCGTGCATACTGCGCCAAACCGACAGCTCTCTCTCCTCACTCTCCTCCAATTTGATCAACAACTCCTCGAATGTCTCATAATCTCCCCTCCATTCACTCTCCTCCAATTTGTCCAATAACTCCTCCACACTCTCAGACGCACACCTCAACTTCGCCGACTGCTCTGATTCCATCCTTGGCTCCTCACGGTAAACAGGGGGAGTTGGCTCAGGTCTGACTCCTGACTCTGCCACACTCTCCCAGTGCGCCCCCCCCCCCCCCCCAATACATTTTTGGGGCTGTCTCTCAGGCTTCCATCCGCGCCGCTGTGCTGCCTCCTCATTCGAGCGCCTATCCGCCTTCGCTGCCTCCAGCTCTTCTTTGGGGCGGCGATAATCTCCTGGCTGTGCCCAGGGTCCTTTCCCGTCTAGGATCTCCTCCCAAGTCCATTTCTCTAAATATTGAAGCCTCTCCTGCTGCTGCTGCTGCTGCTGCTGCTGCCTCTCCTGCTGCTGCTGCCTGTTACCACGTCGCTTGGTCCTTGGTTGGTGGGTGGTTCTGTAACGGTTTTCTTCTGTTGAAGGAGAGGAGGACCAAAATGCAGCGTGGTTAGTGTTCAACATGTGTAATATAGACGATAAACGAAAACACTACAAAATACAAAACAACAAATGTGAAAACGGAAACAGTCCTATCTGGTGCAATGACACAAAGACAGAAGACAACCACCCACAAAACCCAACACAAAACAGACTACCTAAATATGGTTTCCAATCGGAGACAATGACAAACACCTGCCTCTGATTGAGAACCATATCAGGCCAAACAACAAACTCAACATAGAAACACAAAACATAGAATGCCCACTCAGCTCACGTCCTGACCAACACTAAAACAAAGAAAACACAAAAGAACTATGGTCAGAATGTGACAAAGCTGAACTGTTTGCTGCAACATTTGGACACAAATGTAAAGCAAATGTAAAGCAAATCGTTGTTCTTCTCTACTTGGCTGGTACAGCATGAGTTTGTTACATCTTGCAAACTTAGCATCTGATGCAAACACTTTGTCAATCTTTCTCCAAATCTGGCAAACCCCACCGTGCAAATTCCAAACCTCCTTGTCAGTCAGTCCCCTACTACTATGGAACTCATCTTTGGAAAAAAACATGATAGCATGAATATAAATACCCAGGGGGAGTCTCTTCATATTTCTTGGGGGATAGAAACCTAGAACTGAGATAAATATACCATTTAATGGATCATAGAGAATCCCTCATTTGTCAGTATGTGCTGCGACTTGAGATCTGAGTGAAACGATCAACTTGAATTGATGGCCTGAGAGAGAGAGGTGCTATCTCACGTCATGTTTAGCATCTTAACTTAAATATAAATTGTCTGGCAGAGGTCAACTTTGAAATAAGGCTTGTCACAGCATGGAAGCACGTACAGTATGTTTTGGAGCCATATCTTTCCCACTTACTTGCATTAATAGTGTAATGTCTTAAATATCATACATAAATTATGACTATGTACTTCTGAATATTTTTATAATGATATCTAAAATTACCGTGTCATTTACAATGTAATTTTATAGTAAATACCATGTAATTTCACAGTAAATACCACGTTTTTTCTGTTCTGTAAAATTAAGTGGAGCAGTATAGATAAGGAAGGGATCTTACTTCCTTCCTCAGTCTTAAATTGGAAGTTGATTAGTTCACCTAAGGTTTAAAAAATGTGTTTAAAGAGGACAGAGAAGACTGTGGTTAAACACAGAAAGAAATGCTGTAGAAACTAAACCACTGTTGAAACTAAGTATTCAAACTTCATTAAAATGAAGAAATTGTAGAGCAGGTTAATTAAATATAAACCCAATTAACACCTTTCTGATTTACAATTCCAAGCACAACGGTGTTAATGTGTGTTTGTGTGTGTGTGTGTGTGTGTGTGTGTGTGTGTGTGTGTGTGTGTGTGTGTGTGTGTGTGTGTGTGTGTGTGTGTGTGTGTGTGTGTGTGTGTGTGTGTGTGTGTGTGTGTGTGTGTGTGTGTGTGTGTGTTTGTGTGTGTGTGTGTGTGTGTGTGTGAGAACAGGTCACCAAATACAATACCCTGCACTTTTAGTCTAAAACGAACCTATATTTGACTTTTATATCCAATACAAATTCAATTTAAACCAACACATACAGAACCTTCCATAAATATAAAAAGCAAACAATTCACCAACCCGGAACTATAAACGTTAATGTAGCTTTGTACTGAAACAGCCTTGTTTTCCGGCTTGTGGGGTGAAACACAACAAAGTGGCCCATCTGCCAGAAGTTTGGCCGGCGACTGCTGTTTTTCTTTGAAACATGCGTAAAAACGTGCTTTTCAGCCCCTTCTCAGAAACGTAATCGCCCTTGATAAATCACTCGGATCCTTAGCCTGCGTCATTAAACTCCACGTTAGCTGCGTGAGGTATGAAAACAAACTTGTGGCTTTGGGGGTGGCAGTATGCATGAAAAGGTATTTGGAGAAAGGCAGGGGGCAGTGCAAATAAAATGATGTTCTAGTATAGCTGACTGGTATAGAGAGAACTATGGAAAGAAAATAGGCTGAAGGAGGGTTCATTTTTACAACCTAATGCTCCATGCTGTCCCTTCCTGAGTAGTGTTACAATCAGGGTCAGGGTCAATCTAAATAAGTCAGAAAATGAACTGAAACTCAATTCCTGAATTGGATATTTCCCAAAACTTTCTACAAGGACTTTTCAATTGATGAACTCGAGTTCATTTCAGGAGGTGACTGGAGGTAAAATGGAAAATTATCCTAGCCCTGCTCTGTGTAAGTAACAGTAACTGTGTGTTTCTTACAGCTGCCACACAGGCTGCCAACACTACAGTGGCTTTAGAGAAGATAGATTCTATAGACATCGCTAATGGCAACAAACTGATAGAGAAGTAGCAGAGCTCTGTGGATAGGCCGAACCGAGGACCTAATAAAGTGCCTTCACTATGGACACATAAAGGGTTGTGCCAAATACTAGTTTGGAAAGTCAATGCTATGAGTCTGACTTTCTGTATAGGGACTTACATCTTGGAGAGAGAAAGCATGTATGAAATGGATCATTCAACTTTACAAACAACACCCAACATTTCAGAAGAAGTTTCTGTATGGATTTGAAGAAAGGTTCATGCTCACGATTAGGTCGACAGAGTTAAGAAATTCACAATTTCAAGAAAAAAGCACATGGATGTGCCTTATTTTGCTTTCATTGTGTGCCAGCCAATCAGAGTTGAAATTCATGTATCAGATGCTTGTTTGTGGGTTTTTATTGGTTGCCGATGCACAGTGTGAGTCAGTGAGTTGAAGGAAGCAGTGCAGGATGTAACATTCATATCGTTGATGTTAGAGATGTACTGTATATGATGGTAATAACTCAATTTAAACCATGAAATTACAAAAACATTTACACCCCACCCCACTCCAACTTGCTGAGCAACCATACCGGGGGCCTTACCCCCCACAGTTCACCAGTCCCCAACAGTTTTAGAGATGTCTGGTATAATGCCCTCAAAATCCTCCCATTGTTGCTTTGGCTCTGCATCTCAAACGTTTGAAAGAAATAAAACATGATGGCAACTTTTCCCCTTGTTTGTCCTGGAGTGTGTGCGTGTGCATGCATGTGTGTTGAAGTCCTTGGTGGCCTGGCATTCAGGTTGGGTTGCAACGGGGCCTTGTCGTATTGGAAAATGGAGTCATGCTGTGACGTCAGCCTCATTTTGTTCTCCTTCTTGGCCTGTCCAGGCCTATGTAGCACCCTGTGACACTTCAAATGAGCGCTGATGCCGTACCATAGATATGTTTTGCCATTTTCTGTTTGCCTCATCCATAAGTCATGATGTTTAAGCATGGAAATGGTGCAAGTCTTTGCCAACTGTAATGAAACGTGATGGCAAAAAAAAAATCACAGTCGGTTGTCGTTTCAATGTCAATGTGTAAATATGCTGAGAAATTCAAATGAAAAAGATTTGCACCATTGAAAGTCCTTGATCTCCTCTCAAAATGTGAAACTTTTTTGACGCGTATTTCAAAAGCTAAGCGCCTGTTTGTTTATAAGATTCATCAATACAAATCAATTATCTTCAACAGTATGTCACAAGTCATGTGATTTTCTTCTCTAAGAAAGCATTTTGAATGTCCACATCATTTGATTTATAAAGGAAACTTCTTTTTTTTTTAAGTGCACACTGCGTACATCCATTCATAGTGAAAAAAGGGTGAACGAAAACATCTTATAACGTTTTACTGTTTGCAATGTTTGAGGGGTGTCTATAGGGGGTCTAGATCCATCATAAAGTGCTCTTTATGTTTCCTTTTCTTTCTCCATTTCTCTCGAACACACACAAAGGAGGAAATGCCAGATCCCCTGCTCATCAGCCAGGTACACTAGAGGATGTGTCATAGTCAAAGGCAGTTAAATAGCTGTGAAAAGTTACTGGCAGCCCTAAATAGATTCTCAATTGTTTATTTGGTTTCAAAACACAGGACATACATCCCTGTGCCCTTGAGGCTGAGTTCTATGTCACTATACACAAAGACAACTGCACTACTTCAATTACCCTATTACCTAGCATTTGTTTTCATGATTGAAAATAAATGCATTATGCTACACAAGAATTTCCCTGACATGAAAAATAAAGTTATTTGATTTTAATTCACTTAAAAGTCTATGATGTAACTAGGAAAGGATTTGACCTTCAGGAATACAATGTTTACAGTTTTTTCCAACTGCTTACACACAAAATCTTTTCATGTCACATGATTTTTGAAACCTCTCACTCAAAGTGCTAAACTACACACCAAATATCCAAAACCATAAGCTATTTCTCAGCCTTTGACTCAGTTGTCACTTTTTTCAAAACACTACACACAATTCTCTACCTAAAACACAAAAATCTAACAGGAAGTGACTTGCTTTCCTTTACCAAACACAACCAATCAAAATGCTACACTTATTCACCAGGTCACACACATACTCCTCACATGTACACTAATAGCTTAACTGATCACTAACCAATCACTGCTTTACTGTAGTATAGGCCTATAAATAGGTCAAAGGTCAGATTACCTGTTTTGAACAATGGATGCCAACAATGGACAGAGAGCAAGAGGAGTAGGAGGGAGAGGAAGAGGAAGAGGAAGAAGAGGAAGAGGACGAGGACGAGGGCAAAGGCAAAGGCAAAGAAGAGAAGGATGAGAGCCATCTCTAATGAGATTAGGGCAACACTTGTTGATCATGTGATCAACCACGGTTTGACCATGAGAGAGGCTGGACTGAGAGTCCAGCCCAACTTGAGTCGATTTACAGTGGCGTCCATAATTCAAACCTTCAGAAATGTGAACAGGTATGCAACAATCTAATGACTATTTTAGCATTACAGTAATGTACTGTAAAATACGTATGACTGCATAGTATTGCATAAACATTTGTAACTCTAAGCCATCCATTTACTGCACTGCATTGAATGAATGAGGTTGGTTATCATGCTGGTCTACATTTTTATTTTACATTGTTTACAGCTCCTATGCTGAACACATACTGTGTTTGAATTCTTTACAGAGTGGAAAGGCAAAGACATCATGGAGGACGAGGACACTTGTTTACAGATGTACAAGAGACTGCAATTATAAATATGGTTTTGGCCAACAATGCAATTAGGATTCGAGAGATAAGAGAGCATATCTTGAATAATGACACTATATTTAACAACATCAATGCTGTAAGCCTGTCGACCATACAACGCATCCTCCAACAGCACCGAGTGACGAAACAACTTTACAAGGTGCCATTTGAGAGAAACTCTGACAGAGTCAACAATATGCGACATGACTTTGTAGAGGTATGTATGCAACACTACTTCCAGTACTTCAGACATACCATATTTACTCATCTGTATATCATTTTGTCTGTTGCAGAGAGTATTGGAGCTGGATGCCCATGTAATTCGCCATGAATTTATTTATGTGGATGAGGTTGGCTTCAACCTCACCCTAACCAGGCGCCGCGGAAGAAATGTAATAGGCCAGAGGGCCATTACCCATGTCCCTGGACAGCGTGGGGGTAATATAACTATGTGTGTTGCCATCACTCAAAACGGGGTCCTCCTCACAATGCCACACTGGGTCCGTACAACACCGGCCATATGCTCACTTTTCTGGATGCTATTTACACAATGCTTGTCCCTGATCCAGATGAGGAGCCTGCTATATTTGTGTTTTTTGCTGGGCTGTCCTGGTCCAAAACTGGTTTGCCACCCATCCACAATTTGTAGTTTTGTACCTACCCCCATATTCACCTTTTCTAAATCCCACAGAGGAATTCTTCTCAGCCTGGCGCTGGAAAGTGTATGATCGCCAACCCTATGCCCGCATGCAACTTCTCCAGGCAATGGAGGATGCATGTGGGGACATAGAGTTTGCCTCTCTCCAAGGTTGGATACGCCATGCTAGGAGATACTTCCCTCGATGTTTGGCAAGAGAAAACGTATCTTGTGATTGTGGACGAAGTATTGTGGCCAGACCCAGGCAGGAGAAGAGATGACGCTTAGCACTGGTGACTGCCCACCCCCTGCCCCCCCCCCCCCAGGACCCCACACACACGATTGTTCTTTACTGTATTCTAAAGAATATACTTTTGGTTTACATATGTTTATGGTTTTGTTGTATGCTACTGTATACAACAGTAATGTTTGGCCTAATAAATATGTTCTGTTTCTACATTGCATTGGTGTTTACAGTGTACTTGTTACCCCTCTCAGCAGATTACTTTCACTGTAGAACATTGTATTGAAATGTAGATATAAGCCTATGAAAGACCAAAGAGCTTTAGATTTAGAACAACAGTGTTTACATAGTATATCCAAAAATGTACTATTATGAAAGCAGTGTTGGCCATTTGATGCAAATGCTTCATTCTGACATGTGTTTATGTTATTTTGAATGCCGTGTTACATTTTGAAGGAGATGTGAGGCATTTTGCATTTTGTGTGTGCAGTTTTGGGAATTGTGTGTGGAGATTTGAAAAAAAGGAGACATTTTTGAAAGTTTGTGTAAACAGTTGGAAAAAACTGTAAGATTCTCAGCTTTAGGCTTCTGTTCCACATCCCTTACCCTCACTGTTGTCAGAAATGGGATAGGAGTAATGACAGGCTATCACGTGTACAATTGTGAAATGCTTAAAGTAACCCATAAGTTCTCAAACTTGGGGCTTTCACATGGATATTATTTTAGCAATTCACCTACTGTGGTTTCAGTGACAGCATGTGATATGGTGGTTGGAGCTATTCAGTGTTGGAGAGAAGGAAGTAGATACTAGACTCTGGAGGAATAGTGTCTACGCCAAACTCCCCATAGCCTAATTAAAAAGCCAAGAAAGGCACTCTGAAGGAGATTACAATGAAAGGGAGAGAATTAGCACTCGGAAGGGTGTGGCTCATTCACATTTGACACCTGTCTTTTTTTAAAGAGAATGAGCGCAGGTGTGTGTGTGTGTGTGTGTGTGTGTGTGTGTGTGTGTTTGTGTGTGTGTGTGTGTGTGTGTGCGTGCGTGTGTGTGTGTGTGTGTGTGTGTGTGTGTGTGTGTGTGTGTGTGTGTGTGTGTGTGTGTGTGTGTGTGTGTGTGTGTGCGTGCGCGTGTGTGTGTGTGTGTTTGTGTGTGTGTGTGTGTGTCTGTCTGTGTACTCATGTGTGCATGAATGTTCATTTTTCATTATGGATTCACTACAGCTGGTTGCTATCTATTGCTGGTGGATGCACTGAGTCTCCACCATACAATCTAGTGTTTTTCAGACTAAATTAAAAGCTCTACAGTGTATAATGTAAATGCTGTCTACTACATTATACTGTTACCGAAGCCTACACGGTTAATGTAGCCTTGCAGTGTAAGGAAGAACAGAGAAAAAGAAAACAGGAGACCATCTCTCCTCCACCCTCATGGTTCAGCTCTGCGTCTCCATCAACAAAGTGATTCTGCTGGCCAGCATTCCTCGTATGAAAAAATGTGTTGATGGAGAAATGTTCAGTGTGGATGAATAATATCTGTCAAACATTAAACCACCATATGAAATGCATGTGGGTGCAGTGAAGTGAATTTACCCCTCTTCTTCAGGTTATACTTTGAGAGTACATTCAATGTTTCCAATGTTTCAGAAATGTTTTCAACATCTGTGCGAGGTGGAGTCAGACCGATTCAAGTAATTCAATAGGTAACATTTTGACAGCCATTTATTCAACAGACTTATTTATATTTTTTGTAATTGAGAAGTGTGTTTGGAAACTGATGGCTCTTGGAAATGTATGGCTAACAGTAGTACCAACTGATATGCACCATGCTCTAATATATGCATACAATGAACACATGCGTACACACACACATAAACACGCACACACACAAGGATTGAACATTTTCCTGGTATTTTACAAATGTTCCATCCCCAGAATTGATCACTTTTCTCCCGGTATTTCCCGCCAAAACCAGAAGTGTCATTCTAAGGCATTGTAAAGCATATAAATATGTCTGGATTTGATTAGAGATTTGATCAGCATGAAAATCCAAACCTGATGCTACCTGAGCCTGATGAGCCATACTTTAAATACATGTTGTGAACTGTACATTAGTGACATTTAATGAGCCCAAGTCCAGAAAACCCCAAATTATTATGCCGTTATCCAACACAGGAGGCTGCTGAGGGGAGAACAGCAAATAATAATGGCTGGAACGGAGCAAATGGAATAGCATCAAACACCTGGAAATCATGTTTTTGATGTCATTGATACCATTCCACTAGATGTAGCTAGCTACAGTATATTATGCTCTCTTGGGTAAATCAATTGAAACTAGCTCCAGTAGGGTAATCTTTTTGAGTGTGAACTGTATTACTGTACTGTATTGTTTTATACTGTATTATAGGGACTGGAATTATGTACATCACTCAAACCATGATAAAACAGAAGAGTGCAGCCCATGTGCCCTACAGAGCCTTCGGAAAGTATTCAGAACCCTTGACTTTTTGTTAGGTTACAGACTTACAATAATACGATACCCCATAACGAGAAAGCAAAAACAGTTTTTACAAATGTATGAAATATCACATTTACATAAGTATTCAGACCCTTTACTCAGTACTTTGGTGAAGCACCTTTGGCAGGGATTACAGCCTTGTCTCTTCTTGGGTATGACACTACAAGCTTGTTCAATCAGGTTCAGGTCCGGGCTCTGGCTGGGCCCGCAAAGACATTCAGAGACTTGTTCAGGAAGCCACTCCTGTGTTGTCTTGGCTGTGTGCTTAGGGTCGTTGTCCCATTGGAAGGTGAAACTTCACCTCCGTGTTATGTGAATAGGAGAGCAGAGGTTTAAGAAAAAACGTATTTATTCCGGTGAGAAAAGGTCATGCCAAAACAACAGGCGAATAAATGACTGACCCAAAACAGGACACAAACAGTCCAGAAAAAAATACAAGAAGTACCATCCACAAAACAGAACACAAAAGCAGGCTGGCATAACAGGCTTAAATAACCCTAAACCAAACCCCAAACGAGAAACAGGTGAAATGGAAAAGGGAATCGGTGGCAACTAGTAGACCGGTGACGCGGAGCGACGCCTGAACAGGAAGGGGAGCCACCTTCGGTGGAAGTCATGACACTCAGTATGAGGTCCTAAGTGCTCTGGAGCAGGTTTTCATCAAGGATCTTTCTGTACTTTGCTCCGTTCATCTTTTCCTCGATCCTGACTAGTCTCCCAGTCCCTGCTGCTGAAAAACATCCCCACAACATCATGGTGCCACCACCATGCTTCACCGTAGGTCTGATAGTCTTTTAGGTGCATTTTGGCAAACTCCAAGCGGGCTGTCATGTGCCTTTTATTGAACAGTGGCTTCCGTCTGGCCACTCTACCATAAATGCCTGATCGGTGGAGTGCTGCAAAGATGGTTGTCCTTTTGGAAGGTTCTCCCATCTCCACAGAGGAACTCTGGAGCTCTGTCAAAGTGACCATCAGGTTCTTGGTCACCTCCTTGACCAAGGCCCTTCTCCCCCAATTGCTCAGTTTGGCTGGGCGGCCAGCTCTAGGAATAGTCTTGGTGGTTCCAAACTTCTTCCATTAAAGAATGAGGAAGGCCACTATGTTCTTGTGGACCTTCAATACTGCAGACATTTTTTGGTACCCTTCCCCGGATCTGTGCCTCGACACAGTCCTGTCTCTGAGCTCAATGAACAATTCCTTCGACCTCATGGCTTGGTTTTGCTCTGACATGCACTGTCAACTGTGGAACCTTATATAGACAGGTGTGTGCCTTTCAAAATCATGTCCAATCAATTGAATTTACCACAGGTGGACACCAATCAAGTTGTAGAAAAATCTCAATAATGATCAAAAGACACAGATTGCACTTGAGCTCAATTTCAAGTCTCATAACAAAGGGTCTGAATACTTATGTAAGTAAGGTATTTCTGTTTTTTATATTTAGTACATTTCATTTATTTTATTAAAACACGTTTTCACTTTGTCATTATGGGGTATTGTGTGTAGATTGATGAGGACATTTTTTTTATTTAATCCATTTTAGAATATGGCTGTAACGTAACAAAATGTGGAAAAAGGGAAGGTGTCTGAATACTTCCCGAACGCATTGTATATACCTTTCATAATGTTTCCTATGATATTATTAGCCTACTTCCTTTTTCTCTCTCTAGTGTTGGATCATTCCTTCCTGACTTTCATTAGTTAAATGAAATCATTTTTGTTGTCCTTATCGTCATCATTCTAACGACAACCTTGAATAATATAGTACTGGAATTAGATGCAGAAGGCTTTCACTTCTCTTCACGAAGATTGAATGGTTATAGGTCTGAATAGATTGCTGCTTTGGCCTACCGCCATCGCGCGTTCGCTCTTCTTTCAAACTACCCTTGGATGCTGTATTTAATATTCAGCAAAAAAAGAGCTTGCGTCCCTCTTCGAATAGTCTATTGGTAATGCATGGGACTCCAAGAGCTAAGGAGCATTTTTTTAAGGAGAGGCCAGTGGAACATAGGTGCTTCCTCATTGCGCAAGAGACAGAGGCTATAAGTTAAAAGCATTTTATGCATAAGCCATCATTAATTAGCTAAATACAAGGCTAATACTGCATTGAATGTATTACCTGAAAGAGATAGGCTACTACATCTATATATTGGGCTACATATCAGTCTAGAACAGGATTATCTATTTTGGATACAATTTGAATGGAGTTGATGGAAAGAGAGAAAGACTGCGAGAGAGTGCTCACACATGCCCTGATTTAAAGCAATGATATTCAAGTGATAGGCTCTTTTAAAACTCGTCAGCTGCAGTAAAAATAAAATAATTACAATTAAAAAACAAGGTGACCCCCAAAAGCCAGATGGAGATGGGGTAAATTAGACGCACATTCAGGCTTTATATTACTGTAGCATAGTCTATACTGCAGCAAATGTAGGCCTACCTGTCACAAGAACAATTATGGAACTGAGATGAGATGGGCTGTCTGTCCCCACCCTAAGCATTGACTCATCATGAAGAGACCGTAGAGATGGACAGATTTAGACATCGCATATAATTTAACAGTTCCATTTCACGCCAAGCTGTTCAGATAAATAATTTATTATAATTTACCAGTTTCTCACGGTTATTTATGCCAGGAAAAGGTAGTAGTTTTGGATGATGATGCTAAATCTCAGTAAATATAGTTCACCGCCATTCAACCCTAACACACACACACACACACACACACCTTTCATATCCCCAGCTGGGACAGGGGGTTTGGCGATTTGTTTTCTGGCAACTCTTGACTGCTCTGGTCAGAAATGAGGGAGTTTGATGATCAGTTGCATCAGGGAGACTGTTAGCTTTTAACAATCCCAGGTGCTGGGAACAGACATGAATGGCATCAGTGGATAGGGAAACCTATTTTAGAATCCTCCGGAAATAAGAAATATGAGTTCTAAAATCAGCCATCACCCTGTTTAACATAATGCTTATACAGCCACTGACAGGGTCCTGCCAGCTGTCAGTGAAGGAACTCAGCTAGCTGTTTCACTCTGTACACCGGTTCCCTCCCAGACTCCACCCCCTCTCCTCTTGGCACATCTGCTGTGTACCCCTGATGATTGGTGAGCAGTGCATAATATAGGCCAGGGCCACCTCCTAGGGAGGCCAAACAAAGTCAACGGTGTCAGCAGTTCCGAGTAGGATATCAAACGGAGCGGCAGTCGTCACTTCCTAGACTACATAGGCCCGGCCCTAATTCATTTGCACCGTGCAGACTATGCCGAATCCTTATGAATAAAGGATTGTGCTGTTCTGCTCGGCATAGCACCAAATCCCCTGGCATGGCGGTGAATATGCAATGGGGCGCGGCGTGCAGGCTTAACGGTGACGTAGGGAAGCAAAAACAAGCTGCAAGCGAGCTGAGGGGATGACTTGGAAGAAAGCAGGAGGTCTGTGCCCAGTGGTGTTAGTGGGGGTGTTTGTGGTGGGACTCCGAATTGAATGTTGAAACAATCTGTAAGAATTCCAGTCATTTACAGTCAACTAATGAAATATACCCCTTGATAGCATGAAAGTAGCAGTGACTAACATAGGTCAACTGTAGATATTTCTCTATTTATGATTTCTACACTGTTTACACAGTCTTTTAGTGAAAATAGCAGGGAAATTAATCAATTTTCCTCTTTATTGTGACCAAATTCTGCCCAATTAACGCTGTTATTTGATATACCTCAAGTTTATAACAGGCCCAGACGACTCCAGGTAATAATTGAATGTTGCCTCTAAAAAGTCCTCTATGCCGCCATCTTTTCTGTGCAACTTCCCACAGTTATGCTTCCCTTCAGAATATAAAGCTCAGCTGCTCGGAATTGTCACTACATTTCAAGGATTCACAGACAGGTAACCCCCCTCCTATCTCGACTTTAGAGGGGGTGAGAGGAGATGCTGCTTCTTTGCAGCAGAGCAGCAGGAGCGGAGAATACACAGTGATGTATCATTTACCACGAGCATGGCATCACTGCGGTAACAAGCCAATGGGTCACCTGTACCCAGCTGTTTCCCAGCATGCCTTGAGAAAAGTGAGGATGCTGAAAACAGCGGGGCGGAAAGTAGGAAGGGAGGAGGGAACCCAGTCGTCAAATGTAATTGAATTATGATGGGAAATGTATCATTCTCTTTCTTCATTCTGTCACTGTCTTTCACTTTATCCAAACATCATTACCATTTCAGGATTACCCACCTTAGTTCTGAAACTATAAGGATGTGGGCAATGTGGTGGAAACAAGCAATTGGGATTGTGAACTAACTCACATGTTCTCCTTTTTTTAATCAGTGATCGGAAAGCTGACAGACATCTCTCTCCTCCCACCTCTCTTTCTTTCCCTCCATCCTCTACTCTCTCTGCTATGAGTCAACTGGTGAGCTTGTCTATCATACTGATTGAAAGCTCTCAAGTTGAAGCAGCTCATTTTTGGCTGTGTTTGATTGGTTAGTCTGCCTTATCTGGGGACCCAATTTTGTACAATTTCTTTCACTGAAAAGACCTGTCCATCAAGTTGAGTGGCAGGCCTCAGGTTCTGTCAGGGAAAGTAATGGCACCTGCCTCCCCCCTCCGTATGTGTTCTCCTAGGAATGGTTTGAATCAAACAGCCTTCACTATTTAATTGTATAGTGGATTCTTTGGTAGCCAAGTGACTATTGTGAATTGGTCCCAAATTTCAGATGACATAAATCCATGTTTTTTCAATGCGTGCTCTCTCCGTGACTGCAATGTTGTTTTGCTGATATACATGGCAGGAATACCTATTTCATAAACATACATATGGATTTTATTTTTACACGAGGATATTCATCTTTTATATTTACTATTATTAATTTAATACAGTTACACAGTTCAAATTTAGATGGCCGTGTTTTATATACATACTGTATATACAGCAGGATTTTAAACCGATCACACTTTGAGAATATTCCTGCACACAGCATCCCAGAGTCACCTCTTCACTGTTAACATTGAGACTGGTGTTTTGCAGGTACTATTTAATGAAGCTGCCTGTTGAGGACTTGTGAGGCGTCTGTTTCTCAAACTAGAAACTTTAATATACTTGTCCTCTTGCTCAACTGTTCACCGTGGCCTCCCAATCCTCTTTGTATTCTGGTTAGGGCCAGTTTGCGCTGTTGTGTGAAGGGAGTAGTACACAGCGATGTACGAGATCTTCAGTTTCTTTGCAATTTCTCGCATGAAATAGCCTTAATTTCTCAGAACAAGAATAGACTGACGAGTTTCAGAAGAAAGTTATTTGTTTCTGGCCGTGTTGAGCCCTTAATCGAACCCACAAATGCTGATGCTCCAGATAGTCCAAGATGGCATAGCAGTCAGACGTCCTTGGTCCTCGTCTTGTCGTGTCCCGTGTATATATATATTTACATCTTTCTTCGCATATCTTTTAGATATTTTATTTTCCAAAAACTCAACTTCAAAACACTCTCCTGCAACCCGCCTCACCAATTAAAAAAAAAGTATTATTTACCTCAAATCTGAAATCCACAATAGAAGCTAGCCAGAAGCTAGCCAGAAGCTAACCAGAAGCTAACCAGAAGCTAGCCAGAAGCTAACCAGAAGCTAACTAGAAGCTAGCCAGAAGCTAACTAGAAACTAGCCAGAAGCTTTAGCTCGAAAAGCTATTGCCAGTTTTGGACAACGCGACTGAGACCAGAACATACCAGACCTATTTTTCTCTCCATATCCCCGGATTTCAACCGAAAGCTCTGGTTATTTACACCTGGATCTCGCAGCTAGCTAGCTGCTATCCGTGTGACTATTGGCTTACGTTGATCCCTGAGCAAACATAAATTATTCCGGAACTAGCCAGCTGAAGAGTTCCATCAGCCACTCCTGGCTCCTGGGCTACAATCACCTATCCGGGCCTGTTTTACTGCCGATGCGGAGCCTTTCACGACTGGACTACCGACGTTATCTGCCCGAGGGAGTTATCCAACTGGCCCCTCCGTCGCGACATTACCTGAACGCCCATCTGCGGCCCGCTAATCGTTAGCTGTCTTATCGGCTGCTATCTGAATAAGTCTATCTGACAATTTTTCTTGGGTCACTATAACTATATCTATTTTGCCAATTGGATTGATACGCTCTACCACACGGAACCCCACTAATCTACCGACAAAAACGCACAACGTCGCTAAAAACAGACCTCCATCCTATGCCAGCTTGCTACCGATGGCCCGGCTAGCTGTCTGAATCGCCGTGGCCCCAACCAACCTCACTACTACCTGGACCCTTATGATCACTCGAATAAGCATGCCTCTCCTTAATGTAAATATGCCTTGTCCATTGCTCTTCTGGTTAGTGTTTATTGGCTTATTTCAATGTAGAGCCAATAGCCCTGCTCATTAAACTTTATCCAACCTTTCAGTTCCACCACCCACACATGCTATGACATCACCTGGATTCAATTATGTTTCTAGAGACAATATCTCTCTCATCATCACTCAATACCTAGGTTTACCTCCACTGTATTCACATCCTACTATATCTTTGTCTGTACATTATACCTTGAAGCTATTCTATCGCCCCCAGAAACGATCTTTTACTCTCAGCCGTAACCTTATCCTACTCCTCCTCTGTTCCTCTGGTGATGTAGAGGTGAATCCAGGCCCTGCAGTGCCTAGCTCCACTCCTATTCCCCAGGCGCTCTCTTTTGATGACTTCTGTAACTGTAATAGCCTTGGTTTCATGCATGTTAACATTAGAAGCCTCCTCCCTAAGTTTGTTTTATTCACTGCTTTAGCACACACTCACTCTGCCACACTCTGTTCTAGCCATGTCTGAATCCTGGCTTAGGAAGACCACCAAACATTCTGAAATCTTCATCCCTAACTACAACATTTTCAGACAAGATAGAACGGCCAAAGTGGGCAGTGTTTCAATCTACTGCAGAGATAGCCTGCAGAGTTCTGTCCTACTATCCAGGTCTGTACCCAAACAATTTGAACTTCTACTTTTAAAAATCTACCTCTCTAAAAACAAGTCTCTCACCATTGCCGCCTGCTATAGACCACCCTCTGCCCCCAGCTGTGCTCTGGACACCATATGTGAACTGATTGCCCCCCATCTATCTTCAGAGCTCGTGCTGCTAAGTGACCTAAGCTGGAACATGCTTAACACCCCAGCCATCCTACAATCTAAGCTTGATACCCTCAATCTCACACAAATTATCAATGAACCTACCAGGTACCACCCCAAAGCCGTAAACATGGGCACCCTCATAGATATCATCCTAACCAACTTGCCCTCTAAAAACACTTCTGCTGTTTTCAACCACGATCTCAGCGATCACTGCCTCATTGCCGTAATGGTCAGCGGTCAAACGACCTCCACTCATCACTGTCAAACGCTCCCTGAAACACTTCAGCGAGCAGGCCTTTCTAATCGACCTGGCCAGGGTATCCTGGAGGGATATTGACCTCATCCCGTCAGTAGAGGATGCCTGGTTATTTTTTAAATGCCTTCCTCACCATCTTAAATAAGCATGCCCCTTTCAAGAAATTTAGAACCAGGAACAGATATAGTCCTTGGTTCTCTCCAAACCTGACTGCCCTCAACCAACACAAAAAAATCCTATGGCGTTCTGCATTAGCATCGAACAGCCCCCGTGATATGCAACTTTTCAGGGAAGCTAGAAACCAATATACACAGGCAGCTAGAAAAGCCAAGGCTATCTTTTTCAAGCAGAAATTTGCTTCCTGCAACACAAACTCAAAAAAGTTCTGGGACACTGTAAAGTCCATGGAGAATAAGAACACCTCCTCCCAGCTGCCCACTGCACTGATAGGAAACACTGTCACCACTGATAAATCCACTATAATTGAGAATTTCAAGAAGCATTGTTCTACAGCTGGCCATGCTTTCCACCTGGCTACCTCTACCCCGGTCAACAGCACTGCACCCCCCACAGCAACTCGCCCAAGCCTTCCCCATTTCTCCTTCTCCCAAATCCAGTCAACTGATGTTCTGAAAGAGCTGCAAAGACCCCTACAAATCAGCTGGGCTAGACAAACTGGACCCTTTCTTTCAAAAATTATCATCCAAAATTGTTGCAACCCCTATTACTAGCCTGTTCAAGCTCTCTTTCGTGTCGTCTGAGATTCCCCCCTTCTTCAAAGGGGGGGGGGGACACTTTTGATCCAAACTGCTACAGACCTATATCTATCCTAACCTGCCTTTCTAAGATCTTCGAAAGCAAAGTCAACAAACAAATGACCGACCATTTTGAAAGCCCACCATACCTTCTCCGCCATGGAATCTGGTTTCAGAGCTGGTCATGGGTGCACCTCAGCCACGCTCAAGGTCCTAAACAATATCTTAACCGCCATCGATAAGAAACAATACTGTGCAGCCGTATTCATTGACCTGGCCAAGGCTTTCGACTCTGTCAATCACCACATCCTCATCGGCAGACTTGATAGCCTTCGTTTCTCAAATGATTGCCTCGCCTGGGTCATCAACTACTTCTCTGATAGAGCAGTGTGTCAAATCGGAGGGCCTGTTGTCCGGGCTTCTGGCAGTCTCTATGGGGGTGCCTCAGGGTTCAATTCTTGGACCGACTCTCTTCTCTGTATACATCAATGATGTCGCTCTTGCTGCTGGTGAGTCTCTGATCCACCTCTACGCAGACGACACCATTCTGTATATTTCTGGCCCTTCTTTGGACATTGTGTTAACAACCCTCCCGATGAGCTTCAATGCCATACAACTCTCCTTCCGTGGCCTCCAATTGCTCTTAAATACAAGTAAAACTAAATGAATGCTCTTCACCCGATCCCTGCCTGCACCTGCCCGCCTGTCCAACATCACTACTTTGGACGGTTCTGACTTAGAATATGTGGACAACTACAAATACCTAGGTGTCTGGTTAGACTGTAAACTCTCTTTCCAGACTCACATCAAACATCTCCAATCCAAAGTTAAATCTAGAATTGGCTTCCTATTTCGCAACAAAGCATCCTTCACTCATGCTGCCAAACATACCCTTGTAAAACTGACCATCCTACCGATCCTCTACTTCGGCGATGTCATTTACAAAATAGCCTCCAATACCCTACTCAATAAATTGGATGCAGTCTATCACAGTGCCATCCGTTTTGTCACCAAAGCCCCATATACTACCCACCACTGCGACCTGTACGCTCTCGTTGGGTGGCCCTCGCTTCATACTCATCGCAAACCCACTGGCTCCAGGTCATCTACAAGACCCTGCTAGGTAAAGTCCCCCCTTATCTCAGTTCGCTGGTCACCATAGCAGCACCCACCTGTAGCACGCGCTCCAGCAGGTATATCTCTCTGGTCACCCCCAAAACCAATTCTTCCTTTGGCCGCCTCTCCTTCCAGTTCTCTGCTGCCAATGACTGGAACAAACTACAAAAATCTCTGAAACTGAAAACACTTATCTCCCTCATTAGCTTTAAGCACCAGCTGTCAGAGCAGCTCACAGATTACTCCACCTGTACATAGCCCATCTATAATTTAGCCCAAACAACTACCTCTCCCCCTACTGTATTTATTTTTCTCCTTTGCACCCCATTATTTCTATCTCTACTTTGCACATTTCTTCACTGCAAATCTACCTGTGTTCCTGTGTTTTACTTGCTATATTGTATTTATTTCACCACATGGCCTTTTTTATTTATTTAGCATTTACCTCCCTTATCTCACCTTGTATATAGACTTATTTTTCTACTGTATTATTGACTGTATGTTTGTTTTACTCCATGTGTAACTCTGTGTCGTTGTATGTGTCGAACTGCTTTGCTTTATCTTGGCCAGGTCGCAATTGTAAATGAGAACTTGTTCTCACCTTGGCTACCTGGTTAAATAAAGGTTAAATAAATAGTCAACTAGCCGAAAGAAGGCCTGTTTTTATTGCTTCCTTAATCAGGACAAAAGTTTTCAGCTGTGCTAACATAATTGCAAAAGAGTTTTCTAATGATCAATTAGCCTTTTAAAATGATAAACTTGGATTAGCTAACACAACGTGCCATTGGAACACAGGAGTGATGGTTGCTGATAATGGGCCTCTGTACGCCTATGAAGATATTCCATTAACAATCAGCCGTTTCCAGCTACAACAGCCATTTACAACATTAACCATGTCTACACTGTATTTCTGATCAATTTGATGTTATTTTAATGGACAAAAAATGTGCTTTTCTTTCAAAATCAAGGACATTTCTCAGTGACCCCAAACGTTTGAATGGTAGTATGTATATATGACTGTATACATGTTTTGCTATAATGTTGTGTACTACATACGTGTGTATAATTCATCTGAAGTGTTGAAGCACTATAAAGGTTTCAAACAAACTCAAGTTATATGCCAGATCGGTGTGGTTTGCACTTTTGGGACTATCCCATTTGTTCGATTGTGCCAGAGAAGCTACATCAAGCAGTTACGGTGAACCCAAGTCAGCTGTACAGTTGCGAAGAATGATGATTAACAGAATCGATGTAATGGACCAGTCAGTTAGCGCAATCCCAGACACTAGGGTGAACTAGTGTCCTGAATTCAATTTTAATTCATATGTTCTTCAAATTGGAATTGAGAATTGAATTGGAGCGGGCACTGGAGATTGAATTTGTGTTGACACCTTGAGAAAGATGACTCGTCAATGCTATTGAATTCCACTGTGCTCCTGACAACCTAGTTTTTGCTTCTCGACACTAAAATTGGCACTAAATGATCTCCTTTTGAACCTAGCTAAATATTCATGTCCACGTTACAAATACTCAATGTTTTGATAGATATTCACATAGAGCTCCTGTGAAGATCACTCAACATCCAGAGGAACTTGCTTTAGTAATTTATTGATTCCATGACTATCAGTTACCAAGAAACTGTCCTCTATTGAACATATTAGGTAAAGAAGTTGTCCTTCGAGTGACGAGAGAGCAAATGTGTACTATTTGTGTGTGTTTGTGTGCATCTTTGTGAAAGTATGCCTGTATTCCACTCTGTGGGTATGCCGCATCTACATTTTTGCATCTGTGAACATGGTGTGAGAGAGATAGATTTTGTGTGTCTATGAGCATGCCTGTTTATCTGCCAATGTGTGTATCTACAAAGGTGTGTGTGTATTTTCCTAGCAGCCGGAGAGGATGGCCCGCTCACTGACCTACAGACTCCGGAGGGTTTTATCTCTGCGGTGTTCCACACATTATTGATAGCCACGCTGCTATTGACAGCCGGCGCAGAGAGGAAAGGGAAAATAGGAGTTTGATATGACATATTGTGCTTCTCAGCAGCGCTCATAAATAACTCTGACACGTTTTTGTATGCATGGGAAGGCATCTGATTCAGCCTCCCATAAAAATAAACTTCTATTATGGAATGTATTTGTCAAGTAGGCCCATGATGGATGGAGTAGCGTTTAGCCCTTGGCAGGTGGATGGGCATTCGGCAGCAATGCCTTGTGGGGAGGATTTGCTAGCTCGAGGGAGAGTGGGGACTGGTGAGGGGAGAGAGGGCTGGGCCGGGCTGGTGCAATTATTCAGCATGAAAGGGGATCATTTCAGCACCTGCATTTTCATTCACCTCGTACTTTATGGCGACGGGTCTCCTTTTTCCCTGTGTGGGGACAGACAGACCGTTAGCCGGAGGTTGAAAAAGCTTCCCAGTTTTCTGCTGAGCAGAAAGTTCGCTCACAGTAAATTGGTTTGTTTCCAGAGACGTTGGAGATTATTAAACAAGATTGAGGTAATTGCGTATAGGTATGCAGTTATTGTGGAACCATGTTATAATGTTTTCAATGAAGATGCTTAAGTTGGCATAGAGCCAGCTATGACTGAAAGGCATCAACTCTTTGTTCTTATCTCTGTGTGTGTGTGTGTGTGTGTGTGTGTGTGTGTGTGTGTGTGTGTGTGTGTGTGTGTGTGTGTGTGTGTGTGTGTGTGTGTGTGTGTGTGTGTGTGTGTGTGTGTGTGTGTGTGTGTGTGTGTGTGTGTGTGTGTGTGTGTGTGTGTGTGTGTGTGTGTGTGTGTGTGAGAGAGAGAGAGAGGGGACAATAACAAATATTTTTGTATAAAATATGTGTATTTTGTTGGTAGGTGCTCATGGCATAGCTTTAGGTACATGGGCAGTTGGCAGTGGGCAGTCTGGTGGACAGGACACCTGTTACCCTATGAGGAAGAGCTGGCTGTACCCTTGCTTCTTCAATACAGATGCCCAAATGTGCAGCACTCAGATGAGAGGGCTCCAGAGTTCACAAGTAAAGCCACCTCCCAGCCTCTGTATTCTTACACTGAAAGTGCGTGCGTGCATGTGTGCGTGTGTGCGTGCATGCGTGCATGTGTGTGTGTGTGTGCATCTCTATCTGTCTCTCTCTGTTCATAGTCAATTTCCGCTGGCTAAAACTCTTGGACATTCTACCTACCACACTGTGGGTCTTTAACAAGGAGTTAATACGAGTCAACTTGGTCGTGTTCATTAGGCACCAAACGGAAGAAAACGGATTGAAACAGGGAAAGATTACCTGGATTTGTCCAATAGGAAATGCTCATTTTAGTTTTCTATTACAAACCTAACATGTTTCTTTGCATGCCTAAATGAACATGGCCCAAGCTGGCAGGGAGGACCTGCTTAAGTATGCACAGTGATCTGTCTACATTTGCACAGGCTGAGATCCATAATCCCCTCTGATGGTGTCTATTGCAGGCGGGGGTCGGAGGTTAGACGCACAATTTGGTCAATAGGCTTACAATACTATTAGAGACTATTGATTTTGGGGGACCTTAACCACCGCACTACACTAATTGTTTCTTTTACTATCCTCTGGCAAGGAAAACATTAAATTCACTGCTCATGAATTTTAAAATATATATATTTTTTTCTGTTACACAAAGCTCAGGGAGTCAATTGTGTCTGATTTAGGTGAGAATATGTTTCTGCAGGCCTGTGTGGATGTCTGAATGTGCGTGTTGGGAGAAAGAGTTTGAGTGTGAGAGCGGTAAATATGGTGCTGTTATTACGTTTGAAAACACGCTTTTATGTGTATCCACAATCTATGCCCCTACCAATATGCCTAGCTATGGCCACATGACTCAAAACCTTTTTGTTACGGGATTTCTCCTGCCGTGTTCCCCACTGAATTAAATGCCTGCTATTGTCATCAGAACCTGCAACAATCCCTGGTATTTACAACAAGTACTAGCTAGCTAATTAGGCTAATGTTAAATGTGAAGTTGTTGCTCAACAATAAACAATTAACCTTGTATGTAGCTACCTGATCGTTATAACATATGAATGGGTCAGTTCAATTATTCCTGTGACCGCCAAGACAATCAGATGATTTGAAGATCTGTGAATTGGTGCAGGAGGCCCCTCTGAACCCATGATTCCCATGAAATCTCAGCCGCCCAGAGAGCATGTGACAGAGGACATTTAGACCCTCTCCTCTACTTCATATTTGTTCAAATCAATTATTCAAGTCGACAGCCAATTACAAATGAAAGGATTTGAGTTGGCGGGGAAGATTTGAATTCAGCTGTCCAAAGTCCTGCATTAGAAAACTCTCTGCCGTGAATAATTGGCTCAGTGAATTTAGCATTGTGGCGCACAAGGATTGTTTTCATTCTCTTCTGCCATGAAACGATTGCAGACCCCTCGATTGCAGACCAAACATTTGAATTAAAGAATTAAGATCAGGAAGTGGAGATGTGGAGAGTCAGCAGTTAGATTTAAACAGGTTAAAACTGGAGTTTTAATTGTGTTTTTGATCTGTATGATTCCATGTTTCTCTTCTTTAATCTGCAATTATTTCTCCTTCTGTTTGTCTAATTGGGACAGTGGAGTGTCGTTAGACTGGTTGCACACAAACGAGAAAGGCAGGGAAGGAGTTAATGACAAAATCCATTTGCGTTTGATGTATTCACGCCACTGCAGTGGAAGGAGGGAATTATAGTGGGGGTTATATTTTATTTCTGCCTTTATTCCATTGATCAATTCCACAATCCGTTTCACTTGATGACCAGATTGATGGCTGAGTAATTTATCTGTCTCCCTTGACTGACGGACCATAATGGGACAACATTCCATCTGGACGTTTAGACTCTGGATAATTTCCAATTTACCACTCATCAACGGTAACCATGGCAATGATGGGAGTAAGAGGGAAGGCGAGGAGAGAGAAACACGCTAGATTTATCTTCAATTATACTTGATTCACATGAAGCTTAAAGATATGTTTTTGTACTGTTTACAGGCTGTGTCGATTCGAAGACCTCTTCCAATCTCTTTTTCTGTTCATTTTTTCAAAATGTCTTACAAGATTAAAGCCTGTAGAAAATGAGAGGCATCCAAGTGAAGAGGTGGGAAGAAGTCATGCCTCAATTTAACAATGAGCTCTGGCTTTAAGGCTCTAAGATTTGCTGAGTGCTCACAACACACAACATATAATCAATCGCTGGTTAATATTTGACCTCCCTCTCTATCATAGGATATATTAGGCAGGGTAGCTTGAGTATTGTCTTTTTGACCCTTTTTAATCGGCTGTTGTTTTAGACGTGTGGCCTGTTCAGGAGGCTGCAACACTACAGAACATTCAAATGGAGAGGCGTTGTGTAGAACAGATATGATTGTCTGTAATGTAGAATCAGGATCCTTGTCAGCCTTATTTGTAACATTTCTATCTGCAAAGATTCAAATGTTTCACCTCCCCGAGAGGTCTCCGAATCGGCACAACCCCTAGGAAACTATGTGAGTTTCTTTTGCCAATTTTTGCCAATTTCTACTTTGCACATTCTTCCATTGCAAAACTACCATTCCAGTATTTTACTTGCTATATTGTATTTACTTTGCCATCATGGCCTTTTTTGCCTTTACCTCCCTTCTCACCTCATTTGCTCACATTGTATATAGACTTGTTTATACTGCATTATTGACTGTATGTTTGTTTTTACTCCATGTGTAACTCTGTGTCGTTTTATCTGTCGAACTGCTTTGCTTTATCTTGGCCAGGTCGCAATTGTAAATGAGAACTTGTTCTCAACTTGCCTACCTGGTTAAATAAAGGTAAAATAAATAAATAAAAATCAAATCAAGAAGCATCAAAAACAGGCACTATGGCCCCTGAGAACTGGCTTGGTGCACCCCCTTGATTTAGCAGGTGTGTTGTCTCCTTCCCTTTACGACCAGACAAGCACAGGTGCAGAGGGTCAGGACCCCCGTGCCTCCGGGGACTGCCTTGGAGCCTTCTGTGGCTATGATGGAGTTCATAGAGGAGATAGAGCAGACGGGACGATGAGAACAGTCCTGCGGCGCTCAATCACTCTCCTTCCCAGTCTGTGTATAGACGTTCCACCTTACCATCTCCCACCAGACTGCCATATGTGGGGAAGAGAGGGGTGTTCTTGTGTAAAATGGCCGCCACCCCTCAGCCTTTTGGTTGAAACACCTTTTAGGTGGATGGATTGACTTTGTGTGTTGAATAGTCCATTGGTATCATCAGGATGAAATACAGATGAGCTTTGAACGAATAAAAAGTCACGAATGAATGTTTTGTATGACTTACACATCTTGAAGATTCACTTTCCGTTTGGGTTTGCCGCTTCCTTGCTAAGAATGAATGTGCTTTTCACTAAATAGACACGGAGGTTTGTTAATGGATCAATTGAAGAGAAATTACCACCATAAGTCCATAAGTCGCTATCAGTGTCCTCATTATCCACCTTGCCTTCCAGGAGAAAATGCATCCATATCTGTTCATCCCACCCTTACTCTGCCCTCCAATGTCCCATAGTATAAAGGCAAAGCAGCTTTTTTATGTAACTAGGCAAGTCAGTTAAAAACAAATTCTTATTTACAATGAAAGCCTACCACAGCCAATTGTGTACCACCCTATGGGACTCCCAATCACACCTGGATTTGAACCAGGGAGTGTCACCTCTTGCACTGCGATGCAGTGCCTTAGACCGCTGCGCAAGTCGGGAGCTTCCAGCTAAAGTGTTATTAAACAAGCCCCTGATTTACCATCACATCACTCAGGTTCACAGGTGGAAAAAACATGATACGCCCAACATCTGTTAGGCTAAACACGCAGCCGTGCCGCCATATGTCTCCATTTGACTGAGGTTTGACCCGCAATCGGATGTGAATAAAGCTTGTTTGGAAATTGGCCGCCCGTGTGTGTAACTGTCAACAGGGTGCGAAGAATTGCAATCCAATTGTGCTTTTTGTATGCAAGTGTGCGGTTATGAATCGAAGCACCCCCTTCCTCACAATCAATCCAAACCCACTTGTTTTATTCACATCCCTGAATCCAACCTGCTGGTATTCAATCATTTTGATTAAAAGTCCAATTTCTCCTGGAACTGCAGCGGGAGTTTGGAGTTGAGCGGCCAATGACAGTTGAGGATTCATATATTTTCATAAACTTTTAACAATGTCAATGGGACATGTCTTCAATCTTAGCTTTCGCCAAAGCAAGGCACTCCATCTTTCTTTGCCTTTCGACAGAACATTTGAATATGAGCATAGGATTATTAATGTGCCAGTTCCTATGCCTTCACGGGGAGATTCAAAAAGATGTTATCGCAAAACAATAAGTGTTGCTTTTTAATGGTAGACATTTTAAAACGACAAGTTGTAATATGGAAGAATACTAATTTCTCCATGGTTCCTGTGAATGGCTTCGGATACATATATTTCAATTAGCTTCAGATTCCTTCCTATGACTGAGCCAGGGTTATTCATTTCAACGGAGATGTTCTGTTGTCCGACTGGATATATAAGAATATAGGGGAAATCTAACTGTAGTTCATTGACATTTTCCCAAAGGAGTGTAACTGATTGTTTCTATGTATTGTGTTTCCAGACGTAACAACCAAACATTGTTATGTCTGGGTTCTGCTTCAGTGCAGGTTCGTTTCTGAAAGACAAACAAACCAACAAAGGGAATATAAAACCTTATTCCAGGGTAGGTGTAGGTTCAGGAGTAGTAACTTACATTGAGAAAGGGGTACAGCTGCAGACTAAAGAAAACAACTCCTACTAGTACAATTGACTGAGAGAGAGAGTACTCAACCAGGGCGCTTTCCTTCTTCGTATAAGTTCACATTCAGCAACTTTTTTTCATCTTCCTCCCTTTCTTCTTTAGTCTATTTGCTTCCCCCTGGGCAGTCACATCCTCCTCCTCCTCTTCATCCTCCTCTTCCTTCCCTCCTCTCTTTATTCCCTTGTATCAGTGCTTTCTTGTAATAAGAATTAATTGAATTTGTCCCCTTTAGTGCAAACAACAATAGACAGAGTGGGGACCTGCAAGAAAACAAATCGCCAATCCCCCCCGTCCCCGTCCCCCGTCCCTGCTGGGGATAGGAACGATGTGTGTGTGTGTGTGTGTGTGTGTGTGTGTGTGTGTGTGTGTGTGTGTGTGTGTGTGTGTGTGTGTGTGTGTGTGTGTGTGTGTGTGTGTGTGTGTGTGTGTGTGTGTGTGTGTGTGTGTGTGCAGAGGCTGACGAGGAGTATGAGGTGGCAGATGAGGAACAGGCCCAGGCCAGAGAGACACCCGCGGTCGTTTATTACCATGCCATCTTCATAGCGCCTGCTGAACCGGCGAGCGTCTCAGACAAACGATGTTAATAATAATAGCTGGCCCTGTGGCGAAAGAAAGTGGAAGCGCTAGCTACCTAGCTGCTACAGCAGCACAGCTCAAGCCTGCACCTGATACATACTCCCTCCCTCCATGAGGGGAAACTTTTTGGGTTTTGTATTTGCCAATAGGGTACCATAGTTATAAAGTTGGTATGCCTGTCTGAATATGAAATAGAATATGAAAGGCTTCTCTATTTGGTTGTTGTTATTGTGCTTCCTATACAATGTAACATTGTCAGTTCATCAGGTTTTGCACATGAATAAGTACCAGTAATGAGTGTACATTTTCTCCTGTTAAGATGCTCAAGGACGAGTATCTTGAATTGAATTTATTCGGTGTCTGTCGATACAACGAACACGTTCATGTCAAACCATGCATTTTTGTATTGCATTATATGGTCAATATGAGCAGTACATATTGTACTGAACAAAAATGTAAACTCAACATGCAACAATTTCAAAGATTTTACTGAGTTACAGTTCACGTAAGGAAATTGAAATAAATGTATTAGGCCCTATTCTATGAATTTCGCATGACTGGGAATACAGATATGAATCTGTTGGTCAGAGATACCTTAAAAAGAAGGTAAGGGGCGTGGATCAGTATCTGGTGTCACCACCATTTGCCTCATGCAGCGCAACATAGAGTTGATCAGGCTGTTGATTGTGGCCTGTGGAATGTTGTCCCACTCCTCGTCAATGGCTCTGCGAAGTGGTTGGATATTGGCGGGAACTGTAACACGCTGTCGTGCATGTTTATCTAGGGCATCTCAAACATGCTCAATGTCTGTTGGGTATGCAGGCCATGGAAGAACTGGGACATTTTCAGCTTCCAGGAATTGTGTACAGATCCTTGCGACATTGGGCTGTGCATTATCATTCAGAAACATGAGGAGATGGTGGCGGATGAATGGCACGACTGTCTCTGCATTCAAATTGCCATCGATAAAATGCAGGGCAAACATTTGAGAGAAATAAGCTTTTTGTACATATGAAACATTTCTGGGATCTTTCATTTCAGCTCATGAAACGTGGGACCAAAACGTTACGTTGCGTTTATATTTTTTGTTCAGTGTAGCTACCTTCAAAGCCACATTTCATTTCAAGCTAATCTTTTGATTTGAGAAAGCAAACTTGCTACATTGGACATTGATGGTGATTGCCATGTGTCACATGTTTGACTATTTCGGGGAGAAAAAACAGACAAATGAAACACACAAGAAAAGCTACAATATGGATTGTCCACTTCAGTTCCTCTATATGCGGCAGCACTGAGTCGGATAGAGGTTTAGCTAGGGTCATGGAATGGACACTTCGAGTGTTGTCATGAAATCAATTTGTTTGCAGTCAAGCCCTCTCTCCTGTTTCTCTCCCAGTCAAATCTCTGCTCTTGCAATTGTAATATGGTAGGGAGGAGGGAAATGGATCATCTGCCCAACTGGTTACGGTCAGTGTTAAAAGCTTTTGCAACACTATCGCTGAGTGGCTGTTGTAATAACACTGTCAGAAAAATGACATAACACCTGTCATTTGTGGCATACCACAACATGTATCAATGTTGGTGAAGGTGAGTGTTGAATCATGGTTGTGTGTGTTATCACTTCCAATGTGGTTCGAAAAGAGTTTTGATCAAAAGAGCACCCTTTCAGTTACTGGCCCAATGCTCTTAACTGCTAGCCTACCTGCTGACAACTTGTTTTGATAGATAATATTCTGTCGAACCGTTCGAAACATATGCATTGATATGATAGATTTAAAGTAATACCATAGTAAGTATTCTCAGTGGCCTAAGTGTACTAATATGGATCACATACTAGTCAGCTTTTCTAAACCATTCTTTCTAAATCTCTTCATCCATTTCTGAGACGAGTTATTTTACCATCAACCTATTTCTACAATGGATACAGCAGTGTTTTCCCCTTTTGACCTCAGTGGTTGTTTTTGTGTGTTATGACTGTGCCATGTCTGGAGTTGGTGACCCCAATAAGGTCAAGGACAGTTTTATTTTTTACTCCTAATGCTGTAAGGTTGGTGTTGAGGTTGGGAAGGCTGGTCCTTTAATGGGTGGGTCGGTCAGTGGGTGCTTGTGGGTGTATGTCACTGTGTGTGGGGATATGTACTGTATGTATTTGCAATTATTTTAATCTAGGTTCACAATGTTATCGATAGCTTTTCCCAGTTACTGTAAGGTCAAGAAAACATGTGTAAACCAAAAACACAAGCAACCGTTTCCCCTAAATACACATAGCACATTGTATTTGACCTAACTTTCACTTATTTATTTCTCCATACCTTTGGGGAAATGTTACTTCTCTTCCCATTTGTCATGTAATCCACAGGTTAAGTGTGGTTGCTGGCTATTATACATCATTAGGGGGAGTAAAAGAAGAGTAGAGGAAGATAGAGGTGTTTCAATTGTAGCCACCCAGGCATTTCTTTTGTTATCACCTCTCAGCTACCTCAGAAATGAGCTGAATAATGCCTGAGACTCCAATGCTAAGTAATAAAACACAGTATGTTGGCTCTCTATGGCTGTTTTAGCTTACCTAAGACATTTAATGTAAAACAATGTACAATCTTTTTTATTAATTTCAAGAAGTTTGAGGGAAATGTAGAGTATGTGTGCATGCGTGCGTGCGTGTGTGTGCGTGCGCGTGTGAAACCATTCTGTTCTGAGATCCTACTGCAACGCATCCAGGTTGTTAGCCTTGAGCTCGTTTTAGACTGAATTTCTACCTAGGAGAACAGTGGACAGGGACAAGATGTAGTTAAAGACTATTACTAACTTTTTTTCCTGCCTGGTCAAAATGCCATATTATGTGTAATAACCTGCCTACCTGGAGTGTGGGCTTTAATATAGTATTGGTGCCCCGCATGAGGACAATTCCAAGTATTTTGCTCTTGTCAACTCCCTCGAATGGATCTGAAAGGACTGGACAAACAAAAGCAATCTACCACAGATTTTCTGATTCCTCACAACTTTCTCTGTGCAGGAGAGAGGGGGTATAAAATGGCAGATTATCCATAGTCAGGCATAAAGTCATACAGGCAGGCAGCGTCCAACTATTTAAGATAATCAAGACTTCTTTCAAACTGAAAGAGAGTTTTTCCGTACGCCAAATCAGTCTCTAAATGGGTAATATAAATTCCAGTCCAGTGTTGGTCTACAATAAGAGAGAAAGAATGGGATGTAGGCTAAATTGATTAATGAAAGAGAGAGAAATAGGCTTATTCAAGGCTCTATGACGGCAATGCTGTTTGAATGGAGAGTAAAAACAATTAGGAACCCAAAAAATTCAGAGCCCGAAACAATCCTTCCGTGATTCAGTCATTTGTGTGTTTCGGCAATCATTTTTATCACCCACAATGGAATTTTTTGAGGAGTCAAGTTAATTTGAATATAGAAGTTAATATGAAGACATATACAGTGACTCTTGGTCCAGTTCACTGGAGCTTAGTTATGGCCATTCAGACTGTGAATAGTGTTTGTCATTCCTTTTTTAGTCCTTTTATTTCAAGACTCAATTAAAGAACTGGAAAGAAAACGAGACAAAATGGTTCTTTGTTAATCGGTTTAACTCAGCAGGTTCATTATGACGGTGGTGTATTTTACTCAGCCAATCACAGGCTTAATACATCTAGAGCTGGTGTGCATTGAGGGTTTGTTATACTTTTGTGAGGTTGTTGTTGAATGGTTTGTTGCTTTCTCTCTGGCTCAAGAGCGATTGTGGTTGTCATGAATGAAGGTAGATAGAGCTTGTATATCACTCTATATCACATCACACAGTTCATAAGGTATGATTTGCAAAACATATATTTGTAGATCTGACGTGGACCTCTTTGGTTAGAAATGATACATTTTTAGTATGAAAGTATTTGTTTTGTCTATGAGAATACTGTGTTCTTTTTTTCTTCTTCTAGGAGGTAAACGACTTAGGAAGCTATCAGTCTTGTGATCTTCCGTTTCCTGGGGCATACGAAGTGAATGAACCACCCCTTTCAGTGGATTCTCCCACAGTTGCCAATCAGATTGACCTGTGGTTATGATTGAATGTGTCACACATCCATTGTGAGGCTAATCCTAAGGCCATGTGTGTTTAATGCAAATTCAAAGCCTTAGATATTTTTATGGAAATTATGATAAATCCGATTATCTACTTCATCTTGTCACAGTCTTTTTGGAGATTGAAATGTGAGAAATGTGCAGTGAAATGCATTTACAATGGAAGTAAATTATGAAACTGTAACGAAACTACCTAAATTCTCCTATCAGGTAAGAAATGGCAGAGCCTTGGTTTACGGTGCCCATATTAGGACAACTCTATACTAATATTGACACTGTTTTGGGTACTGCTACTCCTACATGGTTTACTACCACCTATTAGCATACATTCTCCAGCCTTTAGGAAGTTTCCAAATTGTCTTTAGCAAAGCCTGCTCCTGGGCAGGCATCAATCTATCCATCTACAGGTTGGGGTCCTTGACCAACTTCGGTGGAGCAAAATATTTACGCTGTCCAACCCACCCTGTCTCCATGCAGGATGAAAAGGGGCATTCAGTAGATGCTCTCCTGGTTCTCTGGCACCTCGCCTACAAGATGGAGAGCCAAAGAACAAAACCTCCCACTGTGACACGAATGGCTATATTTAGTCACATCCCACCCATAAATATCAATATATGTGTATATATTGGACAAATACTGTCTTAGAAATGAGGAGGTAGTATAAACTGATCCATGATGGGTGGCATAAGAACGAGGTAAGACTGAAGAGTTGTGTCATTTCAGCCTTATAACCAGTTCGCTTATGACAGGGATTTGACAAGCTCCTTAGTGGCACAGCGGTCTAAGGTTTTGCCTCTCAGTGCTAGAGGCCAGACGAATCCAGTCTGTATCACAACTGGCTGTGATTGGGAGTCCCATAGGGTGGCACACATTTGGACTTGTCTTGGTCATCTGGGTTTGGTCAGTGTAAGCTGCCATTGTAAATAAGAATTTGTTCTTTTAACTGACTTGCTAAGTTAAATTTAAAAATGCAAAAAATATAGAACTGCCAATTTCATGTTTTCAGACACACACCCTCATGTTCAAGAGATATTAGTATTGTGCTAATAGTATTTTCGAATTACTACAGCACCCACAGGATGGACTAGTCTAACCAGTGAGCTACACCAGAAAGGTTGGAACTCCTAGTACAATGTGTAATTATGTAGTTCTGATTAATACATATTACTTGTTCTGTATTTTGTCTGATAGCATTGTATTATTACATACCCAGACGTCAACATTTGTATGGCTTATATCTGGCCCACATCTACAAGGTCACCACTTCTAACTTGGCCCCAGTAAGCATATCAGTGTGACAGGGTTGACATGTTCCACAATCAGACATGTTCTGGGCCATATGACACTCTGCAGTGCCAGATCAGGCCAATAGTCGCCTGCTGTCTAGGTATGGACTGTAAAATATCAAGAAGCTGAAAGTTCAAGACACTCTAGCAGCCATGCTCCTATGCTCATACCTAGCAAAGTCAAATATCTGCCTCATCATCTGAGTCAAGGGCATTTGCTGGAACCACAGAGTGGCAGGAGGCCGTAAATAACATTTAAGGAGCCAACGTGTCAACAATAAATGCCAATAGCCACCATTACCTCACTTCACTACCGAAAAGCCATAAACCGTTGATGAGGAGGAAGGCCTTTTAAATGATGCATCAATATAACAAGCTTCTAAGAGCCAATTGATTCTGGATTTGAGCACTGGGTAACAACACTGAGCACTTACGGCAACTTGCTGACAATGGAGTAAACATGGCTCCAAACGCTATTAACACCTAGTTAATGCTTTCAATGACCTTTCAAATAAACCAAGGTTGTATGTGCATAGTCGGATCAAATATATGTATTTTTTTGTGTCACAGTGTCAGAATCAGACTATGAACATATCATGAGAGACAAAAACATATAACTTTGTGGCTAATTACACCACATAATTCAATTATGATGAATAATTAACGTCTCATTTCCCAACTAAATATCCATAATTAACCAACAAATCAGCGAGAGAGAATAGGCTAATTGGCTTCAAAACTCAAGCCTGACCACTTAATCCAGAGAGAGAGTTGAACACAGCTAATTGTGGGAGTAATCAAAGTTCCACCCTTTGGGAGTTGATGGAGGGATTCGTAAATGGGGGGGGGCATGGACTTCCGTCATGTTGTCGTGACGACTCCATCCGTTACCCGGGGAGTATCTCCATGGTGACAACCAGAGAGTTGGTTCATAATAGTCAAATATGTTACAGAATCATTGCGAATGATCACAAACCAGATGATTCTGGGCTCATTATAAGGTATACCGAATTGTCAATAATTGTAACAATTCTTTATCATTGTTATTACATGACGTAACAAAGTAACGGAGTTATTCAATAATATTAACAGAGTAACATAGCTATTAAATGATGGAAGTTAGCTGGAGGAACACACATTAGTCTTAAAACCTCCAACTGTTTGTTTCTGCCCCTATGGAAACAACATATTTTGTGATTTCTCTAGAAAGTTTATTATATCCCACATTCATTTATTCTCTGCATTACCGGCCACTTTGTCCTTGAGGTGGCATTCCACCATTTTTTTCCACAACCTTATTTTTGTGTCAATTCCTATTTTAATTGGCCATTTTTGTCATCAAACAAGATTTATTACCGGCGTACAGGTGAGAGTGAACCTGGCTGAAACTATAATATTTTTTTCCCGTGGCATATCTGGGGAGGGGTGCGACCTTGTAGGCAGCTCTGCATGTGTGTGTCAGAGAGAAACTGTGTGAGAAAGGGAAAGGGGGATACCTAGTCAGTTGTACAACTGAATGCATCCAACCGAAATGTGTCTTCAGCATTTAACCCAACCCCTCTGAATCAGTGTGTGTGTGTGTGTGTGTGTGTGTGTGTGTGTGTGTGTGTGTGTATGTGTATGAGATGGTGCTTGTGTAAATGGTCCACAGGGGTGCGGCCAATGGGAGCCTGGTCACTTTATCCACTTAACAGTATCACCTTCAAACCCACTAGCACTGACACCTTTTTACTTCCCGTACTCAAATAATTTATGCTAATTTACTAGCATGCTAACATGAGATGCTAGTGCAGTTTGCTAACACCTGGGTGTCCTAGCTGTGCCTTGCTGTTAGTAGAAGTTGCCCACAGGCACAGATCTAGGTCCAGCTTACCCTCCCCAAATGCTAACCTTGAGGACATTGTGCTGACCTTAGATCAATGTATAGGGGCAATCCTCATCATACTTTCTGTTGCTTTGGAAACAGTAATTAATAGACATGGTTGGGCTGTAGGAAGTTAGGAAAAGCTAGAATAGGACGAGTCTTTCTTCCTGTTGGTTATGTTGTACAGCCTGCTTATTTTTCATAATTAGGAAGCAGGATTAGCCAATAGCTCACTTGTGAGCCTGCCAAATTTGCAAACACTTAGTATGTTTGGTGTTTGGAATAGTAGCTACAGATGTTGGATCTTAATTTGAATTTCAAACTTGATTTTCTCTTATGAAAATGTAGCGACCACTACAAAAATGTCCATTAACTATAATGCACATAAAAATGTATTTCCTTTTTCTGCAGGATTATTTTCCCACTGTAGCAAACTGGTTCAAATTAAGATCCTAACTCTGTAATGGATATTGTATTGTTTCATTACATAGAGTAGTGCTCTGATATTGTGCGTTGTATAACGTAAATGTTGGGAACGACAAGACTGACCGAGGTCTGGAAGAGATAGTACTATGGTTACCCCCACCCTTGTGCCCTTTAGCTGCCTGATTTACAGTGCATGTACTATAGCAATAACAACAATTAATATTTAATGTTCAGAAATATAAGTATCTGCTCTCTGTTTGAAAAACACAGTATCACTCTTAGGGCCAGTAAGAGGTCAGAGAGGAGATCGGGTCTAGCCTGTTTAAACTGGCAGCATACGATAAATGTCTCAATCCACTGGAAAATTATAGCTTGAAAGTGCCCACCACCACCTTTCAAATGAAATATTTAACACAAAACTAAATGTTTTATGGCCCTAATGCAACCGACCTAAGAAAGCCACTAAGCTCTCTGTATTTATGTCTGTCATTAAGCTGTTATTTTCTGGGTTTTGGGTTGTTTTTTTCCTTGTTGAGGACCTGCATTTTATATCAGATTTGTGTTTGTTGTTCGTACACGTATCCACCCTCTCATTGGCTAGAATGTTCCCACCTGATCTCGCCTCCTCCCGCCTGCCTTTCCGCCTTTGCGACAGTGACTTTCATTGTTAAGGCAGAGACAAGATCCTCTCGTCATTATGTAGAGTATCTCTGTTTAGGGTTAGTTGTGTTTTCTTCTATAGTGATGTCACTCTGAGTACAGCTGCTTAGGGGTCCCAAGCCTGCCCCAACCACCCCAACCCTGGCTCTGACCATCATACTCTGGGTGTGATGAATACTGTCTGGGACCCCGTCGAGGGCGTTAAGGGGCTAATTTCGGTAATTGATTGTAAGTGCTGCGCGACAGCTCCCCTGAAGTCATGACGTGGGCACTTAAAGAGCGCTCACCGGCAACTTGATTGATCAAGCTCAATCGATAACTTGGCCTGTGTGTAACAGGGGGCCTCTTAGCACAGGTTCACGTTCAGTGCTAATGGTGAACGACAAGGGTGTAGGGTGGGGGCTGTCTGCGGTGGGATTGTTCCACATGCTAATGCAGAGCAACATTAGCACTCGGAAACACTAGCACTTGGTAGCAGTAATGCGGCTCACTGTAGCTCAGTGGAGAGAAACGCGGTGCTCACTGTTTTCCAGTCATTCAAACTAAATAGGAGAATATCTCCTGCTGGGGCCTATTGTTTGCTTATTGATGTGAAGTCCAGTAGTGTTTCTGTCGAGTGGGTATGTGTATGGGTATGTTTGGGGCATGAACTTACCTCCGCCATCGTTGCGTATCATCCACTTGAATGACGCAATAGTCACCATTCCTCTAATCTCCCAGCTGTAATATGCCTCCCCTCCTTCCCTCCCCCCTCTCTCTCTCTCTCTCTCTCTCTCTCTCTCTCTCCCTCTCTGCCTGCTGTCCACTTCTGTGACCGGCGTCCGTCGCCCCATCAATGCCACCCGCCACCGCCATCTTAATGACCATCAGATTACAAACAGAAATCAACAGGCGTCACGATGACAGACGGCGAGCGCTGGTTGGCAGGTTTTGGCGGCGGGCAGCTGCGTCCGGACATGTCGCTTTGATATTTCCTCTCTGTCTCCTTCGCACCGATAATGTTCACCCCTCTAATGAATCTATTGTGTGCCTGTCTAAAGCCATTGTCTTCCACAGGAACCATTCTTTTCTTTTTTGCGGCTCGCGTTTCCCCCCACGACTGACGTACCTGTGACCGTGTGACGGCTACTGTCTCTTTCTCTCTCTCTTTCTTTCTTTGTCTGTATTTTTCTCTCTTTCTCTCTCACGTTATTCTCTATCCATCGCCCACCATCACTCTCCTTTTCTCTCTTAATCTCTCTCCATTTTTTTCTCTCCATCTCTTTCCAGCCCTCCACATTTGCATATTAGATCTATTTGCACTCTAATTCACCCCAAGCCTGTGATATTTGGATTCATACCAGGCTAAAACCCGATGACTCGCTGTATATCCAGTCCAGCTGAAATGTCATCTTGCATGGAACAGTGGTATAATTTAATAGCAATTAACAGTAAACAATGGTGTGAGGTTGGTTAATAAATCAATGGATGTGGAGAGGAGGGGTGGCGAGCGAGTTTTTTGTTCTGTTCCTTTCATCCAGTGAAAGGTAGATTAGATGGGTTTTAGTTGGGTTTCAAAGGCCTCGACGCGCCTGAACAAATGTCACGCCGGTGAACCGGTGTCAGTGGCTATGATACTGTGAGTTGATGTTCTCTTTTTTTACCGAAGGTGCCACAGATTGTGTACTGTAATAATGATTCATGCAGTACTACGACAATCAATTCATGCATGCATCCACATGCATTCTCCACCTGTCTGTGAAGTAAAGATGTGTGAAACTTACTCCAAAGCCTGAAGTGTCCCCACTTGCGACTCCGAATAGCTAGCATTTCATGTGGTGCGACTAGTAAGATGGCGGTCACGTGTGTTAGCAAGGCAAAGGTCCTGGGTGTGAGCCGAATTAGCAGGAAGTGGTAATCGCTAAGCAAGCAGTGTGGCGTCCTATACATGCATTATGTACATTATATATACAAAAGTATGTGGACACCCCTTCTAATTAGTGGCTTCGACTATTTCAGCCACAACCATTGCTGACAGGTGTATAAAATGGAGAACACAACCATGCAATTTCCATAGTCAAACATTGGCAGTAGAATGGCCTTCTTGAAGAGCTCAGTGACTTTCAACGTGTCACTATAGTAGTGGCACCAACAAGTCAGTTTGTCAAATTTCTGCCCTGCTAGAGCTGAGTGTTATTATTGTGAAGTGGAAACATCTAGGAGCAGCAACGGCTCAGCCGTGAAGTGGTAGGCCACACAAGCTCACAGAACGGGACAGCCGAGTGCTTAAGCGCGTAGCGCGTAAAAATCGTCCGTCCTCGATTGCAACACACACTACCAAGTTCCAAACAGCCTCTTGAACGTCAGCATAAGAAGTGTTTTCGTCTGGGGCTTCATAAAATTGGTTTCCATGGCCGAGCAGCCTAAGATCACCATGCACAATGCCAAGCATCGGCTGGAGTGGTGTAAAGCTCGCCGCCATTTGACTCTGGAGTTGTGGATATACGTTCTCTGAAGTGATGAATCACGCTTCACCATCTGGCAGTCCGACGGACGAATCTGGGATGCCAGGAGAATGCTATGCATAGTGCCAACTCTAAAGTTTGGTGGTCTGTGGCTATTTTTCATGGTTCGGACTAGGCACCTTAGTTCCAGTGAAGATAAATCTTAATGCTACAGCATACAATGACATTCTAGATTATTCTGTGCTTCCAACGCTGTGGTAATAGTTTGGGGAAGGCCCTTTCCTGTTTCAGCATAGCAATGCCCCTGTGCACAAAGCGAGGTCCATAAAGAAAGAAAATGTTTGTTGAGAATGGTGAGGAAGAACTTGACTTGCCTGCACAAACCCCTGACCTCAACCCCATCAAATACCTTTGGGGTGAATTGGAACACCGATTGGAAGGCCACCTTCCCTTTTGTGGAAAGAGGTCCTGAAATGCACAGCTAAAGTGACGTGCTAGTCGCCATAGCAAACAGAACACGCTACGAAACGAAGTCGACACCTTTGATGAAACGAGCTAAAGAGCCTTTGCTATCAGACCCAGCTGTTGTCTACTCCTTCAATGGCACCCTGCTGTGCCTATCCCGCTCAAATGAGAGAAAAAAAAACAGGTTTTTAATTCTTAAACAATCAACGTTTAGTATTTGCAATTTACCATTTGTTTTTCGTGTATACCATGGACCACGTGTTCTATTATCTGTACTGTGCTTCAGGGCCTAGACGTAGGGCTAAATGCTATAGGGTTAGAGACACACTGTCATTTGTAAGCTTTTTGTTTACCAACCAAAAGTTCCTGCCTGTGTTTGTGGATAATGAAGCTTGCATTTTTGCATTATAAGGTGATATTAGGTAGATGGCAAAGTTGAAATGATGTCATTATGATGTTGTTTTAACTAGGTTCGCCGCTTGGGCGAATTATGAAGTGAGGAAGTCATTGTCATATTAAAATAATATAAATTCATTGCCTTCCGTACCTCCTTTACCAACTTTTCACATGTTGTTCGTGTCTCGTCAGGTAATGGAATTGGATGCGTAAACCGATAAGACATGCCACATTAAGTCAATGTGGGGGAACTGCACAGCAGTAGAGCCTCTTTAATAGGCCATGATGCCCAGCATGTCTGAGGCCTAGAGGCAAAACCTCAGGCTAACGTGTCACAACCTCTCACTCAAGTGCGGTAGTCTCACACTAGCAACGGAGGTTGCCACATTTGTACAGGGTTTGTGGATCCTCCAGAGGGGTTAAAATGCAGCAGGAAGGCAAGGAGCTATTATTGGTACGGTAGTTGCATGTGGATGTTGCATAGTGCAATCTTAAACATCAAGATACCTGATAAAGTGCATAGGGATCCGTGTCTGTTTTCTAGGGAAAACAGTTTGATATGAACACATGTACATATCGGGTTCAGAGACCAATAAGCTAAAAACAGTTGTACAGTTTCCACAGTTAAATCTTCATCCTTTGACACACAATTTTGGGTAACTGTTTTCACTCAAAAGATATAGGTAATCTGTACCATTTTCACACCTATAGCAATACCACACTACGAACTAACAGACCATTGTGTTTTCTTAAAGTGAAGACATTGTAGTCCTGGGAATGATTAACCTGCTACAACTATGCTATCTGTCCAGCCCTAATCTTTTTATGAGCGATTTGCTGTTTTTTAATGAAAACCCTCGCAGCTCTTTCCACAATCAGCTCCCCTCATCTGAGCTTATATTTCATCCAGCTATTGTGATGTCATCACTAGGCACTGGCGCAAAACATAATTCCCTCTTTATGACAAACAGTGGCTGGGGGGGGCAGTGATCTTAAAAGAAATGCTTCGGGGCTTGTGTCAAGTCGTAGCCACTCGCATTGGAATAATCATGTTAAGCTTGTTTTCGCCGTCTCTCAGGCTCCCATCGAATGAGCGCTGACGTTCTTTGTATCAAACAGGTCTCGTTGCCCCTGTGGCAGGCTTTCGAGCGATGAACAGGGGAAGTCAAAGTGAAGATGGTTTTACATGCATGGCACGAGAGGTGTCACCCTTCCAGCGCGTTGCAATGTCCCTCTTCCCTTAGCCCCAACATTCACACACAAACACACACACACACACACACATGCAAGTCGAAGGCTGAATATGAAGTGCATGACACAGGTAGGTGGGAAGAGTGACGACCTAGACGGAATTAACACACAGAGACTACACACACACACACACACACACAGCTGCACACACACAGAGACTACACACACATCCCGACCAGAAACATGCCCCCTTGCTTGCTGACCCCACCCCTTCCGACTCTCCCCTCAGCCCGAAAATCTTTATCTGCTACATGATGCATGAAAATATACTGCCTTCTCTCAGAAGTGTTTGCGCCCTCTGACCCCTTCGTCTCAGATGCAATGTGACCTCGCCGCCATCATCCATTTTAGTTGGGAGAGCAAAGTCTATGAATTTTTATTGCCGTCTGTTTTGTGTGTTTCAATTTATTATTATATTTTTTTCTTTCGGTGCCTCCTCACTGTGGTGTCTCTTTGAGCCTTTGAAACGAATGTCTTGACACTTGCAAAATGACTTGGTTTAGGTACTATGATACACGTCTCTTTCCCTCCACACGTGGTGTTTATACTTCTGGACCCCGCTCTTTGTCATCGTATGGTGGTTGAAATCCAAACGGGATCATCAAGCTGTCGTTCTGTAGAGGTGAGTTGCCTACCACTCCATTTCTATGGGTTTCTATTGTAAAAACTTTTTTTTTTTAAACTGGTCTACCTACGGTACTTTGTCGAGAGCCTTGTAGACACCCTCTTAGTAAGACAGCAACACTGACGCAAGGCTCTGAAAGCATCAATTAGCACCGCCGGTGGTCCGCGTACATTTTTTACCTCCTCCATTTTTTTTTTTTACGTCTCATGGGAGAAGCTGCTAAGGGATACAATTAATTTTTTTGACACAAAAATGAAAGTGTTAATTCACCTGTGATAATTAGTGCTATTCTTACCTCCATGTTGATGAGCGTATAAAGAGGTGTTTATTTATTTATTAATTTTCCCATCATCAGATTTGACTTTCGTAATTGTGTGATCTCAAGTTGAGGAAGAGTCTCAAAGGAAAAATATTACAGTCCTGTTTGGCAGTAATGGAGCTTGTCAAAAAATATATACTGGAGTTACAGTTTTCTTTACTTTCATGTTTTATGTTGGTTGTTTTAGAGTTAGTCGAGCTTGGGCCCAGATATTCTGTGTAAGACTGAATCCATTATTTTCTTACTACTGTATATCAAGTGTTTGATAATGATGATTGTCTTGATACGAGAGTTACAGACAATCTACAAATGAAGTGTCTAAGAAACATATCTTCCCTGTTGTAGAAAAAGGAATCGAAGGAGAAAAGCAACACCAACCGTACAGTGAACAAAAGATAACAACCGTTGACAAGGTACTGAAGTTTTAAGAGACTGAAACGTGAGCCGTTGTCAAGCAGAGCTCAAGCTAAACTAAGATTGCGTCCTCTTTGTAACCGCGGTGGGAGGTCGTGGAGAAAAACGTCAACATGTTAGCGTAGCTGCGTCGAATGTCTTCACATCCTCTATGCTGGATCCTGACGTGTTCCTCCACTGATATTGCAGAGGTAAAGTACAGAAGTAAAACATCATAATCAGTGTTTGTTGGCGTACCATCACAGCATCACTGTACCGCACCTTTGGGAAATTAGGTGAAGGAACAATATGCTTGTCACAGCTGTCTAGAAAAGTAGGACTTGTTTATCTTATTGTTGATTTACACATACATGCACGTGTACATACCACATCTCAGTGGCTTAATTAAATGGAGCCCGCATTGTAGTGTTGTAGTATTCACTGTATAAATAGTTGCATTGGAACACACCTTTTTCCCTACTGTCTTGCATTGGATAGGTGTAAGCCTTAGGGGGACATTTTTAACTAGCATTTCAGAGGCCAAAGTGGAGCATCTACCAAATTGCTTATACCTATCCACTTCTTTCCTATCTACATGAAGTGCCGAGGGGGAAGGGCTCTAGGGGTTGTCTCTGGATGGGGCCATGTGACATGAAACCAGGGTTACATGAGTAACCTAACATTTCTCTACCCAATAAATGCCATTGAAATCACAGGGGACAGCTCTAGCACACCAAACCCAAGACACAACAGGCTCTTCCCTCTTCCCACCCCACCCCAATAATAGGGTTAAAAAACTTTTACCACATCAGTCAGGACATCCCATCTCATCCGGGTCCATCTCCAAAGGTGGACAAAAAGCACGGGAAACCATCTGAAATCACACCGCTCGTCTAATGACTACTGAGCTCCTGCATATTTCAACATTCGTTCATTAGAGGCGGGGATTGGGCGAGATCAGCGGCGGGCGAATCGTGGCACTCTGATTGAGGCCGTTATGTTTTATAGGAGCCATTTTTCAACGCCGCCTCTGACAGCACTTGAGGTAATTAAAAAAAAAAAGAAGAGAGGATTGGAGGGAGTGAAGGAGGGAGGGAAGTAGAGAGAGAGATGTGGTAAGGAGTGGGCTTTAGAGTTGCCTGGTGTTTTCTGGCTGGAGATTGTCTGTCTGTCTGTCTGTGTGTCTGGGTGTCTGTGTGTCTGTGTCTCTGTGAACATTCCCTTTAAAAGTTAGATAACAACAGTGCAATCGGGTTGAGTCCCTGCCTCATTTAGCATGTGTGTGTGTGTGTGTCAGTGTGGTGTTTGTGCTCATTGAGACACTGTAGAATGGGGTAGTTTTTTTCTGCCAGTTCTGATGCAGGGTTTGAGAGTGGATGTAAGGGAAAGGGGCACAAACATAGCCACTATGGCCTTGGCGTACACACCCCTGCAGCCAAATAGCCACGTCAACTCACATATAACTTATTCTCATACAACACCTCCTCTACCACCTCCATCTACCTTGTTCAGCCATCATATCTTACTCAATCATTTGGCACATCTACTTTGTTCACTCCTAGATGTAAATTACATATCTGTAGTACACACACACACACACACACACACACACACACAAATTAGAAACAAAAAGGCATGTCATGCCATCTATTTGCGTGCATACACACACACATTCCTGCTCTACCTCTGCCTGTTCCAATTAGAACGCAGTACCATTTTCTCATCAGTAAGCATCTCCCTCCGTCTCCAAATGACCGCTCAGTGCCAAGCTTGTCAAGGAATTAAGCCGTCACATGGTGACAGCTGCTCCTATCTCTCTCTCTCTCCCTCCCTCTCTATCGCTCTCTCTCTCTCTCTCTCTCACTCACTCACTCACTCACTCACTCACTCACTCACTCACTCACTCACTCACTCACTCACTCACTCACTCACTCACTGTCAGTTGTCTAGCAATGAACTAACCACTTAGGAGTGGATCCATCACACATAGGCACCTACACATTTTTGTGTATCTATCAGGTGGGCAAGTGTGTCTTGATACTACAAATTAATTCATATATTTGAATCTACCTACTTTTCTTCTCTCTGCCTCTCTCTCTTCCACACGTCTTTGAATGCCCTCCTTCATTTAACAATGCTATTTGTTGCCAAAGAGTGCTTTCAAAAAGTAAAACGTCTCAATCTCTCTCTCTTTCACTATTGTTCTCTCTCCCTCTTTCTCTCTCTTTCCCATTCCCCCCTGTTCTTTCTACATCTTCCACCCCACCAATTCTCTCACTTTTGCTCCCTCATTCCCATTCCCCTCTCTCTTTCTCGCTCTCGCCCATTCCATTCCTCCCTCATCTCCCTCCATCCCTTCAGTTGACTGACTCTAATCCACTCCAGTAAGCGGAGCCAACACGCAGATCACAGGCGGCCCCCTCATCGTCTCTCCCTCCCCGGGGAGGCCTTTGTGGAGCTAGGGGCTGAGCTTCAGGCGACTCCAGTGTTACAACACTCTTTATCCCCCCGCCGGTATCTGTGACTATCTCGCTCTGAGTCTGTTTGGGGCCCCACTATAGAGGGAGGAATGGAGAGAAGGAGAGAGGGGAGAGGAAGGAGGGAAGGACAGCATGTGGGTGTGAGGGGGAGAGGGGATGAAAGAGATGGAAACGGAAAGGGAGAGACGGGGGGGAAACGGGGATATCCATGATAAATAGAGGAGAGGAAGGTGTGAATAAAGAGGGGTAGAAATAAAGAGGGGGGTAGAGGAACAGTGTTTGTATTAAGGAATGATGGGAGAGTTAAAGAAAAGATAGAGGACTCGTTTGAGCGAGAGTGAGTCACACACAGTAAATGGAAAGAAAGAGGGGAAGAACCAGATAAAGGAGGAGAAAGGAAAGCAGAAAAGTAAGAGTTTTAGTCAGACAATGAGAGGAAGAGAGAGACAGTGAGAGAGGCTCTTGAGGGCTAAATGAAGTCTGATTCCCCAGATATTTGGACCCCCCTCGGGAGCGTACAGTGGTTGCCTGGCACTGATGATTGGAGATAGGCTCCTGAGGGAACAACACAACAGAAAAAGCTGGGAACAGGCAAGCGTCTCGCTCCCATTTGATTGACGCTTATTCCGTCAACATATCCAGTTCACCATCGCTCGAACACAATCCCTTTAAGCGGCACAGTCGGTGTTGTACTAAATCCCGGGTGTCTAGGGATCTAGGGAAGTCAGGTTCTTGTTTCAGTATTGATACAAGTTTTTGGAGGCTATAATAGTGTTTCACTGTAACAGCAGAAGTGCAGTATGTGTGTGTACTTGAACTTGAATGTGAATATGAATGATGGTTGTGGTTGAGTCACTGACATGATCTTCCTGTCCAGTTTTGTGCCCCCTCGGGCTTGTGCAGTGGGGGAGATCTTCGTGGGCTATACTCAGCCTTGTCTATGGGTAGTAGTGGTCTGTTGATATTGGGAAAGGGAAAGGGGGATAGCGTGTCAGTTGTACAACTGAATGCCTTCAACTGAAATGTGTCTTCCACGTTTAACCCAACCCCTTTCGGGGGGCTGCCTTAATCGACATCCATGTCTTCGGAGGTGTGTGCGCTGTGCTTTGGCAAGGTGTGTGGGGTTTATATCCTGCCTGGTTGGCCCTGTCCGGGGGTACTTTGGACGGGTTCAAAGTTAGTTATGTGCCGGGGGGTTAGGGTCAGTCTGTCACATCTGGTGTAATTCTCCTGTCTTATCTGGTTACCTGTGTGTTCTTAGGTATGCTCCCTCTAATTCTCCAATATCTCTCTCTCTCTCTCTCCCCACCTGCTGTTCTCGACCTCTGAATGCTCGGATATGAAAAGCCAACTGACATTTACTCCTGAGGCACTGACCTGTTGCACCCTCTATAACCACTGTGATTATTATTTGACCCTGCAGGTCATCTATGAAAGTTTGAGCATCTTGAAGAACGATCTGACCGTGTACACTTAGAATCTCCACCAGCACAGCCATGAGAGGACTGGCCACCGTGCTTCTAAATCGGCATTGCTTTCTGTTTGGTGTTGTCGGCTGGGTTGCTGTCTAAGCAATTAGTAACAACTGCTGATGTAAAAAAAGAATTTATATATATATGTGATTGTGTGTGTGTGTGTGTGTGTGTGGTTGAACATGCGCGTGTGTGCGTGTGTGGTTGTGTGTGTGTGGTTGGACATGCGCGTGTGTGTGTGTGCCCCTCTGTCTTATCCACCAGTGAATACCCCCTGCATTAGCTAGGCCATTAGCATACTTGGAGGTTGCTGTAATATGGGAGTGTTAGTGACACATGTGGGTGCCCCCCTCCACTTAGGCAGTGTGGATGACGGACAGGAGTGACATGCCAGGTGACAGTAATGCGTCACACTGTGGCATTAAGAAGTGCCATGTCTTCTCTGACTACAGGGACCGCAACGTCCTCATAAACCAGTTTCAGGAAGCTTCTGTCACTTTGAAAAGAAGAGAAGAGTTCCGTTAACTAGGTCATAGTTTATAGACTAATACTGAAGGATTCAACGTCTGATAAGCTGCCCTTATTGTTGACAATAAGTAAAGAGAATGCTGAGGCGCTAGTGAAAAGCCTTATGATTTGCGCTTGGAAAATGGAGACGTCATAGAATGTCAAACAGTCATCATTGCTGGAGGACACCTTGCTGTTTTGGAGACTCCGTCTAGCTTGCTAGCAAAGACATTTGTGGTGGCTAGTTAAAGGTAAATAAGTGAATTATCTTATATTATTACCTCACAGTTAGCCAAGATGCTTAGCTAGACAGCTAATTGTTTACAGTTAGTTAGCAATCGCTTCTACAAACTTTTGCTAGGGACAGTAGCACTGTCTTGTCAGTAATAACATGTCTCCAAAAATGACAGTGTCTCCAGTTGCGTTGACATTTTACTATTGTGAGGTGCATCAATGCACGTCAACTTTCCATGTGTATTGGCATATGTTTATTACATGATGTCAATGTCCTTTATTAATTGTACCTGGCTAGCCTACGGTATTAGCTTACAATATATACAGTGGTCCTCCTTTGCCAACATATAAGCAAAATGCGTACATTTGTTATTGTTATAGGGAGACCTGTAGAAAGACCCTCTTACCTCCACCCCAAAAATAATAAGGCTTTGGGGGAACCTGGCCCTCCATGGGTCCCCTTGGAGCCCTTGACCAACTGGCACTTCAACTCAACACCCTTCCAACGCCCCATACAAAACTACTGTATGTAAGAGCAGGTGACATCTCTTCACTGAATAATGAAGTAGGTGATTAAAATGACTGATGTCAACCTATCCATTTTCTCAGATCTCCCCTTTAATGCCACCCCCTTGGTAATCATGTAGCGACCATGTCCAAACTTAGACTATTGAGTGGCCTCATTTGTGAGGAATATCAGATCCAGCTTGCTCGACAACTGACTTCATGTCATTCACATTACACCAGTGCATAATTCTAGTGACTGATCATGTGTGAACAGAGAACAGGTGACTTTTAGAAGGAGGGAAGAAACCCTAACCTCCATCTGATCATCCCATTTCTGCTAGCACTCCTTCTCTCCACCCCTCACTCCAGCGCAGAGCAGGAGTGTGAGAAATCTCGGCTCAAATAGGATTTGTTCCCTTGAAAATACTTTAGCTGCACTTGGTTGAGCTTGCCTGGCGCAATGGTACCAATGGAGTAGTCCCAAAAGTTAAAATACCCTTCAGACAGGCTCAATCAAACACCTGAAGAATTTGAAAGTTAACAAATACTATTTGAACCCAGGAGTGTGCAGGAGTGATAAGATTGATATAAGCTGTCGGCATTCGGCTCGCGGGGTCTTTTATATTGTCCATATCAGGATAGGGGAACAATGTGTCCGTTGTGGCAGGCGGCCATAGTTCATAATGTGCTGATGCTAACCAAGTGTCACTTTGATCCATGGATGGCCGAGCAAGATGGGCTGTGGCTCTTGAATCCGTAAGCAACCCACACACACGCGCGCGCACGCACGCACGGACACACACACACACACCTGCCTACCCCCATAGGAATGTCACAAGAAGAAGTACAGATGGGACCAGCATCTATCTGGAGATAGATACATATAGCAGAGAGGGTGAGGGAGGTGGGGAGAGGGAAAGACAGATAGAGGACTGGAATAAGACAAAGGAGAGAGGCCATAAAGGGGGGGGACCAGACATACTTAAGTAAAAAAAAAACAGATGGCGAGAAAGAACAGGGAGAGGGTGTTCAGGACAAATAAAAGAGCGGTTGGAAGACACGAGAGAATGAAAGAGTGGACGTGTCGCACATTTCAAAAAGAGCTAAATGTTAGGTGCTACTATGGGGGACCGTGCAATGAATATTGTAACACTGGCAACTGACGGGGGGAGACAAGGTTATCAAGAGAGAGTAAGAGAGAGGGAGGGAGAGAGAGAGAGAGATGGAGATATGAGTCTTCAGAGAAAAATGGAAAAGGGGGATATCAAGAAAGGACAGAGAAGTGGAAAGCGACAAACAGAGACCGAGAAGGGTCGGTGGAGAGAATGAGAAGCAGACAAGAGTAGAGAGGTATGGACAGAGGAAGTGGAAAGCGACAAACAGAGACCGAGAAGGGTCGCTGGAGAGAATGAGAAGCAGACAAGAGTAGAGAGGTATGGACAGAGGAAGTGGGAGAGCGATGCGAAGTGAGTGTACATACATTTGTGATTTGTTCAAAAAACGTGTGCAGTTTGAGTTAACGCAACTCAATGTTTCATAGGTAGCAGGGGTGATGAGGCTGCGGCAGGGTAGCCTAGTGGTTAGAGCATTGGACTAATAACCGAGAGGTTGCAAGTTCAAATCCCCGAGCTGACAAGGTACAAATCTATTGTTCTACCCCTGAATAGGCAGTTAACCCACTCATTGAAAATAAGAATTTGTTCTTAACTGACTTGCCTAGTTAAAAAAATATCCAGATCATTGAGAGACACCATTATGTTATTCTAGGATTGACAGATGTTTGTTCACACTGGCTTTAATTCTCCTTTGGCCGAATACTAACTTGAGATCTGCCAATGGGAGACTTTGGGTGGGAAATTCCAGTTACATGTGCAGATCTCAATTTTGGACAAAATGTTGCACTCTGCCACAGGTCATCTGCCACAGGTCATCTTCTGTGCCATTGGACTGTATATTAGAGAGAGACACTCCTTATGTAAAGAAAAATAATAAGACAAAGCCGACTTGTTGGTGTGGTTCGGTGGAGTGGACGCCTGATGGTGCTCAGTGCAAGAGTTGCATCAGACACGAGTCCCTCTGGTTGGTTGTCACTCCAGAGCTTGAAGGCCAATACAGAACTTGGACTTCACAATGGATTTGAGTTTGCATGACTGGATCAAGGAGTGAAATGGGAATGAATTGCATGTATGTGTATGTGTTTGTCGGCATGTGCATATATAAGCAAGTCTGACTGTGTGTGTAAGTAGTGAGAAAAAAAAACAGCCAGACAAGACTCTCGGTAGCTTTTGAGATGGAAGCCGTTTAATCATTTTAGAAACTAATATCTTGGTCTATATAGCTGCACCCGTCCCTAGTCACTCAAACTGATCTGTTGATTAACCCTACTTTTATGCATACTGTAAATTAGTTGAAGTCTCGCAGCATTCAAGTTATAATCATTGTAAATGTGCATTTGGCAACAGTCTCCACTCCACATTGTTCGGTGCATAACATAACGCCTTCGGTTGAAGGACGTGGATTTGAATGAAAACCTCGACACATGATGAGCCTCGAGGAGCAACATTGTGCACGTATGAAGGCACACTGTATTAAGGAACATTGTATTAGGGCTACAGTTACACAATACCTGCAACCAGCACACACACACATTGTCTGACTTGCAACTGCATGCTCGTCCAGGCAGGTTCCACTTTGAACGACGAGCTTGATCAAAGCAACACAGTCTGTCCTGACAAGGCAGACTTGACAGAGACACTGAGGAGTTCTTGAGCAGAAGGCATGCTGCACATGCACACACACACGGGCGCACACCTAATCATTGGCAAAATCTCAGACAACACAATTAGCATATTTATAAAAATCCACGCTTGACACATGCATATACAGCCCGAGGCATATGTGTTCGTTAGGAATTATTTAATCTGTACAAAAGTTTAATATTTATAGTGTGACAATAGATTTGTGTCCGATAAAACTCAAACCATGACATGACGGCGAGGGGACTTGTAAAGTGTAGGTAAATGTTACAAAAAAATAATTGGTGTAGAATTTTCTAGATTCCGTATGAATGGATCTGTGGCAGTTTTCGTATGAAGTAGTTGTTCAAATGATGGATCTGAATTAGATTTTATTTTAGTTGAATGTGTAATAATCGTTGTAGAAATTGCAAGAGACAGGTCAATTGATATACAGTCAATTTATATAGATTTATACACCTGTTTTTGGTTTCCATTGCAAATATTTTTCTACGATGTGCTCTCATGAACATGACCCTGTTTAGCTAGCTCGAGGAGAATCATCTCTAGACCAATTATCTCTGTCCTTGAGATCCATTTTAACACCTCTTCCTTTGTATACCTTTAGAACGGTTTATTTTCAAGCACCATATTATTACTCACTACTTATTCCTGTTTTCTCTTTCTCTTTCTCTTTCTGTGTGTGTGTGTGTGTGTGTGTGTGTGTGTGTGTGTGTGAGAGAAAGAGAGAGAGAGAGAGAGAAGAGAGAATCCCCTTTGATGGGAGTGCACTCTGTTGGGAGTATTGTAAGTAGTCTATCATCTTTCATTTCTTCAGATTACACCCAGATATTCACAACACATCATTAGTGTGTGTGGATGTGTGTTGGATTGTTAACATGAAGGTGTGTGTCTGCCCATGTTTGTTTATGGGTATAACAAAAGGGTTCTTTGTGTTTGGAAGGAGTGAATATAGGTTTCAGGACTCTTTCTCTCTCCTCTCCTCTCCCTCCCTCTATCTTTCCCTTTCTCCCTCCTTTCACCTCCTTTTTTTCACTATCTCCCCTCTATCTCTCCCCCTCCCTCCCTCTCTATCTATCTCTCTTGTTCAGGGTCTCTCTCTTCCTCTTTCCTCACAATTTATTACATAAGCAACACAAACAGAAAGAAACCTCCCAGTATGGAACGATCTGTCATCTCTACATTATCAGGGAAACACACCGCCTTCCATATTGTGCTACAAGGGCTCCGGCAAATTGCTCTTTTTATGGGACATGATAAAGGAAATGCTACCTTATGTTCACATTTTTTACCGGCTGATGCTGGCCAGACATGCCATGATTCACTGGTGAAAAACAGTTTTCACAGGCCGCAGTGTGTTGCATGGTTTGATGTAGACAAAGACACAAACAGAGATGGATACAGGTTGGATGTATAATATTTCCATTTTATACAATCTTTACCGACCATCTCGGAAGAGGTTCAAATGTTTTGAACAAAAATAGTGTCAATGGACAACTCAACAACAACAACAAAAAATGTAAAGCTGATGGACGTCGCTCACCTGATGTAGCCAGACAAGTTAGTATGACTAGGGGTCTTATCTAGGTTCAGTTGGTCTTTCCTTGATTCCTTGCATCCTCTCTTCATCCTTCTCAAGAGAAAGAACCGTAGTCTGTCGAGGCAGAATTTCCTCAAGCAGACGGTAAGATGTTTCAACCACAAATACTTGTGGAAGTCATTCAAGTCAAACAAAACACAACCATAAAACATGAATATGTGCAGTTTGAATGTTTTATACAAAGCCTACATACAACTATAAAGATCTCACATGTTAACCACCAGAACAGTTACAATCAATATTCCATCATAGTACCAGATCCATAGCTATCTGTGTACCTGACCTGCAGACATTAAAGAATAACTGAATACATGGCATAGTGTTTTATAAAAAATTTGTTTTCCAATGTTCTCCTTTCTTCTAAAATGTGGACACGATAATGTGGTGGTTGTTCCTAAATGCTTATTTGGTTAACTCTTCTATCAAGCTCGCTTGGAAAGAACGAACTCTGTGAAGGTCAGAAAGACAGAGAGGGATGAAGAGAATAGGGATAGGGATAGAGAGGGAGAGTCATGAGAGACAGGGAGAGAGGGAGAGTCATGAGAGACAGGGAGAGAGGGAGAGATGGAGAGAGGGAGAGAGGGAGAGATGGAGAGAGGGAGAGAGGGAGAGTCATGAGAGACAGGGAGAGAGGGAGAGAGGGAGAGTCATGAGAGACAGGGAGAGAGGGAGAGTCATGAGAGACAGGGAGAGAGGGAGAGAGAATGAGAGACAGGGAGAGAGGGAGAGTCATGAGAGACAGGGAGAGAGGGAGAGAGAATGAGAGACAGGGAGAGAGGGAGAGAGGGAGTGAAAGAGTAAGCAATGGTAAATAAATCAGTAGCGGTTAAAATGCATGGCCTTGTTCTGCGGGCAAAGATGTGTACACCCATCGTCTGTCTCTAACCCCCTCTCTTCCTCCACCTCCGCCTCCGCCTCCTCTCCCTCAATCCTTCTCTCTCCGAGCCTTTGGCGTTGCCTGACAGCCCGCGCCGTGCCAAACTGACAGGTCCTCAAGCCCAGGCCAAGAAAGCAGGCATTAATTAAGTCATTGCCGGACTGTAATTTTCCTTGAGAAGTAAAAAATTCTCACACGCGAAAAGGTTACCGAGACCTTTTCTGTGTCAAAATTACCATGTGTCATGAATATTAATGCGCCTAATGAAGACAACCTTTGCTTCATCAAGAATGTTCTGGAGCAGGTGCCAAGCTGATAAACTCAACTCGGTGAAGGCTTTTTCTTCTTCTTCTTCTTCTCTTTTTTTCTCTCGTTATTTTCCTTTTTGGCTCGTCTCGTCAACCCCGCTGAAAATAGACACACGGCGAGGTTGACTTATTTAAATCAACATCTCTCTGTCTGAATGTATTACCTTTCGTTCAACCATCACCCCTCCCTCCTCTTTTCCACCTAGCTACCACGTCTATCCTTTTCTTTCATTCAATCTTTTTGAATTTTACGTCCTGTTTGTTTGTCTTGAAAAGTTGCTGTCTGGCAGAAAAAAAATGACGTTGATTTTATGTTGAGGAAACGTTTTCCTCCCATCCCCCTGGGAGGGTGGGTAGCTGCTTTTATGAGGTTGTGTGTGAAGTAGCAGAGGGTCTAGCCAACGGCAGAATGTGAAAAGTAATACTATTTGGGTCATTGTAGTAGCTCTATATGACCAGCAAGGCTATATAACTAATATAACTCAAAAGGACCTTAGATGGTTAGCTGACACGGATGAGGAGAGTCCTCAAGTGTTAGTTTTAATGTAACTGGTCCCCAAAGGAGGAAGCATCCTATAAGGGACACTGGTTCAGGGCATTGTGAGAATAGTAGGTAGCCTTTCCATGTTGCTGCTACGAGTTTTCAGAATATGAATTCTCGGATAGTAGGGTTGAGTAAACAAAGATTATGTTTAAAAATGGCTGTGATTTGATTACAGAACCGTCCCTTGGGAATGATTCCGCTTCAATCGATCTATTATCAAAGCCCAACATTTCTGAATAAAATGTTTCAGGCTGGAAGTAGGGAGTTTCTCTCTCTTTTACACAGTGATGTTGACGCCAGGTTTTTTTTACATGAGTGAGAGGGTGAGAGCAGTCAGAGTATCAAACACAGTGGCTTTGACGCAGTGGTGGCGGCTGTGACAAAACAACCGCCCCCCCACCCAACATCCTCCACCACCACTGCTGCCTATTGTCTCCCGGCTGTAATTGAGATGCAGAAACATTGACAGAACTCATTTACAGCGATGGAGAACTGTGTAATGTGGAGGGGAACACAGATTATTACATCAACCCACAAACACATGTACACTCACACACGAACACACCCAGGCACATATGCGCGGCACGCAAACATGCACATGGACACACGAACACGCGCGCGCACACAAACACAGGCAGACAATCAGACACACACACGCATACAACCACAAGCACCCACACACACACACACACACAGAAAAAAAGAAGCCTTTGTGTTTGAGGTGCCTCAGTTGCTCCAGTATGATTTGCACTTATTCTTATTTAGTCTCGATGGCACTGTGAGCAGAGGTGAGAGCAACTCTCTTGATTGCTTCGTGTTCACAGCTCAAGTCAGTGGGACTGTGAGAAATTGAGCTCAAGTCATTTCAGCGTAGCGCTGGAATAACGGCTGAAGCAGCTAACGTCATCTTGTGTATATTACATTGATGTGAAGCATTTGAACTAACACACAGAAGTGATACATTGAAGACTGATGATGTGATATGGACAGGGTTTGAATTGGACTGCTTGGAACTTCTGACATGGGTGAACCCAACCCATCAAGAGTAGTGTCAAATCAAATGTCAACAATTCAATTCAGAGATTTAACTGGATTTTAATGGATTTCCTAAATTGATTTCCTAAAACTCCATCATTGGTCTCTGTTGTAGCTCAAATACAAAAGGTATATACAGTATCAGTCAGCAGTTTGGACACAAACTCATTCAAGGGTTTTTCTTTACTTTAACTATATATATATATATAAGACATCAAAACTATGAAATAACACATATGGAATCATGTAGTAACCAAAGAAGTGTTAAAAAATATATTTTATTTTAGATTCTTCAAAGTAGCCACCCTTTGCCTTGATGACAGCTTTGCACACTCTTGGCATTTTCTCAACCAGATTCACCTGGAATGCTTTTCCAGCAATCTTCAAGTAGTTCCCACATATGCAAGCACTTATTGGCTGCTTTTCCTTCACTCTGCGGTCCAATTCATCCCAAACCATTTCAATTGGACTGAGGTCGGTAATTGTGGAGGTCAACTGATGCAGCACTCCATCACTCTCCTTCTTGGTCAAACAGCCCTTACACAGCTTGGAGGTGTGTTTTGGGTCATTGTTCTGTTGAAAAACAAATGATAGTCCCACTAAGCACAAACCAGATGGGATGGCATATCGCTGTAGAATGCTGTAGTTGACATGCAGGTTAAAAGTGTGCCTTGAATTCTAAATAAATAAACGACAGTGTCACCAGCAAAGCATCCCCGCACCATCACACCTCCTCCTCCATCCTTCACGGTGGGAAATACACAGGCGGAGATCATCCGTTCACCTACTCTGCGTCTCACAAAGACACACTGGTTGGAACCAAAAATCTCAAATTTGGACAGATTTCTACCGGACTAATGTCCATTGCTCGTGTTTCTTGGCTAAAGCAAGTAAAAAGTTTGAAAACATCTACTTCTTATTGGTGTCCTTTAGTAGTGATTTCTTCTCAACAATTCGACCATGAAGGCCTGATTCACGCAGTCTCCTCTGAACAGTTGAGGTTGAAATGTGTCTGTTACTCTTTGAAGCATTTATTTGGGCTGCAATCTGAGGTGCAGTTAACTCGAATGAACTTATCCTTTGCAGCAGAGGCAACTCCGAGTCTTCCTTTCCTGTGGCGGTCCTCATGAGAGCCAGTTTCATCATGGCGCTTGATGTTTTTTGCGACCGCACTTGAAGAAAGTTTCAAAGTTCTTTACATGTTCTACATTGACTGACCTTCATGTCTTAAAATAACGATGGACTGTAGTTTCTCTTTGCTTCTTTGAGCTGTTCTTGCCATAAAGTGGACTTGGTCTTTAACCAGATAGGGCTATCTTCTGTATACCACCCCTACCTTGTCACAACACAACTGATTGGCTCAAATGCATTAAGAAGGAAAGAAATTCCACAAATGAACTTTTAACAAGGCACACCTGTTTATTACAACGTATTCTAGTTGACTACCCCATGAAGCTGGTTGAGAGAATGCCAAGAGTGTGCAAAGCTGTCAACAAGGCAAAGGGCGGATTCTTTGAAGAATCTCAAATATAAAAAATATTTTGATTTGTTTAACACTTTTTTGGTTACTACATGATTCCATATGTGTTATTTCATAGTTTTGATGTCTTCACTAATATTCTACAATGTAGAAAATAGTAAAAATAAAGAAAAACCCTTGAATGAGTAGGTGTGTCCAAACTTTTGACTGGCACTGTTTTTGGAAGACCTTTTCAGAAGGGAAACGCGTTCTTCCCTTTTCTAAAGAAAACGTAAATTTTCTCTTCCTCCTTCCTCCTCTTCCTGCATTAGATTGATGGCTGTATCCCTGAAGGAGACCCATCCTCTTGAGACAAAGGGCCTCACTCATTCTACACACACACACACACAGTAACAGCGCCGGGGTCCACTGTCATACACCTCTCATTAATTCCTACCTGTCAGCCAGTCCCCTGCGATATTGTTCCCCCTGAAAGGTGACAGCTTTCCAATGACTGACAAAGGCTCTTTAGGTGATACCGAAGATCTCTGGCTGCCGCCGGTTCTGTAAAGTGCCCCTCAAATGTCACTTTGCCTCTCTCCCTCTGCACACACACACACACACACACATACACACCCTTCCACTCCCTGTACTTTTCAAACAGAGGTCTGGTCTCAAGTGCTCCACCGGCTTTGACATTGACATGTCAGGAGCACGTGGACGTAACAATGGTACTCTACCACAATGCTTTTAACACCTGAGAGGTGTACGATCTGTTGGATGATAGGCCTATTGTTGTTCAGGTTTTCAATGCATTTGTTTTTATCCATGAGGTAAAAATGGAGAAAGAGAGGGAACATTTTGCACTGAACCACAAGTATCTGTGGGTTTAATGTGAGCCTACTGAGCTAAGGCCTGGACATTAGCTCAGGGAGCTAACGCAAGTCTTCAGGTTTCAGAAAAGGTTACTCATCATGCAAGTGTGGTTCACCGAACAACTTCTGTTACATTTCACCCCCCTTTGACCTTCTCCGTGCAGAGACCCATTTGAGTCATGGAACCAATGTGACCAACTGTGGTTCAAACCCAGGTATCATGCACCACAAGACTGTATGAGCCCTTTGAAACTAAAGCCTAGGGATGAATTAACTCAGGGAGCTAACATATCTTCAGGTATTAGACAATGTTACTCATCACATGAGCACAGTTCCTCGAACCACCTCTGTTACACTTGCAGGTGTAAACATGACCATACATGTCCAGATAGGCCAGAAATGAGTCTAGTTAGAGGTTTGTTAGAAGGTGCGTTTTCAATAGTTATACGACCTAGTTCACCTGAGTCCACTACTGAAAGAAAGCAAATAATTGACGAGACGTTTTGCATGATGAAAAAACACTTGCGTTTCAGATGTCCAAAAACATGAACATTACTCCATAGGAGCAGGAGGGCTGATGAAACGTAACGAAGTGAACTTCAAGGATGGTGGTAATTTGTGCCAAGCTGAATTTGAGTGGCTGTTCACGTCATTGTGGTGCTGCCTTTATCCAGGTATTGTGGCCCATAGAAAATAATAGCCAAGGTGTGTGAGTACGCTTATCTAATTTACAAGTGATACACACTGTGAGCCAAATGAAAGTCACGGCGGGGTATCGCTGGCGAGAGAGAGAACAAAGCCTTTAGTGCCTAGTGAAAACATACACACACAGTAGGAGGAAAGGTACAGTTAGATCGTGCAATGCAACCTTTATTTGATGGAAATTTCATATACGGCAGACGTTAATAGAAGTTGGATATATACGGACAAATACAATATCATACAGTAGAATACATTTCAATATGATACAGTAGAGAACAATATTTTTGATTCAGGTACTCTTTAAAAAATATATGTTTTGCTTACTTAGATATTTATAAGCCATCTTGTGTGAAGCAGAACACAGTGATTACCCAGGATAACTTTAGGCGTGGGATAGAATAGTAGTGTTGACTGATCAATAGTAAAGCACAATGTATTTTAATCGCTTCGAAACATTTGTGAATCGAGAGGCCGTTACACTAATTAAAAGACCTTGGGGATAAAAATGTAATCTTGCTTGTGAAGAAAGAATGGTGAGAAAAATGTGTGGAAAAGGAGAAATGAAGATTAAAAATCCTCATCAGGAAGCAATTATCACAGGAAGCAGAGCAAAACGATATCCCTTTTTCACACAAAGGAGATGTCAGGCAGGTTTCAATAATTACTCCTTCAATTATCAAGATGCGTGTCTTCAACAAATAATTAAGCTTTCTATGTGTGCTACTTGAATGGCATATTCCATTTGAATTTGTATTTAATTAACTGAGTTTCTTACTTCAGTGTTCAGAGAAAACAATGTCCTAGTGGCTTCTTAAATCCCTTGTTTTCTAAAGCATTGGTAACACCGTATGCTTGTCATAAAGCCAGACATAACAACTGTTGTTGTAATCAGTTATAACAGCTGACATCAGGATAAATAAATCCACTGAGTTGACCGACTTTGAAGAAAGTATGTAACTCCAACTAACATATTGCTTTGAGAACACAAGGGCCCCACAGGGGCATGTGCTTAGTCCCCTCCTGTACTCCCTGTTCACCTACGACTGTGCCATGCACAACTCCAACACCATTATCAAGTTCGATGACGACACGATAGTGGTAGGCCTGATCACCGGAGACGATGAGTCAGACCACAGGGAGGAGGAGGTCAGTGACTTGGGAGTGTGGTGCCCGAGAAACACACCCCCATCCACATCTGGCAGGGCGGCAATGGAACAGGTAGACAGCTTCAAGTTCCTCGGTGTCCAAATCACTAATGACTTAAAAATGTTCCAAACACACACGCACAGTTGTGAGGAAGGCCTCTTCCCCCTCAGGAGGTTGAAAACGTTTGGCATGGGCCCCCAAATCCTGAAAAGGTTCTACAGCTGTACCATTGAGAGCATATTGACTGGCTGCATCACTGCTTGGTATGCACCGGCCTCAATCGCATGGCCCTACAGAGGGTTGTGTGGACAGCCCAGTACATCACTGGGGCCGAGCCCCCTGCCATCCAGGACCTCTATATCAGGCGGTGTGAATAGAAGGGCCGGAAAATCGTTAAAGACTCCAACCACCCAAGCCATAGACTATTTTCTCTGCTGCCACTCGGCAAGTGGTGCCGGTGCATCAAGTCTGAAACCAACAGGGTCTTGAACAGCTTCTATCCCCAAGCAATACAAATGATAAATAGCTAACAAAATAGCTACATGGACTAAGTTTACCTTGTATCGCTATTGACCTTTTATTTCAGTAAATTGCACTGTCTCTATGCACACTCACAGGGCCCTTCACACTCCACACACTGTCACTCCAACACACACACACAAACACTCCATACATAATTTGCTCTCTCACACATAATATGCACCTACATATACTCACTCTACACTAGAGGTCGACCGAATAATCGGAATGGCCAATTAATTAGGGCCGATATAAAGTTTTCATAACAAATCGGTATTTTGGGGCGCCGATTTTGCCCGATTAAAAAAAAAAAGTGTTTTATACCTTTATTTAGCTAGGCAAGTCAGTTAAGAACACATTCTTATTTTCAATGACGGCCTAGGAACGGTGTGTTAACTGCCTTGTTCAGGGGCAGAATGACAGATTTTCACCTTGTCAGCTCGGGGGATCCAATCTTGCAACTTTACAGTTAACTAGTCCAACGCTATAACCACCTGCCTCTCGTTGGAGACTGCCTGTTACGCAAATGCAGTAGAAGCCAAGGTAAGTTGCTAGCTAGCATTAAACTTATCATATCAAAAACAATCAATCATTCATAATCACTAGTTATAACTACACATGGTTGATGATATTACTCGTTTATCTAGCGTGTCCTGCATTGCATATAATAGATGCAATGCTGGGGGATGATTTAACAAAAGTGCATTTGCAAATAAAGCACAATCGTTGGACGACTATACCTAACCATAAACATCAATGCCTTTCTTAAAATCAATACACAGAAGTATATATTTTTAAACCTGCATCTTTAGCTAATATTAATCCAGGTTAGCAGGCAATATTAACCAGGTGAAATTGTGTCACTTCTTGCATTCATTGCATGCAGAGTCAGGGTATAGGCAACAGTTTGGGCAGCCTGGCTCATTGCGAACTAATTTGCCACAATTTTACGTAATTATGACATAACATTGAAGGTTGTGCAATATAACAAGAATATTTAGACTTAGGGATGCCACCCATTAGATAAAATACCGAACGGTTACATATTTCACTGAAATAATAAACGTTTTGTTTTCGAAATGATAGTTTCCAGATACGACCATATTAATGACCAAAGGCTCGTATTTGTGTGTGTTATAACTAAGTCTATGATTTGATAGAGCAGTCTAACTGAGCGATGGTAGGCAGCAGCAGGCTCGTAAGCATTCATTCGAAAGCACTTTCGTGCATTTTGCCAGCAGCTCTTCGCAAGCACAGCGCTGTTTATGACTTCAAGCCTATCAGCCTAATGGCTGATGTAACCAATGTGAAATGGCTAGCTAGTTAGCGGGGTGCGCGCTAATAGCGTTTCAAATGTCACTCGCTCTGAGACTTGGAGTAGATATTCCCCTTGCTCTGCAATGGCCGCGGCTTTTGTGGAGCGATGGGTAACGCTGCTTCGAGTGTGGCTGTTGTCGTTGTGTTCCTGGTTTGAGCCCAGGTAGGGGCGAGGAAGCTATACTGTTACACTGGCAATACTATAGTGCCTATAAGAACATCCAATAGTCAAAGGTATATGAATACAAATGGTATAGAGAGAAATAGTCCTATAAATACTATATTAACTACAACCTAAAACCTCTTACCTTGGAATATTGAAGTCTCATGTTCTGGAAAAAAAAGGAACCACCAACTTTCATATGTTCTCATGTTCTGAGCAAGGAACTGAAACGTTAGCTTTATTACATGGCACATATTGCACTTTTACTTCTCCAACACATTGTTTTTGCATTATTTAAACCAAATTGAACAGGTTTCATTATTTATTTGAGGCTAAATGGATTTTTATTGATGTATTATATAAAGTTCAAATAAGTGTTCAATAAAGAAATAAATTGGCCGATTAAATCGGTACCAGCTTTTTTGATCCTCCAATAATCGGCATCGGCGTTGAAAAATCATAATCGGTCGACCACTACTCTACACTACATTGCCGTCCTGCCGATGTGGATGGGGTGGCTGCCTTCACACTCTATACCTACTCACATGCAAGAAGCTGCTACTCTGTTTATCTTATAACCTGTTGCTTAGTCACCTTACCCTTATATATATATATATATCTCCATCACTCCAGTATCCCTCCACATTGTAAATATAGTATTGGAACTGACCCTGTATATAGTATTCTTGCTTACTTACTTATTGTGTTCATATTTCTTCTTATTTTTCTAGTAAAACATACATTGTTATTGATTATTGCATTGTTGGGTTTTGAGTTTGCAAGAAAGGCATTTCACTGTAAAACTTCAAACACTCTCATATTGGACTTCCCACTGAGAATAATCTAGTGAAAAAATATATGGGTTTGGGCCTTTTACCAGTGTCAATATTCTCATTGACATGTAGAAAGATGAACATGATATTGAAGAATGTGACTAGTATAGTCCCTAACCCAGGGGTGAGCAATCTTAACCCGAGGGTCAGTGTGGGTGCAGGGTTTAGCTCCAGCCAATTTGATTTGGAATTGGACATAGTACTTATCCTAGGGGGAAACAAAATAGCCGTTTCCTACTTCTCTGATACATGCAGAGCAATACCTAGCCTGAAGCGACTGGCTCCTACTGGTCCCAAATCAATGTCAGGCCATTATGGCCTGGTGTTTGGACCACTAGTTTTGCATCTTTGATTCATATTTGATTTTGCCCCCATTTCCTCTCCACGGACCAAACAAATGTCAAAGTAAAAATTCATTGTTCCGATAATCCGAGAACTTTCAGTTCCTATTACACATACAGAACAAACCAATTCAATGTAAACATACACCCTGTGATACACACGCACACACACACGCACACACACACACACACGCGCACATACTGCTACTACATCTGGTGGCAGCAGTGGGATCTAGTGGCATCGGGGCAGCACCATCTTCTAGCAAGACACACACACTTATACACACACACACTAAAACCTCCTGAAAACCCCTATCATTCCTCGAAGAGGGTAACAAAAAAGCAAGAGTCAACTAAAGATGGAAAAGGAGAAAATATATCGCTCCGGTTTGGCAGAGAGTAGAAATTAATTACGTAACCTATTGCAGCTCGCCTCCAAAGGTTCATGGTGCATGAAAAAATGTGCTGCCTTCACCTTTACAGGGTCATAAAAGCTATATAGATGTACTTACATTTTTTCATAAAGTGACAAAGAACATTTATTAAGAATGGCATATGTTAATGATATTCTGTGCCGGGTGAACCCGATGAGGGCCGATTCTGGACATTATAATACTGTTCTAATGGTTTTTCACATCCTCAGAGACCGCCTCTGAATTTGACTCGCACGTTCGGACCGAAATTAAAACGAGGGAGAGAAAAAAGTTGAACATGTAAAATATGACCTAGATGTTCTGCAGGTTCGTTTAATTTCAAAGCAGATCCATACAAAAAAATATCTACTATGACCTTTGAAGAATATACAGTGCTTTCAGAAAGTATTCACACCCTTTGACTTTTCCACATTTTGTTGTGTTACAGCTTGAATTTAAAATGGATTAAATGTAGATGTTGTGCCACTGATCTACATACCATGCCCTACAATGTGAAAGTGGAATTCTGTTATTAGAAATGTTTACAAATTAATAAAAAATGTCAAACTGAAATGTCTTGAGTCAATAAGTATTCAACTCCTTTGTTATGGCAAGCCTAAATACGTTCAGTAGTTAACATTTGCTTACCAAGTCACAGATGTAAGTTGCATGGATTCGGAGTGCAATAATAGTGTTTAACACAATTTTTGAATGACTACCTACCTCATCTCTCCCACACTTAGAAAATATCTGTAAGGTCCCTTAGTGAAGCAGTGAATTTCAAATATTCGAAAACATGCATTCCTTTTGCAAATAAGGCACTAAAGTAATACTGCAAAAAAATGTGGCAAAGAAATGTACTTTTTGTCCTGAATAAAAAGCACTATGTTTGGGGCAAATCCAACACAACACATCACCGAGCACCAATACTTTAAAGCTTGGTGTTGGCTGCATCATTTTATGGATATTTTTGGGGGGGATAAAAAATAAACTGAATGGAGCTAAGCACAGGCAAAATCCTAGACGAAAACCTGGTTCAGTCTGCTTCCCAACAGACACTGGGAGACAAATTCACCTTTCAGCAGGATAATAACCTAAACCTCAAGGCCACAGCTACGCTGGAGCTTCTTACTAGGACGACATTGAATGTTCCTGAGTGGCCCAGTTACAGTTTTGACTGAAATCAGCATGAAAATCTATGTCAAGTCTTAAAAATGTCTGTCTAGCAATGACAACCAACGTGAGACTTACCTAAAGACACTTACCTAAAAAAGACTCGCTGTATATGTATTGACTCAGCGGGTTGAATATTTATCGAATCAAGATAAATTAGTGTTTTATTTTTCATTCATCTCAAAAAAATAAAAATACAAAAATAAAAAAAATCCCTAGAGTATTTTGTGTAGATTGTTGGGAAAAAAAAGATAATTACATTTTTATTCCAATTTCTAACACAACTAAATGTGGAAAAAGTCAAGGGGTGTGAAAGGTTTCTGAAGGCACTGTATATAAGGGACATAGTCATTTAGGAAGGGTGGTAGAGATCCAGCAAATGAAACGTTCCTTTAATGTTAGTCATGTGCTTCAATACAGTTTGCATTAGGCCATAAAGGTTTCCCCTACAATGTCTGGCTCAGGTTCAGGCCAAGCATATACTCACAGGCTGATGCAGACTAACACCTGCCAGACCGACCTTCTGCCTGATTAGGCCACTGTCCCTCCACACTACCTCTGACAAGCCAGCAGTCTGGTAAGGTCAAGCCCTACAGAATGTCAGAGAGGTGGATGATGTGGTTTTTTAGCAGCCTTCATTTTTTACCCTCAGACATTTTTTGTTTTCTCCTTGCGTCAGTGTCAACAGTCAACACTCTGCTACGGTGGTACGAGTCTCGGACCGGAGCGAGCTGGTCACATGCTTAACCCTTCGGTGTTTGTGTGTGTTGGTTCGTGTGTGTATGCATGTCATAGCCCAACCACCACCTGCCTTCAATTTCTTTTTGGGTTAGTCGTTTTCCATTGTGACCAGAATTCATTTCAAAGTCGATGTGATTCTTTATGTTCAACTTCAATTCGCAGTCAATGAATATCCCTGGTGCTGCTATTGGTGTAACTGTGTTGGATTAGTGAACCAGGCTTGCGTGAGGAATAATCTTGCGTGAGACCTTAGAATTTGAGTTAGCTCCTCAAGCTAATGCCTAGGCTTTAGCTCAGTGGGCTTCAGTTCAGTTGGAAGAGGATTAATTAATAGATTTGCCAACAGAAAACCCTACAGCTGTTATCTGAGTATTTCCCAGAGTTGTGGACTCGAGTCACATGACTTGAACTCGAGTCAGTCTCGAGTCACAAAAAATGACCTGCAACTCGACTTTTACTTTAACACCAATGACTCGTGACTTGACTTGGACTTGAGCCTTTTGACTCGACCTGTCTTGATACCCTCCCCAAGCCCAAATATTAAAAATGCTATTAAAAAAAGTGTGCAACGCATCAACTCTTCATTTAAAGGATTACAGTTTGTATCGGACAGCAGCCAATCAAATTGTGCCAGCTGATAAAAAGTTGTGCTTGGCAGTGCAGAGGAAGGCGGATGAATTCAGATGGAGCCCTTGGAAAGATGTTACCCCAAATTATTATTTTCGGATATAAAGACAATGCTGTATCAACAAAAAATGGATTGCAACTTGCAAAACATGCGGGAAGAAAATTACAGACGGAGGCTCAACAATTTCCAACTTTGTTCGACATTTGAAGCTGCAGAAAGAACGGTAAGTCGTGGCTCATATAGCTGAAAGCTTTATAATTAAAAACTTTACTAGTGTAGCATACAGGCAACGTAACGTTAAATCAATGAGCCTCCACACAGTCAGTCAGTGCGGGAATGTGATCATTGCACCCAAGATTGAGCTACAACTGGCTAGGCAGTTGGTAGCCTAAATCCTGCCTGATGTTACTGCTGTTCCTAAAGCCATTGAAATATGTTAGCCTACTGTGTGTGTGTTAAGGTTGGGCGATTGTGTACAATCGCCCTACTCACTATCATCTCTGTCGCTCTGTCTCAAACACACACACACACACACACACACAGCAACACACTCACGCAATCCCTCGCTCTCTCTTTCACACACAAACTCACACACCAATGGAGGCTGCTGAGGGGAGGATGGCTCCAAATAATGTCTGGAATGGAGTAAATGGAATGGTTCAACACACGTGGTTTTCATGTAATAATGCCATTTCATTGACTCCATTCCAGACATTATTATGAACTGTCGTCCCATCAGCAGTCTCCACTCACACACACACATACATTCTCTCTCTTTCTCTCTGATCTCTATCAAACAAACAGACACATATACTCTCTCCTCCCTCCCTCTGCATTGACCACTTGTCAGAGGATGTTTATGGGCCATTGTTTGCAATACTGATGATCATTGTCACGGGGTGTTTGGGGGGGGGGGGGTGCTTGAGTGCTAAGACTTGAGACTTACTTGTGACTTGTAAAGGAATGACTTGGTCCCACCTCTGGTATTTCCCCCATGTATTTTATCATTGTTTCTATTGAGCTATGACTCCTTCACCTAATATATATATAGGTGAAGGAGTCATAGCTCAATAGAAACAATGATAGAATACATGGGGGAAATATATATATATATATATATATATAAAAAGACACCGTGCCCTTATATAAACACTAACGTTATTCCTGTTGACTATGAGTGCCCTGTATTAGCCCTCAGCGAGACATGAGTCGCTGTGATTGTGATGGTCCCGTGTGTCTCAGTTGGTAGCGCATGGCACTTACAATACCATGGTTGTGGGTTTGATTCTCATGGGGGACCATTATGAAAATGAATGCACTCACTACTGTAAGTCCCTCTGGATAAGAGTGTCTGCTAAATGACGAAAATGTAATGTTGTGCCTAGAGCTAAAAGCCGAGGGGCCTCCAACGCTTGATGGAGGTGTCTCCTGTCGCCAAGGGGTGTAGTTCTCTGCCAAAATATTAAAGACGACGCAGTCGCATGCTGTTCTTATTCTAAGCTTTTGTATCTTTTTTTGTTCTCAGCATGACTTCACCACTCGTTGTCATTGTTCAAACGTACACTAAAACAAAACAAAATGGCTGACAGGAAATTGCAACAGTAGGGATATAGCACTTCGCCCATTTACTTATTTATTTAATATTATTAACATCTTTTTATGGAGAATGTGATGTTCAGATCCTGTTACAACCACATCGTTTGAATGATTAGGTAATTAGGTATATGGGAACAATCTCCTTATGTCTGTTCTGTTTGGATCTATGTCACGTTTTTTGTCTTTCCCTTTTTTGTCTCGTGACTTTTCTCCTAGCACAGTCCAGAGTCCAACCTTTTCCCCATCCTCTATCCACCACAGAGGAACAAAAATACACACTGTAGACACAACACAATCAGATGGCTTTGGCAAAGTGTGTGTGTGTGTGCGTGAGTTGTGCTGTACATTGGTTTACATCATGGGTTGGCCGTACAGGGATAAACTTGCACAGAGAGTTGAAGCTTCTTTGTTTCAGTTGCTGTATTATTTCCATTCAAGTCAGAGAGCCAATCAGGGTGTGGGCCTTGTTCAATTAAAATGCCTCTATTGGACAAGAACAAGATACAGTACTTCCAGTGCAATAAGGAATATGTTTGAAACATGACTCGTGGAGACTGTTTCATTAGATCAAAGTAAACATTGTTAAATGTATTAAGTCAATCTAAATATGTGTTCATGTAGCGGATGGATTATCTTTAGGAGGAGGTCTAGTATCCAATGCTGATTGATTGAAAAGAGCAGCCCATTCAGTATTTTCTTATCAGATTTTTTCCCAATTGAATTAAGTTTCTTATGCATGTGTTCTTTTTTTATTTTTTATATGACAGCTTTCTCCGCCTGTCTCTCTTTCTGTGTGCGAACGAGATGTCCACGTGTGTGTAAGTATCGCTTTTAAGAAATGGCACGCGGCCGTGACAGTCAGTAAACGTTCTTGAAAAGCACTCGCCGTGGACACTCGAGGAAGCAACTCCGATAGATTCCCCTCGCTGTGATGTCTACGTGTCAAAGGACTTATCTCGCTAAGCATATGCTGGCACTTCACAATCATATACTTCAAAAACCTCCAGCTTTCAAAGCATCAAAACGCACGTCGCCATTCAGCACATCAATCACGTAGCCACTCGAAAAATGTGGGAGATGTCATTTGCCATTAACAACAGCCTCCAAAAGATGTTTTGAAGACGCTCTTAAATGGATGTGTTCATTTAAAATACACCATTAAAATAATAGCCGTTTGCTTTTTTCCTTGGCGCTTATTTTTATTTGTAGTGATCTGTTATTTTACCAGGTAAGTTGACTGAGAACACATTCTCATTTGCAGCAACGACCTGGGGAATAGTTACAGGGGAGAGGAGAAGGATGAATGAGCCAATTGTAAACTGGGGGTTATTAGGTGACCGTGATGGTTTTTAGGGTCAGATTGGGAATTTAGCCAGGACACAGGGGTTAACACCGCTACTCTTACGATAAGTGCCATGGGATCTTTAATGACCTCAGAGATTCAGGACACCTGTTTAACGTCCCATCCGAAAGACGGCACCCTACACAGGGCAATGTCCCCAATCACTGCCCTGGGGCATTGGGATATTTTTTTAGACCCGAGGAAAGAGTGCCTCCTACTGGCCCTCCAACACCACTTCCAGCAGCATCTGGTCTCCCATCCAGGGACTGACCAGGACCAACCCTGCTTAGCTTCAGAAGCAAGCCAGCAGTGGTATGCAGGGTGGTATGCTGTTGGCATAAATGAAAGATTCACCCATTTTTGTTTTTTTGTGCATCTCTGAGCGATGTCGGTCATTTCATGTTTTCACGTGTATCTCAAGCATTCAGAAATTCTGCCGGGGTGACATAGCATCATGATAAAGCCGCTGTCACTACACTGGAAGTCAATAGGAACACAACTTTTATATTGTGAAAATGTCTATCATACATGTCAGATGTAAATACTGGCTGATGTCATAACGCAAGAGCTTGTCTTCTCTCGAATGAGCCATTGATCATATTTCTTCCGATATTCATACCTCGAGAAATGTGTAATTTATCAGAGGGTCTAACACAATTCTCCTATTTGTCTGCTTCGTCAGTCCAGGGTGCATTGTGCCATTACGAATGTCAGACTTCACTCTTTGAGGCACATCGATCCGCAGGTTGAACATGGTGAGATTGTAGACTCCTTAATTGATAGTGCAGCTTGTTTAAGCAATTCTACAGCACAGTAGCTACTTCACATGATGATATTGACTTATGATTGTGTGTAGCTACATTTGCCAGCCAGCTCATAGGGAGAGTATTGTGTTGTGGGTTTTGTAGTCGACTTGAGAGGCAACAGATTTCCACAACGATTTTCATATATTGCTTCCAACCTTATTAAAATGACAAAAAAATGAAACATTTGTTCACCAAAAACATTATTCAAGCCAATTACTGAATGCTCTTCTTGAATTTATTTATTGGATTCCTAGATACAGCTTTAAAACGAGTGAACCTATTTTGGCAGTTTGCTATATACAGATAAAGAATCACGATAAAGAATCACAATGAAAAGGTAAAAAGGACTTGTTCCTCAACGTTCAACACAATGCAAAGCATTCACAGTCAAGCTTGCATTCAGCCTGAGAGTAAGTTTTTTTTTAAGTAGGAACATTTAAATTCAGGCAAAATGACACCTCCGTGTATTGTTTTTTTTGTTTGTAGCCATCCTTCCCATGTGTCTCATGTATTCAGAGCAAATATCCCACTTAGGTTTTCCAGTGCAGAGCGCAGTGGAGGGCTAAACAATTTCACTGCACTAATTGGCCAGTGTCACTCCTGACGTTTTGGATAAACAGAGAGAGCAGAGGAAAGCCGAGACAAATGTTGGCTAATTAAATTTCTGGTGGTTGGGGGGGGGAGGGGGTATTAGAAAACAGCTGACAAAAAATTGGACTGGAGAAAAAACAACAGCTCTACTTAACGAATAAAAACACACTTCCTTCTTACTTTGAAATACTCAGCTTTCTCCTAATTGGGCATCATTTGCTGATGCCCAATTAGGGGAGTGGGGGAACAAAAACAACTATTGCCTAGATTTTTGCATTTGAGGTTTTTAGAGATATAGCGAACAACGTTGTCAAACTGAAATTCGTTTTTTATTTTATTATAAGAGCGGGGTGCTGGATACTCCTGAATAAAACCTAAAGAAAGAGAACAGAACAGAGAGCTTTGAGAGAAAACGTGTTGTTTTGTTGGGTGCTTCAATGAAAGTAGTTATTTTGATTAGGAATTCATTCATCCCCCACCCTATCCAACTCTGTCTAGGTGTCTACCTCAATATTTATTTCCCTTTCCGTCTCTGCCTGGCGACGCCCTACTCACTATCATCTCTGTCGCTCTGTCTCAAACACACACACACACACACACACACACAGCAACACACTCACGCAATCCCTCGCTCTCTCTTTCACACACAAACTCACACACCAATGGACGCTGCTGAGGGGAGGATGGCTCCAAATAATGTCTGGAATGGAGTAAATGGAATGGTTCAACACACGTGGTTTTCATGTAATAATGCCATTTCATTGACTCCATTCCAGACATTATTATGAACTGTCGTCCCATCAGCAGTCTCCACTCACACACACACATACATTCTCTCTCTTTCTCTCTGATCTCTATCAAACAAACAGACACATGTACTCTCTCCTCCCTCCCTCTGCATTGACCACTTGTCAGAGGATGTTTATGGGCCATTGTTTGCAATACTGATGATCATTGTCACGGGGTGTTTCCATTACCCATACTCCCCTCTGATGGATGGGGCCTCCCTTGACACCTGCTGATATGGGTGTCCTTGACCACTGGGGCAGACAAGACAGGGGGATGGGATAGTGTGTGTGTGGGGGGGTACTAAGATGGGTGATATGTTATTTTTATTTAGCTAGGCAAAAGGTATAGTTTGCAGTGGGGAGATATGTACACAGTGCCTTTGGAAAGTATTCAGACCCCTTGACTTTTTCCACATTCCACATTCTAAAATGGATTTCAAAAAATTTTAACTCAGTAATCTACACACAATACCCCATAATGACAAAGCAAAAACAGGTTTTTAGAAATATTTGCTAATTTATTACAAATCAAATACAGAAATACCTAATTTACATACTGAGCTCAGGTGCATCCTGTTTCCATTGATCATCCTTGAGATATTTCTACAACTTGATTGGAATCCACCTGTGGTAAATTCAATTGATTGGACATGATTTGGAAAGGCACACACCTGTCTATATAAGGTCCCACAATTGACAGTGCATGTTACAGCAAAAACCAAGCCATGAGGTGGAAGGAATTGTCTGTAGCGCTCCGAGAAAGGACTGTGTCGAGGCACATCTCTGGGGAAGGGTACCAAAACATTTCTGCAGCATTGAAGGTCCCCAAGAACACAGTGGCCTCCATCATTCTTAAATGGAAGAAGTTTGGAACCACCAAGACTCTTCCTAGAGTTGGCTGCCCGGCCAAACTGAGCAATCGGGGCAGAAGGGCCTTGGTCAGGGAGGTGACCAACAGATGATCACTCTGAAAGAGCTCCAGAGTTCCTCTGTAGAGATGGGAGAACCTTCCAGAAGGACAGCCATCTCAGCAACACTCCACCAATCAGGCCTTTACGGTAGAGTGGCCAGACGGAAGCCACTCCTCATTAAAAGGCACATGACAGCCCGTTTGGAGTTTCAGAACAGAATGAAACAAGATCCTCTGGTCTGATTGAACTCTTTGGCCTGAATGCCATGCATCACGTCAGGGGGAAACCTGGCACCATCCCTACGGTGAAGCATGTTGGTTGCAGCATCATGCTGTGGGGACATTTTTCAGCGGCAGGGACTGGGAGACTAGTCAGGATCGAGGCAAAGATGAACAGAGCAAAGTACAGAGATATCCTTGATGAAAACCAGCTCCAGAGCGCTCAGGACCTCATACTGGGTGAAGGTTCACCTTCCAACAGGACAATGACCCTAAGCACACAGCGAATACAACGCAGGAGCGACTGAATGTCTGAGTGATCCATCCAGAGCCCGGACTTGAACCTGATCGAACATCTCTGGAGAGACCTGAAAATAGCTGTGCAGCAACGCTCACCATTCAACGTGACAAAGCTTGAGAGGATCTGCAGAGAAGAATGGGAGAAACTCTCCAAATACAGATGTGCTAAGCTCATAGCATCATGCCTCGATGCTGTAATCGTTGCCAGAGCTGCTTCAACAAAGTACTGAGTAAAGGGTCTGAATACTTATGTAAATATGATATTTCAGTGTTTTGTTTTAATTACATTTGCAAAAATTACTAAACCTGTTTTTGCTTTGTCATTATGGGGTATTGTGTGTAGATAGATGAGGGGAATAAACTATTTAATGCATTTTAGAATAAGGCTGTAACAAAATGTGGGAAAAGTCAAGGGGTCTGAATACTTTCCGAAGGCACTGTAGATATAGAGCCAGGCAAGTCTGGTGTCGGACTATTGCTGTCTAGGATGGGTTAGCCTATAAGATATTTGATTTAGCTAGGCTACGGCTATGATGTGTGTGTGTGTGTGTATATATATATATATAACACTGGGGAGATATGAAGAGTTTCATTCCAAAACGCTATATATCCATTTTCAGAAATATTGGTAAATTAGCTTCTATTGTTTATTAAAGAAATTATCAAATAGGTGTGCATCTAATCATGGTATGGGGTTGTTTAATGACATTTGTTTAAAATCTATCACTTGATGATTTCATTTGAGAGACAATCATGTCATTTTTTTGTTGCACATTTGCTATGTTTCTCACTCGCAGATAAATAAGTAGTACTGCTAGGTTTTACACAGTCAACTGTAACCAATAACTACATTTTCAATAAAGAAATGTACAAATGATACATGCGTCATCAATGTTAACATTTTTCATAATAATTCAGTACAGTAATGAGATCTTTACATTTACCACACACTTATCCAATGGCATTGTCTTAAGATAGCTAGGTTAGACAACCACATATCACAAATATACAGGAATCGAACATTCCACTCCAGCTAAGCAATGGATTTGTAGCGTTTTGCCCCCCCAAAAATGACATTTTCATACACATCTCAAACCTATGAATTAGAATACAGTAATATTTTACACAGACATGAAGTTGCCCATAAACAATTTCTGATGAAAAAAAAACTAAAAAGTGCAAAATTGGTGGATATAGTGTTTTGGAAATAAACTCTTCATATATAGATGCAGTAAAGCGGGGAACATAGATTAGGATCGTTTATGACTTTGGCTAAGCTATGCTTTGATTTGAGCTAAGGCGAAGGTTCTCAACCATTCCCACCTCATGTTTCCCCATGGTAGTTAAACCTCGCCACCCCTAGTCAGATAAGGCTTTGGCTACACTGGGCTATAGGCTTGGAAAAACTTAATTCTCAGGGCACTCAAAATGTATATTTTGCCACTCCTTGGCTCATAACAATCAATCAGATTGATCAGTGGTGCTAATACATCTGAACGTATTGTTCAGTAACTCATCAATGAGTGTCACGCCTGGTTCTTTGGGCCTCAAATACATGTACACAAAGTATGCATACCAAACATGCAAAACACAATACTGTATAATAATATGAACAGAATGATAATTGCATGCATACTGTCAACCTACATAGTGGCATTATGAAACACATTTCACAATCGCAATTGCATAGCAATTGATTGAAAGCATTTGTGTTTCATGATTTTGTCACCTCGAGACCTGACAGAGCATTCCAGGAGTCGATGACAGTATATTTCCCTCGCACTGCAAGATTAATAACTATTATTGACCTTAAATGGAAAGCAGAAGAAATACATTTCAAAACAAAATGGCGCCCATCCTGGTGATTTGCTTTCAACGTGTCATTTGCCATCTTAGCTGACTACCGAACAATTTATGCTTTAATATAATGCAAGGGAATCCATTCAAAGTCACAAATGCATATCTTAACACTAACTTAACAAGCCCAGATACAAAAAAAATGGAAAGATATTGACACGTGCACTGCACCGCCAATTAGTTTAAGGACTGTGGGGGGTGGGGAGAGGGAGATGTCTTAACGTATTATCAGTTAAGACTTCCTTTGTATGTAGGCATTTTTCCCTCCTCCACTCTCCTTGGAAAGGCAGGGGCGCCACTGATGAATTCTTAAGCAGATCTAACTGATAATTGTATTTCATAACTGTCAAGCTGAGAAGGACGGTCCGCTGAGAAGCTATTTGTGTCACCGCAGCCTCCCTCTCCCTCTCCTCACACAGCCTTCAATAAAACTCCAAATCGCGGGGGAGATTGTTAAATCTTCCTCCAGGATTATTAAATCCAAAGAAGAAATTTATGGGTGACACTTCATAACAATTAATCAGAATGCTTGATTAATAAAGTTGGCTCCCCCTCCTACTCCCCGATGCTCGTAAAGCAGTCCTATAGGAGGCAAATGGGTGAACGACAGACGTGGGTGTTGTCAGGGACGACGTGGTGTCCTTCTTTTTGATTAATGGAGCAGCCTGACCCCGCCCATAACCTCTCCCCACCACCTCACACTCATACAGGCCCACACACACACACACACACACACACACACACACACACACACACCCAATTCACAGCTTGCCCAGTCTCACCTCTGTGGGGTGAGTTTACTAGCTCCCAAAAACAGGTACAGCACAGTGATACGGTATACCTATATATGTAGGATCTTATTTTGACCTATATGGTCACATCAAAATAATCCTGTAGCACACGGATCTGAACTATTTCATTTTTTATTTAACCTTTATTTAACTAGTTAAGTCGATTAAGAAATTCTTATTTACAATGACAACCTACCCCGGCCAAACCCTAACGACGTTGGGCCAATTGTGCACTGCCCTACGGGACTCCCAATCATGGCCGGTTGTGATACAGCCTGGAATCAAACCAGGGTCTGTAGTGACGCCTCTAGCACTGAGATGCAGTGCCTTAGACTGCTGCGCCACTCGGGAGCCCTAAGAGTGATTTGTCCATAATCTGTTAAGGGTGATATTAGTCCATAATGTTGATAGATCCGTGGTTAGGCTATTAGCTGGCCAAAAGTAGTCTACATGAAAAGGTGCAATACTGTCAACAGTTTTTTTTTCAATTGCTAACATGCATTGGTCAAAACTGAAGTCACATTGTCAAAACTCTTCACACAGTCAGCGAAACAGAAGTGTATGTGGACCAAACTGTGAATCATTTTTCATTGCTTTCACACAAAATGCATTCAATGACCACATTCTCCGAAATCCATGAACTCTTTTCTAATTCATACTCCACCAGTTGCAAAACTATATAAGGCAGCACGTTTCCAAATGCTAAAACGTTTCCAAAACTGTTAAAACACATTCAAAACAGAATGATGGCAAATGGCGTGCATTTCTGCAGTAACCAGATTGAAAAATATATAGAAAATCTCAGCAGAATATTTAATCATTACAAACACAATTTCAGCTGAAAGCCTACCCAAGTTTCCTGTTTTTAGTCTCGTTAACAAACAGACAAAAGAGGACGGCTTCGGAATGATTTAGTTTGGAAACATGGATCAAGGAAGACAGGTTGGTGGGGCAGAAGAATGGCAGGGAGAGGGAGAACGCATGGAGGACAAAGGAGAGGAAGACCAAGAGCGGTAGTCTCTGATGAGACAAGGGCCACAATTATTGACCATGTTGTAAACCATGGTCTCTCTTTGAGGCCGCTTTAAGGGCGCAAACAAATCTGCAGCGTTCCAACAGTTGCATCAATAGTACGGATTTTCCGGCAAAACTGCAGGTGAGATGTGCATCCTTCAATGATAATTGAACTACTTATTACAGTATAATACACTATGTTCACATTTTTACATGTACTGACATTTTGAAATATATTGATTGTTTTGCGTTTTTCAGTAGGATCCAAAAAGGTTGCCTCCCACAGGCGGGAGAGACAGAATATTATCAGATACGCAGGAAATTGCCATTGTTGACATAGTAATTAGCAACAGTGCATTAAAACTGCGGGAAACTCGGGACATAGTGCTGGCAGACAATATCACTTTTGGGAATGTGAATACAGTCATCACAACGACAATTTCCAGAGTTCTAGAGAAACATCAAATAAGGAGGAAGGAGGAAGCACTGTAACCTTTGAGAGAAACGGTGAACTTGTGAAAAGAAACTCTGGTATCAATATGTCCAGGTAAGATGTCTGTTCAATAACCCAACAGGGTACATACACAGCTATGCATAATGTAAAGTACTCCAAAACTGTGGATTTACTGCATTTTACAGAGTAATGGAGATGGAAGCCAGGCAAACTGCACATACATTCATCTTTGTGGATGAAGCTGGATTCAACCTGGCAAAAACACACCGAAGGGGAAGAAATGTGATTGGACAGCGAGCAACCGTGGATGTCCCAGGCCAGAAGAGCTAACATCACAAATGTGTGCAGCACTGTCCAATGATGGTTTGCTGTTACACAAACCACTCATTGGCCCCTACAATACCGAGGCTCATTTATTTTCTGGATGACCAGCATAATCGACTTATGCCAGCGGAGGAGAGAGGGGCAAGGAACTCCATTACCTTCGTTGTTGCGTGGGATAATGTGGCATTCCACCACTCTGCTGCAGTCACAGACTGGTTTGCTGCACATCCCAGGATGTCAGTACTATTCCTGCCTCCATACTCCCCCTTCCTAAACCCCATAGAGGAGGTTTTCTCTGCGTGGAGGTGGAAGGTTTATGACCACCATCCACAGGAACAGATGTCCTTACTGGATGCCATGAATGGAGGGTGTGGAGACACTTCTCCTGAAGACTGCCAGGGTGTGGAGACACTTCTCCTGAAGACTGCCAGGGTGTGGAGACACTTCTCCTGAAGACTGCCAGGGTGTGGAGACACTTCTCCTGAAGACTGCCAGGGTGTGGAGACACTTCTCCTGAAGACTGCCAGGGTGTAGAGACACTTCTCCTGAAGACTGCCAGGGTGTGGAGACACTTCTCCTGAAGACTGCCAGGGTGTGGAGACACTTCTCCTGAAGACTGCCAGGGTTGGATTAGACATTCCAGAAGACACTTTCCAAGATGCTTCACCAGAGAAGATATAAGATGTGATGTTGATGAGAACTTGTGGGCAATGCAGGAGAGAGGGAGAACTAGAACCCTCACAGTACTGTACAGTATGAGTGATTATACTATACATGTTGATGAGAACTAGAACCCTCACAGTACTGTACAGTATGAGTGATTATACTATACATGTTGATGAGAACTAGAACCCGCACAGTACTGTACAGTATGTGAATGATTATACTATACATGTTGTTTTTTGTTTCAACTTTTTATTTTTCACAAGTCAATTACTATATGCAAAGATATAGAAAAAATAAAGGCTATTGAAGCAAATTGAGGCATTTCTGTTTCCTTCTTGTACATATACTTTAGTACAGTCAATAAAGTGAAAAGGTGTTATTCTTATTCTATAATGAAATCCTGATTTATGTGAAAAATCAAACATCAAAGAGAAAAGATAATATTTTATGTATTGCTCCCTGTTAGTGTTTTTTTAGGTCAGTGTGTTATGAGTGACAATGTACAGTATGCTTTCCGAGTGAGAATTGTTGCCAGTGTTATGGTCGAACAAGCTTATTTAGAGACATGTATGAAGTGGTTTGAGTGAGTTTGGGGGGGGGGGGGGATTAACAGTTTGGCAAAGATGCATATTGCTAATGCAGACTATGAAGGGTTTTGAAAAGGGGGCTTTAGTATTGACCGTTGCTTGTTAGCAATTGATAAAACCTGTAATATAACCGTATGACTGTTAGCGTGGGTCTTCAGTGAATTTATGTTTATGCGGTGCGGAATCCTCAAATTAACCTTATAGAGTCGATTTAAGAGCCGACATCTCTAGATATGTTTTAAATGATTTTTGTTCAAAGTGACCCTTCATCGGAAAGATAAGGAAAAGGCAAAAGTAAGAAAAGTAGAAAGAAGACATAGAAAGAAAGAGAGAGATGGAAATGTAAGGGAGGGGGAGACCTTGTCACTGTGATTAGGCTACTGTGATTAACTCGTTTAGTAAGATTGAGCAATTAGGTCAGGTGTGTGTGTATGTGTGTGTGTGTGCGTGTGTGTGTGCGTGCTTGCGTGTCTAACAGGGGCATGTGAGAGCACAGAAAAAAGTACTTCACCATGTGACCTGTACCCAAACGAGAGAGAGAGAAATGTAGCAAGAAGAGAGTTATTTTGTAGGTTATAAATCTAGTGTGATTCAGAAGCTTGAAGATTTAGAAAATGTAGAATACCACCAGAGGTTCAGCCAACAATAGTTTCAGGCTATTTCAGCGGCTGTCAGGTACTGTATTTAGTTACATTCAATGAATCACAAGCCATCGGTGTCTCTCCAAAAATCTGACCATCGCTCTTGATCAGGCTTACAAGTTGTAATGCAGCACAAAGACTTTACAATAACACCCAAGATAGCAACAACAGCTTCAAAGGAACTGAAAGTCCATTAGAACAGTATGGTGCACATTTTAGGACACCCTTGGCTTCAAGCTTCACAGAAGGCTGCTTTCCTCAATAAGTCTGTAGCACACCCCAGGGCCTGTTCAGAAGAGAGCAACCCTTCTATGTACAACATTCTGAATGCTCTGCGTAATAGGCCCCAACTTTCCACCTCTAAAATAATATCTGGTGTAAGAGGTCTCATCCACTCCAAACCACATTTTACCCTAAAACCTGAGTGTAAATCACAATGAGAAAAGATAAAGTAAACGGTTTGAAGTTAAAGAGGATCTCCAACAAATCCTTGAGAATCAGCCTTGAGGAGCCTTTTGAAAGGTTTTTCCAATGAAGTTGTTAGTGAAGTGGCTGGTATATTTTTGCAATTAACAATCCCTCGGTGTGATTTAAGGCTTCTTTTCAAGTATCAGGTCCTCGGAGACAGGTTCTGTAGCCATGTGATCACTCTTGCTGATTATCATTAATGAACGTTGTGAGGTCCATCCCTCAATATGACTAGGGAGGAAACAGAGGCCCTAATTAAGAGGTTCCCATTCATAAATACATTCCTCAAACTACATGGCCCGGCCAATACAGTAATTTTAGTTACGTAAAAGACAATCTGTTAAGGGTGATTTTAGAATTTTCTCCATTTGGAACATCAATAGTGGCGAGAAATAATTGTTCAACCAAATCCCAAAGCAATTAAATTCATGTTATCAATACTATCAACTGCAGTCAGAGTCAAATATTTCATCAGGTACGAGTCACTTATTCTTATAAGACTGGCCATTCAATACTACCAGCATGTTCAATCTCCAAAGAAAACGCCATACCTTGCCATAACTAAAGCAACAGAGATATATCATGGCTAGCCCTTTTAATTACTGCGTGTGGGGCCGCCTGTGCTGCAGTCGGTAGATTATGGAGTGTGTTGCCTTTTTAATTATGTCACATTTTTTGTATGCTAGCTGTCAATCAAACTGTGCAAAAGTGAAACCGAAACTAACCTCAATGGTTAGTTAAATTTAGGAATTTATTTCAAGATTTTGGTTAAATTTGGGCATTATGGTTAACGTTAGGCATTCATTCTGAGTGGTTAGGGTTCCGATTTGGGATAGGGTTAAAACAGAAAAAAGTTGTGTGACAAGGACTGGTTTTGAACCCGCGATCCTCAGAAGCATAGCTCAAGATTTAAGCCAATTCTCAATCCCTTCCCAACACCCTAGCTCATCATGGGATCTGGGAATAGGGAGGCTTGTACCCCTACTTGACAGTAGGAAATGTCCATGGGAAATAGAATGACACTCAATGCCATAATTTCACCATTTCAAATATGCCAAAATATGCTGCTACATGGTTGGAAACCACTACGCAAGAAGTGCAAGCTCACTTTAGAATGTAGTTTGAGGGACGCGCAGTTCTCATTTTCTCAACACCTGTAAAATAAGTTCTATATATGCTTTTAAATTGCACTTGTCTCATTACAATATAAAATGTCCTTTGCAAACTAATTAGCAATAAACCGTTTTTTGAGCACTGTTTTATCTGTTTGAGAAACTGCAGTACAGTCTAGCTGTGCTGAGAAAGACAAACATTTCACTGCTTGGATTTTCTGCTTAATGGCAGAAAAATGCTAATTGGCGGTGCAGTGCACTTGTCAAAGACAACAAAAGGAGGGGAGGAATAGAGGGAAGTAGTGTGCATGTCAGTGGCTGGTAATTTGAAATGTGAAATATGGCACTTAATTCAGCGGCGCTAGAAAGGTTGTCCAAAGGTTGTCCCAGAGCCCTGGTCTGTCGAGAGAGACAGAAACCAGCGAAGAACAAACACCATTGTAAATACAACCCATGTTCAGGTTTATTTCTTTTCCCTTTGTACTTTAACTATGTGCACATGTTATAGCCATAATATGAGATTTTAAATGTCTTTATAACCTTTTGTGAGGGTAAATGTTAACTGTTATGTTTTATTGTTTATTATCTATTTCACGTGCTTTGGCATGTAAGCATTATGTTTCCCATGCCAATAAAGCCCTTTGAATAATATATATGAGAGAGAGAGAGAGAGAAGAGAGAGAGAGAGAGAGAGAGAGAGAGAGAGAGAGAGGAGAGAGAGAGAGAGAGAGAGAGAGAGAGAGAGAGAGAGAGAAGAGAGAGAGGAGAAGAGAGAGAGAGAGAGAGAGAGAGAGAGAGGAGAGAGAGAGAGAGAGAGAGAGAGAGAGAGAGAGAGAGAGAGAGAGAGAGAGAGAGAGAGAGAGAGAGAGAGATGAGAGAAGAGAGAGAGAGAGAGGAGAGAGAGAGAGAGAGAGAGAGAGAGAAGAGAGAGAGAGAGGAGAGAGAAGAGAGAGAGAGAGAGAGAGGAGAAGAGAGAGAGAGAGAGAGAGAGAGAGAAGAGAGAGAGAGAGAGAGAGAGAGAGAGAGAGAGAGAGAGAGAGAGAGAGAGAGAGAGAGAGAGAGAGAGAGAGAGAGAGAGAGAGAGAGAGAGAGAGAAGAGAGAGAGAGAGAGAGAGAGAGAGAGAGAGAGAGAGAGAGAGAGAGAGAAGAGAGAGAGAGAGAGAGAGCGAGAGAGAAGAGAGAGAGAGAGAGAGAGAGAGAGAGAGAGAGAGAGAGAGAGAGAGAGAGAGAGAGAACCTCTGTTGAGACACTGTCTGAATTGGTATCTGAGTGAGGCTACACAGTGCGTTACACATTACTCTCATTTTATCTTAAGTTATTTAAAATTCTCTCCTTCATAATTAAAGTCGACTCTTGACATATGCAATGACTGGTAATCTCGGAACTCGTATATTGACTCTGTTATTCTTACCTATCGGTTACTGAAATAGTTTCACGCTTCTGTATGTACCACAGAAGAAAGGAATAACAATTTTCTTTAGCATGATAATATAGTTTTGATCAAAATGTGTTTTATCAGAATAACCGCATAGATGCTAAAGTCAGAGTGCAGATGTGGATGGACTAATTTTTCTTTTCAATGCCTAAAAATCCCAGCTGAAAAAATTCCCTTCAGGAAAAGTAGGAGATTTTTTTTGAACAATTCCCTTTTTCTAACAAAGTTGAAAAACTGGTTATGGAGAAGAAATGTTAAACAATGACAAAAACAAGAGACATTAGGCCTACAACCAGGCTAAATGCAAAAATAGCACAACACATGGCAAACACGAACATGTTTGATGTCGACATTGAATAATGACACAGTAAAGGTTTTTCTATTGTGGTGTAATTATTCCTAATCAACCCATCAATTTAATGAGCCCAATAATATGAAGACACACAAGCAATCACCGGAGACTTGATTTTGTTTTGTATTCTCTGTGTGTGAATATTAACCTTCAAACAACTAGGCTTCACATTAGTCTAAGACTTACATCTTCATAACAAAGAATAGTTTCTAATCGTTTTAGTCCATTGTCAAATATCTTTAAAAATGCTTCTTTTTCTGATCACTAATGAACTTGCTATGCATCTATTATCCTCAAATATCAGTCCATGGGACGCTTTATCATCTTGGGGGCATCCAAATTGGGGGCATCCAAATTGAGGCAATCGAAAGGCCCCGGGCAGATATTATGCACCTTTAATTGCGTTGTCAGAATTATGGCACAGCGTGTCATCTCTCGCGTCTCTACTTCAGCTCAGTTTTCTCATCAACATTTGTTGAAAAACTACAGAAGTAATTGAGTTGTGGGTTTTAAATCTCTCTCTCGAAGCTCTCGTTCTCTAAGGTAGGTGACATTTTAATTATGCGTTCTTATCTGATAGATGGGGAGATATACCTTGTGTCAAAGTAAGAGCCACTTCTTTATTGGTTTTTTTTTGTTTTTTTTAATCATATATTCTTATATTCACACCGTCAATGGATGTCTGGGATTTCATTTGATCCATCATTGATCGAAGATTAGTCACTATATATATATGGAGGAGGTTTATCAAAAGCCACAAATCTCTCTGATTTTAAATGTCTTTCTACTTGAATGACAACGAGAGCAAAAATAAAACTTAATAAGTGAATGGCTCGATTTAATTGGAAGTTGAGTAGAAGTATGTTATGGTGAAATGACTTTGTGGCCGTAGAATCATTTCAATCTTGAGCTGACCAGCTTGCAGTTCTTCCTCAGGCACAAAGGCATTTCACCGTAACGTCGTACTTAGTTAATAGTACTTCAATTGTACATAGTACTCATACCATTTGACTACTGACTGATTCAGTAACTATTCTATGTAAAATGTCTCAATGGTGAATCACGAGTATACTGTAGCTATGGACCCGTAGTACTGTTACCAGTGAGTCAGGCCGTAGTTAGGATACGTTACAGTACATTGCAACGTTATAAGCATCACCACATGTGAATGGCATGTCCACTTATATTATGGAGTTGAAGTGACTTGGAATTCATCCCCCACACTAGAAGCCTTGATTCTATCAGCCACAAAAAAAATATTTCATAAAATACGATTCACAAAGCCAACCACATCACTACACCAGCACGCCCCCATCACCCCTTCTACCAGGTTGCCAAAGCGTCTTTGTGTAAGTACTAGCCATACGACCCAGAAATGACCCTTGCACCGGTGTTTTATGGCTGGAAGGTCTCTGTTTGCTTTAGGTGAGGCTCTAAAACAGTTGAATGACAGGGCCACGTTTTAATTTCCCACCTAAATACACATACCCAAACGTAATAATTGTTAATGAGATGGACATAACCAATAACTGGTAATAGTTTTAGAAAGGTTTGGATCTCAACTTTCTGGCCCCCTAAAAAGTGAATAAACTGCTGAGGTGTACTCCCCTTTGAGGACACAAGCTCAAATATAAATATTACTTAACAAAAGTTTGTCTTGAAATGACTGAAATGCTTTCTAAATATAGATCAATTAAAATTATAAATCCAATTATAAATGACTTAATATAACATTTCACATAATTGTAAAATAAATCTGTAAAATAAATCTGGTCATACTCAGAGTCAGCACAATATGGGCACTATTTCATACAACTGTAGAAAGATAATCTTTTACAAAATGGCCACTGATGTGCGCAGACACACAATTCAAATGTGTGCAGACTCGCTACTACTAAGTGATTTTGTCTGTTTGTGAGCAAGAGAAATGCCAGCAGCATACCACCCTGCATCCCACTGCTGGCTTGTTTCAGGAGCTAAGCAGGGTTGATCCTGGTTGCTCCCTGAATGGGAGACCAGATGCTGCTCAGATTTTGGGGGGGATTTTTGCACACTTTCTCTGTTATACCAGTGCCCTCGCTGGGGCCTACTGCTGTAATGAGTGAGCCACTCTCCTCACCCCATTCGCTCAAAATGCAGTTTTGAAAGCTTCGTTCCCTTGACCGTGTCAAAATGAGGGTCTCAGCTCTCTTTAGGTATCCTTGTTATTTCTCAACACTCAATATTCAGCTCAATAGCAACTATTTTTCAACCAAGCGATTTGATATCGCTTTGAGATATATACACTGACTGTACAAAACATTAAGGACACTCTCCCAATATTGAGTGGCCTATAGGCCTCATGGTTAGTAGCCTACAACTGGAAAGTTTTTTTTAGGACATAAAATCTACGGTTGGATGAAAACAAGCTAGCCGTGGGTATTATATTTAGAGTTAGTGATCTAAGTAATTTGTTTTGAGTTTCCACTTCCTCAGGTGTTGAACCCAAAATGAATTAGCCTGTTATATTACTTAGTGTATTTAAAAGATGTATGTAATTCATCTTTATTGAACATAAAAGTCATATTTTGACATTAAAATGTAGCAACTACTGTATAGAAGAACCCAGAAGATAAACTGAAAATTACCAACACTGACATTGCCTTCCTCTCAACGGACATTTTGCATATGTCTGTAATTTTCGGTGATTTTGCTACACAACATTCCTGTATATTGTTCTGAAACCATTATTTGGTCAACAGTAATAGCTTATGCATTATGTTGATTCCTGCTATGAAAGTATCTGCCTGTCCCTGTTTCACTGTCGGCTGCTGTGTGAGCAAGCCACTCTCACTGAGATACATTCTGAGAAGCACACAGTGGTGTGTATTCATGAATGCCAAGGGAAGCCAAGCTCCCCCCCCCCCCCCAATTTTTTTTACAAAATTCATATTTTGTTGGGTGAGCTGCTCAAATTTTGGGGGGACTTTTGCGTACTTTCTCTGTTATACCAGTGCCCTCGCTGGGGCCTACTGCTGTAATGAGTGAGCCACTCCCCCCCCCCCCCCCCCCCCCCCATTCGCATATACAATTATTTTTCTTTCGTCTCTCTGTGTTTCATCATTTTCCTTCAATTCGCAAGAGGCTGAATGTATCTCACCGGAGAAAGCATCCGAGCGAGCGAAACAGTGCCCCTCTGTCTCTGTATGTTTAGGCTAGATAATGCTGTCTGTTCCAAAAGAGTATGACATTGTTGCCGCCCGTAGCATTGAAGAAAGGGAAGCCAGCGGGCATTTGGCCTCCCTTGATAAAAAAAGTATAAAACCATAGCCAATCAGTGTTGAGCTAAACTGAGTGAGCTCATCTTTGAATGGTCCTGAAGCCAGTTTGAATTTGGCGTCCCTCCTATTAAATCACATTGAGAGAATACGTAATTGACAGCAACAACTTGAATTGTTGCATCTCGTTGTGTTGTTGTGCTCCGGTGGCTAGTTTAATAAAATTGTCCCTTTCCTAAATTAGCCATGGATGGAGACGGGGATTTGGACTTGTGGTTTTACTTAATTCTCCGTACTGGCCAATGATCTTTTTTTTAAAGATGGCACCGAAGAACATGGCTGACGTTTTACATTCTCCCAACCAATTGTGCTATTTTGTCATTTTTTTTGCATTTTGTGTAACTTATTTTTTTAACCTATTGTGTACATAATGTTGCTGCTACCGTCTCTTATGACCGAAAATACCTTCTGGACATCAGAAAAGCGATTACTCACCGCGGACTGGAAGAAGCTTTTTCCTTTAACGAGTCCGACGAGAAGGATATCCTGCTTTCACTGGAATAGGCACAGATCCACGCCTTTGCGTGAAGAAAAGACCGCGGAAAAGGGGCCGCAGATCGGGCAGGCTTCTGAGAATCCGGAGGCGAGAGTAAACTTCCACTGCCTTCCGTTCTTCTTGCTAACGTGCAATCATTGGAAAATAAAATTGATGACCTACGATTAAGATTATCCTACCAAAGGGACATTAAAAACTGTAACATCTTATGTTTTACCGAGACATGGCTGAACAAAGATACGGACAATATGGAGCTAGCGGGATATTCCATGCACCCTCAGAACAGAGACGCTACCTCTGGTAAGACGAGGGGTGGGGTTGTGTGTCTTTTTATCAATAACAGCTGGTGGGCGATGTCTCATATTAAAGAAGTCTCGAGATATTACTCGCCTGAGGTAGAGTACCTTATGATAAACTGTAGACCACACTATCTACCAAGAGACTTCTCATCTGTATTATTCATAGCCGTCTATTTACCACCACAGAATGAAGCTGGCACTAAGACCGCTCTCAACCAACTCTATAAGGCCATAAGCAAAGAAGAAAATTCTCACCCAGAAGCGGCGCTCCTAGTGGCCGGGGACTTTAATGCAGGCAAACTTAAATCGGTTTTGCCAAATTTTTACCAGCATGTCACATGTGCAAACCTGACCATAATTCTATCCTCCTGATTCCTGCTTACAAGCAAAAACTAAAGCAGGAAGTACCAGGGACTCGCTCAATACGGAAGTGGTCAGATAACGTGGATGCTACACTACAGGACTGTTTTGCTTGCACAGACTGGAATGTGTTCCAGGATTCATCCAATGGCATTGCGGAATACACCACCTCAGTCATCGGCTTCATTAATAAGTGCATCGATGAAGTCGTCCCCACAGTCGTCCACCCAACCAGAAGCCATGGATTACAGGCAACATCCACATCGAGCTAAAGGCTAGAGCTGCCGCTTTCAAGGAGCGGAAGTATAATCCGGACACTTATAAGAAATCCCGCTATGCCCTAAAACAAACCATCAAACAAGCAAAGCGTCAATACAGGATTAAGATTGAATCATACTACACCGGCTCTGACACTCGTCGGATGTGGCCGGGCTTGAAAACTATTATGGACTACAAAGTGAAACCCAGACGCAAGCTGCCCAGTGATGCGAGCCTACCAGACGAGCTAAATGCCTTTTATGCTCGCTTCGAGGCAAGCAATAATGAAGCATGCATGATGAGAGAATCAGCTGTTCTGTATCTGTGTGATAATGCTCTCGGTAGCCGATGTGAACAAAACCTTTAAACAGGTCAACATTCACAAAGCCGCTGGGCCAGACGGATTACCAGGATGTGTACTCAAAGCATGCGCGGACCAATTGTCAAGTGTCTTCACTGACATTTCCAACCTCTCCCTGACCTAGTCTGTAATACCTACATGTTTCAAGCAGACCACCATAGTTCCTGTGCCCAAGGAAGTGAAGGTAACCTGCCTAAATGAGTACCGCCCCGTGGCACTCACGTCGGTAGCCATGAAGTGCTTTGAAAGCACTCAAATGCACTCCACACTGCCCTTTCTCACCTGGACAAAAGGAACACCTATGTGAGAATGCTGTTTATTGACTACAGCTCAGCGTTCAACACCATAGCGCCCATGAAGCTCATCACTAAGCTAAGGACCATGGGACTAAAAACCTCCCTCTGCAACTGGATCCTGGACTTCCTGACGGGCCGCCCCCAGGTGGTAAGAGTAAGCAACAACACGTCTGCCACGCTGATCCTTAACACTGGGGCCCCTTATGGAGTGTATTCCCTGTTCACCCACGACTGCGTGGCCAAACACGACTCCAACACCATCATTAAGTTTGCTGATGACACAACAGTGGTAGGCCTGACCACCGACAACGATGAGATGGCCTATAAGGAGTAGGTCAGAGAACTGGCAGTGTGTTGCCAGGACAACAACCTCTCCCTCAATGTGAGCAAGACAAAGGAGCTGATCATGGACTGAAGGAATAGAAGGGCTGAACAGGCCTCATTAACATCGACAGGGCTGTAGTGGAGCGGGTCGAGAGTTTCAAGTTCCCTAGGGTCCACATCACCAAGGAACTATCATGGTACAAAACATACCAAGACAGTCGTGAAGAGGGCACACCAAAACCTTTTCCCCCTCAGGAGACTGAAAGATTTGGTATGAGTCCCCAGATCCTCAAAGGGTTCTACAGCTGCACCATCGAGAGCATCCTGACCGGTTGCATCTCCGCCTGGTATGGCAACTGCTCCGGATCTGACTGTAAGGCACTACAGAGGGTAGTGCGAACGGCCCAGTACTTCACTGGGGCCAAGCTTCCTGCCATCCAGGACCTATATAAAAAGGTCCTGGATGGGGCGGGGGTGGCAGGTAGCCTAGTGGTTTGGGCGTTGGGCCAGTACCCGAAAGGTTGCTAGATCGTTAACCCACTGTTCCTAGGCCGTTATTGTAAATAAGAATTTGTACTTAACTGACTTGCCTAGTTAAATAAAGGTTAAATAAATAAATAAAATAGTAGGTGGTGTCAGAGGAAAGCCCATAAAATTGTCAGAGACTCCAGTTACCCAAGTTATAGACTGGTACATGGCAAGCGGTAGGTCTAGGACCAAAAGGCTCCTCAACAGCTTCTACCCCCAAGCAATAAAATTGCTGAACAATTCAGAAAATCACCACCGGACAAGTTACATTGACCCCCCCTCCCTTTTGTACACTGCTGCTACTCCCTGTTTGTTTGTTATCTATGCATAGTAACTTCGCCCCCACCTTCAGTACATGTACAGATTACCTCAACTAGCCTGTACCCCCGCACACCGCCTCGGTACCGGTGACCCCTGTATGTAGTCTCGTTATTGTTATTCTTATTGTGTTGCGTTTTATTATTACTTTTTATTTTAGTCTGCTTGGTAAATATTTTCTTCTTCTTGAACTGCACTGTTGGTTAAGGGCTTGTAAGTAAGTATTTCACGGTAAAGTCTACACTTGGTGTATTCGGCGCATGTGACAAATAAAGTTTGATTTGATATAATTTTATTATAATGGAGATTCTGCTCCAACCATTAATTCATATATTGTACCCTGGCCTGAGAGGATGAACGTTCGATATGTAGCTAGATGCAGAAGGCTAATGCTAACCAGCTAACATTGCCCATGAAAGGAAGTTAGGCTAGCGAGCAAGAATTTTAGCCAGGTATCCTAGGACCCCAAAAAATTCAAGTGTGTACTGTAGAGTGACAGACCATTTCATCAACATGAAAGAGAGGAGGATGGCATTGCCAAGTAGGGTGAGTCAACATGTTTTTTCTACTTGCACAAACATGCATACACACACACAGAAATCAGAAGTATGTACAGCCAGCTTATGTTGACTTGACTAAATTGTTTTTGGTATCTTTTAGTTCTCACTGTATTAGACTAACCAGGGGTCATTTGATGATGTTGAAATGTTGAAGTTGAAATGGTCCTGGAATAGTAGATTTTCAGACCCCATTACTTTTTCTGCATTTTGATACGTTACAGCCTTATTCTGAAATGTATTAAATAAATAAAAACCCTCAGCAATATACACACAATACCCCATGACAACAAAGCAAAAACATTTTAAGTGTTTGCAAATGTATAAAAAATAAAACATAGGTATTCAGACCCTTTGCTATGAGACTCAAAATTGAGCTCAGGTGCATCCTGTTTCCATTGATCATCCTTGAGATGTTCCTGCAACTGGATTGGAGTCCACCTGTGGTAAATTCAATTGATTGGACATGATTTAGAAAGGCGCACACCTGTCTATCTAAGGTCCCATAGTTGACAGTCAGAGCAAAAACCAAGCCATAAGGTCGAAGGAATTGTCCATAGAGCTCCGAGACAGGATTGTGTCGAGGCATAGATCTGGGGAAGGATTGACGGTACCCAAGAACACAGTGGCCTCCATCATTCTTAATTGGAAGAAATTTGGAACCGCCAAGACTCTTCTTAGAGCTGGTAGCCCGGCCAAAGTGAGCAATCGGGGGAGAAGGGCCTTGGTCAGGGAGGTGACCAAGATCCCAATGGTAACTCTGACAGAGCACCAGAGTTCCTCTGTGGAGATGGGAGAACTTTCCAGAAGGACAACCATCTCTGCAGCCATCAATCAGGCCTTTATGGTAGAGTGGTCAGACGGAAGTCACTCCTCTGTAAAAAGCACATGACAAACCACTTGGAGTTTGCCAAAAGGCACCTAAAGACTCTCAGGCCATGAGAAACAAGATTCTCTGGTCTGATGAAACCAAGATGAACTCTTTGGCCTGAATGCCAAGCGTCATGTCAGGAGGAAACCTGGCGCCATCCCTACGGTGAAGCATGGTGGTGGCAGCATCATGCTGTGGGGATGTTTTTCAGTAGCAGGGATTGGGAGACTAGTCAGGATCTAGGAAAAGATGAACGGAGCAAAGGACAGAGAGATCGTTGAAAACAGAAGAAAGAGCGATCCGTGAAAACCTGATCCAAACAAACTGGCCCGAACGAATATCTCCGGAGAGACCTGAAAATAGCTGTGCAGCAATGCTCCCCATCCAACCTGACAGAGCTTGAGAGGATCTGCAGAAACAGGTGTGCCAAGCTTGTAGCATCACACCACAGAAGACTCGAGTTTGTAATCGCTTCCAAAGGTACTTCAACAAAGTACTGAGTAAAGGGTCTGAATACTTATGCTTTGTCATTATGGGGTGTTGTGTGAAGATTGATGATGGGAAAAAAACAATTTAATACATTTTACAAATAGGCTGTGACTTAACAAAATGTGGAAAAAAATCAAGGGGTGTGAATACTTTCCGAATTCACTATATCACTGTCGCAAGGCATGTGAACTAACAGGTTATAATGCAAACAACGCAATTATCACAGCACACAGGTTGTATTATGGCTTTTTTTCTGGCTTCCCCAGTGATTTTACCCACACACCGCTACTGGAAGCACACGCATATCACGTTGCTCAAAATGCAATAATGCTCAAAATACAGTTTTCAAAGAAACTACTGTTGTTCTAGTTACAGAGAGGAGAGTCACAGCTTTCTGTGAGTATATGATTTATTTCTCACTTCTTAATATTGAGTTCATGGCACCCCTTAGGAGTAGGCTGTAGGGTGGTTTTGATGCGCCATAGGGGGCAGTAGAGCGCGCCATTTGCAGTGAATAGGCCAACATCAAGTAGCCTAGGCCTAGCGCTGGAAAGTCTTTGTAGGACATTATCCTACCTTTACTGATAGATTAATCAATTAGCCTAGATGGCACAGGAGGTTGGTGGCATCTTAATTGGGGAGGACGGGCATGTGGTTATGATTGGAGTCGGGAATCAGGGGAACGGTATCAAATACAGGAGGACAGCTCATAATAATGGCGGAACCGAGCATCCGTTTCAGACATTATTATGAGCCTTCCTGCCCTCAGCAGCATCCTGTGCTGCATGGCTATACACTGAGTGTACAAAACATTAGGAACACCTACCTAATATCGAGTTGCACCCCCTTTTTCCCTTAGAACAGCCTCAATTCATTGAGGCATGGACTCTACGAGGTTGACTCCAATGCTCCGCGCAGTTGTGTCAAGTTGGCTTAATGTCCTTTGAATGGTGGACCATTCTTAATAGTGTGAAAAACCCACCTGCGTTGCAGTTCTTGACACAATCAAATCGGTGCACCTGGCACCTACTACCATACCCCATTCAAAGGCACTTATATATTATGTATTGCCCATTCACCCTCTGAATGGCACACATACACAATCCATGTCTCAATTGTCTCAAGGCTTAAAAGTCCTTCTTTAACCTGTCTCATCCCCTTAATCTGCACTGATTGAAGTGTATTTAACAAGTGACATTAATAAGGGATCATAGCTTTCACCTGGATTCACCTGGTCAGTCTATGTCATGGAAATAGCACTCAGTTTTGTACCCTCAGTGTATAGCAACAATATCATATTTAGATTTAGCAATCCAGCAAAGTGTTTTGAGTTCCCACTTCCTCAGGTGGTGAATAATGTAGCCAATAGGCCAATATGCACAAAGATGTCGGCAAATTCTCCGAAGAGTCTGCAATAAATTGGATCATTCTGGATCCTATTTTGACAGGTTACATATCAAAATATCAATAATTCATTTCCTGGATATGTTAAATGAAATAGCTTACTTTTTCAATCATAGGCTACCATAGCAGGTATCTTACTTGGCACTAGGAAAAAATGTCTAAAGACCTGCTGCTAATTTAAAGTAGCCGTCCATTAAAAAAAATACATTGTTGTATTTTTTGCTATCGAGCAAAATAGTTTATCACAAAATAACATTTTGCCCATATCACCCAGCTCTAGCACATCCCCCCAAAAAATATTTCTTAATTTATCCCTGATTTATCATTATCACAAAAACATTTTCCATTTATCGCGATATGGATTTTTTTGCCATATCGCCTAGCTCTAAACTACAGTCCAATTGTCAATCCAAAATTCCATGACCATCACTGGATTAGCCTGAACATCATAATATCTTGAATCATGCATTCCTGCTTGGAAGTGTTAGATAAAACATTGTTTGAATCCCTCAGTAGTCTAAGAAGTATAATAAATAATAAAGAACTGTGAATGACTTTACAAGACGGTTACTCATGATTTGGGTCCAACCAAATCCTGGGCTGGTGCCATCAACTGTTAAAGTTAGTGACACCAGGGGAAAATGTTAGTCTGGAGCCCTGTAATAGTAAGTAAAACTTGTGGTTAGTGTTGCTGCAGAACACATATGACAGGCACTAATTTACAATATAGCCTGTGTTGTTCACTTGGCTTTTATAACGTATATCTATAAAACTTAAGCAGGCAGACAGACAGACAGACAGAGAACAAGAAGAAGCACAAGAAGAAGCACAGAGTGAGAAGATGCTGAGACAGATAGGCAGCACAGCAGGGAATGAAACAAAATGGCTAGAGAAGCGGCACAGTTATAGTGGTGAGTTGTATCTCCAGTCCGCCCCTGTTTCTTAGTGTGACTGACAATGAGGTTCTCTGATAGCAGGTCGAAAGAAGCATCACACAAACATTTTGTCAGAAGCTTTGCTAAAAATGTAATAATGAATAAATATAGACATAACACTTTGTATCTAAACTTTACATGTAATAAAAAAAGTTAATTTGTCAATCAAGTGTCAATTAGTGACAAAAATAAATATATTGGCTAAACATATTTTCTGCCTTGTAAGCTTCAAGAGTTTTCTGGACAAAAACTTCCATTACTACTCTTGACATGCTTGAGAAACTTTTCTTGGATATTACATTGCCATCTTACCCATTTCCAATTTACATTTAGGGGCTGTAAAATTAAGGGGTTAAAGAGTAATCTAGCTCTGGCTAAATATCTCATCCTTACCTTATCAACAAAAGCTTAAAAATAAAATCCATATACATTTAGTTTGTACATCACAAATGTTTGGGATGAGGCTGTTTGTTTGAGTAAACAGTAGGCTACTTTAGGATTGTTCCCTCACCTTCTTGCACTGGGCCTTCAGCCAGTGTAGTATGTACAATCAGGGATGAAATGGTAGCTTCATCCTCACTGGTATCACTGTACATCATCCATACCCTCCGTGGGTGTTCACATTAACCAATCTAAAAAAAGAAAAAAGAACAGAATGTATGCAAATATACAGTACATTGCAACTACATGAACATGTTCACAGGTACTGAAGGGAGTTTCTCAACATAGAGGAAACTGAGACCACGGTGACACAAAACGATGGTGACTCGTCATCGCGTTGTCATTGTGTCAGTATGAAAAGGTACTTGATATGTGATGGGGGAAATGGGACTATGCCATGTTATTGTTTGCAAATGTGTAAGATCTTGACATACATGTGTGTGGACATGTGTGAAGGCGTCCTAGGATTGTGTCGCTTGGAAGCAATTTGGACCATAATGCACTGATTCACTATGACTGGCTGTAAGGAAGGGGATAATTTTTTTTTTGTAAAATGAAATAAATAATGTCTTCAAAAGGTGCTAGCACCTAGCACTACAAAAATAAAATATTATATTTAAAAAATCCCTTCAATCTTGTCACTGGATATGCCGTACTTGTCCTCAAGACTTCCAAGGAACTGCAACACAATTCCAAGAATATTCCAGGGAGTTATGGTCTGGCCTCCAATTTTCATTCTGTGTTGTTACTGACAATGGTAGCAATGATCTCACCAGGGTGCCGTCTGACTCTGCATTTAGCCATGTCTCTTGTAGAATCACCATATTCTTTCTCAAATATTCAGTTATTTTGATCTTTCCAAGGTTGATGATAGTACTTTACACCACACTATTCATTCTATCAGCATGGCTGCTTTTAGTTATATTCAAAGTTCATAAAAAAGCTGAATCCAAAGTCTGCTTTTTTGTGTCCTGTAGATTTCATGGCTATGTTATTACTATGGTATTGTGGAATCTTCTTTGTAATAATCTTGTAAATAATATTGTAAGGTAAAAATACATCAAATAAGTTATACCCGGTATTTAATGACATTGTAAGTATACAGTAACATGTAATGATTTAGGAGTAATGCACCAGCATTGCTCACCATGGCAACTTGTGAATAGTGGTGGACACTACAGAAAATACATACCGACAGACTCACATATTACCAGAGGTTAGGCTTGTGCACTAGTCGTGAGATTTTTCTACATTATTTAAATATATTGCCCTAAACACATCTTCCATTGAAAAATCCCTAGGGACTTACAGAGCAGCCACCATCTTGTTTTCCAGTTGAACCCTATGTGATAGGGCGTTTGTGTTGAGTCATCAGGGTCATTCAGCAACAATTATAGTTATGATGTAAGTTTATGGGGCCATAACACACTGACAACACCACTTGTGTGTGTGTGTGTTTGCATGCATAGGTATGTGTTTGTATACCAGTGCATGCATTTGCAAGCATGCATCTGCAATGTGTATGTATGTATGTATGTATGTATGTATGTATGTATGTATGTATGTATGTATGTATGTATGTATGTATGTATGTATGTGTGAGCTGCATGTGACTGCCTTCCTTTGGGCTGACAAGAAAGCAAACAGCACGATGTGTACTTTGGTGTGTACAAATATAGATAATATCACATAACATATAATATGTGTATCTAGATACATTTTCCATAATAAACTAATCTGAAATAGCACCATAATTAAAATATAGGCCTACAATATTGCAGAGCTTCACTTTCAGTCCATATGACCGTGGCATAAATATTATAACACATTTTCAATGCCATGCATATTATGAAAGTTAAAAACACAGGAGAACAAGGAGGACCGAATTATTTGACATCTTACTTTGAACAATGCATTGGGAAAATGTCATACACTCAGGGCTTTTTAGCTTACAAAAAAGTATGAACTCTAAATTAAACAAATTATTTATCAGGCATATTTTGTGCAAGTTCCTCGGGAATGTCAAATGACAATCACTTTGAGTTAAAGTTTAACTGCATTGTTATTGAGCATGAGGAGGAAAGCATTGTCTAGAAGTGTTTTCATTCACTATGAACCATTATGAACCCGTGGTAAAAGTTCTTCTGAACAGGTTTTTCCCTTGAAAAATACATTTTGCGTGGCGTTCTGTTATCGTCAGAGCATTCACTAGTGAATAACGGGTAACAAATTAAGCTCTACACAATAAATGTAATACACTATGCGACACAGTTTTGGTTGAATAGTTTGTCATATTTCTAATAGTCTAACTTCTGAATTCTGTCAACTGGTCTATACCTAAATTACACACACACACAAAAATGCAAGCAATAGCTTATAGAAAGAAAGAATACAAACAAGAAAGACAACATAAGACGCTGCTGTTATGCTAAACTGCACACTGGACGCCCCGTCCAACTAAGGCAGGGTGAAAGGTTGCATGGTTCAACATCGGATCAAATGTATAGAATTCCATAAGGTAAACATCTATATTAAGTAAGACAAAACATATATTAATTGTTTTTGACTGTTGACCAAAAAGTGTTAACTTAACACATCTCATGGGTATGTCAAATGATACTGTCAAAATAATAATAACAACAACAATAATAAAAATAACAATTGTGTAAAATAATGCAGCTTAAGAATATGAAATTACAATTAAAATGTTCCAATAGTAAAACTGAACACTTACAACTGTAAACGCAGCTTGAGAAGTCGTATAATCTTTAAAAACTCAGGAGGCCTATTCACTATGAAAAAGCTCCTATAACACCGTGCTCTGTCCATAATGTGCATAAAACCCTCGCCTGTCCTTGTCAGCTCTACATCCCGATGCACTCACTATCTGATTGAAGATTAGTGACGTAAGAAACATCAATCGCGACAGGCATGCGGAGGTGGATGGAGGGATGGGTAGATAGACAGATGTTGGGGCGGTACTTGGAAATATTGCCACATTATTAGCCTCTTTCGACAACCACGTATGATCAGTTTGACAACACGTTGGCAATGTCTCAAGAATGTCGCACACTGAGAAGTAAGGATTTTATTTTAGTGGGCAAAACGATGACAGTAGTCTCTTGGTTAATAATTTGTTACTTTTTGACTTGAGAAAAATATCTAACATAAAAAAGGAGTGAAGTCGTGCGGCGTGAAACTTGAACAGATAGAGGCTAACATATGGTGCAAATTCCGAGAACTCACCCAGGGTCAGTTTTAAGCAAGGTTCGTCTGCCGGCCGCCCGCCCGGGCGTTGGAAAGTTAATCCGTCTCTCACAGACACATCCATGCGCCCGAGAATTTGTATAGAGTTGGTGCATTTGCAAGAACCAGAGGCCGTGGTGGTGATGGAAGCTGGGCTGCGCTGGGAAATTCTCCCAAATATCCGCTGCATGGGGTGATGGGTAGAGAGGTGCGTATATACTGCTGTGCAACGTAACACAGCTTCAATGTCACCCAAGTTATAGGCTAGCCTATTTAGCGCCATCAAAAGTGCATTAGGTAACAGATGCACTCACACAGTAGCCAAAGAGCATCTCATAAAAAAAATAAAAGGAAAACTAACTGCACGGTCAATTAGGGTTCTCTTGATGTCGTAGGTATAGAATACTTTCAACAGCTTGGCTATCAGTTATTGTACAAATAGCCACTCTTCCTCGATGCGGTCGGGCAGAATCAGTTGTATCAGCATGTTAATAACATAGTGAATGTTAGAAATTGATGAATAAGTAATGAATAGGGATGGAGTGCAGTGCACGGTTGCAGTCACAGTGGACTTGTGCACTCGGCGCCCCTCCCCTTCCCATGCGAAGCAGTCACTTCTTAGCAAGGTGTAGCGAATCAATCTGCAACTTTCAATGCCCATTTTTAAGGGTGTCACTGAAGAGGTAAAAATGCTAAATACCTTTACAGAAGCTCTGCAATCTAATATATGGCCTAAAAAGTTCAAGAAAGAATGCATTTCTGAAGAGAAAAGAAGAACAGAATAGCCTACAGAATATCCTGTCACTGTTATTTTCTGTTTTTATTATCGTTCTTTCTATTTTGCAGTCCATGCAAAACGAAGGCAGTAATAACCTAAGACATAGGCCTACGCTGTTGGCTTATTGTCTCGTATGCTAAAAACGAATTTGAAAACCTACCATCATAATGCATGGACGCGGAGACACTTTATTCAGCATAGCACTGCATTGGACAGGGGCTGTTTTATAATCCTGTTATAGAAAATAATGGAGAGAAAAAAACAGAACAATTAAAAAGATTGACACGGTGGGCTCTGACTGTCAGAGTGACGCTTCCAGAGGGGTGGAGTAACGGAGAGGCAGGAAAGGCAACTCGATGTGTCTGTCTATCAGTTGAGCCTGTCTGATCAGTCGCGCATCCCCCCAATGTGCGATACATATTTCTCACTGCGGAGACGAGACCCCCGCTTCGCCATCTGGAGTAAAACATAAGCAATAGGTCCACACTCGTATCCTTTCGTGGAGTAGCTGTTGGCGTTTCGCTTGTTTATGAAAAGTCTTTGGAGCAGTAATACATCAACTGTCCACATGAAAGCCGAAAGGACATCATTTTTGTGAGTATCGTCGGAATAGGCTATCCGAATCGAGCTCTGGGTGTTTCGGTCGCTTGAAGAGAGACAGAAAGTAGCTTTATTGGCGGCATAGCCGTTTGAGCTTTCTGCCGTGGCTATCATGACTGACACGGACTGATTGACATAACCCTCTAATGTCCATATCCCAGCTCTCTCTCCCATTTTGTGTCGACTTGCAGAGATTGAACAACCGAACAGCACCTGTGCAGAAACAGTTTGGAACGTTATCCATCGCCGTGGAAGTTTGTGATACATTGAAAGACTTTTGTTACTTTCTACGCGAAAATCGGTTATAAAGTGTCGTTCTAGGGGTGGAATCCTTTTTTTTGTCATGGAAGCACGGCGGGATTGAAGAGGCTTTGGCTGCTGTCCACGTTCTCCACGGTTATACTGAAACCTAAACGGAGGTCTTGCTATTTTTGATCATCATGCAATGAGTTATTACTCTTTCTACTCAAAACATCCATAGAGAAACATATTTTTGTTTAGAGATATGCTATTGGGTTCTTGACATTTGCCAAACAATTGCGGAAAGATTAATTCGGTTTTTATAAAAAAATATATACTTTCACCGACGCTCAGACTTCCTTTGCCAGTCAAAGAACGGGAATCGACATTTCTATTCCGATTCTATTGAAGAGAAGGACAAAACGAGATATTTGCTTTAAATTTCGTTGCACTGGTTTCCTCTTGGGTCGTCTTTTATTTTGGTCTCTGCATGAAAAGTCAAGCGGAAAGTCTACCAGCAGCATGCCGAGGAGAAAGCAGCAAGCGCCAAGGCGGTCCGTAGGTAAGCACAACGCTAAAGTCGTATTTCCTCAAGTTCCCCGTAAAATCCTCAAGTTCGCCGTTTCCCATCCTTATTTAAAATAACCCTAAATATACACATATTCATAACGGACCTTCTGTGTTATACATATTTAGCTTACAACCAAAAGGAGATAAATGTTACACCTTTTTTCAAATTGGCCAGAAAAAAAGTATTTACCAGCCTGTAGATCATGGAAATACTTTCCAGTTTTCTGTCACAGGTTCATATTCACATATATGTTGTCAAACCCCATCGGCCTATTGAACGTTCACACACAGACCTAATGCAATTGGACGTGTGTTCGCTCATTTTATCTAGTGTTTGAGTCTCTGTATTCCACTCGTGGATTGCCATCCTTGATTTGATGCCTGATTGATCGCCTGTCATGCGACTGCCTTTGATCTATTAATTCCTTATAATAATCAGTAAATCATTCACCATGGAAACACGCATGCACGTGACAGCTTGAGCCACTCAAAGGACAACTTTGGCCCCTGTCGAGAAGCAGGAGAAAATACTAATTGAAAGCAAAGTTCCCAAGCAGGGGTAAATACTTTGCGATTAATGACCAAGGGGGAGGGACAAGGGAAGGAGGCGGAGGGAGGCTGCTGGGGCGTGTCAAGATCAGAAAGTAACACCCCAATACTCTCAAGAGTATGTTGACAATATTTCTGACTCTCTAGGCTACTCCACACTCTCTAGGCTACTCTGTCCCGATTCACTAGGCTACTCTAAAAAATTTACTCACCTAGATTATATTTTGAGGTTATAGTAGCCAATGCAGAGTGCACACTTTTTGTTTTCAGCTTTGATAGTGTGTTGAACATCTCATTCCAAAATCATGGGCAGTAATATGGAGTTGGTCCCCCCTTTGCTGCTGTAACAGCATCCTCTCTTCTGGGAAGGCTTTCCACTAGATGTTGGAACATTACTGGGACTTGCTTCCATTCAGCCACAAGAGCATTAGTGATGTCAAGCATTGATGTTGGGTGATTAGGCCTGTCTCGCAGTCGGCGTTCCAATTAATTCCAAAGGTGTTCAATGTGGTTGAGGTCTGGGCAGGCCAGTCAAGTTCTTCCACCCCGATCTTGACAAACCATTTCTGTATGGCCTCTCTTTGTGCTCAGGACATTGTCATGCTGAATCAGGAAAGGGCCTTCCCTTAATTAAACTGTTGACACAAAGTTGGGAGCAGAGAATTGTCTAGAATGTAATTGTATGCTGTAGTGTTAAGATTTCCCTTTACTGGAACTAACGGGAGGGAAGGGGGGGAGGGGGGGCTAGCTCGAACCATGAAAAACAGACCCAGACTATTATTCCTGCTCCACCAGACTTTACAGTTGGCACTATGCATTGGGGCATGTAGCGTTCTCCTGGCATCCTCCAAATCCTGATTCGTCCGCCGGACTGCCAGATGGTGAAGTGTGATTCTTCACTGCAGAGAATGTGTTTCCACTGCTCCAGAGTCCAATGGTGACGAGCTTTACGTCACTCCAGCCGACGATTGGCATTGCGCATGGTGATCTTAGGCTTGTGCGCGGCTGCTCGGCCATGGAAACCCACTTCATGAAGCTCCCAAAGAACCGTACTTGTGCCGACGTTGTGTCCAGAGGCAGTTTGGAACTCGGTTGTGAGTGTTGCAACCAAGTACAGATTATTTTTATGTGCTTCAGCACTCGGCGGTCCCGTTCTGTGAGCTTGTGTGGCCTACCACTTCACAGCTGAGCCGTTGTTGCTCTTAGACGTTTCCACTTCACAATAACAGCAGTTACAGTTGACCGGGGAAGCTCTAGCAGGCTAGATATTTGACTAACTGACTTGTTGGAAAGATGGCATCCTATGACGGTGCCAATGTTTGTGTATAGAGAATGTATGGCTGTGTGCTCGATTTTATACACCTGTCAGCAACGGGTGTGGCTGAAATAGCCAAATCAACTAATTTGAAGGGCTGTCCACATACTTTTGTTTATATAGTGTATATTTTTGGTGAGATGCACAATGATTTCTTTGACACTTAGGTATTTTTATGAAGTATCATGAAAGAAGACCAGAGTTGAGCTTGTCATTTTGGAGGTGTTTTTTTTCTTAGAACAGTGAATGATTGACAGGGATTTCCACCAGTCACCTAATGAGAAAACTGCCTTTGAAGTTCAGGCATTACCGACTGCTGCTGAACAAAACAGTTCTAGAATATTAAACAGTATTTGGAAATGTGAAGTTAAGCAGGTTGGGAAGGAGAGACTTTGAACTCTGTGGGGTTGTGATTTCATCTTGACTGCAGAGATGTAAACGTGAGGATATTCTGATATAAGTACGTAATATGGATAAACGAGTAAAAAAAATGGTAACCTATGAAAAGGGCGTCACACAAGGGGTTTTGTCACTACGCATGTCAGCTAAAGTCAACTCCTAATATATACAATGGCTTGAGACTGTCGTGAATCGATGTACTAAATTGGCCCATGCAACTACCCAGAGCAAAAACATTATTTGGGACTGGTAAACTGCAATGCACTTCATTATAGTCTAAACGTATCCAATGTGTACACGTAACAGGAGGGGAATATATTGCATGCTTTAGCCTAGTTTTACCATGCACTGAAATGTGCAAAAGGCTGCTGAATTATCTGACCCAGCAGCTTGTGCACTTAACCGACCATCGTCTCCCTGCTCGACTCCCATCCAGCTTTTGAATATTGATTTAATTGTCTGTTTAGTGAAAGGCACATGCATCACTGGCAGTAATGCTCAATCAAAAGTTGGCAGGCGTCGTCTTTCCATTATTTCCCGTGCGTGACATATGGTGGTCTCCATCAATACACTGTGACAAGAACTAGTTTGTGTGTTTGTGTGACAGAGACTCCTTCCTTACTGAAAAATGCACCCCCACGCACACACTCTTACATACACACACACACACACACAACTCAAAACACATATTTTAAGTGAAATTATAATCTTGACAAACACACAACACAGTCAGGGAAAGACGAATGTGAAAACAACTAGCCTAATTTTACTGAAAGGCGATTGAATATCACTGTGTTAAAATGGAGGTCTCTGCTTTAGTGGTGATTTCCAGCCCCTCGGAGGGCACTGTACCTTGTAGCTATAATGGCCAGTTACTATACATCAAGCTCTCCTCCATTTGGAACAACATAGCTGCATCTGTTAGTTTTGGCAGTTCCGTTTGATGCGGCGCAATACGTGCAGCAGCAATTTTTGCTGCAGTCATTTGATCTCCGGGAGGGTGCTTCATTCTCATTTTGGGTGTGTTTTTATTTTGTAAGACGCTCTAATTTGGAGTGACTTTCAAGTCCAGGGTAGGCTTTCTGTACCTCATACATTTTCAAGCCAGAGATAAACAATCGGTAGCCTATGTAACGCAAGTGCCGTTTGCATAAGAGAGTACTACTTTTCTTTACAAATGTGTCCAGAGAAGCTTTGTTACACTACATGACCAAAAGTACAGTATATCAGTATATGTGAGTACACCCCTCACATTTTTGTAAATATTTGAGTATATCTTTTCATGTGACAACCCTGAAGAAATGACACTTTGCTACAATGTAAAGTAGTGAGTGTACAACTTGTATAACAGTGTAAATTTGCTGTCCCCTCAAAATAACTCCACACACAGCCATTAATGTCTAAACCGCTGGCAACAAAAGTGAGCACACCCCTAAGTGAAAATGTCCAAATTGGGCCCAATTAGCCATTTCCCCTCCCCGGTGTCATGTGACTCGTTAGTGTTACAAGGTCTCAGGTGTGAATGGGGAGTAGGTGTGTTAAATTTGGGGTCATCGCTCTCACTCCCTCATACTGACTGGTCCCTGGAAGTTCAACATGGCACCTCATGGCAAAGAACTCTCTGAGGATCTGATACAAAATCATTGTTGCTCTACATAAAGATGGCCTGGGCTATAAGAAGATTACCAAGACCCTGAAACTGAGCTGCAGCATGGTGGCCAAGACCATACAGCGGTTTAACTGGACAGGTTCCACTCAGAACAGGCCTCGCCATGGTCGACCAAAGAAGTTGAGTGCACGTGCTCAGCGTCATATCCAGAGGTTGTCTTTGGGAAATAGACGTATGCGTGCTGCCAGCATTGCTGCAGAGGTTGAAGGGGTGGGGGGTCAGCCTGTTAGTGCTCAGACCATACGCCGTACACTGCATCAAATTGGTCTGCATGGCTGTCGTCCCAGAAGGAAGCCTCTTCTAAAGAGGATGCACAAGAAATCCCGCAAACAGTTTGCTGAAGACAAGCAGACTAAGGACATGGATTACTGGAACCATGTCCTGTGGTCTGATGAGACCAAGATAAACTTATTTGGTTCAGATGGTGTCAAGCGTGTGTGGCGGCAACCAGGTGAGGAGTACAAAGACAAGTGTGTCTTGCGTACAGTGAAGCATGGTGGTGGGAGTGTCATGGTCTGGGGCTGCGTGAGTGCTGCCGGCACTGGGGAGCTACAGTTCATTGAGGGAACCATGAATGCCAACATGTACTGTGACATACTGAAGCAGAGCATGATCCCCTCCCTTTGGAGACTGGGCCCCCACCGGGGAGGGAAATATTGACACTTTGGGCCCAATTTGGACATTTTCACTTAGGGGTGTACTCACTTTTGTTGCCAGCAGTTTAGACATTAATGGCTGTGTGTTTAGTTATTTTGAGGGGACAGCAAATTTACACTGTTATACAAGCTGTACACTCACTACTTTACATTGTAGCAAAGTGTCATCACTTCAGTGTTGTCACATGTAAAGATATACTCAAATATTTACAAAAATGTGAGGGGTGTACTCACTTTTGTGATATACTGTATGTGCACACCTGCTCTTCCCACCCTTCACTGCTATAACAGCCTCCACTCCTTTGTGAGGGCTTTCCACTAGACGTTAGAACATTTCTGCGGGGACTGGCTTCCATTCAGCCAGAAGAGCATTAGTGAGGTCAGGCACTGATGTTGGGCGATTAGGCCTGGCTCGCACTCGTCGTTCCAATTAATCCCGAAGGTGTTCGATGAGGTTGAGGTCAGGGCTCTGTGCAGGCCAATCAAGTTTTTCCACACTGATCTCGACAAACCATTTCTGTATGGACCTCGCTTGGTGCATGTGGGCATTGTCATGCTGAAACAGGAAAGTGCCTTCTCCAAAGTGTTGCCACAAAGTTGGAAGCACAGAATCGTCTAGTATCGTCTAGTATGCTGTAGCGTTAAGATTTCCCTTTACTGGAACTAAGGAGGTGGGCCTAGCCCAAACCATGAAAAACGGCCCCATACCATTATTCCTCCTCCACCTTAGGCTTGTGTGTGTGCGGCTGCTCGGCCATGGAAACCCATTTCATGAAGTTCCTGGACGAACAGTTATTGTGCTGACGTTGCTTCCAAAGGCAGTTTGGAACTCGGTAGTGAGTGTTGCAACCGAGGACAAACTATTTTTACATGAGACGCGCTTCAGCGCTCTGCGGTATGTGAGCTTGTGTGGCCTACCACTTTGTGGCTGAACTGTTGTTGCTCCTAGATGTTTCCACTTCACAATAACAGCACTTACAGTTGACCGGGGCAGCTCTAGCAAGGCAGAATATTGACGAACTAACTTGTTGGAAAGGTGGCATCCTATGAAGTTGCCATGTTGAATGTCACAGAGCTCTTCAGGAAGCCCGTTCTACTGTCAATGTTTGGTTATGGAGATTGCATGGCTGTGTGCCTGATTTTATATACCTGTCAGTAACGGGTCTGGCTGAAATAGCCAAATTCACTCATTTGCAGCGGTGTCCACATGCTTTTGTGTGTGTATGTATGTATGTATGTATGTATGTATGTATGTGTGTGTGTGTGTGTATGTGTGTATATATATATATATATATATATATATATATATATATATATATTAGTGGATTGTCACACTAGAGCTTATGGGTGACACAAACTGACCGTTTGCCACTGTCTGCAAATGCTACTTAAATATGTAAACAAAATATTGATATTTGTACTTTGATGCAACCTGTACTACAAGAGCGCAGAATGTCACATTTCACGTCATCACCAATGCCGAGATTCTCTCCAAGGGTGGTAGGATATTGAGGCCTTGTCTTGTTGTAATAGTACCATTTGCCACTTGCAATACAGTACGTGTTGATAAGTGTTGATTTGCAATACAATTATCTTCTATACCTCTACACGCAAACATTTTATTGTACGACCTACCCAGGATAAACTTATTCATCACCTCAACGACAAACACGAAACTGCGACCAATACAAACACACCTTTTCCATAAAATCACGCCTTTTCCATAAAATCACACCTTTTCCAGTGATGATCTCCCCAGTCAAAAGGAGATGAGTCTCTTAATTATCAACCGAATGAGAGAGGGAGCGCGGGGGGAAAAAAGTTAAGCTTCCTCCCTTCGCTCGACGTCAAGCCAGCTAGCGGCATCATTAGCCCGACTCCATAATTATCTGGGATGCTGACGGATCTAGTGACAGGGCCCCGCCGATTAATGCTGACAAATTCAGCAAGTGTCAAGTTCCGCAGCTGCCTTGATGTAATCAAGTTGATATTAGCCCGGGTCCCCACACACAGACACATTCGGTCGCGCACACACACACCTCCAGTCGCAGTATTAACTCAATTATTTAGAAGGGGTGTGGGGGGGCAGCAGACAAATGGACTACCTGGCTAATCAATTCGAAGTTGCCGAGGCAAAATAACACTGCTTAGATAATGGCTGCGGTGAGCCTCAGACCTAAGCTGAGTTTCCATGAGTCTTGTAGAAGTGTCCTATAACAGGGATGGTTTAGGCGTCAGTGCATTGTATAGGTTGCATTGCATATTGTCTTGCATCACCTTGATACCTGTCTTCCGCCTGTACAGTTTGTTTATATAGTGGGGGGGTTCCATTACGAACGGATGTAAGCTATGTGTTGCTTACCTTTTGGTGTTTCTCTTCCTGTGTTTTCAGACTAAACATTTGGCAGCCCTGCAGGTTGTCAGACATTGCAGGTTATCAGACATTGCTTCTCTTTATGATAAGCTGTGTGTGTGTGTTTGCATCTCTTAACCTAAACTGTAGTATGTGTGTGAGTCTGTGTGCAGCTGCCACTGTCTCATTACCCAAGCTATAGTGTAGGATATGCAAAGTTTCATTAACAGTTGATATTGACTCTTGTAGTCGATAGTCATGTTTGCCCCCTTATCCCTCAACGCAAATAGTTTCAATTTGCATCTGGGGTTGCAGCCAGGGGGCCTATAGGAAATCAAAGAGTTGTGCGCGCACACGCGCACACACACACACACATACACACACACACACACACAAATACACATACTCCCCTTCCTCATCTACATGGAGGTTAAGTGACAAATGAAGATCGATGACTGCTCTTATGGAAAAGAAAGAGTGGTGAAAAAAATATGCCTGGATTAAGAGAGTGACGATGTGAAGGCGTCTGCCTCAGAAGCGCCGCCGAGGTAAAACTATCCCTAGGTTTAACAAGCATTTACGCAACCGGGGAGAGCTGAGTTTCCACACACTCTGAGGGAGTTTTATTCTGCCTTTCTCGCATATACAGTACCAGTCAAAATGTTTGGGCACACCTACTCATTCCAGGGTTTTTCTTTGTTTTGACTATTTTCTACATTGGAAAATAATAGTGAAGACGTCAAAACTATGAAATAGCACTAATGGAATCATGTAGTAACCAAAAAAGTGTTAAACAAAGGTAGGGGTGGCATAGAGAAGTCCTATTTAGTAAAAGACCAAATCCATATTATGGAAAGAACTGCTCAAATAAGTAAAGAGAAATTACAGTCCATCATTACTTTAAGACATGAAGGTCAGCCAATCCGGAAAATTAAGAACTTTGAAAGTTTCAGTCGCAAAAACCATCAAGCGCTATGAAGAAACTGGCTCTCATGAGGACCGCCACAGAAAAGGAAGACCAGGAGATACCTCTGCAGCAGAGGATAAGTTCATTAGACTTACCAGCCTCAGAAATTGCAGCCCAAATAAATGCTTGACAGAGTTCATGTAACAGACACATCTCAACATCATCTGTTCAGAGGAGACTGCTTGAATCAGGCCTTCATGGTTGAATTTCTGCAGATCAACACTACTAAATGACACCTATAAGAAAGAGACTTGCGTGGGCTAAGAAACACAAGCAATGGATAATCTGTCCTTTGGTCGGATGAGTCCAAAATTGATATTTTTGGTTCCAACCGCTGTGTCTTTGTGAGACGCAGGGTAGGTGAATGGATAATCTCTGCATGTGTAGTTCCCACCGTGAAGCATGGAGGAGGTGTGATGGTGTGGGGATGCTTTGCTGTTGACACTGTCAGTGATTTATTTAGAATTCAAGGCGCACTTAACCAGCATGGCTACCACAGCATTCTGCAGCGATACGCCATCCCATCTGGTTTGTGTTAGTGGGACTATCATTTGTTTTTCAACAGAACAATGACCCAATGCACCACCAGGCTGTGTAAGGACTATTTGAAGAAGGAGAGTGATGGAGTGCTGCATCAGATGACCTGGCCTCCACAATCACCAAACCTCAAGCCAATTGATATGGTTTGGGTTGAGTTGGATTGCAGAGTGAAGAAAAAGAAGCCAACAAGTGCTTAGCATATGTGGGAACTCCTTCAAGACTGTTGGAAAAGCGTTCTAGGTGAAGCTGTTTGAGAGAATGGCAAGAGTGTGCAAAGCTGTCATCAAGGCAACGAGTGGCTACTTTGAAGAATCTAAGCTAGAAAATATATTTAGATTTGTTTACATATTTTTTGCTTACTACATTATTCCATATGTGTTATTTAATAATTGTGATGTCTTCACTATTACTATTACTAAATAGTAAAACAATTGAATGAGTAGGTTTGTCCAAACTTTTGACTGGTACTGTGTGATATACATCTGTCCACTCATTACTAACAGCATGAGACCGAGACGGAGAGAGAGTGAGACAGAGACGATAAAATGAAATGGAAGAAGGGAAGAGTCATGACCTGGAGAGGAGGGAGAGTGGAAGTCCGGAGTACACTCTGAGGTCAATTTGTACTCTGGAGAGTCCCTGTCTGAACAGCCTCCATCACACTGTGTGTGTGTTTGTGTGTGTGTGTTATTGTTTTTCCTCCTTTCCTATGTTTCCTTCGACTTGAGAGGATAAGGGTAGTTTATAGGCTCTCACTCTAGTCTTCTCTGAGCTTACATCAAGGTTTGTGTGTGTTGCTTGAGGGAGAGTGCGCACCTGTGTCGGAGTCATCTGGGTGTTAACTGATAAGTGCCAGTCCACATGGTGTTTTTGGAAAGGGTGTATGATGTTAGGCAGTCCTCTGTTTGTGTCGATTAGCTAAAGCAAACAGACTCTGAGGATTTCTCTGTGTACTGAATTACAGTGGCCGTGTCCAAATACTAGCCTCCTAAATAGTAGGCCGTTTGAGAATGGGGAAAAATAGTATGTGATTTTTCGAAAATGCTATAAATGTCTGGATGTCATACTCATTTCGGCTTCTCATGTAGTATGAATGAATTGTCAACTTTTTTGTGAAATTCACACCCACAATGAATTATACCCGGATAAAAGGAGGGCTTAGAGATTCTATAGTTTTCTAAAAAGTAGCCTGATGTGTCTTTACTGTGGCTAAATACTGTAGCTAATGTTAGCTGCGTGATTTAGCAGGAGTTGAAGTTAGCTCTATACCTAATAAGCTTGCTGTTGTTGATAGACAACTTCATGTTGAAACTAGCTAGCCAGTTTTATATATGTGAAGCCGTAGCCAGTTTTATATATGTGAAGCCGTAGCAAAGTAGTACTCTGCAGCCGTGGCATACTGCATACTTTTTACAAAACGTAAATAGTATGCGACGATGAGTACATACTATGCCTTTTTAGTATGTAGTGCGCTAGTTTGGGTATTCTGACACGGCCAGTACGCGACAGAGTTTGATGAATTTTTCTTTTGTTTTTACAAACCATTACAATTTTATGAGTAAAAGATTGATAAAGCTGTGAAGAGCTTGTTTAGTGCATTTGGCACAAGCGAAAAGTTTTATTTTATATATTGGACAGTGAGTTTCAGCCAATGTTTTTTTATGGACCATATTAAGCATGTATTATATTTTAATCTGAATGACCAATTAGCAAGAAACCAAAAGCAGCTGTCTGATATCCAACTGCCTTTCAGAAGAAATCAACATCCGGGAACTTTGTGTAGCTCCTCCCCTAATTCTTCAACTGCCTGTTTCCCACTTCCTATCTAGCACATAGCCACAGACCCCCATTGAAATTGAGCCGTCGGGCGGCGGGGTAGCCTCGCTAATCGATAACCAGTGTATTAGCAATTATTCTCCCCATTGATTTACGAGGGCCAGCGACTCCCGCCACGCTGTTATTAGCCCTTGACTAGATGTGTCTGCGCTACACACGTACACACACACACACACTCCTGCACACTCTATCCTGCCTCTGTTGCCAGGTGGATATGTGTTGGACATCAACACACACGCATGGATACACACACATTGTCCTATAGCTGTTGCTAGGTGGATATATGATTCCTTAGAGGCAGTGGGGTCTAGAACAATCTCTCTCTTTCTCTCACACACTCTCTCTCTTATCACAGGCCTCCCATTTTACGCTGAGGAGCCCTAACACCCTTGGGCAAGCTGAGGGTAGGAGAGGGAGTGGGAGAATGAAATACAGTCCCATTTCAGGTAGTCATTTCTGTGTGTGTGTGCTCTGGATGGATGCTTTTGATAGTGTAGCATGTATTCACGACTACTTGAAGGTGGCAACATTGTTCCATGTTAGCTAGTGTAATGAACAGCCAATTGACACTTGAGAAGTTTCATGAAATTAGCAGCAGTTTCCTCATGCTTAGATAGCACAAAGACTAAGGATTGACGGGTGTTGACGTTTTAGTGCTCCAAATAAATTGTGGCAGAACATTCCTTGGATTCATTTGGCTTCAGCATTGATCAAATATCAGATTCTCTTCCTATCACTCAGAGCACATTGCTGTGTCAGCAAAGGTCTTTTTTTTTCTCCCCAAACCCAGATTTAAGCCTATTCCTTAAATAAAAATAATGCTCAATTGAGAATCTACATTTAAAATTGCCTTTAGTCCAGAAGATTAGTCCCGAAATACTTTGTCTAAGTGCATTTCAGTTGCCAGGACCCGTGAAAAATAGTATGTTGAACCCCTAATCAGTGACTTGTTACACAGACTTACATCTATAAGGCTTTCCAGACGCACCAGGGGTATCAACAAGCCATAAGCATGTGTAACAACAACACATTTTGACAGAAAAGTCAAGCGTACTGCTTTACAAGACGTTGTTGTATCGTTCGTCTCGTAAAACTTTCACTTGAAATGTGTGAACCCCTTGCGTTTTTGTTTTCCCTGCCTTACTTGTTGGGGTTGAGATGTTTACATTGCGACGCTACTCATCTTTCTCTCCCTTTGCTCGTGATTTGGGGCATTTCGATATAAATCCGCGGCTCTATATCTGCGTTCGCAGTATATCACGACTTAAGACAAATAAAAAATTGGTGCTGTTTTTGCTGCGAGCTGATGGATAAAAGCTGGTCTCAGCACATTGCGATTGGGGGGGGGGGGGGGGGGGGGGGTTCTATCCCCGCAGAGTGTTTATTTAACCGATAAGGGTCTTAGAAAAGCAATGAATATAATTTTTTCCCGGACAACAGTTTACTGGGCCCTGTAGATAAGATATCTGGGAATGGATACTGCCCACAGATGACAGTTTGTCCTTGAGACTGGACCAGACGCCGGGGCAGGTTGCACGGCTTTCTGCTGAAGCCTCACCTCCCTCTCTCTTTTTCCATTTCTCTCTCCTTCCTCAATCTCTCTGTCACAGTCTCGGTCTCATCTTTATTGCTCTCTCTCTCTCTCCCTATTTGTCTCTCTCGTTTCTACCTCTGTCCCCTCTCTCACATTCTCTCTCATTTTGTCTACCTCTCTGGCTTAATCTACTCTCTCACTTATTCTTTCGCTCTTTATTCATCCCCTTCTCTCTCTCCCTCAGGTGTAACCGTGCAGAGCCAGCGAGCCTGTTGTAAGAATATGAACTAGAAGACAAAAGGAGAGAGTGTAATGCACTTCTCTCTTCGGCTCAGTGAGCTTGTGTCCTTTGCAGCACTCTGGCAAACCTGTTTTTATATGTGCCTTTCCTCGGTCTAGCACTGTCGATGGTCATGAAGCGCCATACGTCCTCATTGTACAATCTCAATAGGTTTTGGAGAGGGAAAGGAGGAGAGCAATTTACTGCTTTTTGTCTGGTTTCTTCGATGGCACACGTGGCCACAAAATGGTCCGAAAGCTTTCTTTGATCCAATGCAGACTCAGACAGTGTCAGTCACTGGGGGGGGGGGCTCTAAGCTCGACTCTAAGTCTTCTGTCTTAGGGAACAGCGGGGTGCCCCCAGACCCTCCAGACCCCGTCTCGGTCTGTCTCTCCGTCTGTGTCATGTCTGCCCTGTCACGTAGTTTGTCATACAGCCTGTCTGAAGACTTTTCTCTGTCTGTTCGTACGGCTTACTGTGCGTTGTTCGGACCCGGTCTTTCAAATTGTCTGTATGCCCTTTCAGTGGATCTTTATATGTCTGTCTCTCTTTCCCATGTCTGTCTTGTCACTCAATCACTCATACAGCCTGTTTGAAGACTTGTGTGTGCATTTGTCTGACTGTCTTTCAAGTGGTCTGTCTGTACGTCCCTCTGTCTTCCACTCCTGCTGTCTGTTCATCTCTCCCACAGCGGGGAAAACGAATCAAGCCATCTGCAATGATTTGAATTCTGTCTGTCTGACACCTGAGAGAGCGAGACAGCTAGAGTCAGGCAGTGATTTAACTAAGTTGAACATTGGCTAACTATTGTGGCTGACTCAAACATCCATGTTTTTAATATCTCTGGTCATCCGGCAATCATTGCCCCGGTTCGTTGTTGGCGCCTTCAGTATCTGTCTGCCTGTGAGGACACCGGCTCAGACGTTAAAAGGTTAATTGACTACAGATGCTTTTGGTTGGATTGAAACAAATTATAATTTACCCAATTATTAGTGCGAGTTTGATGGAATCCATTTGATCAGACAATGTGACGCAAGGTGATTTTGAGTGTTGACGCTGCGCACTCCCAACTAAAATGTAGTAGAGCTCAAACACACCACGCAAGTGTGACGTTTCACTGCTCTGCAGATCATGTTTAATCTTACTTGGTCGTTGCAGTGATAATCCGGTGATAGAGAATTCGAAATATCCACTGTCTGTTTTGTTGCCAATAATGGAAGGGCTATTAGCCCTGCGTGAGTGCGAGCGTTACAGCATAGAGGGACAGAGTGTCTACGTCTTGGGGAGGACAGTGAGGGGACAAATAGACGAGGTAAAGAGGGAGACGGCGTGATGTGAGAGGGGGAGTGGTGAAGAGGAAAGAAAGGGGCTGAACAGAGTGACTAAAGAGAGGAGGAGCGAGAAACGGTGAGGGGGAGGTTGGGTGGGAGAGTGCCATAGAGGAGAGAGCGAGAAACGGTGAGGGGGAGGTTGGGTGGGAGAGTGCCATAGAGGAGAGAGCGAGAAACCGTGAGGGGGAGGTTGGGTGTGAGAGTGCCATAGAGGAGAGAGCGAGAAACGGTGAGGGGGAGGTTGGGTGGGAGAGTGCCATAGAGGAGAGAGCGAGAAACCGTGAGGGGGAGGTTGGGTGGGAGAGTGCCATAGAGGAGAGAGCGAGAAACAATGAGGGGGAGGTTGGGTGGGAGAATGCCATAGAGGAGAGAGCGAGAAACAGTGAGGGGGAGGTTGGGTGGGAGAGTGCCATAGAGGAGAGACCGAGAAACAGTGAGGGGGAGGTTGGGTGGGAGAGTGCCATAGAGGAGAGAGCGAGAAACAGTGAGGGGGAGGTTGGGTGGGAGAGTGCCATAGAGGAGAGAGCGAGAAACAGTGAGGGGGAGGTTGGGTGGGAGAGTGCCATAGAGGAGAGACCGAGAAACTGTGAGGGGGAGGTTGGGTGGGAGAGTGCCATAGAGGAGAGAGCGAGAAACAGTGAGGGGGAGGTTGGGTGGGAGAGTGCCATAGAGGAGAGACCGAGAAACAGTGAGGGGGAGGTTGGGTGGGAGAGTGCCATAGAGGAGAGAGCGAGAAAGAGCATGAGCAGGATAGAGAGAATGGAAAAAAGGCAAGCAACTGATAAGTAGGGAGAGAGGAGGAGGAGGAGGAGGAGGAGTGAAAGAGAAGCAGTAAGAGAGAGAGAGCAAATGGGAGGGAGGGAGGGAGGGTGTGAGAGAGAGAAAAGGCCTGGAGGAGGTCAGCTATGCCTGCCACTCATCACTCACTCCTTAATGACTCTCTTTTCTCTCTCTCTCTCTCCCTTTTCCCCCGGAGTCTCAGCCCAGCCCAGCGCCCAATCAAATAGGGTCATCCAAAGTTCACGACCCCCACTACCACCGCAGTCCCCACAACACCCGTGCATTGTTGTGTGTGTGTTTTGTCTGGCAACTAGATTTTTCAGACATCTGAGAAAATGGCAGGCGTGGATGGTTGATGAGACTTCTGTCAGTGAGGTATTTTGTTTTTCATTGGTCCTTCATTAGGATTTCATTTAAATCTGTCAGGTACACCAGATTGTATGTTATGGTGCAATACGGAACTTTTTTCACCGTTTACAATTGTGAATTAAGCAATAAGATATTCTATCGAATGTCCCTGTTGTAGTTTTTTGTACTTCTGTTCAGTCTTCTGTTCAATGTCTGTGTGCGTGTGTCTGTGTGTGCACTATGCATTGGTGTGATGCTAGCATCAGCTCGGTTCCTATTCCAGCTTGCGCAGGGTGTTGACGGACCAGGTGTGTGTGTGTGTGGTGCCACAGTGTCCCATTCCGCTTGGTTTGTCAGCTATGTGGCTCTGGGAAGCATCAAGCAACAAAACTCAAAGTAAAGGCTTTTCACTCTCCCCTGCACACCACATTTGGGGAAACAGCTGGAAAGACCATGACTATGATTTGTCTCCCTCTGCTAGTATGTCTGACAGCTTCTATTGCACCACACACACTCGAGAGAGCGCGCGCGCACACACACACACAGTCCAATTTGGAGGTATTCAGTATATTATATGAAGTCAGTGTCTCTGGGGTGGACGGAGGGAGATTGGATAGGGTTTCATGGAACGAGTGGAACTATTCATTATGTGAGAGGTGTACTTTTCTAGACTGTGTGTGTGTGTGCGGGCGCGCGCATACGTTCCTACAAGGTGTGTGTATCAGATAGTGTGTGTTCTCAAATATCTCTTTGCAAAGTTTGAACAAACACACACAGGGTCTCATATAAAGGAACACACACAAGGGCTGTGGTCTTTTGGTACTCGCTGCCAAAATGGCCCTGATTTCCTTTAGCCCAGCTTGGTCGGGTCATACATCACTAAGGGGCCTCTCAGCTCCAGTGGCAGGGGCTGACACAATGACACGTGTCATTTATCATGGAGGGGCCAGGCCTTGGGAAACTACACAGACTGGACCGCATATGACACTGCCTGAGAGAGAGGGTGAGAGAGAGAGAGAGACCGAGGAAGATGGAGAGCACAGAAAGTAAAGTCTGTACGATACACAGATGAAATACATTCGGACTCGCAGAGTCTCTCCTAGCTGTCCGTGTCTCTTCCTTCTGTCCTCTACATATCCCTCCCCCTCTTCTCCTTCTTTCTCTATTTTTCTCTATCTCACATGCACCCATCCCTAACCCCGCCCATCCTCCCCCTTCTCCTACTCTCCCCCTCTTCTCCATCTCTCCCACCAAGTCACTCGCCTGGCCCCCTTTTTCATTTGTCTTCATAAGCCTAATTTATTTTGGCTGCCACATGCAAGCTGACAGGGATCACTCACTACTGTTCTCCCTGCGCGCTCACACACACACACACATTTCTCTTCACGACTGTTCTGAGATCAACCCAACAGTCACCATTCCCTTGGTTAGAGGGCACTTTCAGAGACTGTGCAAAAGTTTAATTGCCAGGGAGGTAAGCTTCTCTTTCGTCTCCATTTCTAGAATGTTCTAGCACTCCATAGTCTGCCCTCAGTACGATATTATGTTGTGTTGAGCGATGGTTTCCTGTCTCTCTCTCACGTGCTCTCTTGCTCTCTCTCACTCTTTCTCGCTCTGTCCATTTCTCACCATGCTCACTCCTTCACTTACTGCTTCTCTCTTCGCTCTCTCTCACTCTTTCACTCTGTCACTCTGTCCATTTCTCACCATGCTCACTCCTTCACTTACTGCTTCTCTTCGCTCTCTCTCTCACTCTTTCACTCTGTCACTCTGTCCATTTCTCACCATGCACATTCCTTCACTTACTGCTTCTCTTCGCTCTCTCTCACTCTTTCACTCTGTCACTCTGTCCATTTCTCACCATGCTCACTCCTTCACTTACTGCTTCTCTTCGCTCTCTCTCTCACTCTTTCACTGTCACTCTGTCCATTTCTCACCATGCACATTCCTTCACTTACTGCGTCTCTGTCCTCTTTCTCCTCCCCTCTCTCTCTCTCTCTCTCCCCTAAGCTGTTATGGATGGTTTACTAAGAGTCATGTCCCTACCCTGGGAAATCTCAACACACACCACTGTGAACAGGCGCACACACACACAACACATACACACACACACACACACACACACACACACAATCAGAGATGTGGGTATTGATCCCCAGTGACGTGGTTTCTTCTGTGAGAGGCCAGTTTGTGATTTAGTGTCTCTCCTCCTTCAGGGCCTCTCTCGTTCCCCCTCTGCCTCCCTCTTTTGTCAGTTCACTGTCACGGCCATCAGGAAAAGGCCTCACGCCCCCCCACCTCCTTTGCGCGCGCACACACATACATAAACACAAGCGCACATACATAGACACACGCGCACTCCAGTGTGGACTGACAGAATTGTTACTCTTTCTTGTCCCCTTTTTGTTCATTGCAGGAACTTTCCAGTTACGCTTTACTTAAAAGGTATAAATGAGGCTGTTTGACCACACAGATCAGTGCAATACTGTAACAAGATACATTTTCTGTCACGTTGTTTGCATTTATGTGAATGGAGTTTTCATTCCACAAAACAAGGCCATGTTCTCATGTGATCAGTGACTTTGATTTGGCAATCACTGTGTTTGCCTGTGTACATGTGTTTGCCTGTGCATCCAGCTTTGCTGTCTCTGATCTGACTCATCCACAGGCTGTGTGGGTTTTCCCCCCCATAGAGACACAGGGTCAGTTTCAGGGAAGAGTGTGTGTGTGTCCTGTGTGTGTGTGTGTGCATGTTGTTCCTCAGCGGTGTACAAAGCAGACAGCCCATGTGAATATAGGGGAGGGCTGAGGGTACAGGGAAGGGTTGATTGATGGGTTATTGTGCAACCAGACCCAGACAGAACTGGTGAGGTCATGGCCTCTTCTTGCCCCCCCCCCCCCCCCCCTCCCCTCCCTCTCTCATCATTCTCACCACTATTCACTCCCCCATGCTGCCTTTCTCCCTTCACAGTCCACTTTGTTTTCTTTTGTCTCTCCTCCTCTAGTGGACAGTTTTTCGTTACGCGATTCATCTTATCAGGTTTCATTTTACAGCCTCTATTCACTGGATGTGGCCCTAAAAAAAATGCTGCCTCTGACTTTCGAGAAACTCGCAAAGATCTGTCCAATACAAGTTTCAATGTCCCTTTTTGATTTGCTGCAATTTTTGTTATGGCCAAGCCGATTGGGCAGCGACCGGTGATTATCCAATCAGGGAGATAGTAACCATCTAACTTCTCTTACTCGTGGGAAATGTTCAACCAAATAAAGTGTGACTGATGCAACAGGGTTCATGGAAAGGTGTATCTGAGAGAGCCTTTTGTTTTCTCTCCCTCGCCATTTTCTCTCCTACGCAGAAAGAGTGATTTATGGTAATTATCCATCTTTGGGGTCATCCATCAACTGGTTGTTGCTAGGAGATGGGAGCAGCTGTTGTTTGGGCCAGGGAAGGTCCACTGTCAGGGGGCTGTACACAGGTGACTTCAGAGGGAGATTTAAAGAGACAGGCCCTATTTTTGTTTTCTTTTTTTCCCCAGAGAAAACTCTTGTACATGTGGATTTCAGTTTGTCTTAATGTGTTTTTAGGGTTAGTTCATGCAGAGAAAAGACTAGGACTGGAAAGAAACACTAAGGACTGGATTTCGTCAAGCTCCCTGGAATTCCTTAAGGTCAAAGAATACCTGTGGAAGGAATAGGTAGATAGTGATACAAATAATGTCCCCACATGATTCAATTTGCCCCTACCAATGCCACAGATAATTGGGAAGGATGTCACTACAGGTGCTCTTAGGAAATGCTTATGCTAGAACATGTTTGGCGGAGTCCTACCCTTAGCGAAACCTGAGCGCTTCTAGTGGCTCTAGAAGCAGTCCGATATTGACTTTGTTAACCTTTCCAAATCCATAGGTTTTTAAATGTAGCTCTTCAGAAATGACTAGACGACGCAGAGGCTTCACTAACTACAATAGCCAAACCTTGCTGTCAGTTTCTCCCAAACCTTTACCGGGTGGGAGTCATAGGCTACACTAACGCTCAACTAACATTAGCAAAACGTTAGGACCTTTTTGGTTGCATTATTTCAGAGAAGCAGTGATATTGGGGACAGAGGCTATACTAGTCCATTATGTTCAGTAACATTCCGCTAGCTTTAGTGAAACGTTGGGACTTTGTAGTTGCATAGGTTTTAACAGCAGCCAGCTAGATGGGGATTGGCTCTGCAGTGCTTATGATATAATGGCCATTGTCTCATCTCTGAGCAGCCTGGAGTTGACAGTGGAGGGAAAAGGTGATTTATAGACTGCACCCGTCGCTATGGCTGCTCAAAGATGGCTCCCAGAGAACATGGACAAACAGAGGAGGGGAGAAAGGAGAAAATGAGAACAGGGAAGGAGAGAGACATGTACTGCAATGCAGGAGCGAAGAGCAGGGGATTAAAATGAGTGATTACCAGAAGTTTTTTGGTGACATTTATTTTGTTTGTTTGTTTGTTGCTGAATCAGTTAACTTTAAGGTTTCATGCTGCTTGTTCGTAATAGTTTTTAAAGGTGCACTACTAAAGTAGCCACCCTTTGCCTTGATGACAGGTTTCCACACTCTTGGCATTCTCTCAACCAGCTTCATGAAGTAGTCACCTGGAATGCATATCAATTAACAATTTCCTTGTGAATTTGGGGAATTTCTTTCATTCTTAATGGGTTTGAGCCAATCAGTTGTGTTGTGACAAGATATGGGTGGTATATAGAAGATAGCCCTATTTGGTAAAAGACCAAGTCCAATGGACATTAGACTGGTGGAAATCTGTCCTTTGGTCTGATGAGTCCAAATGTTAGATTTTTGGTTCCAACCGGCATGTCTTTGTGAGACGCAGATTAGGTGAACGGATGGTCTCTGCATGTGTGGTTCCCACAGTGAAGCATGGAGGAGGAGGTGTGATGTTGTGGGGTTGCTTTGCTAGTGACACTGTCGGTGATTTATTTAAAATTCAAGTCACACTTAACCAGCATGGCTACCACAGCATTCTGCATCGATACGCCATCCCATCTGGTTTGTGCTTAGTGGGACTATTATTAGTTTTTCAACAGGACAATGACCCAAAACACACCTCCTATAAAGGCTATTTGATCAAGAAGGAGAGTGATACTGCACCAAATGACCTGGCCTCCTCAATCACCTGTTGGACCGCAGAGTGATTTGTTTAACACTTTTTTTGGTTACTACATTATTCCATGTGTTATTTCAGTTATGACTTCACTATAATTCTACAATGCAGAAAATAGTACAAATAAAGATAAACCCTTGAATGTGTAGGTGTGTCCAAACCTTTGACTGGTACTGTATGTATGTGCATATATATATTGGGTGATTGGATTGGAGTGATGTAGACAATTGCATTGTTAGAAGCTACAATATTAAAGCTAATCTACCCCCTAAAATGTGTTATTTATTAGAATAAATAATAATAAATTAGGAAACGGCTGGTCACGTTTGGTAACTTTTCCCACGACTAAGAATGTGTGGTGGAAGACATGCAGTGAGTAAACCGTTAGTAATGTCTTCATATCGGACTTATCTCCCTCTTCTGGATGGGGATGTCACAGTGGTACCCAATAGTCCTGTCACCTCCCCTCCCCTTACCCTATTGTTTGAAGCTAATGTAAAATGCACGGTCTACAGTATATGACCCATTTTTAGCAGGCCATTAGCATAATTTGGCTGTGGCCAGCGAGTTAATGTACTCGCAGATGACAGGGAAATTGTGCTGCACAACCTTAGGGTTTAAACAAAGACCTACGACGAAGTAGGCCACGCTTTGCATAAGGGTGGACTTTACATTGTGTGTGTGTGTGTGTGTGTGTGTGTGTGTGTGTGTGTGCGCGCGAAATGCGCAGAATACAACAGGTGTAGACCTTACCGTGAAATACTTACTTACAAGCCCTTAACCCACAGAAAATAGAAATAGAGTTAAGAAAATATTGACTCCATAAACTAGAGTAAATTTTTTATAAGCCAATAAAATAACAATACCAAGGCTATATACGGGGTAACGATACCAAGTCAATGTGCGGGGGGTACAGGTTAGTCAAGGTAATTTGTAAAATGACTATGCATAGATAATAAACAGCAAGTAGCAGCAGTGTAAAATCAAAGGGGGGGGTCAATGTCCGGTGGCCATTTAATTAATTGTTCAGCAGTCTTATCACTTGGGGTTAGAAGCTTTTAAGGAGCCTTTTGGTCCTAGATTTGGCACTCTGGTACAGCTTGCCATGCGATAGCAGAGAGAACAGTCTATGACTTGGGTGACTGGAGTCTGACAATTGGGCCTTCTTCTGACACAGACAGCATATAAGTCCTGGATGGCAGGAAGTTTGGCCTCAGTGATGCACTGGGCTGTTTGCACTACCCTCTGTAGCGCCTTAAGGAGAGAGACATGTACTCCAATGCAGGAGCGAAGAGCAGGGGATTCAAATGAGTGATTTTCCAGAAGTTTTTTATGACTTGGGCCTCTCCTTCTCTCCTGGTCGGATGCAGTTGCCATACTGCTCGGTTAGGATGTTCTCTACGGTGCCACCTTAGAACTTTTTGAGGATCTGGGGATCCATGCCAAATCTTTTCAGTGTCCTGGGGAGGAAAAGGTGTTGTCGTGCCCTCTTCACGACCTGTCTTGGTGTGTTTGGACCATGATAGTTTGTTGGTGATGTGGACACCAAGGAACTTGAAACTCTCGACCCGCTCCACTACAGCCGCGCCGATGTGAATTGGGGCCTGTTCGAAAGGTGGATGAGAAGGCACAAATATATTATACCTTTTGATAAAAGGTGTATCATATCAAAGTACCTTAATACAACTTTGTATCTTTTTATTGTATATTTTCTTTAATGTTTATCTTTATCTGACATTTCACATGTCTTGTCAAAAGTGAACGCGGGCACTCAGTTGCGTAGCAAACATTGTTGTCCTCCACCTCATGAAGATTTGGAAAGCCGAGTAGATGAATTTGCACGTCCTGCTGGAACAGTACACCAGCTATTGGAGGCCCCGCAGGTATTGTGCCATATGGTTAATTATTCCACATGGGCGGCGGGGATTGGGGGGCGTGGAACTGTGAACAGACTTTTCGAAGGGGAAGTTGAGGGAAAAGCATATATTAATTTATAGCAACCACTCCACAGAATCCACGGCAACACAAATCAATGTCACCTTCTAGAGGTGGGAGGGGGCGTTTATACTGGAGAGAGGTGGGTGGAGTCTGTGTAAAACAAGCCTCAGAACTTCAAAGCCCCCACCCCTGCTTAGGGTAACACCCTAAGCAAGGATGGTATGGTGGAAAAAGATCATTTATTTGTTTAACCTTTATTTAACTAGGCAAGTCAGTTAAGAACACATTCTTAATTACAATGACGGCCTAGCAAAAGGCTTCATGCAGGGACGGTTTCTGGGATTGCTCTTCCCTGCTATAGGTTGTGCCTGGGCATATTGAGGGGCAAATAGGTTTGGACACCCGAAATAGCATTCAAACTTTGCTTGCTGAATAATACCTTCATTATTTCTTAAAGGAGATTGTATACCATCAGCAGTCATGAGAGAGTAAAGAACAAAACAAAGATGTCCTCACCATTACACTAAATAAAATGCCCAACAAATAGGATTCCCTGTGGGTTTTATTTTTATTTTTACAACTGAGAATCATCTCGAAATGAAGCCTACGCTGTCGACCCTTTTACACACAGACGTAAATGAAAAGGTCTGTTTTTCCTCAGTCTTAGGGAACGTAGGCACTAGGCCTAAACGCCAGCTTGCTTTAGCATCGGGCCCACTAGCGCTTGGAACAGACAGGATCACACCACCCCGGCATGTGCAGCAGTGGCTGTCCCAGAGAAGAAGAAGACGAAAGAGAAGAGAAGAGGGAGAATGAGATTGTTCTGTATTCTCCCTGACATGCTCTGCATTACCATAATTGGCTTTTCTACATGATAGGACAGAGGAAATAATAATGTCATTTTATTTACAGCCTGTCCCACTGTCCCCCTCTCCCTCACACACACACACACACACACCATGCAGGTCAAATGACACACACTGATCAGGCCTGTCCAAAGCTATCACAGCGGAGGGGCCGGTGACAAAGCGAAGCGGGGAGAAAGGAATACGACTCGCAACGTTTCAGCCCCCATTTTGAAGGGCGTCTAAACGGCGACTCGGTTGCCCGTCTGGAATAGCAGAGAGCCCGACACAGGCTAAATCAGAGGAGTGAGAGCAGGCGGAATTGGACATTAGCACCACAAATGACTGCCGGGATTGGTCCTCTTCTCAGAGACAGAGTAAATAAATAAGGAGAGTTGAGAGGGGGGTGTGTGTGTGTGTGTGGCATGTGTGTGAGTTGCAATTCGGCGGTGCTGCTTCTCGCTCAACTGCACTCGCTCCCTGTCTCACGTTGTTTCTCTCCCGAAGGCTTTGGTTAAGTTTGACACCAGCCAAATGGTGTAGCCTCAGTGTCCCATGACAGATAGCATTATGGGTTTAAGTGGCAGATTTGCACAAGAGAAACGAGCAAGGAGAAATATACAGTATGTGAAATGACTCCATTTTTCAGACGTTCTAATATAACATTATATGGAGAGAGAAACTGCCGGTTCTCTCGGAAAGCAAAAGTTCATTTCCACCTAATTTGTTTTGAAGCAGTTGATTCTCAAGTTGTTCCGATGTCATTTTTGAGAATGTCAACGCAGTAGTGCATGTGAGAGAAAGCACAGCTAGTTGGGAAATCATTGTGCATAGTATCACAAACTCTGTGCCATAGACACAATGCAGAAACAGTACTGTGAAAGTACAAAGGTTATTTTTATGCTTAGCTATAACGGATGACAATTTTTTCCGATAAATGTAGTATTGTATCGCAGATTGGAGCTTGGCATAGAGAAGGCTTGTACATGTTTCCGTGTGAGTGACTGTGAGAATATCCGTCTGTTTTTATCTATGTACTATACACTTAGGGGTGGTGTGTGTGTGTGTGACAGCAAAGGCCCGGTAGTGTCCTGCTGAGGTGTCACCTGTCTGGAGGAAGCCCGGGCCAAAGTGACAGGCTAGTCTCTGGACGCAGATGGCCTGCTCTCCCTCTTCTTTCCACAGCCGTCACATGTCCCCTCTGTGTTTGACACACACACACTGACACACACATACTAACACACACACACACGTCATTGACACTGACACAAACACTTAAGTGACAAACACACACATGGGTTGTCAGATACAAGAAACACATGAATGTAGTGAGACAAACACACACACACACACACACACACACACACACACACACACACACACACACAGGGACAAACCTGATGGATAGATGCACACAGAATATCTCCCTAGCACACCAGGTGGATAGATAGGAATAAATGCTTACAAACTAACCCTCACTCGCACAAACACACATACAAATGCACACCTTCTACTTTGTGTCTTGCTGCCTCAGGTTACAGTCAATTTCACATACTTTCCCCTCTACCATTTCAGACCCACCCATAGACAGACCAACTCTCCTGCTCACACCTCTGTCAGCTAACTCCTAAATGCACCTTTTTTCCCTCCTTTTTTTGTTGTTACAAACCTTTTCCTCTTCCATTCTCCATGACAGCACAAAGTGGGCTTATTTTTTTATTTTCTCTCTCTTTTTTTTGACTGACAACCACAACAGCATCCCCCTTCCTTCCCTGCCCCATTTTTAATCCTCCCCCTCCCTCTCCCCTCTCTCCATTGTTCTGAGTGAGGCTTGAAAGCAGGCGGCTCAACGAGTAGTGTCAGCATCTCCCCATCTCTGATTGCCTTATTAGCCGCCGGTGGCACCAGGAGCTCTTTTTCTTTCTCCCCACAGATGCAAAAAAAAAGGAGGGAGAGAAGAAGAAAAAATGTCTGACTTCTATGTTGTTTTTTCTTCTTTTGCTTAGAAACAAAGGCTCGTTTTGTGGACACTTGACACCCACCACCCTGACCCGAACACCTGACACTGATACATGATTTGACACTTGAACTGCGCCGTTGGTTAGGGCTTCCACGTAAGCATTTCGCGCTATTCGGCTCATGTGACAAAACCGATTTGATTTGATTTGATGGCTGTCGAGGTGGAGGCAGCAGACTGGGGATGTTGGGGGAAGTGTGTGTGTCGGTGGGGGGGGGGGGGGGGTCTGGGCTGAGGTGTGTGCAGGAAAAGACTGACTTTATTTTTAAGAGATGTCAGGTTGTCTTTTCTGTCGAGGCTGTCTCTCTTTACCCATTCCACTCATTAAGAGCTACGGGTAACTATAGTGGAGACTGCAATTTTTTGGGGGTGGGGTGCGTTCTTTACTGTGATGAGCTATTTAGAGACTGCGAGAGAGTAAGCGTGATGGGGGAGTTTTCAGTGCTTTGAGGTACTCAACCAAACGCTCTAATGAAATGAAATACGGAATGCTCTTGACAATTCACCGACTGTTGATTTTTATATTATTTTGACATTGGCTTGAATTTGATTCTTTTTGAAAGGGTGTAATGTCGGGCTCTGGGGTAGGCATAGTTGTAATATTGGACAGATAGATTGCAGGTATTATGTGAGCAATAGTGCAGTATTATCTTTTGTGTGTACGTCTACACATTCAGTACACGCTAGCACAGCGACGGATGTTCATACACATTTATATCAGCACACGCACGCAGACACAGAGAGACTGAGACACACACACACACACACACACACACACCGTAGTCACAGTTGCTTATGGCCCTCCAGCTTTTCCCAGGCAGCAGTAAATGGCAGCTCACAAACATCAGGTATTATGTCTTCTCTGATTATGGGCCTGAGCAGCAACACGCTGTTCTGGGGCTGACAGCACATCTGCCTCCTCGCTAGAGACTGATACTGGCACCTTGGACAAGCATCTTATGGGAGAGGATAAGGTGAACTGCCCGAGCTCTGTCTCCATCTGTCTGTCTCTGTCTCTCTTTCACTCTCTCGCTCCCTCTCTCTGTCCTTTTCTCGATGTATTTCTCCTTCACGATTACCATGCAGCACATTGTCATATCGAATGAAACATGACATAATATTGCAAAATTCGAACAGGTTTGACAGTTGGAAATACGTTCCTCTACAACTCTTAATTTGCTACTTAGTGCAGTTTAGAGAAAGTTGATGTCTGACATTGTCTCGGAGTCCAGAGGGCCTGTAATTATACTTGAGAGACGGTTGACACTGTCTATAGGCTTATTCTCAAAGTAACATTTCTGCCATAATTCCTGCATAGCTACAGGGGTTGGAATCACATGTTGTTTGTCTGCCATTAAAGATATCCACTCAGGCAGCTGATCAACACAGGCAGTGCCTTGTCAAGTGCTCGGTCCTGTTCCATAATGGTCATTAAGTAAATGGTATGGATGGAGTATTTTTCTCTCATCTTGTGCCCCGACAAAGAGTTCCATTATTCTCTTTTCGAGGTTGGCAACACTTAAAAAGTGTCAAACCCAGAGGAAAATGCTATTTCATTAGCCACATACCATAGCCATGCTGTTGTTACTCATTAAAACATTTAATCGTCCTTTATCTGATGAACTACCACATAAGGACTACATCATCTTTTTGGTATTGAAGAAAACATGTATTTTTTATAAACATATAGGTCAAATGTGTAGTTTTTCCTCAATTCTGATTTGAAAAAAATACTAAAAAGTACTATGATTAAATGTAGAGGAACCTTGATATAACCTTGACAGTCATTCTGTGTGGAGAAAACCTACTCAGAACTCACGCCCCCCCCCCCCATCCTCTGTGGGTAACACTGTTTCCCTTCTCCCCCGCAAGCCGGCACACTTGACTCCCTGAGAACTAGTACAGCATGGACGGTGACAACATGGCATGTCATGTCCACCGGCAATTTCCACGAGTCATACTGTGAGGACTTCCACTGCCAATGCCAACTCTGTGCCATCCCAGCCGAGGGCCTGGCACGCTCACCCGCTATCGCTATGTCACACGTCACGGAGCAGGGTGTGAGTGGCACAGTGGCATTAGAGACTGGTTCAAAGTCAGAGAGAGTCCGTGCCCTCCATCTAGAAGAGAGGCAGCCATTTTAGTACATGAACTGGCTTGTGACTGTTGGTCACCTTTTTTTCCTGGGCAGTCTAATCATTTGGATATTTGAAATGGATAGGATTTAAGACAGTCAACTTTCCTTTATCTTTGCATTCAACAGTATACATCCATATAGAGTGTATGACAGCGTGCAGTTGAAACGTAAAAGCACGACAAAGCAACAAACACGAGAGTTCTAACATACTGAATGTAGGCTACTGACCTTTTTTGTCAAACGCAGTGGACTCTCGCTGTTGATTAATATGCATCTGCTGCTTTGGGAACCGGTTTTCCATCATGTAGAATTGTGCTTGTGTCCCTAGTTTTTGAACTCAAGGGGAAATATTCCTCTTGCTCATCTTTGTTCTCCTTTACCCTTGCTGAGCCATACTGTTTGATGCCTTCGTTAGGCTGCACAGTGTAGGGGACTATCTATCATCGTCAAGATATGGACGTTTGCCACTTTTATAATTGCAAAGCAGCATCCTCCGCCAGGACTATTGACTGAAATATCTTAAGAATCATTGCACCCACCCACTCTTACACACTCCGAGACACAGACATGCAGGGTATACACACGTTAAACACAGACACGCATTACGGGATAAACACATCAAGAATCTCTATACACATCTGATGGGATGTTTTGCCCCGATGAGTTGGCTGATGTCCCTTTTTCCTCTCATCTTGTGTTTTTCAGCTTACGGGGACGAGGAGGAATTTAAGGCTGATGACAAGATCGATGAGGAGCACCTGCAGGACGACGGCCTCTCCTTAGACGGCCATGACGGCGAGTACCTCTGCAATGAGGATGACGACGCCGGGGACCGATTCAGCTTCCAGAACTCCCCGCTCAGCAATGGGACCAACCCGGACGCCGGCTATGCCTCTCCACTCAGTGATACCAGCGACCAGCTTATTGACTTCCAGAGTACTCCCTCCAAGGACGGACTTGATAAGGAGGAGGAGGAGGCAGTCAGAGGCGAAGTAGAACACCTGAAGGTCCCCAACGGCCTGTCTCTGCAGGACAGCCTGGCTCAGATGAAAGCCGTATATGCTAACCTGATCTCTGAAGCCTCTTGGTCCAGCATCACTATGGACATGCTGAGAAGTAACAGCAACAAGGTCAGCAGTGTGATCAGCAACAGCAATGGAAGCAGCCACAAGGGGAGCAACGTTATCCTTAACAGTCATGCTAACAGCCTTGTGAACAATAATAACCACACCAACAGCAACAGCAGCAGTGGCACCTCTGCCCCTGCCAACACTACCAGCAACACTAGCGCTACAAGCACCGCTAATACTACCAACACTGGCAGCACCGGTGGAGTGGCCTACGACTGGCACCAAGCTGCTTTGGCCAAAACTCTTCAGCATACACCATACAATCTCCTCCCCGAGCCAAGCCTCTTCAGCACTGTGCAGCTGTACCGGCAGAACAACAAGCTCTACGGCCCGGTGTTCACCGGTGCCAGCAAGTTCCGATGCAAGGATTGCAGCGGAGCCTATGACACACTGGTGGGGCTCACGGTGCACATGAGTGAGTCGGGCCACTACCGTGATGACAACAAAGACAAGGAGGAGGAGCGGGGAAAGAGGTGGTCCAAGCCCCGTAAGCGCTCCCTCATGGAGATGGAAGGCAAGGAGGACGCTCAAAAGGTGCTCAAGTGCATGTACTGCGGACACTCCTTTGAATCCCTGCAGGACCTCAGCGTCCACATGATCAAAACAAAACACTACCAGAAAGTGCCTCTAAAAGAACCCATGTCAGCCCTCGTCTCAAAGCTGGTGCCCCCTACCAGAAAAAGAGCATTTCAGGACTTGATGTCCCCATGCTCACCAGAGTCTGTCCACAACACACCTGGTGTACACCTGGGAGAGACCTCAAAAGACCAGAAAGTCGTTAACCCCTATGTCACAGCAAATAACCGCTACGGCTACCAAAATGGCGCCAGTTACACCTGGCAGTTTGAGGCACGTAAGGCCCAGATCCTCAAATGCATGGAGTGCGGGAGTTCCCACGACACCCTGCAACAACTGACAGCCCACATGATGGTCACAGGACACTTTCTGAAAGTGACCAACTCGGCGTCCAAAAAGGGGAAGCAGTTGGTGTTTGACCCCGTGGTTGAGGAAAATATACAGTCCATTCCTCTCCCTCCGACCTCTACACGACTCCCGGTGTCCAATGTGAAGTCACAGCCGGATTCTCCTCCCTTGCACTCCTCCTCCACTGAAGAGAAAAGGGAGGAGCATGAGGAGAACATGGTGATGAGTGAACCAGAGAAGAAGATCAAAGAGGAGAAAGAGGATCCGACTGAGAAATGCGAGAAACCTGGCAAGGCTGGACATTACAAGTATCTCACAGAGGAAGACCTGGAGGAGACTCCCAAAGGAGGTCTGGATATCCTGAAGTCCTTAGAGTTCACTGTGTCAAGTGCAATCAGCAAGGCCCAGACTGGCACGCCCACTTGGGGTGGTGCTGGCTACCCTAGCATCCACGCTGCCTACCAGCTCCATGGGTCTTTGAAGTCCTCCATGCAGAGTGTCCAGGTGGTTCAACCCTTGTTCAGCACTAGCAGCTTGAAGATGATGTCCTCTGACTCCAGCAATCTGATCCACTCTCCGAGCAGCCCTTCCCCACCTCCAAGCCACAAGAACAATGTGTTGGCCATGGAAGAGCTGGTGGAAAAAGTCACAGGGAAGGTCACTGTGAAGAAGGAGAAGGAGGAAAAGACTTCCGAAAATAAATTCAAAGCGAGATCTGCCAAGTCACCCTCTCCACTGTCCAAGGAGAGGAGGGGCTCACCCAAGGTGGATAGCCTCAACAAGCCAGTGAAACACATTGCTGTAGAGGATCAGAGTGAGCCTAGAAGCAGAGAGGGAGAGGCAAAAGACAACAAAGCAGATTTGTCAACGAAGAACGGAACAGACGTGCCAAAAACGGCAGTTGGAAACAGCTGTAACAGCTTGGGAATCATCACTGATCACTCACCGGAGCAGCCTTTTGTCAACCCCCTCAGTGCGTTGCAGTCCATCATGAACAATCACTTGGGAAAGGCCTCAAAGACGGCCACCCCCTATCTAGACCCTCTGTCGAAGCTGTACAAGATCAGTAACAACATGGTGGAGAAGCCCATGAACATCTCCACTCAGGTCAAACCGGTTCAGTCAATCAATCCATTCTATGACAACAATGACCAGCCCATGGACTTGACGAAATCCAAAGTCACTAACGGACTAACTGCAAACAGCACCTTCACTACACTAAACAGCACTCCCAACTGTAATACCAATAACAGCAACAGACCCATCCTCTCAAGCTTGTCTGAATCTCTGTCGTCCCAAAATGCTTTGATGGACATCTCCGACATGGTCAAGAACCTGACTGGCCGTCTGACGCCCAAATCCTCCACTCCGTCCTCCATCTCGGAGAAATCTGATGCGGACAACAGCGCCTTCGAGGATGGCTTGGAGGAGCTCTCTGCAGTCCAGAAAAGGAAAGGCCGGCAGTCCAACTGGAATCCTCAGCACCTCCTCATCCTTCAGGCCCAGTTTACCTCCTGTCTCCGGGAGACGTCTGACGGCAAGTTCGTCATGACTGACCTAGGCCCCCAGGAGCGGGTCCACATCTGCAAGTTCACCGGTCTCTCCTTGACCACTATCTCCCATTGGCTGGCCAACGTCAAGTACCAGCTGAGGCGGACAGGCGGGACAAAATTCCTGAAGAACATTGACTCGGGCCAGCCCCTGTTTCTGTGCAGTGACTGTGCCTCTCAGTTTAGGACTCCTTCCTCTTACATAAATCATTTGGAGTCCCACTTAGGCTTTAGCATGAAGGACCTCTCCAAGCTTTCAATAGATCACATTAGGGAGCAGCAGGCAGTTACCAGAATGATAACAGAGAAGACTTTCAGTTCCCTGGGACTTACCGAGGAAGACTCGGGCTCTGTATTTCAGTGCACGCTTTGCAATCGGACCTTTGTCAGCAAGCACGCGGTCAAGCTTCACCTTAGCAAAACGCACGGCAAGTCGCCGGAGGACCACCTCGTCTTTGTCACTGAACTAGAAAAGTTTGATAAAGCCTAGATGGGGTGGACGAAGCTGATGGCATGACTGATTACTGAACCGTTGCACTATATCTCAATACTGCACTGCATCTCAACTGAGACTTTGTGGAATCAGTCCGAAGTAACTGCTGTCATAGAACTGGGCCATGTTCTGTTTTTGGATTTCAGTTGTCTTTTTATTTTTCAACACACATTTAGCGGATCGTTTCTATGATCTTGAGGATCTTTTGTCTGTGCATGTTTTTCAGTGAATTAAGATTTAACCAACGTTTAAACAAAACCAAAATATTGACGCAAACACACAAATTCTGAAAATATATGATTGATATGAAGGTTTTTTGTTGTTTTCAACTAATCATGTTGGAAATGCATTTTAAGAGAAAAAGTAAGAAGGATTTCTGCACTTGGGCTACTATGAAGAGGTACACATTAGGATTGTTAAAATAAACTCAAATGGCACTGATATTTCAACGTTTAGATTCTCACTTCTCCTGATCACCTCCAAATTGCATATGGGGTAGAACATGTTAAAGGATGATATGTAGGCCTAATGACAAACTGCAGAAAGAACAGAATACTCATGAATATGTTCAGCTTTTCTCTGCATATTTGTTTCACTAATCAAGTATTATTTTTGCTTTGATACCAGTTGTATTTTTATTATTGTGTGCCGCTTCAGTTTCAACTTGTAAATGAGGTTTTAAAACTGATAAATATATAAATGATCAGCAAGTATGTGTAAATGTATGTAATCATATCTTGCTATTTGCAGACGCTCAACATTCTTTGTACTGTGTGCATTTTTCTATTGTCACTTTATAGAAAATATGGAAAAAATAAATAACTATGTACTGTATATAGGTATAAATATATACAGTATATATATATACTGTAGAGCCAGAACATGTCCTTTTTCAATGAAAAGTAAGTCCTTCGTTGTGGTTTACATGATTAAATATAACTACATGGGCCATCTCTTCTGATGCATGGTACTGTATGTTACAATAAACATGCAATGCACAATAAATTATACATTTCAATGTTTTATCATTAATACTGTTGAGAATTCTATCCTCTAAATCATGAAAGTATTGTTTTTTTTCTGCAATTGTAAAATAAACTCTAAACCTGGATTCTGGTTTGTTAAATTTGATTTTTTTCTTCCAATAAGGCTATGTAGCATCATGGAGGAAAACATACCTTTTATTTATTCGTAGTGGATATGTAAATTCTCGACTTCAAGATAACCTGACCCTCAGAAAAAATGTTTGTTTTAAGTGGTCAAGACATGACCTTTCATATGTAGTTTATCTATCACTGATTTAGAGACACTCCTATTGACTGTCAAATTGTGTGTTTTGTCTGTCAGCCTCTTGATGACACACACCAATGAGCATTAATGAAGTCACAGAAACCAGGTAATGTGTCACGGGGACCCACAAACAACAAGCTGCACTTTGAAGAGATTCACGTGACAAAGTAGTGGAGAATCTTGTGGGTTTGGCACAACAGCGTCTGTTAAGCTTCTCTGTCTTCTCATAGCAGTTTGTTTCTGGTGACGGCCTTCCCCTTTGGTTAATGATCTTAGAGCGGCCCTAGCGCTTAGACTATGTCAATCGCTGTAATCATAAGGCCACAATGCAACTACCTGCAGAGCAGACGACAACATCGGGAGGCACAGTTAAGCAGATTTGCATAGCTTTGCCTCGAACACAACACACTGGATTCCAGGGGGGATTCGTTGGACCTCAGGAATCAAACGTTTACTCCTTTCAACTCAATTACGGGACGGTTATGTGTTGTGGACACAGGGGGCCACAGAGAAAAAAAATCTATACGGGGTATGAGAGAGAATATATAATCTCAAACTCTCTTTTACTTGAACAGACAAATAGTTTCCCAAAACTGTACACATCAGTCAATCAAATAATATTATGAATCTCTTGAATGTCATGGATTGGTAATGACAGGTGTCATAGTATAGTCGTAAGTGTTGCATATGTCATGTGCCATAAATCATTGGTTAAATAGTATCATAGGTACACCAGTGTGACCGGTAGAGAACTCAATTTATTGTTTTGATGCTAGCAAAATCTAATATCCTCTGCCCAATCCAATGATTTCATTAGATAATGTAACATACACATTGTATATTACAGTGAGTTTCTATGCCATCACAGATAGGCCAGAGCAATTGTCCTCCACAAGTTCAAAGATCAGTAGTCAATGGCATCTGACTATTAGAAAAAACAGAACTCAAAGAATTGACGCTCAGCACATTTAATCCCAGTAGGAATAGCTTCAAATTTAAGTTACCATGGGACATGGGTATATACAGTAGGCTTAGTCACTTCTCTTGCCAAAATATAGAGAATAAAGGACATTGTCATTAAAATCAGGATTTGTGAGGGACTTAACAGTTTCAGATGTATTATAGAATTAAGCCTCCAATTTCTCTGAGGCACCTGGGAACTCGATAAAGGGGGCATGGCAGGTTTCTTCCGGAAGGTATTTAAGATGACACAGTACTGCCACCCAACACATCTCTTTTACACTCGCCTGAGGCACTTTAGAGAGAAACAATAAGGAGCCGGGGAAGTCAGTACCTGGAAGTCATAAAAGGAAAAAAACACATTCTAAGGGATTTAAGTCACAGAGAAAAGTTGAGTCGACATGGGACATAAACATTGGGGGTAAACACTGCTTTGAAATACGAATATATGGGGTTTGTTCAGTTGGTACAAACAGGTGGAAATATTCTTAAATGGAAAACATTTATTGGGAGAAGTTCAGGTACAGTATCTTATGAAATTATGTATCGGCTTATGTTTAGTCACTGATTGGGTAGACGTGGGGTCCACTTACCAAGTTCCCTTTGTGTAAAGAAGTTGCTGGTTTAGTGGTATAGTCTGCTATCTACTGGAATTTAATTAAAAAATGCTTTACCTGGGCTTGATTGAGCTTGCTTGGCACAATGGAACAGTCCCAAATGTGCAAACCATCTGGTACTAAAGGCTGGCTCCAGCAAACACTCAAGGCCATTTGAACTCATGGTCTGGTATCACATGCTGCACCGTTCCTTCAGATACTACCCCTTGATTTATTCCACATTTTGTTTTGTTGTGTTACAGCCTGAATTCAAAATGGATTAACTGATTCACCCATCTACACACAATATCCCATAATGAGAAAGTGATTTTTGTCTTTTGAAATATTAGCAAATGTATTGAAAATGAAATGCAGAAATATCTAATTTACACAAATATTCACACCCCTGAGTCAATACATGTTAGAACTAATACCATTGTCAGTGATTACAGCCGTGAGTCCTTCTGGGTAAGTCTCTAAGAGCTTTGCACACCTGGGTTGTACAATATTCGCACATTATTTATTTAACTATTCCAGCTCTGTCAAGTTGGTTGGTCATTGCTAAACAGCCATTTGAAGGTCTTGCCCTATATTATCAAGGTGATTTAAGTCAAAACTAACTAGACCACTCAGGAACAACTACAGTGTATATTTGGCCTTGTGTTTAAGGTTATTGTTCTGCTGAAAGTTGAATTTGTCTTCCAGTAACTGCTGGAAAGCCGACTGAATGAGGATTTCCTCTAGGATGTTGCCTGTGCTTAGCTCTATTCCGTTTATTTTTATCCCAAAAAACGTCCTAGTCCTTGCCGATGACAAGCATGCCCATAACATGATGCTGCCACCACCAGCTTGAAAATATGAATAGTAGTACTCAGTGATGTGTTGTGTTGAATTTGCCACAAACATAACACTTTGTATTCAGAACATGAAGTTAATTTCTTTGCCACATTTTTTGCAGTTACTTTAGTGCCTTTTTACAAACAGGTTGCATGTTTAGGAATATTTTTATTCTGTACAGGCGTCCTTCTTTTCACACTGTCAATTAGGTTAGTATTGTGGAGTAACTACAATGTTGTTGATCTATTCTCAGTTTTCTCTTATAACAACCATTCAACTCTGTAACTGTTTTAAAGACACCATTGACCTCATCAAATCCCAAAGCAGTTTCCTTCCTCTCCAGCAAAAGAGTTAGGTAGGATGACTGGGTGTATTGATACACCATCCAAAGTGTAATAAATAACTTCACCATGCTCAAAAGGATATTCAATATGTGCTTTGTTTTTTTTAGCCATCTACCAATAGGTGCCCTTATTTGCAAGACATTGGAAAACCTCCCTGGTCTTTGTGGTTAAATCTGTGTTTTAAATTCACTGTTCGACTGAGGGACCTTACAGATATGTAATGAACACAAGGGGAGACAGAGAGCTGGTTTCATGTGCATGGCGCAGCAGGTGTTTATTGCAAAGGACAACAGGAGGAGGCAGGTAGCTGGGTCTAGGAGCAGGCAGTTGGTCATACACAGAGGGTCCAAAAGGACAACAGTACAGGCAGGGAAAAGGCTAGTAACGTAGTCCAGGCAATGGGTAGATAACCGGAAATCCAATAGGCTAAAGGCATCATTAGCGAGGCAGGCAAAAACTATCATACACGGGAGGAGTAAAATCAAGGGGGGGGGGGGCTCAGAAAGACGTGTGTCACAAAACAAACAATACCTCACAGTGATGCCGGTGCAAAGAATTGAACTAAATAGTGTGATAATGACATACAGGTGTGTGAACAGGTGATTAGAATTCAGGTGATTGGGATCTGGACATGATTGGGACCAACATGTTTGAGGGTGTGAGCTGGAAGCCGACGTTACAAGATAATTGCATGTGTGGCGTATAGAGATGAGGTAGTCATTAAAAAAAAAGTGTTGAACGCTTTTATTGCACAGGGTGAGTCCATGCAACTTATGTGACTTGTTAAGCACATTTGTAAACATTTTCTGAAAACCTAATTCCACATTGACCTTATAGGGGTATTGTGTGTAGGCCATTGACACACAATCTACATTTAATCCATTTTAAATGAATGTGGTAAAAGTCAAGGGGTGTGAATACCTTCTGAAGGCATTACACGTGATAGAAAAGCCCAATCACAGAATTAAGTTTTAACATGGACCAGCATTGCTTTCAACCACGGGAAATATGAATATATGTTTTTCTGGATTTCATTTGCCCGTTTTGTAAAGGAGCTGTCATCACAAAAACACAGCCCCTCAATCAGTCAGCCAATGTTTTGTTTGTTCTCTTGCGATTCCTCTTTCTTTGCTTTAAAGATAACCAGAAAAATTTATTGGCTAGATGTCACCAATAGTACCTGACAAAACACACACACACACAGGCAGTGGCATACATATGATGTTAAGCAAAAGGGTGTTTACAACAAAAGGCCTCATGATGAATTCTATTTGTTTACGATTTATAATAATCGAAAGGAAAAGCCCTGAGTCAGAGTGTTGCAGTGTACTGCAAATTTTTGAAAATATCATTCCATGATGTATTGGTGGCCAGACAATTGGAGAAAGTAGCCATGTTTCCATCCAATTGGTGACAGATTTTCATGCGAATAAAAATATGCATCAAGAAAATATGCGCAATTTCCCACCAGTAGAGTGTGATGATGAAGTAGTGCACACAAAACAGAAAGATTTTCCTTTCAGTTTTCATGTATCGAATACAAAATAAAAAGTGAAATATGTTTCCATTGCATTATCGACTCTACCGATAGTTTTGTCACAAAAACTGTTGCTTTAAATAGCAAATGTGCCTCCTCTGTTCTTAGTACATGTGCTCTAACCAACAGCTCGCAGATACCCTACAGTGCAGGTAGACTGTGCGGGTAGGCTAGTCTACATGATGAGATTATTATGGATAAGAATATTTGTATTTGTCAAACTGCAGTCAAGCATCGATCATTATGTCACCAGAATAAGACCCTCAATACTTATTGTAAAGGAACATCAAACTCATCAAACTGCAAACCATCACAAACTGTATGGTTTTCCAGGTCCTAGTCGGAGGACCACACACCATGTCATCGATATGATGGTTATTATATCAATATTTGCGCATAAAGGCATTTCCACCGTAATATCTCGCATTATGAATTTTACAGACACATGAAAGGTCCCACCAATGTGTCGAACGAACAAATGATCTGTAGGGATTTATAAAGTTGTACTGAAACATCCGGTTTCCATCACAGCTGTTGATTTTCTTTACATGGCATTCCTTTACTTGCATAAAAACTGTGGCTGGAAACATGGTCAGTGAATGTAAAGTCTTGCGACTTGTGGCAGACATATTGTTGTACGTTAATTTCCTCCTCACAAAATGAATACAAAGGGAAACTGTGGAAATAATATAAACAACCCCGTGTCACTCATCTTATATTTCTCTGTTCCACTCAAGACACCTGCAAGAGTGCAAGTAAAAGTACATAAGAATTACAATCCTTGAACGACATGCACTTCACCTATATCTCAGTAGGGACTTACTGTATGTCATAGGGAGTAGGGATGTCCTAAACTGTACTCTGCATTGCTGCTATGATCCAATCATACTGCAGACGATTAGTCGCTAACTTCCATCATCTATCCCAGGGGTACTCAACTACCATTTGAGAAGGTCCGGTCACACACATTTCCTGTGGCAAAGGTTCCGTGGATATAGTCATTTATTGACGTACAGTAGTAACAAATCACCACTTTTTTTTTTTTTTTTTTTTTTGTCAGGACCTGTGGTCCGTATGAGCCTCTTCTGGGTTCGACTTCACACCACAGTTCGCCTGTTGAGTATGGCTGATCTATCCTTTTCCATTTCCTGGCCTTCAGGCCTGAAGATAGGAAATGAAGACTCAAAACAAAAACAAAAAGGTTAATGTCGGACAATGTTCATTCCATTGCTAGAAATAGAGCCATCTTGTAAAGTGTCGTGTCCCTGTCAGAAGTAAACTGTGTTCAGAGATAGAGCTCAGCCGCTATTCATCAGGCTAACACTCCTGAAGAATGGAGATGTGACAAAAGCTTCTCTTTGGAGAATAATGATGGCTGCCAAACTGTGTTTTTGAATCTATCAAACACTTTTTCTTGATGATGCCCGCAGGTGTGTGGTGATGACAGGCTATAGCATCTTCGCTTTGGCATCAGTCACTGTTGGAAGCAACTGAAAGCATACCTCTTCATTGTTGAATAGCTTAACTTTTTATTTGACCTTTATTTTGTCTAAATGCTGTTGTACACTGAACAAAAATATAAACGCAACATATGTTGGTCCCATGTGTCATGAGCTGAAATAAAATATCCCAGAAATGTTCCATACGCGCAAAAAAAAACCGTATTTCTCTCAAATTATGTGCATTTGTTTATATCCCTGTTAGTGAGCATTTATCCTTTGACAAGATAATCCATCCACTTGACAGGTGTGGCATATCAAGAAGCCGATTAAACAGCATGCTCATTACACAGGTGCACCTTGTGCTGGGGGCAATAAACGACCACTCTAAAATGTGCAGTTTTGTCACACAGCACACTGCCACAGATGTCAAGTTTTGACTGCAGGAATGTTCACTAGAGCTTTTGCCAGAGAATTGAATGTTCATTTCTCTACCATAAGCCACCTTCAATGTCATTTTAGAGAATTTGGCAGTACGTCCAACCAGTCTCCCGACCACAGACCATGTGGAGGGCGTCATGTGGGCGAGCAGTTTGCTGATGTCAACGCTGTGAACAGTGTACGCCATGGTGTTGATGGGGTTATGGTATGGGCAGGCATAAGCTGTGGACAACAAACACAATTGCATTTTATCAATGGCAATTTGAATGCACAGAGATAATGTGACAAGATCCTGAGGCTCATTGTCGCGCCTATCATCCCCCGCCATCACCTCATGTTTCAGCATGACAATGCACTCCCCCATGTCGCAAGGATCTGTACACATTTCCTGGAAGCTGAAAATGTCCCAGTTCTTCCATGGCCTGGATACTTACCAGACATGTCACCCATTGAGCATGTTTGGGATGCTCTGGATCGACGTGTCCGTCAGCATGTTCCAGTTCCAGCCAATATCCATTGAAGAGGAGTGGGACAACATTCCACAGGCCACAATCAACAGCCTGATCAACTCTATGCAAAGGAGATGTGTCGCGCTGCATGAGGTAAATGGTGGTCACACCTGATACTGACTGGTTTTCGGATCCACACCCCTAAGTTTTTTAAGGTATCTTTGACCAACAGATGCATATCTGTATTCCCAGTCATGTGAAATCCATAGTTTAGGGCCCAATTAATTTATTTCAATTGACTGATTCCTTATATGAACTGTAACTCGGTCAAATCTTTGAAATTGTTTCATGTTGTGTTTATATTTTTGTTCAGTATAATTTACCTTGAAGTGACTCAATAAGCCATTATATCCTTTCTGACTGATGGGATATATACCATCTCATGTACAAACAATGAGAAGAAATACATTTTTATGTCTAATTTATGTATTTTTCCCTCAGTCCACATGCATTGTGGTAAGATTAGTATACATTTCCATGCATTCGAGACTAAATGATTGAATTGCACCAAGGCTGAATGATATTTCTTCAGTCTGTAATTGCATAGGGCCTCCATGGGCAACAAAAGCTACTACTGCTGCAGTGGGATTCCTCTAGCAATCAAATGTTAAATTGATAAGAGAAGGAAAAAAGTCACCTGTGTACATTAGTAATAACAGAGATAGCTCTTTCCCCTTTTGTGTATAGGTACATGTAGATTTGTCCTTTAGGGCCTGAGGAAGAGAGATGGCTCGCTCTTTCTCGAAGCCCGAGGTTCTGTCGACATTCCCTTGTTACCTGAGACTATTCCTGGCACAGGTTGCCCGATTCTAATGTCAATGTGTTTCCCAACCCCCCGAGGTACAAGAGAAACCACTGTCACATGGTTGGTATATAAGCCTTGGACATTGTGGTGGGTCCCGTAACGTGTGGAGTCTCATTCACATTCTGTCCAATCCTGATTCCTGACATTTGCATGAGAATAAGCGCAAACTCCAAAAAGTGACACGTCCCAGACAGGCGATCACAACTTGGCTGTCATAATTATGCCTGTGAATTCAGGTGACACAGATCTTGTGTCCTCATCAAGTCCGACTTGACAGTGGTTCATGTTCGCTCCTGCTTTTTTTTTGGGGGGGGTGGTTTTGTTTTTAATCAGCGAGACGGCTGTTTCCTGGTTGCGGGAGCCTACGGAGGGGCAGCGGTCTAGCCAGTGCGGCATCATTAGCCAAAAACCTGCGAGCTGCTGACACATGTCGGAGGAGGCTCACTCGACCCACGGACGATGCATCCGCATAATGTTGAGAGGTGAAGGCGTTTCTATGTACAGCAGCGCTGTCAGGTGGATTCTCGCAGGGAAGGGACTCCAGAGGGATGATGGGAGCAGATGGGGGATAGAGATTTCTACTTCAAAGGACTAGATAGGTAGTCATACACACTTTCCATAACTGCAGTGTCCTTATTGGTAGTCAACAACAACTCAAAGTCAACAACAACACTGACTGATCAAATTTACAGTATGTTTCCCTATCGGAACAGCAATGGTCATGACTTCTACCTCTGCAGTCCCAATCGGTCTCATGTTCATAGCATTCACTTGTCATGAGAGCGACAATCGCAACATTCAAATATTCATACAATATCCATCACACACACAAAAAAAGTCAACGATAATAGTGATTCATTGTCATGCATCCATGCTGAGAAGCAGACTAAACCTCACTTGCTTCCTGCCGGATGCACTCACAGCATGTACAGACATGTCCTATCGATTTGAAATTGATTCAGAAACGTTTGTATCTATCACTGCTGCTGGTGCTGCCGACATCATTGACATTGTCGGCCGTCATGTCACTTTGAATGTACACTGTTTCTTCTCCATCCTCATCCATCAGTCTATCTATGCATAATGTATATCTGGGGTCATGTACATGGTTTTTGGGGTCATGTACACGGTTGGCTCTCCTCTCTCTGATGTAGTAACAAGACTCTAGAGGGGGAAGGGTCATTTTGTGGGGACTGGAGAGGCTTCCTTATGACCTCATCAAGGGTAACAAGACGAGTGTATGATGAGAACTGAGATCATCATTACAATTCAGAGGGTGACCTTTGAACCGAAATGAAGGTAAGGGCAAATTCCTCGATATTGTGCTTTCCCATATTAAGGAAAATGTTAGTGATTTAGTTAAACAAACTGTATCTTACAGCTCGCGACTTCTCCACACAGACCCAATGCTCATTTCTTTTTGCAGGAGTCACGAGGTGAGTTCAAATGGGAGGCCATAAATTAACCGGCACAACTGTGGAACTCGGCCGACAGTTTGACGGCAACTATCAGACATATACAGTTCCTTCAGAAAATATTCACACCCCATCACTTTTTCCACATTTTGTTTTGTTACATAGTGGGATTAAAATGGATTTAATTGTCATTTTTGGTCAACAATCTACAGAAAATACTCTGTAATGTCAAAGTGAAAGACATATTCTAACATTTATTTTAAAAAGTTATGAAAAATCCAACTACTCTATCTTGATTAGATGGGTATTCACCCTTTGAGACAATACATGTTAGAATCCCCTTTGGCATCGATTACAGCTGAGTCTTTCTGGGTAAATCTCTAAGAGCTTTGCACACCTGGATTGTACAATATTTTCCCATGATTGTTTTAAAAATTCTTCAAGCTCTGTCTAGTTGAGCATTGCTAGAAAGCCATTTTCAAGTCTTGCCAAAGATTTTAAAAGTTGTAACTAGGCCACTCAGGAGCATTTAATGTAATCTTGGTAAGCAACTCCAGTGTAGATTTGTCCTTGTGTTTTGAGTTATTGTCCTGCTGAAAGTTACATTTGTCTCCCAGTGTCTATTGGAAAGAAGACTGAACCAGAGTTTCTTCTAGGATGTTGCCTGTGCTTAGCTGTATTCTGTTCCTTTTCATCCTAAAAAACTCGCTAGTCCTTGCCGATGACTAGCATTCCCATAACATGATGCAGGCACCACCATGCTTGAAAATATGAAGAGTGGTAGTCAGTGATGTGTTGTGCTGGATTTGCAGCACAAATTGCATTTTATTTTTTTTGCAACAACTTTGGCAGAATTGCTTAAGTGCCTTGTTGCGAACAGGATGAATATTTTGTACAATTATGTATTATGTACAAGCTTCCTTCTTTTCACTCTGTCATTTAGGTTAGTATCTACAAAGTTGTTGATCCATCCTCAGTTTTCTCATATCACAACCATTAAACTCTTAACTGTTTTAAAATCTCTATTGGCCTCACAGTGAACTCCTTGAGCAGTTTCATTCCTCTCCATCAACTGAGTTAGGAAGGATGTATCTTTATAGGGACTGGGTATATTGATACACCATCCAAAGCCTAATCAATAACTTCACCATGCTCAAAGGGATATTCAACATCTCCTTTAAAAAATATACATTATATGCCCTTCTTTGTGAGGCATTGGAAAACCTCCATGGTCTTTGTGGTTGAATCTGTGCTTGAAATTCACTACTAGATTGAAGGACCTTACATATAATTGTATGTGTGGGGTACAAAGATGGGGCAGTCATTCAAAAATCATGTTAACCACTACTATTGAACACAGAATGAGTCCATGCAACTTATGTGATTTGTTAAGCATATTTTTACTCCTGAACTTGTTTAGGCTTGCCATAGCAAAGGGGTTGAATACTTATTGACTCAAGACATGGCATTTTTTATTAATTTAGAAAATGTTCTACACACATAATTACCTTTTTACATTACGGGGGTATTGTGTGTAGATCAGTGACACAAAACCTCCATTAAATATTTGTTTTGTTCAGGCTGTAACACAACAAAATGTGGAAAAAGTAAAGGGGTGTGAATACATTCTGAAGGCTCTGTATGTCTTTAAGATATCTATTAATAGGGGAACAAACAATCCACTTAATGCCCAAAGTGAAGGGGAGAGTCCCCCAGATGAAATTCCTTCCCTTCTGCCGCACCTACATCAGGGTCGATGATTTAGCACACGAAACTGCTGGTCCTTTGTCACTCAACTCGAGTCGTCGTTCTCTGTCAGGTGGCAGGAGAGAGGCTGAAGTTCACCACTAGCAATAACACTAAATGCATGGCTACACGATGGTCCGATAGCTCATGAATATGAATATAAATATAAATAGACATGTTGAAGAGGGGATGGATGCTGGCTTGTCACTTTTGTCTTACCTAACATTTCCACCGAGAGTTTGCCGTGTCCCAGATCTTGCCACGGAAGCAGCAGAGCTGACTTCAACAAAGTTTGCAGGGGACAGAGACCTATAGTTTGTCACACTTTGAGAATACGTTGTCACACCTACTTTTCATGTCAATTAGATTCCCAGGTGATCAGGTTTTTGTCAGCTTGAACACAATTACAGCAGAATGGATTAATCAAATGCAGGGATGCTCACCTGCAAATAGCCGGCTGATTTTAAGTCCTTGTTTGGAAGTGCTTTATAAAAATATATGTTTTTCAATTACATTCATTGTGCTTTTTCATCTGTACTGACATTAAAGAGCAGACAACAAATCTTAGTTTTCAGATCAGTGAAGATGAAGGGGAGGAGATGAGGAGAGGAGATGAGTAGAGTATACCACTTCTGACTATAGAGATGCATCCATAGGATCCCAGCTGACCAGAGGACCAATCAGAATGGTGGTGGGCGTGGCTTACTCCCGTAGATGCTGAGATTCTCAATTGGGCAAAAACAAGTTCTCTCCTCGACTACTCCGTCCTCCTCTCCTCCGTGACCCGGAAACCGATAAGAGGTTGAGTGGTCAAGGAAAGTGTCAATAAGTTAATTGGCAAACAGTGGAGTGTCCTCCTTGACTCGATAGCCTCTTCCTACTAAGGAACCTCGTGTGTCCTATTGGCTCCCTTTCGTGGAACCGTTTTGAAATCCACCACACCCCCTTTGAATCAGCTGTTGTTTTCCCGCAGGAGAAAAGCATGCGCACGTTTAAAAACAATCAGCTACTTATCTTCTATCTATAAAATGTCTGGCACAACCAGCTATATTTATTTTTTCCACTTATATTTTGTGGATTCCTCTGTAAAAAAAAAAAACATTCTTCCATCGTCCGTGTTAGGGTCAGGGGAGGGGCTAAAGTCCTTCTGAAGGATACACTCTAATTTATGCATCCTCCTCCTTGTAGCTGGTTGGATAGTGAAGCTACTGTGCCCTGGTTATAACTAGAAGCAATGCAAAGGCCAGTTCTATATAAAGCAAAGACTAGCACATTTGACTAAGTTAAGCCCCCTGTATTAGCATAGCAGATTTTAACCACATATTGTTGTTGACATTGACATACGGCACACAGGGTTGTTTGACTGTAGGGCGGTACACTAAATAATGAAACGAGTGATGGCAGTTATTATTCACAAGCATTGTCACTTATTATAATATTTGTTACGGTGGACATCTCTGGAGGTGCACAATCCAGGAATACACTCTGTACTGACTATTAGAAAGTGCTGCACGTATCCTAGCTGTCCAGTCATCGAGTTTGATGGGTATAGGCCTTATTTTGAGTTGAGCAAGACACTCGCCAAACCCGTCTTTCTGTCTCCAGCCCAGGCTGCGACTTCCACAGTGCCACTATCTTCGCTGGCTTCCATTTCACCTAACAGTGGGAACTTTGACGTGCGACATTGAATGCGACTCCCCTAGCACAACAACACACAGAGATTGAGTTCAACTGGTGGTGCACTCACTGCCTGTGTGTCTGTTGTTGTTGTGTTTTATAACTTTCACTCCGAGTTAAGCCAACCCCGACTGCCAGGAGATGTGTCAAAAAACAGGCGGAAGAGGGGAAAGAGGGAGAGCATTAGCGTATGCCAAAGCCAACCTGTCACTCAGCGACAGGCTGTTTGACAATCATAGGCTGTCATCACTTTCTGATCAGACATGTCAGCGGGAACGCGGGGAACGAGACAGCAATGCAGAGGAAAAATCCACACGTTTCAACCCCCAAACACACACACATCACTGATAGGCGAGTCACTTCTGTTATTTATATACACACACGCCACATTTCGGAGAGCCAACAAATCAAATATGTCACGAAGTGCCACACAACACCATTGCGAAAAAGCCTACATTTTGAAATCATTTCTATGGGCCAATGTATAAAAGAAATTTAAAAAATGTATGTGTATGTAAGTAATGGAATGTTATATTTTACTTAATTGTTATGAGTTAAAACATTTACTGAAAACTTGATTGGAAGCTATCGAATTACCCCGTGGTCTACTCGCAACTTAAACTAACAAATCCAGTGTAAAGTTCAGAAAACTAGCTGAATGTCCCTTTTACATGTGCGGGAGTATGTGTTGGGAATGTGTACAGTGCACTGACCTTGCACTCTGCCAATAGCTGACACTCTAGTGATGAGTCGTTTGCAAATGAGACGGATCTTTGAACCAGCTCTTTTTGACCTTGCTTCCTCACTTAGGATTTCTGGTGTGTTTAAGACTACAAGACGTGTTTCAGATCGAGGATGGCTCATGTAGCCCGTTCCTGCATTCAAATGACCTACTGGCCTCATCGGTGGAATGTTATTAACATTTTTCCAATATTTCATAATTAATAAATATTATAAAAATATATATATATATTCCTTCTATGTCAAATGATTTTGTTATATTTTAGTCTTCTGTCATGTATTACTGAAAAAATATATAAACGCAACATGCAACAATTTCAACGATTTTACTGAGTTACATGTCATATAAGGAAATCAGTCAATTGAAATGAATTCATTAGGCTTTATGGTTTTCACATGACTGGGCAAGGCTGCAGCAATGGGTGGGCCTGGGAGGGCATAGGTCCACCTACTTAGGGGCCAGGCCCACAAACTGGGAAGCCAAGCCCAGCCAATCAGAATGAGTTTTATCTGACAAAAGGGCTTCATTACAGAAATAAATACTCCTCAGCTTCATCAGCTGTCCGGGTGGCTGGTCTTAGAAGATCCTGCAAGTGAAGAAGCCGGATGTGGAAGTCCTGTGATGACGCGTGGTCTGCGGTTGTGAGGCCTGTTCGACGTACTGCCAAATTCTCTAAAGCGACGTTGAAGGCAGCTTATGGTAGAGATATTAACATTCAATTCTCTGGCAACAGCTCTGGTGGACATTCCTGCAGTCAGCATGTCAATTGCACATTCCCTCAAAACTTGAGGCATCTGTGGCATTGTGCACAAGGTGCACCTGTGTAATGATCATGCTGTTTAATCAGCTTCTTGATATGCCACACCTGTCAGGTAGATGGATTATCTTGGCAAACGAGGAATGCTCACAAACAGGGACGTAAACAAATGTGTTCACATTTGAGAGAAATAATATTTTTGTGCTTATGGAACACTTCTGGGATCTTTAATTTCAGCTGAACACCTTTTAGTTTACAGGCTAAAAACATTACCTTTGATTCATGCAACTATCGATTTAACATGAACCTTATTGTCTGCTGCTATGGAGTTGCGATTGGTGTTATTTCAATGTAGTCCTTTGTGATTGTGTGTGTGTGTGCGTGTGCGTGTCGGCCTGCTTGTGTATGTGTGCATGTATGTGTGCGTGGTTGTTGGGATGTAGGGTCTGTCATCAGAGAGCGAAACCCCTATAGTGCAAACAAAATCAGTGTTCATATCAGCCTACAGTACAACTAGTACTCATAACCCTCCCCTTTAAAACAGCAGTGGTATGCTATGTAAGGGTAATGCAATCTAAGGCCAGGTGTACAGCATGATGATGGCTCACTGAGTGTGTAGAGATGGCTGCCACTCTCCTTCTCCTTTAATGGGTCATTACCAAGGCCCATTCCAATCCTCTGCTTGGGGCCTTGTAATATTACCATTATCATCAGGAGCACACATAGCCTCGTCTGCTGGAGACAGAGGAGTGTGTGAGTGAGTGAGTGAGTGTGTGTGTGTGTGTGTGTGTGTGTGTGTGTGTGTGTGTGTGTGTGTGTGTGTGTGTGTGTGTGTGAGAGAGAGATAAGAGATAAGCACGGGTTGAACGCACCTTGGGGCCTGTTCGCTGTACTAATTGCTTTCAATATGAGACACTCAGATCCAAACAACAATAACGCTGGTGTATATGCACGCACACACACACACCCACCCACCCACCCACACACCCACCCACCCACCCACACACACATACACACACACAACACACACAACACACACACACACACACACACACACCCCAGAACAAGAATCTCACTCTCTGATAATACACGGACACTCAAAGGACTGTGTTACACCACCCTAGTGGTCTGGGAGATGGTTAATATGAAGCCCTAACAGCAAGCAGTGCCTGGAGCCATCAGAGGAGCTTTTTGATCAGTTTGATGGAAATGTGCTCGGCGGGCAGTGTCGGGAGAACAGATCAGTAGCCAAGGCGATGTGGAGTGACGCACAGGCCAAAACCGCCTGCCATCATATCCGTCTTCTGATGTCTAGCCGGCCTCACTCTGGGTTTTTTTTTCACCTCCCCCCCTCTTTTCGTTCTCTTTTCTCCAGGCCCCTCTTCATCGTTCTCTTTCAGGGGAAGCCTAGGGGGTGCTGGGTGGGTGTGGGGGGTTACATTTTCACCAAGGTCCGTATTTTAAACCTGAGCAAATGCTCGATAACACAGCTCGATAACACAGCTTTTTCCTAAATGAGCCCAAAGAGTTCATTACATTGACGAACCATGGTGGGGGAAAGTCGACATGGTGAGTGGAGCCCAAATGGAGAACGGGTGAGGGGAGCACTAATGGAGAACGGGTTAGCCACCAGAGACTGAGATCAATGACCGTCATATCCTCTGATAGCAGCTCCACAGAGCGCTAGCAAGTTAGACTACCAGCGATGTGTAACGAAGGGGTCGAAGGATGCAAATGGATCTGTGCAATGGAATCTGCAGTTCCAAGAGGATGAATCTACCCTGAGCCCTGGGTAACTTTAAAGCTCATCAGTAGGCATACAATTTGTGTGGATTTGTACAGTAAGTGCAGCTGAATAGGGAGATGGCAAATCTGAAAACGACTCGACTAATGTTTTTGAGTTAGTTGCATTGGTGGGGCTTGAATATGTAAGACAAGCCTGACCAACTTGCGTTCATTCTGGCCATTTTGCGTGCTGTGGCACGTATAGGCATCTACTTCCTGTCTACTTTCGCTGTGTTTTGAAACTCCCTTTGCTACAATTGAATTCCGGCCTGTGTGTCCTCAGCCTCTATTTACTGTACGTGTGTAGTGGTGTAAACCATGTTTATCCCCAGAGAATGATGATAACCCAAGTCTGTAATTAACAGCCTGTCACATTATCCTCTTGTATTCAGCCATATGCCTTTTTTTGGTAACGTTGTATCGAGGACTGTCTGAAGTTGTACACGATAATTAAAATCAAATGACAATTCCACTTGGCTTTTTAATTATCCACTTAAGATGCGCATTAACACATGAGCACAAACACACACACACACACACACACACACACACACGCACACACACACACACACACACACACACACACACACACACACACACACACACACACACACACACACACACACACACACACACACACACACACACACTCAAAGATAATGCCTCTTTTAACCACGTTGTGTTAAGTGTCCACACTTCAACTTTGATGTTATTCATGAAGAAATCACCTCCCACTCACACATTACTCAAGTCCTGATCATTGGCGTGCAAATTCATAAACGTTTGATGATAAATTGTATTTAGAAGTGACACCCCAGAAGCAGCAGATTTTTGTACGTGTTTATTACAGCCTGTTTGGCTGAAATAGGTGGCAATAGCTAGTTCGCTATGCTAGGTCTAATTAAAGAGGTGAATTCCGAAAACAATAAATGAATATGCAAATGATCTCTGTCTGCCGCTAATTTTCCAAGGCAGTGATAACAGAGTGGAGTTAAGCTTTTTTTCTCTTAACCCTGATTTCCTTTATCCACCATAACAAACAAACATAAACTATAATCCTATTATATTGTTAATGGTACCATTTTGCTTTGCTGAGGCGTTTTTGTGAGCCCATTTTTTTTCGCTTTTCTGTATTGGAACTAACACCACTTCAAATCAATTTTCATGCATTTTTATTCACCCTTTTTAAAATTTGATACCCTTCTCACTTATCTTTGTGCCTCAATTCCCGTTGATTTGACGTCTCCTTTCCTTTGTCTGCGTCACTGTGCTTAACGCCTGTCCCTGGGAAGACACTGATAGCAAACAATTGATGTTTTTTGTGGAATTAATATGAAGTATCTTTACCGTCATGTTGTCATTGGTGTTTTAGGGTTGCCTTTCCACATTAAGGTATGTCAGATACTACTGTATGTACCGAAACCATGTGTACGGCGTCGTGTGGGCGAGCACTTTCCTGACGTCAACATTGTGAACAGAGTGCCCCATGCTGGCGATGGGGTTATGATATGGGCAGGCATAAACTACGGACAACGAACACAATTGCATTTTGTGGATTGGTAAGTTGAATGCACAAAAATACCCATTGTGAGGCAGATTTTTTTGGTTTAAGGTATCTGTAACCCACAGATGCAGATCTGTATTCCCAGTCGAGTGAAATCCATAGATCAGGGCGTTATACATTCATTTCAAATGACTGATTTCCTCATATAAACTGTAAAAGTCAAATATTTGAAATTGTTACGTTCAGTACACAGTAAAAACAAGGTGGCGCTTGTATGTGCAGGCAATACAACTGTAGAAAGCTGTCCTTGGACAATGAAACAAAGCAAAAACACCAGTCACTCCCACCAATGGTTTAGCTCTTTATACAAGACTTTAGTCATTGTGGTAGCACATAGAAACAACCGTCTAAAACATGGGGCTAATTCAAGAGTGAAACGTCACAGACCATTCATTGTTTTGGATATTTGAACCTTCTTAACAAACCCCTGATGTCACTCATTTGACTAGTGTAACACATTGTTCAATCAGACCGATTCAGAACAGTAAATTACAACTAAGACAAGCCGACCAAGTCCTAGACATGTCAATAAGTAAACCGCACTATGGTCTGGCTTCGAGCCAGCTTTGAAAGAAAGATGGTCGTTACTCAGCCAAACCCCCCAGCTTGTACAAATGGCTACTCATGTTTACATTCAATAGTGGTTCTGCTAGTCACAGCCCCAGAGTTCTTGACAGGCTTGTCTCGAGTTCAGCAACCTTGTCTGCGTTGACAGCTGCCGCTATTAAGGGCATGGGGCTGCCATGGCACCCGGCTGTGTTACTGACTGGTTAAAGGCACTTGGTCGTGGAGTGCATGGGGTTATTTTTCCCTCTAAAACACCCATCTAGTATGTTTCTGTCAGCTAGCTATGCTATACATGTGTCTTGCTGTCGATCCATGGAGTATCAGCACAAAGGTTGAGACGTGTGAAGGTGTGAAGCGTAGATGGAGATGGAAGGAGAGGAAAGAAAGAAAGGTAATAGAGAAAGGGTGAGGGATTGGCTGTGAAGTTGTAGAGTTGTCCTCCTACTGTAAGTGATGGAGTTCTAAAAATGCAATGTGTGTCATACTGAAGATGCCTGGAGTACATTTTGAACTTTTGATTGTGTGTTCTCTCTCTCTCTCTCTCTCTCTCTCTCTCTCTCTCTCTCTCTCTCTCTCTCTCTCTCTCTCTCTCTCTCTCTCTCTCTCTCTCTCTCTCTCTCTCTCTCTCTCTCTCTCTCTCTCTCTCTCTCTCTCTCTCTCTCTCTCTCTCTCTCTCTCTCTCTCTCTCTCTCTCTCTCAGAAGAAGCACTGCAGTCTCGAAATAGCTTAAATTGGAGATTACTTTGGGGTGTATCAAATTAGAGTTAAGATGATGAAAAACTGACAGGCAATACTTTACTACCAGTGTTGGATTAGAGTTATTGGAACAATTTGCTTTGGCTTTATGGCCCAAATGTGCTGAAGTCAAAGAGGAATACTGAACCGAAACTGTCTAATACAAACAGTAGTGTAAAGATTGAACTGGAAATGAATAAATTACCCGTTGTCTTGCTTAATATGATTACCTAGAAGTTCATATTAAGTTGTCTATAGTATTTTTGATTTGGGTCATTGAATCAGAAATCGAATTGATTTCGCAAACACTATACCAATTCACCACCCATTGCCATAGCATAGATTATAAAGATTGATTGGCATTTTCTGTACTATTCCAGTATTTCCATTGCACCAGGCAAGCTCAATAAAGCACAGCTAAAGTATTTGAAAGAAAACACATACAATATTGAAACCTGGTCTGATTCATCCTGTAAATAGTTTTGTTGTACGACAGACTGTCTTGTCTGCCTCTCCTCTTCAGTGACCTTCCACACTATGTGTGGTAACATTAGGAGACATGTGACAAGAGCCAATATGACAGCTTTGCAGGTGTGAGTGGAAAGAGCACAAAGTTTTCAAGGACACAGTATGTGTGTACGCACCTAGAAGGGCCAACAAACGCCACCAACTGGCACAGCAAGCGCTACAAAACTGGGCTGCTGGCGAGAAACGGAGAGTATTGGCACCGGGGAATGTTCCCATGTCTTGGAAAAAGGATGGTACAGAGGAGAGACAACAATGATGATAAATAGATTGGGGTCAATTCCATTTCAATTGAGTAAATTCAGCTGATCAAATTCCAGTTTACTTCCTGAAATTAAAATGGAATTGGGACCAAACCCTGGTTTACAAGATTAAACAATTATATATGCCATTGCATTTGCAATTATGTATGCCATTCATTACATTTGCAATTGATGTTTGAAATGAATTAGAAATGTATGTTCTGTGTGTGCTCACCCAAATACTGCTACAAACTAGACAGGATTAAATTAAGATGAAGGAAAAGTAGACTTAAATAGTCCATTAAAATGTTCCTTCCTAAACTTAAATAATACCTAACTTGCAATGATGGTGTCCTGAACAGTTGACGGGTAACTATTGTGGAAGTGTTTGTTTGGGTCTCAGTTGTCAATTAAGTTCTTAAGAGGCTAAGCCAAATCCTTGTAAAGTGTCTCCTGAACTCGGCTCAAGACGTTGAGTCCTCTTTAATATTTGCGGTGCTGTATGTGGTGACATGCTTTTCAGACGCACCTTCCAGTTTAACTGTCTTTATTAATGTCTCTCTCTCTCTCTCTCTCTCTATTGGCATGACGTAACAATGTACATATTGCCAAAGCTTATTTTGGATATGTACAATATAAAATAAATAAAAATTTGTATCAAAATTGTCAACGGGACAACAATAACCAAGGGTCAAAATAACCATACATTGAACAATAACTATAAGCATACAGTAGAGGACATGTGCAGGTTGATTGGTCCGTTCAGACACTGTCCCTCAACTTATGGCAAGCAGCAATGTAGTGCGCTGCCAACCCACAGCTCTCTGTGTCCTCCCCCAACAGGACAGGTAGCCTATCCTCATCAGAGAGGTCTTTGAATAAGGGTTTCAAATTTGGGAAAATAACACTCTCTAATTGTTTTATATTTTTGACATTTTGTCAGGAAATGCAGCTCCGTCTCAGGTTCTGCTGTTTTGCAGTGGTTGCACAGCCTTTCCTCTACAGGGAGCCAGGTTTTCCTGTGTCTACCCTTCTCTCTCTCTCTCTCTCTCTCTCTCTCTCCACACAAATCATAAAGTCTGGAATCCAAGTACGTAATTACATTGTCATCAATGTATGATATACTGGACGGTCTAATTCATTGTAGAAAACAGGTACATCATTTTGCCATGTCAACACTTGGCAAATGTATGTATTATCTCCTTTGTCTGTACCCAAGGTACAGAACTCCTTCACTCCTTAATGTTTTTAATATGAGCCTTAATCTCCTTCATTAGTGGCCACCTCTTAATTGTCTGTTGCTTCTCAGACATCAGACTTTGATAAGAGGATTGTAATGGCCAATGTTTCGGGGGCTGATTTCCCCAAATACCATGCTAGACGAGATAAAGATCAGGATCATGTCCATTAGGCACCAAATGGGGAAAAAAAACTGCCTGAAAACAGGGAAGGATTTCCTGGACTTGTCTAATAAGAAACGCTCATTTTCATTTCACGTTGCAAAATGTTTTCCTATGCAAACCTCAATGAACATGACCCTGTTCACTTATTGGGGAGGTGGGGAGGAAGGGGGATTCTTTGATATTTCCCGCTGTTTTCATTTGCAGGGTTCCGCCATGTGCCATATGGAGAGTAATTCAGAACGCTGCTGTCTACAAAACGGGATGATGAGAATGATTGGGCAGTGACTTGACATGTCTGGAAGTTCAATATTGTAAGTAATTATGTCACCCCAGTGGAATGAAATTCCTCCTGTTTTGTTAACATTTTCAGATTGCTTTGTAGTTTGTCACAAATATATATATTGTGTCTTTTTCTTACCATCTTGCCTATTGGCTAGAAAGCGGACAACAACCTTGTATTGGCTCTGTTCTTAATATTTGATAACGATAGCACCAGTGCAAATAGCTTTCATATCATGCCCTTTCCGCATCTTGCCTGTGAATAGATTATTTTCTATATCCTCAAGACAGGGGTCCAGACAAAATAATAGATGAAAATTGTAATGTACCATCTATAAAATTGTAATACACCCCCCCCCCCATGATCTGTTTTATTTCAAAGTCTTGGCAATTTATGATCCGCATGACATTCACACTCCTCCAGGGTCAAACAACATCTTGCAGCCTTCATAAAATGATTAAATATTTTAAACAGCCTCCGCTCATACCTCCGTCGCCCCCCGAGACCGATGCTGTTATCATTTTTGTCAAAGCCTGTTTCTATCTGCATTTGTCATTCCCGCACACATTTACCAGTTATCAATCGCTGTGTCAGAATGCAAAATAACTGATGTTCTTCAGGGCAATATTGGATGGACTATCTGAGGCTTTTAATCAATGTATAGTTTCCCTCTCTCTCTCTCTCTCTCTCTCTCTCTCTCTCTCTCTCTCTCTCTCTCTCTCTCTCTCTCTCTCTCTCTCTCTCTCTCTCTCTCTCATTCTCTCTCTCTCTCATTCTCTCTCTCTCTCATTCTCTCTCTCTCTCTCTCATTCTCTCTCTCTCTCATTCTCTCTCTCTCTCTCTCTCTCATTCTCTCTCTCCTTTCTATCCTTCCACTCACATAAATGTTGGAAAGTTGTAGCTGAATGTAATGTATTTGCACAGAGAGCGAGAAAAAAGAGAGCGCAGTGACAGAAGCAGTATATTATTAAACGTTACACCTCAGGGCTAACAGAGTATCAAGAGGCTTTGCGTCTGGGAATGACTGGGAACGCTTGGAATCACAGCGGAATCACACACACAAGCTTTCTGTTGTCCATAAATCAACTCTGCTAATATAATCTTTCTCACTCAAAGGCAGAGTGAATACTCTGACTATGGATGGTGGACGGATCCGACAGGTCGTGGTTGCTGCACCGCACCTGACTCTGTCTGTTTGGGTTTACAGTACAGTGCAAGGCCACTGCCACTAGTAATAAGGTTGTTAATGTATCTCTCTCGATCAAAAATATTCTTCTGTATCTTGTTTCCGCTGTTTTTTTAGGGTGTTGAGAGGAGACTTGAAAGCAAGGGATGGGGTTAGAAGGTTACATCCATGACAGATGGGTATTAAATTCTCTGGCAACAGCTTTGGTGGACATTCCTGCAGTCAGCATGCCATTTGCACGGTCCCTCAACACTTGAGACATCTTTGGCATTGTGTTGTGTGACAAAACTGCACATTTTAGAGTAGCCTTTTATTGTCCCCACTACAAGGTGCACCTGTGTAATGATCATGCTGTTTAATCAGCTTCTTGATATGCCACACCTGTCAGGTGGATGGATTATTTTGGCAAAGAAGAAATGGTCACTAACAGGGATGTAATCAAATTTGTGCACAAATTTGAAGAGAAATACGCTTTTTTTAAATTTCAGCTCATGAAACAACACTTTACATATTGTGTTTATATTTTTGTTCAGTATATATCCTTAATGTGGTCTGCCAAAAATGGACTCATATTAATTGAAATGGTGAAAAAAAAGGCTTATGGAAAAAGGCTGCCACAAGTTTGAAGAGGTATTAAACGGAGGGACGATTATCGCTCAGACAGAATTCACCATTAAAGCCCGTTTTGTCATCGAGTTCCAGGGGGTCAAGGTTGAATTGTTTTATGGCCCGTGCCCAGCCACTAAGACTGTACAGCTTGAGGAAAAAATCCCCCAAATTTTTATCATAAATGAAAAACCTGATGATATGACCATGCAAAATTATCCACTTATCTAACACTGTGGTGATAGCATAGCTAACACAGCAGTGCTAGCATCCTTAGCTAGTGTATTTATAAAACGTCTCAACACACTTAACAAAACAAAGAAAAATACAAAAATGAATTAACTTACACCCAGGGATAATGGAGGTGTCCGTTTCATGTTTTATCCCCACCCCTCACTGAAACAGACCTTTTTAGTTAGGGGAATGCTGCTCAACCTCCCTGGAACAGTATTCAGTCAACTAAGCAGAAAGCTTCATTTCGGGCCTATAGTTAATTGTTGTCTGTCCGATTTTATTTTTTTTGTATTTTTTTATCCTGTAGAAGGTTTTTTTACATGTCCTGTAGGAGTTTTTTTTTACATGTCCTGTAGAAGGGGTCTTTACATGTCCTGTAGAAGTTTTTTTTACATGTCCTGAAGAAGTTTTTTTTTACATGTCCTGTAGAAGGTTTTTTTACATGTCCTGTAGAAGGGTTTTTTACATGTCCAGTAGAAGGGTTTTTACATGTCCTGTAGAAGGTTTGTTTACATGTCCTGTAAAAGGGTTTTTTACATGTCCTGTATAAGTTTTTTTTTACATGTTCTGTAGAAGTTTTTTTTACATGTCCTGTAGAAGTTTTTAAAAACGTTTTACATGTCCTGTAGAAGGGGTCTTTACATGTCCTGTAGAAGTTTTTTTTACATGTCCTGAAGAAGTTTTTTTTTACATGTCCTGTAGAAGGTTTTTTTACATGTCCTGTAGAAGGGTTTTTTACATGTCCAGTAGAAGGGTTTTTACATGTCCTGTAGAAGGTTTGTTTACATGTCCTGTAAAAGGGTTTTTTACATGTCCTGTATAAGTTTTTTTTTACATGTTCTGTAGAAGTTTTTTTACATGTCCTGTAGAAGTTTTTAAAAACGTTTTACATGTCCTGTAGAAGGGTTTTTACATGTCCTGTATAAGTTGATTTTACATGTCCTGTAGAAGGGGTCTTTATATATCCTGTAGAAGTTTTTTTACATGTCCTGTAGATTTTTTTTTTTACATGTCCTGTAGAAGTTTTTTTTACTTGTCCTGTAGAAGTTTTTTTTTACAATGCCTGTAGAAGGGGTCTTTACATGTCCTGTAGATTTTTTTTTACATGTCCTTTAGAAGTTTTTTTTACATGTCCTGTAGAAGGGTTTTTTACATGTCCGGTAGAAGTTTTTTTTACATGTCCTGTAGAAGTTTTTTTTACATGTTCTGTTGAGTTTTTTTTGACATGTCCTGTAGAAGGTTTTTTTTACATGTTCTGTAGAGTTTTTTTTACATGTCCTGTAGAAGGGTTTTATACATGTCCTGTAGAAGTTTTTTTTGTACATGTCCTGTAGAAGTTTTTTTTTACAATGCCTGTAGAAGGGGTCTTTACATGTCCTGTAGATTTTTTTTTACATGTCATGTAGAAGGGTTTTTTACATGTCCTGTAGAAGTTTTTTTTACATGTCCTGTAGAAGTTTTTTTTTTACATGTTCTGTAGAGGTTTTTTTTACATGTCCTGTAGAAGGGTTTTATACATGTCCTGTAGAAGGGTTTTTACATGTCCTGTAGAATTAGTTTTTACAGTTTTTACATGTCCTGTATAAGTTTTTTTTACATGTCCTGTAGAAGCGGTTTTTACATGTCCTGTATAAGTTTTGAAAAACTTTTGACATGTCCTGTAGAAGGGTTTTTACATGTCCTGTAGAAGTTTTTTTTTACATGTCCTGTAGAAGTTTTTTTACATGTCCTGTAGGAGGGTTTTTTACATGTCCAGTAGAATTTTTTTTTACATGTCCTGTAGAAGTTTTTTTTACATGTCCTGTAGAAGGGGTTTTTACATGTCCTGTAGAAGTTTTTTTTTTTTTTTTTTTTTACAGTTTTTACATGTCCTGTAGAAGGGTTTTTTACATGTCCTGTAGAAGCGGTTTTTACATGTCCAGTAGAAGTTTTTTTACATGTCCTGTAGAAGCGTTTTTTTTACATGTCCTGTAGAAGCGTTTTTTTTACATGTCCAGTAGAAGGGTTTTTTACATGTCCTGTAGAAGTTTTTTTTACATGTCCTGTAGAATTTTTGTTTTTACATGTCCTGTAGAATTTTTGTTTTTACATGTCCTGTAGAAGTTTGTTTTTACATGTCCTGTAGAAGGGGTTTTTACCGTTTGTGCTGGTCGCCTAAGAGGACGCTGTCATGTTGTGTACAGGCTTTAAATTACTGTTTGATGGCACAGCTTGGGCACAAGCCGTCACTGTACCTCAGTGAGAGAATATCCTCTATACCCCAAGATGGCATTATGGCTGACGTGTATATTTAGAGTTATGTCCATAAATGTATAACATGTTGCTTATGAAGAGACATCTTAACATCCCCATATAATGCTTACAGGAGGTATCCCCAGCTGGAGGCCCGTGGGCCGAATTCGGTTTTATTTTCTGAGCAAGAAAAATGAACTTTTTTTGTGTGGAATTTTCATTGTTGGACATAAAAGACTGTAAAAACACCAGGAAATCAGCCAGCCCCAAGTTATTTTAATTTGAGAAATCTGTTCCCAAGTATTCCCACGCATAATAGACAGACACATGATTGTATACAAATGTAAGCAACGTTTGAAATGCTTATGTTTTAGTCAAACATATTTGTTTGGGCCAATTTGTAATCATGTTCTGGCCCCCCGACCATCCGCTCCAGAAGAAAACCGTCCCGCAGCTGAATCTAGTTGATGATCCTTGGCTTACAGCATATAAGGCCAGGGTTTTCTCATGACTACTGTACATGACCTTGACCAGGAAAACCTCTGGGGCCTTTAACTGAGGTTATAATTAACAGACATGCTGCATTTTATCTTTGGTAATGCCCTATTGCTTGAAGAGACCTGGGTCATGTTCATTAAGCACCAAACGGACTGAAACAAGGAGAAAGTAACTGATCCAATAAGAAATGCTCATTTTAGTTTTCCGTTGCAAGATGTTTTCCATTACGGTGCCTAATGAACACGACTCCGATTGCATTGACAACTAGAAACGTTGACCTTTGACGAGTCCAAGGTAAATATGTTCAATAGCCACTTTCCCTTCTAAGTGAGACTGCTCAGTTAATAATTGATAAAGAGTACAGAGTTCCTGATCCGATTACTGTTGGTGTGGGACTCAATTAGCAGAAGATGTATCATCGTCTGCTGTCCCTCAATCAGCTGTAAACCAATAAACTGCCTCTAGTTATACCTCTTGAACAGTGACATGACTGATCTTAGGTCAGTCCTACTGACTGAGTGCCTTGAGCACAGCCATCCAATAGCTCTCATTGCCAGACTTTGAACTATATGAATTCACTAAAATGGTTTACTTTCTAGTAGTTCCCATTTCATATCCTTGCTGACCAGAAGGAGACATCAACAAGGTTGAGACTGCCAACTGGTAGGTTCTAACCTTCCTTCATGTTCCACCGCTTTTATCTGATGGGGAGTGGTTTTCATCTCTTCAGATTTGGGACCGACCATGATCTAGTTACGGACACTTTCACCATGATTCTTAGCAAATGTTCAAATCAAATCAAATCAAATTGTATTGGTCACATACAAATATGTAGATGTTATTGCGGGTGTAGTGAAATGCTTGTGTTCCTAGCTCCAACAGCGCAGTAGTATCTAACAATACACAACAATACACTAATCTAAAAGTAAAAGAATGGAATAAAGAAATATATAAATATTAGGACGAGCAATGTCAGAGTGGCATTGACTAAAATACAGTAAAATAGAATACAGTATATACATATGAGACGAGTAAAGCAGTATGTAAACATTATTAAAGTGACTAGTATTCCATTATTAAAGTGGCCAGTGATTCCATGTCTATGTATTTAGGGCAGCAAGCCTCTAAGGTGCAGGGTTGAGTAGTCGGGTGGTAGCCGGCTAGTGATGGCTATTTAACAGTCTGATGGCTTTGAGATATAAGCTGTTTTTCAGTCTCACGGTGCCATCTTTGATGCACCTGTACTGACCTCGCCATCTGGATGATAGCGGGGTGAACAGGCAGTGGCTTGGGTGGTTGATGTCCTTGATTATCTTGTTGGCCTTCCTGTGACATTGTGTGCTGTAGGTGTCCTGGAGGGCAGGCAGTGTGCCCCTGGTGATGCGTTGGGCAGACTGTACCACCCACTGGAGAGCCCTGCGATTGCGGGCGATGCAGTTGCCGTACCAGGTGGTGATATAGCCCAAAAGGATGCTCTCAATTGTGCAAAAAGTTTGTGAGAGTCTTAGGGCCAAGCCTAATTTCTTCAGCCTCCTGAGGGTGAGGAGGCGCTGTTGAGCCTTCTTCACCACACTGTCTGTTTGGTAGATCATTTCAGATCGTCAGTGATTTGTACGCTGAGGAACTTTAAGCTTTCCACCTTCTCTACTGCGGTCCCATCGATGTAGATAGGGGTAAGCTCTCTCTCCTGTTTCCTAAAGTCCATGATCAGTTCCTTCATTTTGTTGACGGTGAGGGAGACGTTATTTTTCTGGCACCATTCCGCCAAGGCCCTCACCTCCTCCCTGTAGGCTGTCTCATCATTGTTGGTAATCAGGCCTACTACTGTTGTGTATCTGCAAACTTGATTGTGTTGATTGAGTTGGAGGTGTGTGTGGCCAGTCAGTCATGGGTGAACAGGGAGTACAGGAGGGGGCTGAGCATGCACCCTTGTGGGGCCCCTGTGTTGAGGATCAGCAAAGTGGAGGTGTTGTTTCCTACTTCAGGAAGTCCAGGACGCAGTTGCACAGGGCGGGGTTCAGTCCCAGGGCCTTGAGCTTGATGATGAGCTTGGAGGGTACTGTGGTGTTGAAAGCTGAGATATAGTCAATGAACAGCATTCTGGCGTAGGTATTCCTCTTGTCCAGATGGGATAGGGCAGTGTGCAGTGCGATGGAAATTGCATTGTCTGTGGATCTATTGGGGCGGTAAGCAAATTTAAAGTGGTTCTAGTGTGTCAGGTAAGGAGGAGGTGATATGACCCTTAACTAGTCTCTCAAAGCACTTGACAGAAGTGAGTGCTATAGGGTCATTTAGTTCAGTTACCTTTGCTTTCTTGGGTACAGGAACAATGGTGGACATCTTGAAGCAAGTGGGGACAGCAGACTGGGATAGGGAGAGATTGAATATGTCCATAAACACTCCAGCCAGCTGTTCTGCGTATCCTCTGAGGACGTGGCTAGGGATGCCGTCTGGGCTGGCAGCCTTGTGAGGGTTAACACGCTTTAATGTCTTACTCACATCACAGAGAATGAGAGCCCACAGTCCTTTGGAGCGGGCCACATCGGTGGCACTGTGTTATCCGCAAAACGGGTGAAGAAGGTGTTTAGCTTGTCTAGGAGCAAGACGTCGGTGTCCGCGACATGGCTGGTTTTCCACTTTGTCTCTGTACTGACATTTTGCCTTTTTGATTGCCTTATAGAGGGATACACTACACTGTTTGTATTCAACCATATTCCCAGTCACCTTGCCATGGTTAAATGCAGTGATTCACGCTTTCAGTTTTTCACAAATTCTGCCATCTATTCATGGTTTATGGTTTTGGTAGCTTTAAATAGACACCGTGGTAACAACATCCCCTATACACTTCCTGATGAACCGTGTCCATGTAAATGTAAATGTTATTCTCTGAGTCTACCTGGAACATATCCCAGTCCACGTGATCAAAATGATCTTGAAGCATGGATTCCGTTGAATGCGGTATTATTACAGTTTGAGTGGGTCTCCATCCATAAATGTATGTCTACTGTACAACACCAAGGGCAGGTCTTGGACAGCCAATAATGACCGTAGAGTCAGTGCAATGCTTGACCTTGAGTCTGAGTACCAACACAAAACTCCTTACATGCATTTCAACCAGAGCTGTTTGTTTGTCAGGAAGCATAGGTCTGTCTCTACATCACTTTCTGGATCCAACTGGCCAAACTCGACTGCATTATTCATCAAACACAAACACACAGAGAATGGATTCCTTTGGACCGCTACTCAACAAAGTCACAAGATTTATGAGTCCCTCTTTAGGTTATAATTCAAAGTTCATATTTTGAAGCACATAGATTATGAGAGAAAGCACATTTATCATATCCAGGCACACACAGACGCACACACACAGACACCCACACCAATAAATAGGCACACAGACACACACTTATGTTCACCCACCCTCCACCCTCCACAATTCAAATCTTATTCCAAGACGTCCCCTCCTCTGAAGTGTTCAAGTGCCTGAGCTTTTTGTTACAATCTGATGAGATATACAGTAATGAACAAGAATGCTTTACTGTATACTGCCCACGAAGAAAAATAAGTGATACTGTTTAAGTAATGAAAAATATTGAGTATAAAACTGTCAAATTAAGGGTTAAGCCATGCTTGTGTCATCTATTGACCATTGCGGTTCACTTACTGGAACATGAAATTACACATTCATCAATTGTGTGTTCAAAATACTGTATAGAGTCAAAGTTCAACCCCCAAATATCATCCAACTATCCGTTAACCCTGCCTCACACCATGATAGATTGTATTATGGCCTAATCTTAACTCAAACACTTGATAAGAAAGGGTAATTTGAGGGCTGATGGACTGAGGGATTTAGTTCAAATCTCTCAGGCCCAGTGAATAGATGCAAATATCATAATTGCAAAAAAAAAGCCTCGATTCCACGTTTGGCACCAAAACAAACTCGCCTCTTCAGAGGTCCCATTTCACAATTTTTGGATGTCGACATATTTGATTATCTCTAAATAGGCGTGATAATGTTATTGATGCCACTTCAAATTAGGTTTTAATGTCACACTCAAATTGGAGATCATTGGCTTACGTTAATCCCCTCCATTTGAACGACTTGTCAGAGAGGAAACTGAAACTGCCATTTTGCAAGTGCCCTCATCATCCGGTCCTTCAAATTGCCGCCTTTCAAACATTCACAAGAAATATGTCTTCTGTCTTCCAAGCAGGAAGAACAACTTCTGTTTTGTTTGGAGTTTTCGGGCAAATCATGAGATAATGAATCATTTTGAGTGTGTGGAGAAAAGATGTCAAAATATGAAAGGCTCGGGTGAGAAATATTTAGATGTCGGGTGATGGTGGTGGGGGGGAAGCTACATTAATTACTAAAGCTATTATTAATTTATTAAACTCTTATCAGTAATTAATCAAGCACTTTGATGTAAAGTTGAGTTTACAAAAAAAGCAAGGAAATAGTATTCCGAGATTTTCCCTGAGTTAACAGATGACCGATACCCTTCATTAACAAGGCAAGTCAGCTAAGAACAAGTTCTTATTTACCATGAGGATGTTTCTGAGCTGCGAGACAGTAAAGCGAAAATCACCAGGGATGATCCAATCATTTAATCTCACTCATTTAGAAAACCCGCCTCAAATCAAACTCAAATTCATCTGCTTAATAGCACAACCTGCAAAGGGTCCAATGACAGGGGTCAAACAACCCTTGACGTGCATTATGGAGCTAATAGAGAGAGATCTTAAAGGGATACTTCGGGATTGCTAGCAGACACCATAGACTTCCAGTCATAATGCTAATGCTAGTTAGCAATTGTACTAGAGCTACTTAGCAGCTTCTTTCTGCACGCAGAGATAAAATGGTATCCATGAGTTCACCTGACACTGGGGAAGTGTCACGCCCTGATCTGTTTCACCTGTCTTTGTGCTTGTCTCCACCCCCTCCAGGTGTCGCCCGTCTTCCCCACTTATTCTCTGGGTATTTATACCTGTGTTTTCTGTCTGTCTGTGCCAGTTCGTCTTGTTAGTCAAGCTTACCAGCATTCGTCCTGTCAGCTCCTGTCTTTTCCCAGCCTCTCTTTTTCTCGTCCTCCTGGTTATTGACCCTTGCCTGTCCGGCCCCTGTATCCACCTGCCTGACCATTCTGCCTGTCCCTCATTGTAAAAATCCTGACGTATTCCTTTACTATACAGTGCATTCAGAATGTATTCAGACCCCTTGACTTAAAAAAAAACCTTTGTTATGGTACAGCCATATTCTGAAATGGGTCAAAAAAAATCATCATCAATCTACATATAATACTCCAGAATCACAAAGCAAAAACAAGTTTTATCATTTTTTGTATTAACAATGTATTAACAATCAAAAACAGAAATGCCTTATTTAGATACGTTTTCACACTTTGCTAAGAGACTCAAAAATGAGCTCAGGTGCATCCTGTTTCCATTGATCATCCTTAAAAATGTTATACAGCTTGATTGGAATCCACCTGTGGTAAATTTAATTGAATGGACATTGGGATTTGGAAAGGCACAGACCAGTCTATATAAGGTCCCACAGTTGACAGTGCATGTCAGAGAAAAAATGAGGTCGAAGGAATTGTCCGTAGAGCTCCGAGACAGGACTGTGTCGAGGCACAGATCTGGGGAAGGGTACCAAAAAATGTATGCAGAATTGAAGGTCCCCAAGAAAACGGTGGCCTCTGTCATTCTTAAATGGAAGAAGTTTGGAACCACCAAGTCTCTTCCTAGAGATGGCTGGCCGGCCAAACTGAGCAATTGAGGAAGAAGGGGCTTGGTCAGGGATGTGACCAAGAACCTGATGGTCACTCTGAAAAAGCTCCAGAGTTCCGCTGTGGAGATTCCAGAAGGACAACCATCTCTGCAGCACTCCACCAATGAGGCATGTATAGTAGAGTGGATAAACCAAAGCCACTCCTCAGTAAAAGGCACATGACAGCCCGCTTGGAGTTTGCCAAAAGGCACCTAGGACTCAGATGGAAGGAATCAGGTAGTAACCAAAAAAATTTGAAACAAATCAAAATATAGTTTTTGTTTTAGATTATTCAAATATAGCCCCCGTTTGCCTTGATGACAGCTTTGCACACTCTTGGCGTTCTCTCAACCAGCTTCATGGGGAATGCTTTTCCAACTGTCTTAAAGTAGTTGCCACATGTGCCACATAAGCAGCCACTTGTTTTCCTTCACTCTGCGGTCCAACTCATCCCAAACCATCTCAATTGGGTTGAGGTCGGGTGATTGTGGAGGCCAGGTCATCTGATGAGGCACTCCATCACTCTCCTTCTTGGTCAAATAGCCCTTACATAGCCTGGAAGTGTGTTGGGTCATTGTCCTGTTGAAAAACAAATGATAGTACCACTAAGCACAAACCAGATGGAATGGCGTATCACTGCAGAATGCTGTGGTAGCCATGCTGGTTAAGTGTGCCTTGATTTCAAAATAATTCACTGACAGTGTCACCAGCAAAGCACCCCCACACTATTACAACTCCTCCTCCATGCTTCACGGTTGCAGCAATTCGACTATGAAGGCCTGTTCACGCAGTCTCCTCTGAACAGTTGAGGTTGAGATGTGCCTGTTACTTGAACTCTGTGAAGCATTTTACATTTTTTCAATGTCTTAGGCTGGTAACTCTAATGAAGTTGTCCTCTGCAGCAGAGGTAACTCCGTAATGTGGACTTGGTCTTTTTGTCAAATGAACTTTTATCAAGGCACACCTGTTAACCTCTCTAGGGTATGTGGGATGATAGCGTCCCACCTCGTCAACAGCCAGTGAAACTGCAGGGCGCCAAATTCAAAACAACAGAAATCCCATCAAACATACAAGTATTTTACACCATTTTAAAGATACACTTGTTGTAAATCCAGCCACATGTTCCCAATTTCAAAAAGGCTTTACGACGAAAGTAAACCAAACGATTATGTTAGGTCAGAGCCAAGTCACAGAAAAACACAGCCATTTTTCCAGCCAAAGAAAGGAGTCACAAAAAGCAGAAATAGAGATTAAATTAATCACTAACCTTTGATGATCTTCATCACACTCATAGGACTTCATGTTACACAATACATGTATGTTTTGTTCGGTAAAATTGATATTTATATCCAAAAATCTGAGTTTACATTGGCGCGTTATCTTCTGTAGTTCCAAAACATCCGGTGATTTTGCAGAGAGCCACATCAATTTACAGAAATACTCATCATAAACATTGCTAAAAGATACAACTGTTATGCATGGAATTTTAGATCCACTTCTCCTTAATGCAACCGCTGTGTCAGAGTTCAAAAAAGCTTCACGGAAAAAGCAAACCATGCAATAATCTGAGTACGGCGCTCAGAGACCAAAACAACCCAAACAGATATCCACCATGTTATGGTGTCAGAAATAGCATTGTAAATATCCACTTACCTTTGATGAACTTCATCAGAATTGCACTCCCAGGAATGCCAGTTCCACAATAAATGTTTGTTTTGTTCGATAATGTCCATAATTTATGTCCTAGCTTTTATGGCTGAGTAGCAGGCAGTTTAATTTGGGCTCGCTTTTCATCCAAAATTCCAAATGCTGCCCCCTACCCTAGAGAAGTTAATTGAAATGCATTCCTGGACTGTTTTTCTAGCACAGACTGGAATATATTTTGGGATTCCTCTGATGGCATTGAGGAGTACACCACATCAGTCATTGGCTTCATCATTAAGTGCATCGAAGAATCCAACCAGAAGCCATGGATTACAGGAAACATTCACACTGAGCTAAAGGCTAGAGCTGCCACTTTCAAGGAGCGGGACTCTAACCAGGAAGCTTATAAGAAATCTTGCTATGCCCTCCGATGAACCATCAAACATGCAAAGCGTCAATACAGGACTAAAATCGAGTCATACTACACCGGCTCTGACACTCGTCAGATGTGAAAGGGCTTGCAAACCATTACAAACTACAAAGGGAATCACAGCCGTGAGCTGCCCAGTGACATGAGCCTACCAGACGATCTAAACTACTTCTATGCCCGCTTCGAGGCAAATAACACTGAAATATGCATGAGAGCACCAGCTGTTCTGGAAGACTGTGTGATCACGCTCTCCGCAGCCAATGTGAGTAAGACCTTTAAACAGGTCAACATTCACAAGGCCGCAGGGCCAGATGGATTACCAGGACGTGTACTGTGAGCATGCGCTGACCAAATGGCAAGTGTCTTCACTGACATTTTCAACCTGTCCCTGCCTGACTGAGTCTGTAATATCAACATATTTTAAGCAGAACCCCATAGTGCCTGTGCCCAAGAACACTAAGGTAACTTGCCTAAATGACTACTGACCCATAGCACTCACGTCTGTAACCATGAAGTGCTTTGAAAGGCTTGTCATGGCACACATCAACACCATTATCACAGAAACCCTAGACCCACTCCAATTTGCATACTGCCCCAACAGATAATGCAATCTGTATTGCACTTCACACTGCCCTTTCCAACCTGGATGAAAGGAACACCTATGTGAGAATGCTATTCATTGACTACAGGTCAGTGTTCAACACCATCGTGCCCTCAAAGCTCATCAATAAGCTAAGGACCCTGGGACTAAACACCTCCCTCTGCAACTGGATCCTGGACATCCTGACGGGCCGCCCCCAGTTGGTAAAGGTAGGTAACGACACATCCGCCACGCTGATCCTCAACACAGGGGCCCCTCAGGGGTGCGGGCTCAGTCCCCTCCTGTACTCCCTATTCACTCATGACTGCAAGGCCAGGCACAACTCCAACACCATCATTATGTTTGCCGATGACACAACAGTGGTAGGCCTGATCACTGACAACAACGAGACAGCCTATAGGGAGAAGGTCAGAGACCTGGCCGTGTGGTGCCAGGACAACAACCTCTCCCTCAATGTGATCAAGACAAAGGAGATGATTGTGGACTACAGGAAAAAGAGGACAGAGCACGCCCCCATTCTCATCGACGGGGTTAAAGTGTAGCAGGTTGAGAGCTTCAAGTTCCTTGGTGTCCACATCACCAACAAACGAACATGGTTCAAGCACACTAAGACAGTCGTGAAGAGGGCACAAAATAACCTATTCCCCTCAGGAGACTGAAAAGATTTGGCATGTCCTCAAAAGGTTCTACAGCTGCACCATCGAGAGTGTCCTGGTTGCATCACTGCCTGGTATGGCAAATTCTCGGCCTCCAACCGAAGGCACTACAGAGGGTAGCGCGAACGGATCAGTACATTCCTGGGGCCAAGCTTCCTGCAATCCAGGACCTCTATACCAGGCAGTGTCAGAGGAAGGCCCCAAAAATTGTCAAATATTACCAGCCACCTTAGTCATAGACTGTTCTCTCTGCTACCGCATGGCAAGCGGTACTGGAGCTCAAAGTCTAGGTCCAAGAGGCTTCTTAACAACTTCTACCCCCAAGCCACAAGACTCCTGAACACCTAATCAAATGGCTACCCAGACTATTTGCATTGCCCCCCCCCTCTCCCCCTCTTTTACACCGCTGCTACTCTCTGTTGTTATCATCTATGCATAGTCACTTTAATAACTCTACCTACATGTACATATTACCTCAACTAACCGGTGCCCCCATCACTTTGACTCTGTACCGGTTCCCCCCTGTATATAGTCTCGCTATTGGCATTTTACTGCTGCTTTTTAATTACTTGTTACTTTTATTTCTTATTCTTATCCATATTTCTTTCAACTGCATTGTTGGTTAGGGGCTCGTGAGTACGCATTTCACTGTAAGGTCTACACCTGTTGTATTCGGCGCATGTGATATATCAAATTTGATATGACTTGATTTGATTACTTCATGAAGCTGGTTGAGACAATGCCAAGAGTGTGTAAAGCTCTTCATCAGAGCAAAGGGTGGCTACTTTGAAGAATCTCAAATCTCAAATATATTTTTATTTGTTTAACACTTTTTTGTTTACTACATGATTCCATATGTAGTATTTCATAGTTTTGATGTCTTCACTATTATTCTGCAATGTAGATAATAGTAAGAATAACCTGGAATGAGTAGGTGTGTCCAATCTTTTGACTGGTACTGTATGTAAATGTGATATTTCAGTTTTGTATTTTTAATATATTTGCAAAAATGTTTAAAAACTCATTTTGATTTGTCATTAGAAAAAAACTATTGAATACATTTTAGAATAAGGCTGTAACGTAACAAAATGTGGAAAAGTAATGGGGTCTGAATACTTTCCGAATGCACTTTATTCCGAAAGCACTAGCTTGTTGAAAGTTTGATCCAGTTTCTTCTTCAAAATATTACTATGAACAACGTATCATACGGGGCTTTGACGTGTATTAATGGATTGGCCTCTTTTTTTCAATTTTTGCATAAACTGAAATACCCAAATCTAACTGCCTGCAGCTCAGGCACTGAAGCAAGGATATGCATATTCGTGGTACTATTTGAAAGAAAACACTTTTGAATTTTGTGGAAATGTGAAAGGAATGTTGGAGAAAATAACACAATAGATCTGGTAAAAGATAATACAAAGAAAAAAAGAAACATTTTGAATCTTTGAAATGCAAGAGAAAGGCCATAATGTATCATGCCAGCCCAGGTGCAATTTAGATTTTGGCCACTAGATGGCAGCAGTGTATGTGCAACGTTTTAGACTGATCAAATCAAATCAAATAACATTTTATTTGTCACATACACATGGTTAGCAGATGTTAATGCGAGTAATATCTAAAAAGTAATCTAACAATTTCACAACAAATACCTTATACACACAAGTGTAGCACGCACTCCAGCTGATATATCTCTCTAGTCACCCCCAAAGCCAATTCCTCCTTTGGCCGCCTCTCCTTCCAGTTCTGTGCTGCCAATGACTGGAATTAATTGCAAAAATCACTGAAGCTAGAGACTCTTACCTCCCTCACTAGCTTTAAGCACCAGCTGACTGAGCAGCACACAGATCACTGCACCTGTACATAGCCCATCTGTAAATAGCCCATCCAACTACCTCATCACCATACTGTATTTATTTATTTATCTTGCTCCTCTGCACAACCTGTATCACTACTTGCACATTCATCTAATGCAACATCAATCACTTTTGTGTCTAATCGGTATATTGTAATTACTTCGCCCCCATGGCCTATTTATTGCCTTACCTCACTTTTCTTACCTCATTTACACACACTGTATATAGATTTTCTTCAACTGTATTATTGACTGTACGTTTAGTTTATTCCATGTGTAACCCTGTGTTGTTGTATTGTGTCGAACTGCTTTGCTTTATTCTTGGACAGGTCGCAGTTGTAAATGAGAACTTGTTCTCAACTTGCCTACCTGGCTAAATAATCAATTAAATTAAAAGGAATGAATAAGAAAATGTACATAAAAATATATGGATGAGCGATGGCCGAACGGCATAGCTAAGATGCAGTAGATGGTATAGAGTACAGTATCTACATATGAGATGAGTAATGTAGGGTATGTAAACATTATATAAAGTGGCATTGTTTAAAGTGACTAGTGATACATTTATTACATCAAATGTTTTATTATTAAAGTGGCTAGAGATTTGAGTCAGTATGTTGGCAGCAGCTACTCAATGTTAGTAATGGCTGTTTAACAGTTTGATGGCCTTGAGATAGAATCTGTTTTCAGTCTCTCGGTCCCCACTTTGATGCACCTGTACTGACCTCGCCTTCTGGATGATAGCGGGGTGAACAGGCAGTGGCTCGGGTGGTTGTTGTCCTCGAGGATCTTTATGGCCTTCCTGTGACATCGGGTGGTGTAGGTGTCCTGGAGGGTAGTAGTTTGCCCCCGGTGA